>NC_045133.1:5765957-6435151 GCF_007655135.1 Punica granatum
TACTGATGTAGGGGACAGCCGTCTCCTTATAAATCGCATAGTCCTCCTCACCTTTGACCGTGATGAGTCGCTCTTCCACGATGAACTTAAGCTTTTGGTGCAGGGTGGAAGGGACTGCGCCCGCAAAATGGATCCATGGCCTCCCGAGCAGCAAGCTGAAGGCATTGGGGATGTCGAGGACCTGGAAAGTGATGTTGAATGAACAGGGACCTACCTCAATCAAAAGGTCGATCTATCCGTTTACTTCTCTCCGCGAGCCATCGAAGGCTCGAACCGCTGTCTTGCTCGGACGAATACGGTTCAAATCCACATTCATCTATTTCAGGGCGGAAACAGGACATACATTGAGAGCCGAACCGTTGTCAATCATGACCCGGCTCACCACGAAGTTATTGCACTTGCAGACGATGTGCAACGCCCGTGAGTGTGCGTATACTTCGGGGGGAAGCTCGTCATCCGAAAATGAAATATTGTTGGAGAAGATCGATCCAATGGTCTCTTCAAAGAGATCTGGAGCCGTCTCCTTGGGGACCTGTGCCGCCGTCAGGACCTTCAGGAGCGCTTCACGATGTGGCTCCGAACTTAAGAGAAGGGCGAGTAGTGAAATGTGGGCCGGAGACTTGCCCATTTGTTCAACAACCTTGTACTCGCTTGCCTTGATGATCTTCATGAAAGCCTCGGCTTCCTCTTCGGTCACCTTCTTTTGTGGGATCGACGTAGCCTCCGGGGTGATTCCCAATGTCGCAGCAGGCGCCTTTCCTTTGTTCGCGGCCTCCGGGTTTTCATACACTCGTCCCGAGCGCGTCATGCCCATGACCCTGAATTGACGCTCCAGGTTCCCGACACTCCCTTCGTAGGTCCACGGAACCTTGCGATCTTGATATGGCTCTCGTGCGGGGACATCTATCACGAATGGGGCGGGCGTGGCATCAAACCCCGCGTACCCTATACCGGTTTCCGCAGGCACATATTCGATTACGAACAGGGTGGATGGCTCCTGCCCGGTCTCGTACTCTCCTATGGCGCAAACACTGATCATGTTAATGCTGGGTCCCGAGCTTGACCCGTGATCGGGAAGAGGATTAGCTTGCACGTTCGGAGGTTTGACGGCATTGAACGTGAGTTGTTTGCCATCAATCATAGCTTGGATCTTCTCCCGTAGCTTCCAACAATCGTCGGTGGTGTGACCGGGTGCGCCCTGATGGTACTCGCAGCGCCGACTCTGATCCTGAATGGTGGGGTCGAAATCGGGGTTAGGCGCTACTGATTTAATCCTATTGCCTGCGAGGAGTTGCCGGTATATGTGGGAGAGTAGGGCCGGAAGAGGTGTGAATTGTTTGCGCCGCGGCGCAATGCCTTGTTGGTCCTGCGGGGCCGGAGCCCGTTGCACCGGCTGAGGAGTTCTCGAAGCCGGAGGCCTGCTTTGTTGGATCGGAGGAGGAATAGGGACGTAATTGTGCGGGGCCGGCAGCGGAAAGGAGGCCGGCGGGGCGGAATAATATACTTGTTGCGCTGGGAGTTGCTGCTGATAATGCACCGGAGGTGGGGCATACGCCTGAGTGGTCGGTGGTGCGGGCGTGTAATTGATGGAATACTGTTGGGGGGCTTGGCGCCCTGAGTTAACAGCATTGACGGACGCGTCTCTTCCTCTCCTGTTTCCCGCGGAAGGTGTCCCAGTAGCAACCTTCTTCGAGGACTCTCCCTCTTTCTTCTCGGCCGGTCCTTCTATCTTGCCGAGCTTAACGCCGATATCAAGCTTCTTCCCGGCGTCGATAAGGTTGGAGAACGAAGATGTGTGAGCTAACAGGTGCAAGTAGTAGGCCCCTTTGAGGGTAGAGTGGAATAATTGGATCTGCTGCGCCTCACTGATCGGGGGGACATGTTTCGCCGCTCTAGCCCTCCACTTTACTGCGTAGGCCTCGAAGCCCTGATCCTCGGCCATCTCCATTGTACTGAGCTCCAACAGGGTCGGAGGCGTTTCTGCACAGTACTTGTACTGGTCGATGAATTTGCCCGAAAGGTCCGTCCATGTAGGGATATCCGCGGCTTTCAGTGACATGTACCAATCAAGAGCCGCTCCCGCCAAACTGTCCGGGAACGTGTGGATGACGAACTCTTCGTAGTCTCAGTACTGCAGCATCTTTCCCCTGTAGTGACGGAGATGGTGACGGGGGTCGGTAGTGCCATGGTACCTTTGGAATTCAGGCACCTTAATCTTTGGGGGTAGCCGCATACCCGGAAAAAGACTCCAATCGCAATCGCCGGCATCGAGGCGAGGGCCACCTGATTGTAAGGCTTTGATGTTCTCTTCCATCTTCTTCAATCTCTGCTCCTGCTCTGTCCCCAATTCCGGGAGAAAGTTTGTCGGTGGAGCTATGGGGACAGCCTGGGTTGGCGTGCCCGGTTCAGGGATGGGAATGTTTAGGGGAGGTAGAGTTGGGTAAGTAAAGCTGATGTGGGGTTGTGGAGCTTGGAATGGGAGAGGCTCGAATGTGTGAGCGGTAGCATGGGGGCTCTGTGCCTGGAAGACCGTCGGCGGAGGAGCCGCGTAAACAGATGCCGGATCCGATATGGACATCGGCGGCGGTATAAGAGTGGTCGGGTTCGACAGTGGAGGAGGAATGGCCGCCGGGAGAGTCACTGATGGCGGAGGGACGTTGGCTGGGAGGCCCGTCGGTGCGTGTATTGCAGGCGCTTCAATACCTTCCGGAGTGTGGGTCGGTGGGACCTAAGGGTTTGGGTCGACCGTTGGCCCGTACCCCGGTGGCAGAGTAGAGTTCGAGGAAGTGCGGTTTGGAGCTCTGAGCAGGGCCATGAGCTCGGCCATGTCGGCGGCCATCTGATTGACCGTGCCCTTCAGTGTGGAAATGTCGCCTTCCAGTGCGACGATGCGGACCGCACCTTCAGTAGAGGTGGACGGAGCTTGGGTTTTCGGTGTTGGGACTGGTGGCGGGATTTCTCCCGGGTGTGCCAAGGGTGCGCCCGCAGGGGTTAGTGGTGGCAGCGCTTGAGTCATGGACGGTTGATAATAAACCGGCGTTGGTGGAGTGTTCTCCTCGGAGTTAGCAGGCTGATTGTTTTGTGCCATCCTCAATTGCAGACGGGTGAGATAACGGTGTGGCGCCAGTTACGGTTACCTGTATCAACAAGTGTGTAAATTGCGGCACAAGCGAGTTTCGTTTAAAATAAAAACGTGGAATAATAAATAAGGGGATAATGTGCATGAGATGCATGGATTTGAAAACTAATGCTGTCGCTCGCATTGATTCAAAAGAGTTTCAAGATACAATGCAATTTTTAAGAAACAAGCCCTAAGTCGTTCTTCCACCGCGCTCAGGGTACGAGTGACTGTTGCCGTGGAGAGCACCGATTCAGGTGAGGGCCTGGTGGAGGCGTCTATTCTAAGGGGTGCGTGGACCTCCACGGGCTCTCTTCCTGAACCTCTCCAAGGCGACATTCGCTCGTGCCAGCTCCTGCTCGCGCCTCTGCAGCTCGGCGCGGGCCTGGGCGAGTTCTCTCTGTAATTGCCGCTGATCCACAACCTGCTCGTCTTTCTCTGCGACTTCCCAACGAAAGTGATCTCTCTCGGCCCTGAGGTTAGCAAGCTCCGCTTGGATGACCATGTTCGGGGTGAGAGACGCTCCCGTTGGTCCGTTATCTTCAGCTCGTGGAGAATCGGCGGAATCCTCGTGTGCTGTAGGACCCCACCGATAGAAACGGAGGACATATTCCTCGGTAGCCTGGAAATCCTGTTCTTCAAGGGTTGGATGCTCGGGGAAATACGGACGCTCGATGACCACGGTTCGCCACGCGTCCAAAACCCGTTCTATGTCTCTTTGGCGATCTACGGATGTCTGATCCTCCCGCCAAGTGTGTTCGAATTTAGCCCGTGCCGTGTCCTCGGAGACTGTCTGCAGGATGCCAAACTGCCTCATCACTCGCGCCGGGAAATATGCGGTGGACCCCGCATGACTTACGAGTGGGACTCCGTTAAAATCAGGACACCTAAGGGCCGCGGGTCCGGGTGGCATCCACGCGGCTCGCCACTTAAAGCCCCTAGGTGGTATTTCGCGAAAAATTTTGATCCACTCGGAAATCTTGCTTTCTTCCACGCGCACGAGGGACAACAATCGAGAAATGATCGACTCAGAACCATTAAAATTCATAACCGAGCGCACTAGACCGAAGGGGTTTGCGTGGCTTTGAAACCAAATTTGTAAGAGGATGGGGGATCCTCTTATTCTTCGGTCGCGTGTTCTCAAAACACGGTCGAGGGACCGAACGGTCTCTACCACAAGGGCTACCTCGTAACCGTGCCCTCCGACCACTTGGAGGACAACACCGGCCAAGGCCGCATCAATGAGACTATGCGAGCGAGGGAATAAGAGGGTCCCAAAGATTAGCAATAGAACAGCATGACACAAATCCTTTCGAAGAAAATCTCCTTGGACCCTATGTGCTCGGGACTCAATAAAAAGGAGGAGTTTCTCGATTGCAATCTCCGTGCTGCCGGAGTATGCGAGTTCAGCATTCAAACGGGTCGTAGGAACCCCGAGTAGGCGTGAGACTAGGGTTGGTCGGGTGGTGTGGAAGTTGGGTTCTACAATGTCGTGGACAATTGCAGTCCGACCGATGAGTGTCCGGTACTCCTCGATGGTTGGCGTGAGCTCGGTACCCTGTATATCGAAGACGGCACGACTTGGGTTCCAGAATGCGATGGCGGCCTCGAGGAAATTCCAATCTACACGTCGGGTAGCCAAAAAATGAACATCTCCTACGAACGCAGCGATATAGTGGCGGTCGACCGGGCGTAGCGCTGTCCATATGCGGGCAATCTCCTCGAGTGGCGGTGTGACTCTATCGAGGCGCTGACAGGATAATGAGTGCGCCATCCCTTACCAAGATGAAAGGAAGATCGACTTAAGACTCATCAATGGGAATGACATCCTAATTTTGAAAATTTACATGATGCATGCTTGCGAAAATGTAAATGCCCACGGCTTAATTCATGATACAAGGTACATGTACATCGCTCTTGCAATAGAAAAAGATTCAAATTGGCACGCAGGCCGACTCGATGGACTGTTGTCGGAATCGAGTTGGAGGACGGCATGGAAGCATAGTACGATGCATGGTTTCGGTACTACAGGGACCGTGTTACGTAAGGATGGGGGCTCCCGACTCAAGGGTGTCAATTCCTTGAAATCGAGCGGGGATCTTTGGGGGCCTAATCGACGGTCCAACCATGCGACGTACCCTTACTCGGAACCCCTATTTAACCTATGCTCCTATTACCGGTCGTGGGACGCGACCCATAGGTACCTAGAAGCTAGTATGATATGCAATGCATGTGCGGGAAATAAAAGTGCGTCAAGTAGATAAGCGGGAAATGCGGAAAGCGGTAAATAAACAAGCAAACAAAGCAAGCGGGAACGAGCCCGAACCCTCTAAGTGTCCCCAGTGGAGTCGCCAAGCTGTGCGCACCCGAATTTCGTCTCGTCGGGGCACGCAATGCGCGAAGCCTAAATGCAACACGGCTTAGGAGTGTCCACCTTCCCGGGGACGCGCGACGGACGCACGTGAGAAGGAGTCGCCACTTGCCATTTTACGACCCGAAGGTCGAGGGCCGGCAAGTTACCCGGTCTAGGGGTACGGGGTACACCTAATTACTAAGGCATATGGTCTGTACGGAACTGGAAATTCCGAATTCGGGGGTTCTATTACGTGTGGGCCTATATCCCACACGCCCTTATCGGTACTCTAGCTTGTCTATGCTTGCCATTTTATTTAATTACCGCTTAATTAAGTTTCGCTCATCTTACTCGTTTTGACACCGTAAATTCGAAGAAACACTCGACCGTCTGCTCTCCGACCGGGATTCTTATATGAATAAACATACAACATAAATCCTTACATTGTCCTCCCAAATAAATAAAATACAAATTACAACAACTGAATCCAAGTCGGTTCGCATTCGGTTATTATTCCACTCGTGCTCACCGTGTGGTTTGAAAAGACTGAAATTGAAATTAAGGTGCGCGCTCGGTGTTTAGGGGATTAGGTCCCGTAATCTACGATTGGGGCGTTGGACCCCATATGAATCGTATCCTAAAGGATCGGGATCGACCCGCATATCAAATAAGTGCAAGAATATAACAAGTAAGCACAAATAAACAAACAATGGGGTTTCTTGTTATCACCCAATTTACGTGAATTAACTGATTATTAACCGGGATATGTTGGTATACAAATCTTACCTTAAAACAAACAAAAAGGGTGATGGATAGGGTATGTAGCATTCGGCATTATTTAAAACGGACCCGATAGACATGACGTCTGTGATCGAGTCTCGAATGTGTGGGTTATTTTTAGATTATTCTGTATCGTGGCTAAGGCCGGCAATATTTGACACGACACGATAACACGACACGGATACGACACGGAGTTAAACGGGTATGGGTTGACATTTTTTGATATTCGGTCTAAACGGGTTGAACCCGATTAGACACGATTAATAATCGTGTCTAAACGGGTTCAACCCGTATAACCCGTTTATACACGATTAAACTTGTTTATTTAGACGTGTTTAATCGTGTTATTTAATCGTGTAACCCGTTAACCCATTTATCTAACTTAATTTACTAAAATATCCTTACACAGTTACACTAACCCTAATTTCGAAATCCTTCCATCCAGAATTTCCAGCCTCCAGTTAAAGGCCAGTCCCTATGCTCAGCAACCCAGCAACAGAGGAGATGAACACGATGCTTCCTAACCCAGATGCTTTCAAAAGAGGGTAAGCGAGTTGTCCAAGATGGTAAGCAGAATCGAGATTCGTGGCCATGATCTTCGAGTAGTCTTCCCCACTGTATTCGACTGTCGGCTTCCTTAAGTTCGTGCCGGCATTATTTATCCTTATTTATCTGTCCCCACTGTACTAGCCACCATCTCCCAACTCATCTAAAAGCTAAAGTAGCTTAAAGTAACTTTGGCCATGAGATCCTGCCTCTGCTCTCGAGAAGACAGGTCGCAGACGGAGCCAGTCACTCTGGGCATTGTAGATCTGGCCTTGATTTACCTGGAAGTTGTTTCAAGTTTCTTCATTGCTCTGTCAAAGTTCCACCTCTCCCGGACCTTGCTCCATCTTTGTTCATCTTTCTGGTGGATCTTGTGTTTTCTGCTAATTAAATCGGTGTTCTGTTCTGGTCCTGTTCTGTTCCTGTCCTGTTATTTCCTCCCAGAGCTAGCAAATTATGTTGTCCTTCATGTTGTTCAGTCTCTTTTATCAGTACGAGGAAATGTTATTCTTGCTTCCAGCTTATGTGGATGGTAAAAATTAAACGCGATTTCCCCTGTCTAGATTGTGGTCTTGAACTGAGAAAGTTAATGTCTTGTGCTTGCGAATGGCTTGTCTTTTGAAACAATGTAGACGGGCGAGTTGGGTTTTGCATTATTTTAATTCTCCTTCCTGTTCTTGTTCTGCCACTAGGTATCGTGAAATCTAGTGGCTTTTGTCATTCAATGGCGGCTTGCCTTGGTGCTTTTGTGTTTATATTCTGCCTGTGTTTGTTCTAGATTTTGCATTAACCAATTTCTCATTGTCTGTTTTATTTAGGGATAATAAGTTCAGAAATTAATTTGGAGGTAAACTTGGAATCCTCTGAGAAGGAAAAATCCATGGCCACAATAAACGAAGATGATGATGTAGTAGAGCTCGATATAGACGAGATCCAAGACACTGCAACAGGAACTCAGGTAGGGGCATCGAAAGGCAAGCGAAAAAGAAGATTGACCTCACCTGTGTGGCAATTCTTTGAGAAGTTGGCAGAAAAGTCTATTGATGGTAAGAGCCACTGTAAATGCAAGAAGTGTGGCGCTATTTTCCTTTGTGATAGTCAATATGGGACAGGAAATCTGAAAAAACATAGTGAAAGATGCATTCGTAAGGATACACGAGATGTTGGTCAGCTGCTTATGAACCATGATATGTCTTTGAGAAGTACTACATTTGATCCTGAACGCTTTCGTGAGCTGTTGATTTGCTGCCATTATTATGCATGATTTGTCTCTTGCCTTTGTGGAATATGCTGCAATTAGGTCTATATTCTCATATTTGTGTGAGAGTGTATCTGTTATATCTCGAAACACTGCAAGGGCTGATGTGTTGAAAGTTTATAAGAAAGAGAAGTCACGGGTTAAGTGCTTGCTTGAGGAAGCTAGTGGTAGGGTTTGTTTGACATCAGATTTGTGGACATCAATTGCTACTAATGGATATCTCTCTTTGACCGCACATTTTATTGATAACAATTGGATTTTGCAAAAGAGGATTCTGAATTTCTCCCCGATGCCACCTCCACATACCGGTGTGGCATTGAGTAATAAGATTACCTCTTTGTTGGCTGAGTGGGGTATTGAGGGAAGATTGTTTTCTATTACTTTGGATAATGCTTCTGCCAATGACAGTTTCGTGGGCTTGTTGAGATCGCATTTAAATTTGAAGGATGCACTCCTAGCCAAAGGTGAATTCTTTCATCAACGATGTTGTGCCCATATCATTAATTTAATTGTGCAAGATGGATTGAAAGAGATTGATGTTGCGGTAGAAAAAGTGCGGGAGAGTGTCAAGTATGTTAAGGGATCTCAAGTTAGAAAAGAAAAGTTTCTTGAATGTGTGAAACTCTTATCTTTGAATTCGAAGAAAGGCTTGAGGCAAGATGTCCCTACTCGTTGGAATTCAACATTTCTTATGCTTGAAAGTGCATTCTATTATCGTCGTGCATTTTGCCACCTAGAGTTAAGTGATTCCAATTATACAAATTGTCCTACACCATTGGAGTGGCAGAAGATTGAGAAGATAAAGAAGTTTTTGGGGGTTTTTTTTGAGATCACGAACTTGTTTTCTGGGAGTAAGTATCCAACCGCAAATATGTTCTTTCCTTCCACTTTCAAAGCATATATGATGCTCAAGGAGTATAGTGATGGGACAGATGAAGATTTGAAATCAATGTCGTTAAGGATGCTTAGGAAATTTGAAAAATACTGGTATGAATTTTCAGTGATTTTATCGATTGCGGTGATATTGGACCCCAGGTATAAACTTGAGTTTGTGGATTGGAGTTACAGAAAGTTGTATGGTACTCAATCTTCAGAATTTCAGACTGTTCGAGATAAATTATTCTCATTTTATGAAGAATATACAGCACATGAGAGGGAGAATCGAACATTTGCATTAACAGAGAAGGTGGTGCCAGATCCTTATCAAGAGTCTGAATCCGTAGATATGCTGGAGGTAAATGTTTTAATGATGTTATGTGTTACTTTGTCAATATTTGTTATGTTCTCCCTATATATTTTCACTTTCTTGTTGTTAGTTGCACTTGGAATACGTTTATCATTGGTCTTTCCTTGTTATTTTTAATTTTTTATCAGGAGTTCGATGATTATGCTGATAATGTGTATTCAGCATCTTCGAAAAAGTCTGAGCTAGAAAAGTACTTAGATGAGACAAGGAGCGATAGAAAGACAAATTTGGACATTCTTGAGTATTGGAAGATTAACTCCCAACGATATCCGACAGTTGCAAGGATGGCTCGTGATGTTTTGAGCATTCCCATATCCACGGTTGCCTCCGAGGCAGCATTCAACTGTGGAGGTCGTGTTCTTGATCAGTATCGGAGTTCTTTGAAACCCGACCTTGTGGAAGCACTCATGTGCTCTCGAGATTGGCTTTATGGATTAGCCGGTAAGTTTACTTTTCATATTTGATTTTTATAGATTTTTTGTTGATCTTTCTCTTTTTTGAATGTAGATGGTTGTGGAATCTCCGTGAATCAACTCACAGAGGATGTCATGAACTTAAACATTAGCGAGGAGCCATCAACTCAAGGGTCCAATACTGTGGTTAATTAAGGGAGAGATTAGCTCTTGGGAATATCAACAAGTATATGAAATGGAATATCTCTTGGTATATTTCACGCGACCTTACCTGTGGAGCTAACTCATAGTAGGATTTGTTTGGTGTATTTTGGATTAGAGTAAAAGTCTAATTCATGGATTATGTGACTCTCATTTTCGGCATTCCTCGTTGCTATATGTTGTGTTCTCTGCATTCTATATGTTCTAATTATTAGCTTACGATGGGTTCTTTCTGGACCTACGTTGAACCCGGTATTTTGGTCTAAGTTCGGAATTTGAGAATTCTAATTCATAAGGTTTCAGTATTTAATTTCCTGGGATTTACCATTTTCTTCAGCATATTTTCTTATAAACGTGTCCGGGTAAACGTGTCCGGATAAACAGGTCGTGTAAACGTGTCCGGATAAACGGATTAATCGAATAAACGTGTCGTGTAAACGTATACCTATTATGATACGTTTTGATAAACGGATTTAAACGTGTTATGTACGGGTTGACACGGATATAACCGTGTCGTGTACAAATCTGACCCGTTTAATAATCGTGTCGTGTACAAATCTGACCCGTTTAATAATCGTGTCGTGTACGGGTTATGACTTCGATGACACGAATCCGTTTAGACACGACACGTATAAACACGACACGATACGAATTGCCAGCTCTAATCGTGGCAATATGGCTTTTACAGATTAAGAGTGTTTTCACCTAAAACCCAAAACATAACCCTCTACTTGACTATTTGCCCATGTTTGATTAAGCCGAGTTTGTGATTAATTTGTTTTCCCATGTTTTAACCAGTTCTAAACACAAACATGCACTAAAGTAACGGCAGAACAAAAACCGGTAATCATGCCCTTGAATCGGTAAATATGTGTGTGCATGAAAATCAAGATTACGTTGTACGTATCTTGGTGATTTTGAAATTGTGAATTAAAAAAAAAAGGCATGACTAACAGTTCTTGAACTGTCGGTGCGATTACAGATTATTAATCAATTCATGTAATTTATTTAAAAGAGTCAAGTGATTTAATTTAGCCAAATTTAACGTCCCGATTACCCAATATATAGAATTTTAGGTTAATTAGTAATTTGCCGAATGCTTTGGTCTACGAATTTCGAGTCGTCGAAATAGCCATTAGTTGACCATCTGATAAACTCTAATTTTCGACATGGTCACATAATTACAAAAATGAAATATTTAAATGGGGCACATGCATTGCCGGTGGGTGCTCTAAATAGAAAAGGCCCATATATTTTAGAAAGTGTCCAGGGGACTAAATTGAACGATTTTAAAAGAGCAGAAACTGATTTGAAAATTCTAAACAATTGGGGACTGATCTGAAAATTCTAAAAAGATTGGGGACTGATCTGAAAATTCTAAAAGATTGGGGGACTGATCTGGAAATTCTAAAAAGATTGGGGACTAATTTGAAAATTCTAAAAGATGGGGGGACTGATCTGGAAATTCTAAAAAGATTGGGGACCGATTTGAAAATTCTAAAAGATTGGGGACTGATCTGGAAATTATGAAAAGATTGGGGACCGATTTGAAAATTCTAAAAGATTGGGGACTGATCTGGAAATTCTAAAAAGATTGGGGACCGATTTGAAAATTCTAAAAAATTGGGGACTGATCTGTAATTTCTAAAAAATTGGGGACTGATTGAAAATAATAATAAAATGACCGGGGCTTGATTGAAAATGATTTTGAAATTCGGGGCAGATCTTAAAAAAATAAAATACGTCCTCTGGACTGAAATGTGACAAAATAGAAAGTTCGTAAAATCGGGTTCGGGGCAAATCCGAACACCCACGCAGCCCAATAACACTCGTTTCGCATCATATTCATCCAAGCAAGTATAGACATTCAGAAAATGAGCCCTAAACATGCTACTAAGTAGAGGATTTACCTAGTTCGGGAAGTTGAGGGGTGATTCTATAAAAAATAAAAAATTAGAAAAAATCTGAAAATTTCGTCGGGGAGCGGGGCCGCCGGGTTACTGGGCCGAATTGGGCCGAATGGGCCGGACTGGGTCTCAGGACGCGAGTGGACTGGGCCGCTGCTGCTGGATTGGGCCGAACGAATTGCGGAACTGAACTGGGCTGGGCTCCGGGCTGGATCGGGCCGAATTGAATGGAATTTGGGCCGAGTGCCACCGGTTCGTGCGGCTCCGGTGATTCGAGTGTCGCGATTTCCAATTCCGGGTAGTCGTTGGAGACGGCTTCAAGGTTACCGGTTGACGTGCCCGAAGACGGAGAGAATGGAACGAGTCGAAGAAGGAGGATAAGCCCCAGCGAATTCGGGAATTGTGGACGTGGGAATTATCGAGGAAAAATCTAGATTCCTTGTAGCCGAGAGCAAGAGCTCCGGATTTTTTTCGTGCGAGCTGCTGGAGAATTTTTTTTTTTTTTTTTTACTTACTCTCTCCCGAGAGAGAAGAAGAGAAGAAAGAAGAAGCAGGAGCCCCCTTCTCCTTCGTCGACCATCCTGTGAAATAGAAGGGAAGAAAAGAAGAAAAAGCAATAAAGGGAAAAAGGGAAAGCAAAAGAAGATGAGTGGAAGAAGATGAGTGGAAGAATGATGAGTGGAAGAATGAGTGGAAGAATTCGGCGGAAAGGGAAAGTCAAAGTTTGACTTTTTTTTTTTCGAATTCGACGCGCGTACAAAATTGAAAATTATGTCTTCTTGATCGGACGTCAAAAAAAAATTCGAGACCGCCATCACGCTCAGAAAAATTCGTTGATGGATATTATGCGATAAAATTATTTTCAATCTCGAATTTTGTCCCGAATTTTGAATATTGACGTCGATGTACGCGAAATTCGAAAACGTCCCCAAATAGTATTATTTTTTTGAAAAATTTATAAAATTGATGTTAAATCAAGAAAATATCATTTTCAAAAAGTCGTGAATACTCAAGTAATTAATTGGAAATATTTCCCTCACGGGTGGCAAAAATGACGATTCTACCTCTCTGAAGCCGGTGGACCAAAATTGGGTGCTGACAGTGTCACAACACAAAACAACTTTAAAAGCAATCTAGACACAAAGGACTTGACTACAGACATTATGTCTGTCAGGTCCTTGAAACAAAGTCGAATGCGAAATACTTTGTACGCATTTATTTGTTTAGCATAGGATGTTTGCACGCCAAAATATCTCGGGCTAATAACTTGCTAACTCACGTAAACTTGGCAATAACAAACACCTTGTTTGCAATCCGCATGTTGTTTGTTACTTTTCTGCTCTTGTTTATCTATGTGGGTTGAGCCCGACTAATAGGTCGCATTGCACTTAAGTTCAACGCCCTAAACATCGATCACGGGATCCAACGTCCCATTCACTGAGCGCGCAGTTGATTTCAGTTTTAGGTATTTTCCAAAACTCACGGCGAGTTGGAGCGAAATAATAACTGAACGCGAATCGACTGGGATTCAACATTTGTAATTTGTTTTCTTATTTTGAGAGCATTATGAGAACATTTATTTTGTATATTCATTTCTGTAAGAATCCCAGTCGGTGAGTGAACGGTCAGAGAGACGAACTAACCGAGTTGGTCCAATGCTTGCCCAAACAAGAGTAATCCCAAGATCTCACGGTTTCAATTCACGCAGGAATTCAACCATCATGGTTTGATGAACTGTAATGTAAAGATAGTGAACCGATTCCCCGATATACGGGCCTACTTCTCTCTCGGCTTTTCAACCAACATCGTTTAGTTCATTGAATTTTCAGTGTCAAAACATGTAAGCCGAGTCCAACCTAATTCACGCGGTAAATAAATAAAATTGCAAGCCTAGCAAGATAGAGTACCGAAAAGACGTGCGGGCTATAGGTCCGCACGTAACGTGAATCCCCGAACTTGGACTTTCCGGTTCCGCATAATCAGTGCCTTAGCAAAACTAGGTGTACCATTACCCCTAGTCACGCGTCCCCCCGTACAGTCAAGAATTACTCTTTTTATTTCTCTGTTTTTCATTTTGGTGTCTTTTTTTTTTGTTTCATCTGTTGCGAGATCTCATTTGAACATGTGGATAAGTTATTCAATTTAGCATTTAAAAAACTTATTTAATTTACCCCAGCAGCACTACTGCTAGGTGTGCTTTGGTAGATATTTTTCTAGGTAAATAAGTCTTTGGACAAGTAGATGATTTTATATTTTACTCTATATAGCTTATATATGAAGTGAAGCAAACTAGTTTTAAAAAGACTTGCTGGTTGTATTGAGCCAGTTATGTTGCTTTCCTAACTCGCAGATATTGGAACGATTATGGAAGTATTTAGTAACATTGATCAATGGTGTAAGTGTTCTTTATATTTTAGAATTTTGTTCTTTCAATTATGCACTTGAGGTTACCTTTTACTTTGAGTCATCAGACGCTTTTGATCAAATCTCATGATTTTGTGTTTCCGACTGGATGGCTATTGTATGGAGCTTTTTGTGACACCTGCTTGTCCCCCCTACACCATTTATGTGCCAATCGCCCCGTCCTTTGTGAATCACGACCCATTCCTAATGGACACGAAACTTGCAGAGCTCTGCTCCTATCAGCCTGCTTCATTGAACCCCATAGGACTTATTTGCGCCATCAAATTGAACCTTTTAGGCGGGTCATCGCTGTCCACCGTTTACACCCTCTGCTTCTTCCTTTTTGCTTTCCCCTACAATTATCAAGGTCTACTTTTGCTGAGTGCTCCTATTGAAAATTGGAGGGCCAGTCGCAACCTGTATCCTCTCCTATCCGGTATGCCCTGTTTTTGACTTCAATTGTCTGAACTGTTTGAACTTCAAAAGTTGTCGGTTAATCAACCTCTATTGAACTCCACCAAATGGAGCAACTTGCATGTTTCAAATTCCGGTTTATTATGCCTATGTTTAGTTTTAAACACGCCAACTTTTGACATTGGTGGTATTAAACATAAATATGCTTTTTGCTAGAGAATCAACCTGAATTCTACTTTAAATAAATTTGTAACCTATCTTATTCTTCTTTTATAACTGAAACAAGAGATTAATTTGTTGTATACAGAAAAGTTTCAACACTGGTGCTACTTAAAATTAGGTGAAATTCTTGCTTGGGTCTTTGTTCTATCTAAGAATTGGAATCAATGAAAATCGTCCACTGTTGTGCATCAGAAGACATGATACATCAGGATTACTGACTCTCACCATTTTTTTTTTTAAATCTCACTATTTAAATTTAAAATATAAGCAAGTTCTTTTTTTTTCCCCCTTATGTCTTTACAATCGGGCTTGTTGCAGGCCGAACATTGTTGCTTCATTTTCTTCCTTCCTTTTAATCTTCAGCCTTACTATTCTTACATGCCTAAATGTACTTAAATGTACTGTTCCAGGTCCAGTTAGTATAAGAGCGGATAAATCGAGTTTTTGTTATGATTGCATTAGGGCCGGCCGACCTATAGGCAAGGAAAGCCCTTGCTTCAGGCCTCGGAATTGGAAGCCCACCAAAGCCTTTATTTAAAAGGAAGACCGTTCTAAATGGGGCTCATAGAATTTCCTTAGTCACTCTCAACAACCTCTTAAAATTTCTCATTAAATTACTTAATTGATGTGGGCAAAATTCCCTTCTAACGTCTATCTATAGCAGTTGACTTAATTACCTTTCAGTAATTTCCTAACTAACTTAAATTAGCTTTATTGATTGCTATATATTCGATTTATAATTCTAACGTTATTATTCAATTAATTTAGACTACCATATTCATCCTTTATGATTTTTAAATTGCTCCAACGGTTTTTATTGAAAAATAAGAACCTCTTTTCCAACGTTTATAAAAAGCCATTTTCTTCCTTTTCTTTAATCTTTCCATTCTAATTTTCTAATTTTCTAAATTACAAAGAAAGCAAAAGTTTCGGTTATTGTTGAGAAGAAATTAAAGATGCAATTTATTATAAAAATTTAACACGTAATGTTGCATGAAACTATATACTGACGTGCTTAAGTGACTAAGTTGGTTTTCTTTTTCTAAACTTCGACCAAATAATCTTTGTATTATATTTTTTCGAAATTTTTAGAAATTAAAAAAATTGATTTCTTTTAAGGGACAGAACTCGAACATAGTAGCTGCGATTATCCAAGAGGGAGGCGCAAACTGCTGGTGGCTCGTGATAATTTACTTTCCGTCCTAGCCCTTCTGAAGCTGGATTTGGTTCAAAAGGAAAGTTTTGATATTCACAAATTCATTCAATTGGGCTTTTTACTGGATTTAGTTTCGGAGAATGTATCCTTTCTCCTAGTTTGCTTAGTCATCAGATAATGCTCTCTCCTTTGGTTCTGATTCGTTCTCCGAGAATGTAGAGATAAGAATTTGAAGATGGATCTTTGGATTCTTCCTTTTATTAATGTAAAATTATTTTCTTATTTTGTGGTAATGTGCAAGCCGATCTGTAGTTTTAACTGCTAAATTGCCATAGATTCCCATCTTCATTTGCTTGAGGTTTGTTCTCTGGATATTTCTTGAGTTATGCGCACATACTGCTCTGATTGACGTTTGAATGAGCTTCGTGACTCTAAGGAACCTCTCTCAAGTATATGGTCTTTCCTACCTTCTGTTCAGATTATATATATATATAGATATACACACTTTTAGCTTGCTCATAATTCTCAAAATTTTTATATGACTATTTTTTTTTTAGGAACTCAATGCTGGACTCTATGATTGTTTGATTGTTATCAGCTTATATAATGCATATGTAGGTTTTTTGAACAAATTTTTCTAATATTATTTTAGCCTTAACTAGGTCAAACGAAATTTCCTTCTTTTACTCTCTATGTTATGCTATGTAGGTACCAAACCAAATACTCAAACATTCACCATCCTAAACCATTCTTTGTTTGGTTTTACAACTTATTTTTAATTTTACTCCACTTAACTCCACTTAACTCCAATTCAACAACATAATTATTTTTTTTTTCTTTTTTTTTCAATTTTTTAAAAGATTCAATTCAATTTTTAATATTAAATTCTCTCAACTATTCATTACTTTTTTCACAATTTAACAACACAATCATTATTTTCTCTCAACTATTCATTACTTATTCATACTTTTTCTCATAATTCAACAACACAATCATTACAACCCAATTAATTTATATATATTCAAAGTCAAAATAGAGTTGAGTTTTAACTCAACTCAAATGCCAAACAAAGTATCATTTCTGACGTGTTCTTTTCATAATTTCTAATAATGACATGGGCTTGCCTGTTTACTCTTTATTATTGAGATGAGCCTAAATTTTTTCTTTCTACTAGGACTAACATTTGTGGGGTGATCTTTTCATTGAAAAATTGCATGACTAGAGAAAATAACCAAGGTTCGGGAGATGAAGAGAAACAATATCGATGTTGAAAAGGGATACATCATTAGCGTCCCAACACGAGCACCGATATACTTCACCAACCGCGCCGAAAATGAACGCTCGACATTGCTGACTTCTTCTAGTCCGTTTAGCCAGCCGATCTTTTTGAGGTAAGAGTTACGCTTGGAACAGTTTACTCACCAATTATATTGATTTTCAGTGAGCTCTATAATTACATTTTCTGTTGTTTAATGTTTACATGGGATAGGAAAACAAAATCCAACATCATTCTAGATTGTCTTAGTTGGGAGGGCACTGAATCAGCTGTCAAGGTAATTAATCACGATGCTTCATATATCTTGGTATTTGCATTTTTTTTCTCTTGAAGTTTTTGAACTTAAATTTTTTTGCAGCAACATGATATTGCTAAATAATTGATTAGCAGGGAGAGCAAATTAAACCAGAAGACACCAGATGAAAAGGCCATGTGGACAACAACAGTGAGTCTCAATCATCAGGTCTTCAACAAGGCAGAGGGAGCTGATGTCGTTCCTAATTTTTTTTCACTTTTATGGTGAGAAAAATATAGAAATAGACTAAATAATGTTTGATTTTATTTGGATTGTGGATTGAAGATTCAGGGTGAAACAGATCTCTATTCGAGTTTTACAAACCAATTATTTGGATTTTATTTGGCTCATAATGCTCAGAACACTATTCGAGTTCTATATGCTTCTGATGGCAGGAAATTGGAGCAAATCAGGGACATCAAAGAGGAAGCAGCGAACTTTCATAAAAGTTTACTGGGATATGCAGAGCAGAATGTGACCAGCTCGCTGGAAGGTCTTTTGAAGCTAATTAAACTATCTGTTCCCTCCTCACAGGCTGGCTTGTTGTCTTCTGATATTACTTATGAAAGAATACAGATTGCATTATTTTCCATGAATGGGAACAAGGCTCCACTTGATGGTTTCTCAGCTTACTTTTTCAAATCATGTTGGACTTTGGTTGAAAATGATTTTATTGCTGCTGTTAAGTACTTCTCCGAGTCAGGGAGAATGAGTAGGGAGGCAAATTCTACTGTCGTGGCTGATCAGATGAAAGAAATTTCAGGCCAATTTCTTGTTGTAACACTATTTATAAATGTGTTTTGAAAGTTTTGGCTCATAGATAGAAACAAGTTCTGCCTGGGATTATCAGCCCCTCCCAATCAGCTTTTGTGAAGGGTAGGAAGATATCAGATAATGTGCTGCTCGCTCATGAACTGGTTAAGAGTTATCATAGAGGCTCTGATGCAGCAGAAGACCTGGCAAGTCAGTACCTGGAGAAAAATAGGTTCTGACGACCCTATTTCGCTGTGATTTTTCGATATTTAAGGCAAATTCCATCGTTTAGGGCTTCAAACATGCAATTTTTGTTAATTAGGGTGTTTTTGCAATTTTAGAAAAGTTAAGTTTTTTTTATGCAATTTAGGTTTTCTTAAACTCTACTTAAGAAAAGTGTAAGCCCTAGCGTTGAAGGAGTTGTTTTTTTCATCAGTGAATAAAATTCAGAGCTTTCGTGCTTTGTCCAATCTCGGATTCGAGTTTGATGTCTATTTCCTGGTATTCGTAGAATCAACAGGTATAGAAGGTCGTAGTTCCGGTATTCGTGCGCGAATCAACGGGTCTGTGATAGGTTACTCGTGTGTACACTGCATCAGGCTCTATCTTCCCCTCGATGCTTTATTAAGGTGGATTTAATGACAGCATTTGACTCTTTGCATTGGGATTTTATCTTCCAATCCATGCAAGCTATGGGGATTCCTATGAGATTCGTGGAGTGGATGCGGGGATGCGTTACTTCATATTAACAAAATACAAATTTTTTTGTTTGTCCTAGGTCCTTGTACTAAATAGAAGGATGAACAGCTTCTTCATGCTTTTTCATTCTATAGGGCATCATCATGGAAGCTCGGAGTGCAATCCTTAGAGGGGGATTTCTTACTGGAGTTCTTCTTCGAGGGAGCGTTGGAGAGAGCTACAAAACTCTGTTGCAAAGCTGAATTTCTCATGGTGATCAACCTTGTACTCTGCGCTTCACTCTCAGTTGTTCGTCAGTGAATTTCTTTACTACTAACAGACCTTCAAGGGGCTAACTTGGGAAAGCTTATTAAGAATTATTTATTCAGCCTCTTTTGTTGATATGCCAATCTCTATGTGCTCGAGAGCTTTAGTACTGGTTCTACCATGAGAATTCAGAAAGCATTAGGGGGTGGTTTGGTGCAACGGAAATTAAGTTTGCGATTACCCAACAAAGATTCATGCCATTTTCTGCTGTGAAGTTGAAGCCCTTGTTCAAGATGTTGATAACTTCTACAGTGGGGGGTAAAGCTAATGTTAATAACTTATGATCCTCTTTCAAGCTTCTTAATCACTGTTATTAATAAATGAACATAACCTATTGGGTTTTTATTATGTTTTGATAGAAGGTCCTTTCATAGCGAACTTAACCGTTTCTCACTATTGTTGCTAAAGATGGTGTGTGTGTATATATATAAGCATTTGGCTCGTGAGGATCTAAGGATAAGGAGCTTAATTTATCAGATTTTCCCACTCAATAGACAGTTTCATTTATGATAGGATAAATGAGACTCTCCCCACTTGATAGAGGATTCACGAACGGTGGAAATAAGTTACAGTTATTGGGAGCTACAATATCATGCGCATGTCATATGCCATTTTGCTGTTATGCTGGGTCTTTAGATGCTCATCGCAAATCTAACCATGTTTCTTATGTAGTGAGTGAATGGATTTAATACATCATATTGAACAATGAAATTGGAAGGATGATCAGACTAACCAACTGATTGCTAAAACAAGTTACACAACAAAGAAAAATTGAAACAACACAAAATAGATGAGTTACTAGGAGATGCATAAAGTAAGATACACCATGAAACTAAAAATGCACAATCCACGTGCAACTTACATGGTTGCTTTACTAGTAATTCAAATATCTCAATCTACGGCATTAGAGTAGCAACATGGAAAACTAATTAGTTCAGAATTTTGAGGCACTGAAAACTACAGAATGAACAGCAGCTAATAATGTAACATTCTTAATATGTAGATAATGAAAACTACAGAATGAACAGCAGCTAATAATGTAACATTCTTAATATGTAGATAATGGCCTGTACTGAAGCAGTGAGGAGCCCCTGTGAGATCCACCCAAGTGCCACTGAGATCTGATGCTTGAGGCACTGGTGTGAACCCGAGCACATGTGCGCATAGACGTAGAGAGAGGCAACCCCCGAAGATGAGCCCAGAGCAGCTACCAATAAAAACCAACAGACCTGTAATTACGTAAACCGAACTATCAGATTCTTTGCTTTACTGTATGTTGTTCAAAAATAAATTATTGAATAATAAGAAATAAATGACGTACCACGTCACCCACCACAAAGAAATATACAGCAGCCGGACCTTGTAGGTCCCATTGCTTCCTCAATGCGTACGCGTCGAGGAATGCAAGTGCAAAGCTCCAAACGATGATAGCCATCATGGCATGAAGTAGAAGGCTGTCAAAACATGTTATCGGTCAATATTGGTATTTGAAAAGAGAAGTAAAATTCTAATTTTTTATGTTTTTGTTCTGCTCGCCCGATCCCCCAATTCCAAAATCTGAAATTTTCCCTAGTATTATGCTACTGAGTTCTGACATTGCTTTCTTTTATGTGTATGCATTGAATTTCATTTGATTTTAAACATTTTACTTGTTCAGACTCATTATATTTATTATTGGATGGATAACTGAGATGAATTGATCTATTTTGTTATTTCATATTGATCTATATTTTTTTATCTAACCAAATTCGGGGACCAAAAAATTCGCATCAGTTGGTGGTTGGTTTTTCCTCATCCCAAATGGTTAAAATCCACCCCAAAAACACCGAGGTCCTATCAACAATAACAAAACAAAACAAAACATCCCCACACATCTTTCACATCAGCAATGCCCTCACTAGGACTGCCAAATCATATCAAAACCAGCAAAAGAATGTTTTAAAAGGCAGAGTAATAAACTGCCTAACCAATCCTTAAAAACACTATCAAAACCAGCATAAATTCCTTAAATTAAAAATTACTAATAAAAAGCTCTACAGGCTTTCCTTGTAACCGAAAAAAAAATCATTAATAAATATCTTTCATAGGAGAAGGCATCAATTCACCCATTTTTACCCCTAATTTTAAGTTTTAATATACAGTGTCACATGATAATTGAGACGGTTAGTTGTAATATATTTTGCATGCTAATTGTCTTTTTCTTTTTTGGTGCCAGTGCTGATATGCCTTAGCTAGATTCCTTTAGTTTCCTCTTTCATCTAAGACAATGCCTACTCTGAACTTGACAGAATATTTTGCAGGTTTTCATTCTGAAGAGAAGTTCTCATGAAAAGAAATCATGACACCGTTGAAATCACTTCTCACCGGTAAGCCGTGACACCGTTGAAATCCGTGGCACTGTTCATGAAGTAGAGTGAGCCAGCAGCAAACACACACTGGCCGACCCTAAGTGCCAGCCCGATTCGCGTTGCAGGCCTTCCAACGATATCAACTATGTCCATCTGTAGAAAACAAATGTTCAGAATACACCGTAAACATTGCAGCCACAAGTATGTCAATATTAATATTGAAATGGAAAGGAAAAAAAAATTGTAATATAAGTTGAGAATGAAGAGATCGACATGGTGATCCGGAAAGGATGGCTGACGTCCAGAGTGATCTGAGTGGAAGGGGAGGTGGTGGTGAAAGTGACTTGAGGAGCAGGATTCGAGATGATGGTGATCTGTCCTGTCTTTCTTTTTTGAGCTGAGGTGTGTGGAGAGATGATCAAAGAGAAACTGAGACCGAGAGTGAGTGAGATGAGGGACCGAGTGAGCTGGAGAGTGAGTGAGATAGAGGAAGAAGCCGAGAATGATCAAATTGGAAATGGCGGGGAAGGGTCTTGCTTAGCTGCCGCCTACAGAGAAGAAGAAAAGAAAGGAAAAAAAAAAAAAAAAAAAGGAAAGCTGGAGCTGGAAGGTTGAGGAAGAAATGGCTGGGGGGAGAGAGAGAGAGAGAGAGAGAGAGAGAGAATGGGTCGGTTGTTGCAGTTGATCAGAGCAACTTGAGGCAGGCTGCAGAAGAGAAAAGCAAAAAGAAAAGATGAAAGCAGAGGGATGGGCATGCTCGGCTTAGGTTGGTAGATGACGGTTGCAGCAGAGGCTGCAGCTCTTGCCAAGAAGAAGAAGAAAAGGGAAGCCAAAGAAGAAGAGGGAAAAAAAAGAAAGAAAGAAAGAAGGAAAGAAAACTTGAACTGGTCAACCAATCTTCAAGATGAAGAAAAGAAAGGAAGACACATCTCAACAGATCACGGAGGTCGGCCAAGTTGACCGTTTGGCCGACCCCTCTGCCATATGTACCCTTTTTGTTTTCTTTTTTTTTTTTTCCTTTCCTTATGGGCATCTTTCAGGTGAAATTTGATTTCTCGAGATTCGCCGATATTTTTGGAATGAAAACTTCGAAATCGATAAATTCGAAAAATAATCGGCTCTACGAGAATTCCAATTCGCATAGACGGAGATCGAATTTTGATAAAAATCGACATCGAACCTCTGATGCGTCGATCGTAATTGCTCGATTATTTTTTAAATTCAATTTTTCTAATCGGATATCTAAAAAATAATCCAAGACTAAGGTTGTGTTCAGAAAAATTCGAGGATTGATATTATGCAGAGAAATATTTTTTGGTCCCAAGTATCGTCCCGAATTTGAAAATCAAAATTAAAGCAGGTAGGCCAGAAATTCTCGTATTTTCAATCGGATTTCAGAAAAATAATTCGGGACCACCATTGTGTTTAGAAAAATTCAGGGATCACTATTACGCAGAAAAATATTTTTCAATCCCAAGTTTTGTTCCAAATTTTGAAAATCGAATTTGACACGTGTAAAGTTCGAAAATGCCCCATTGAGTATTTTTTTTTTTGAAAATATAAAATTAGAGTTAAATTAAAGAGATGCCCCTGAGTTCAAAAGCCTTAAATGTGTTGACGGTCCTCGAGTACCGATGGACCAAAACAGGATACTTACAATTTATTATATATTACCAAAGGTACTTCATAATATATATATATATATATATATATATATATCTTCTTAAGAATTAACCTAAAAATTCTCATAATTGAAAATTACACTCACAATAATATAAGTTATAATTTACACAATATTCAACTACTATTTATAAGAGATGCCTTATATATCACATGCGTGGGCTCTGTTGCAATTCCAAGTGTTTTAATTTTTTCCAACCACCTCTGTTTGTGTAACTCTGTCAGTATGTATGCATACTTATATGTTCATTATAAAAGATTTGGGGAGTTTCATGAAAAATTTTGGTGTTCAACTTATAGAATATTAACAATTACTCCACGAAGGAATTCAGTTCATTTGATTATTTTAATTAATGGAGGTCTCTGAATGATTGGTGCACGAACTCTGTCATCCTCTTATATCAAAGATCCCCTGGTGCCTATGGGTCTTTGCAGCCAGAAAATCGAAGGAGGTTTCGGGCGTATGGTTCACGGATATTGCTAGATTACAGGGGAAAGTAGATATGTGACATAGATAAGTACACATTATTCAGAAAATGAGAATTAGCATTTTGGTACGTTCTATTTCATCCTTGATTTAATTAATTTTATGCCCTTTTCCTCTGCATGTAATCCGGAAAATGAAGAGACTCGAATTATTGCGATTATGGAATGGATACTTTTTTCGGTTATGAAAATTCCCTTTCAATTATGGAATTCGGGATAAAACAAGAAGTGAGTTAGATCTATTGTACTTTGATAACTTCTTGACGTACTTTGATGCGTCATTTTCCAGTATTTAGTTTGATCACACTTTGAAAACTGTTTTTTTCTTTAAAAATTTCCGGTAGTTGAAAACAGTTACTTATTTTCGATATGTCATTAATTATTTTAGCTTAGTCTTCCTTTGGAGGAGTCAGTTATTTTTAGCTTAATATGCATCCAGCTAGCAAACACCAGTACTTTACTTTCATTGATTTCCCCGAATCAGGTAATTAAGGCAGCTACGACCGTCGCTTTAATTTCATCAAAGATATGAGTCTTTCTCGGGTTAATGTCTTGGCCATATTAGTGTCTGACTCCTAAGTAAATGATTAATTGGGAAACATATAATCGAAAACTCCATATACTATGCTTACCCAAAAAAAAAAAAACTCCTCATACTCGGTCCACACTCTTAGGGCACTTTGGTTCACAAGATTAGAATAAACAGTGAATAGAATAGACTGGGATTAGAATAGACAGGGAATATAATGGAAATTCTGATGAAATTTTTGTGTTTGGTTGGAGGGAATAGACAGGGAATAGAATTATAATTCTGATATTTGGTTGGGTTGAATAAGGAATAGAAAGAACATGAATAAGATAAAAAGACAGAAATGCCCTTCATATAAATATAATGAGTTTTATAAGATAAATAGATAACTTTAATGACAATTTTTATAATTAATAAAAAATAAAAATTTTAAAAAATATAAAGAAAGGTAATTCTAAAAATTAAAAAAATTAAAAAAATTACTAAAAATTGTTTATTAATAAAATTAATTATTTTAATAATGTAATAAGCATAATTATATATTTTTATAATAAAAAAATATAAACATAGTTTACATATCCATTATTAGAATGTCGAAAGACCAGTTTACATATCGTCCTCCAACTTGCAGGCCTCACTATATAGATGATTAATTTATTATCCACGTAATACCCAATTTAAAATGAACTTTTCTGCTATTTTAACCAAAAGAAATTGCATCGATCGTAGTTAAGTCCAATAGTTTTGATAATCAATAACTTATGCGGTACAACTCCATACATAATTAAACATAATCTAAACAAATAAAAAAAAAGCGACCTTAATCCAATCTAAGTAGAATTAGTTGATAATCGTTGACGATGATCATGATCCATCCGCGACAGAACTGTTCTTCAACTTCAAAATACAAAAGATCTCCAATTTTTCCAAGGCGTTCTTAGCGGCCCTGTTGATCGCAATCTCCTTCTTGGGCCGATACTCGCCACTCCCGATGAGCTCGTCGTCTACATAGATAATTCTTCGAAAAAGGGAAAACTTCTCATTCTAAATGGAGCGGCTTCTTTGTGAGTCTAAAAACAGAAAGAATGAAATATGATAGCAATTGATATGTTTACAGAGTTTAATTGACTGCAGACAGGGTTTAATATTCCCAAAGTAATGTTTTTCTTAGCAAAGATCAATATAGACTTCACTAAGTAATCGTAAGGTACATTTCTTCCCATATCATTTCTCTCGGGTTCCCAGCTCTTCAAATGTTTGCTTGAAAAGGATGTGATTGATCTGCAGCCTTGTAATTACACTGGTTGAGTGAAAGGAATTAGAACTTGTAGATTCCAGAAGGCTCGGCATTTTGAATAATCCACGGGTGCTCAAGAAGCTTGTGCAATGGGAGGCGTAGGGAAGAGTCCTTGACAAGCATCTATAAAAGAGTAAATGACAAAGAGTAGAGAGTTAGCCATTTTGTCCAGTACTAAAGTGACTTAAAACTAGCCATCATTGCTTGCTTTGAGTGAGGAGACGAACAAACCTGACTGATGAGGTCCTTTGCAGCTGAAGATACAATCGGCTTTGGAGGGAATTTCAGATCCACTTGCAGAATCCTGGTAAGGGACGTTATCGTTGATTATAATTACTAAAGTACCAAAAGATTATCGACCATCTCCACTTGATATCCACTGGTTTACCTTCTATATGTGTCAGAACGTTCCTTTGCTTCAAAAGGTGGGACACCATAAAGGAACTCATAGCAAAGAACTCCTAAGCTCCAAATGTCTACGTTTGCATCGTGCTCTACACTCTCCACTGCAGTTAATAGCAAGAAATGTATAAAAAGAAGGGGTCAAGTGAATTCTTATGAGCATGGAAACCATCACTGGTTTTCCCAGCTGGAATCCCAATTGTGGTAATACAATGTCTCATTGATCAGAAAATATACCCATTTCTGGTGGAAGGTAATCCAGTGTGCCACACATTGTCCGTCTGCGATTAAATGTATGTACCGACCACCCAAAGTCGGCTATCTTGAGTGCACCCTGATGACACAGGAAAGAAGAAATTTTAAGTTTTTAAGACAATGCATGTTTTCATTCAACAGCTGAACTAGAAATGAGATTGAACATTCATGTTACCTGAGCCCCGATCAACAAGTTCTCTGGCTTAATATCTCTGTGAATGACATGCTTTCCATGACAGTATATGAGAGCCCGAGCTAAAGATGCAACATACTGATTGACAACAAAGAAAAACAGGAGAACTGGAACTCAGTTTTTTCTGATGGAGATGAATGCTACTTGAAAGTACATCTTAAATCCAAATTCCCTATGTCAAAATTTAGCTAGTATTGGAAATTTTAAATAAATTGCATTGAAAGTACTACTCACAGTTGCTGCGCGTCTCTCACTGAAGTATTTACACTTCTGGAGTTCCTTGTATAGTTCACCTTTGGCTGCATATTCTAAGATCAAGTAGACTCGTTTCTGCAATACAGAGAGTACGCATTTATTTCATTGACAGTTCAAGAGAAATACGCAATGATTGCAGATCTATAACCAGTTATGCTTCAGTGAGGTACTTGATCATAAAAATACCCATAGAGCCGCAAAATATTGGGATGGCGAAGATGGCTCTGTATCTCAACTTCCCGGCGAAGCTGGTGCTCAACCTGAGATTGTTGCAGTTGGTTTTTAAAGAGAACCTTGAGTATCTAGCACTTCAGTCACACCAGAATAGGCTTTACAAGCAAAGACAATCGACATGAGCTTCCACTTTTCCACCAGCCACCGCCGCTGGCGTCGAGTTCGCGAAGGCCAACAAAGAGGGAAGCGGCCAAGAGATGAAGACCTAGAGAGGGGAATCGAACCCTACCGCCTCTCCTCCGACTCAAGCTTAGTCGATAATGGTGGAATAAAGGGGAATCAAACCCTACCTGCTTCGACTGAAAGGAGGTCCGCAAGCTTCCGCCTCTCCTTCGACTCAGAAGCACCGGCAGTGAAGTGGCGCCACAACCGTTTTCCTCTACGAGAAGGACGAATCGACAGAAATTTTCTCGACGAATCGATGACGAAACACGGCTGGAGCTCTGCTAGGGTTTACAATTTTCTTCCGAGAGGGAAATGTCCGATCGCTGAGAAGTTCTGAGGCTTTTATGGAATGGCATGCATTGTAATTATCGAAAGAAGATGAGGGTATTTTTGTCCATTCGCCTCCATTTCCGCATCCGGATAAGCCAATCCGGACCGTGATGGGTGGCACTCGTATTCTGCATGTAAACCGGATATGGATCCCGAGTCGGAATAGCTATTCCGCATTCCATTGAACCAAACGACAGAAAACCTATTACGTACGAAATAGTTAAACCGTGCCCTATCTAATCCGGTGAACCAAACATGCCCTTAGATGGTTGGAAGCCCATCGGTCTAGTTCTTGATCTCGTGATAAATAGAAGAATAATTTTCTGGTTTTTCATCCCACGTAGAATGAAACCACAATTTCCCTCTCCACTCTCCATGAGAATGGTCCACAACAAGGGACACCTTGATCGATAAATGGGGCAAAGATGAACAATTAGCTTGGATAAAACCATGGACACGGTATAAAGATTCGCCCAACGTAGTCAGTAATTCTTACACCTACTCTGGTGCCACTTACTGAAGAAGAGATTAGTCCAAAACATGATCTCTATATGAGACTCAACTACTTTAACAAGTCATGAAAGATTTATCCAGAAGATTCTCATATATGATTATTTACGTAATTAATTAGCACTTAAGTGGCATGTTATCTCCCGGACTTGACTGTGATAATTATGAATGTGGGGTTTTAATTTCTGGACCTACCATGAACATTTAGCAATAAAAAGGAAAGTGACAGGCAGTCACCCTCACCATGAGCCAACGCAACTGAAGCTTCATTTGACGTCAAATGAAACACTTTATACACATCGAACCGCCATACAATTAAATGCTGTTGGACATGGGAAGAACTCTACAGCTGGGACTTGATTAGATAACTGCTGCTTTGGCAAGGCGAACCGATTCAATAATTAATATTTAAGACAAAAGGGGGAAGCTGGTATTGAAAAGGGATCATATGTGAAACCGAGCCAACGATAAAGAGAAGGCAAAAGGCATAGGAACCAAAACCTATATATAGCTGTGGAAATAGCATCTAAGGCACATAACAAAGATGATGAAGATAAGTAGTAGTGGAAATTACAACAGGAACCATCAGGTAATACGAAGAAGTCTAGAATTTAAGAGGCAATTGTACTATTTTGTTTCCAAAAAGAAAATATTAGGGAAAGTAAGATTAGATATGGTAGCAGCAATGATTTTTTTGTATTTTTTAAGTTCCTCAATTTTTTGTTTTTTAAGGCAAAAGGAATTTACTTGCCCGCTAATAATTGTGTCAATATCCATATACATCCATCCATATATATATATATATAGTAAAATTGACTCCACTTTGTTATAATTAGTAGAATTAAAATGGTCAATTTATAATTATATCATACGAAGATATTTAATCGGATATTACTACGTTACTTATATCAAAAAACAATTAATTGATCAAATCTAGGACTAGATCATAAACTATTGGCATGTGAAAAGAAATTAAAACATATGAAATTGAGTATAAAAATGTATGAATCGAATTTGTTAGAGGATATATTTTTTAAAAATATTGAAGAAGTTAATTAGTCCAACTTCATCGAAGCTTATTATGGAAAGATCATTGCGTGAAATTTTAAACTTTTTTTTTGATATTTTTATGATTCTCTATAAGCTATTATTTAAAAAAATATATAATCTATATATATATATATATATGAAAACGAAACACAAGTTGAATTCTCACGTCGTCACCTCATCAAACGGAACTCTCTCACACGTATAAATTTAAAAAATACATACATATATATATATATATACACACACGAAACATCCTCTTTTAGCAGCAAAATAGATTAACAGAATATATACAATACATGCATATAAGACCAAATTATATCAATGGAATGAACATATATATTCAATATATACATAAGTGCAAAACAATATATATATGTATATCAATTTTTTTTTCAATTGCATGGCGTAGTAACTCTATCAAAAGAATATACATATATATAATAAATATAACATAAGTCCAAACCAAGGACGTATGTTATATCAATTCTAAAAATATATATGCTTATATATTGATTCCTTTATTTATGATCTTTATCTATAGACATCACACGAAAAAAATTTAATTCAAGAATTTGGAACATTGCGTCAGCGAGTAAAGGTAATTACGCCTTCTCCTTTTCATTAACCAAATTGAGTATGTGCCTAGGAAGACTAAATTTATGCTCACGTGAGGCATAGCTATTTTTTTCGTTCATTGTCTCTTTTTTGTGCATGATATTGCAGATTTTGAGGCGTTACTATGATTTATAATCATATGATTATGAGAGTGCAAATTGAATTTATGCTCACGTGTAGCATATCTGTTTTTTCTTTCATAATCTCTTTTTTTGTGCATGATATTTTAGATTTTAAAGCGTTATAATGGTTTATCATGTGATGAAGAGATATGCTTTTGTACTTTTTTACTAAATATATATTATTTTTCATATAATTGATTATTTATTAAATTGTTTCTAATAAAATTAGGGTTCTTTAATTCATACAAGCATAAGAAAGTCTCAAATCGATTTGTTCAGACTATTACCTCGTCAACGAGGCTTATATACGGTCAATTAGAGAAATTAGGATTCTTTATATTTCAAAATTTCTTTTTTATTTCGCTCATATTAATACTCCGATATGACAAATTTTTCTTCATCTTCTTCTTTTATTGATGGGTCTTCTCATTCATTCATATCTATGTATGTTTTTCCTCCTCTTTTTTCTTGGATTATAGTTTGACTTATTGTTGTAATCAATATAGATTATTCTATTTTACCCATTTATTTATGGTAGATGTTGTTAATTACTTTGCTCGAATAATTGGTATGTATATGCTCGAACGATAACGTAATTCATTCGATTCATGATAATTAATATTTATGCTTAATGTATATATCTATCTTTTATATATAACAACAAGAGATTTGCCCATCTCTTGTGCACCCACATCACCAAATATAAATTACGGAGCTCTCTCACGTTATCACGTCATCTATTTATATTAAGAATATTCTTATAAAGAAAGGAAATATTCTTAGATAGAATATTTTAGAATACATACACTACATATATATCCATCAACCAATATATACATTATTATAATGAAATATATTATAATATAGACATAACAATAATTTATTGTAGTTTGCATTAGATGAAAACATATACAGATTGCATAAGTATAATTAAATATATTAACATTTTTTTACCATAATAATTAAACGTTTTATCTATACTGTTCCGTGCAATGCACGAGTATTCAACTAGTTATTATATAGATGAAATAAATGCATGAAAAGATGAAACCACATATAATGCAAAGATAGAACACTTTAAAATTAGCTTTTCATGTAAAAACTATCAAAGAAAACAATTTACTAATTCTATGAACTTATGGTCATCAAACTAAAATTGACTACTATATTAACAAATGATCTCTCATTATATAACAAAACTTTAAAAAGTGTAAGACATTTAATTTAACCATGTGAACTTCAGTTATTTAATTGGACGTTACTCTTATTTATATTATAAGATTAAAGTAGCTATGTTATTTATGAACTTATTATGATAATATAAAAAATTAAACAAGGATGTCATAGAGTTTGTACATTTGAAAAATAGAAATGAAATACAATATATGAAGTTATCATAAGGATGTAAAAACAAATCTCACTAATATACTTACTATTAAATTAAATAAATATATAGTATAACGCTCACTGATTGCGACTGTTTGTTGCAAAATATATATTGTATCATGCAAATATTGTCTAATATTATTATTTAATTATCATATAAAACTTAAAATTAATTGTTTCAATATTTTTTATTAAAAAGCTAATATATTTTTCAAAATTCAGAATACTTGTTATAAAAATGATATATGAATGGTTTAAGATCATAAGCACTATAAAAGATAAAATTTTAAAAAATAAAATCCCATAAATATTGTTTAAAAAATGAGCAAAATGAAGTTCTGCTCTAATTAATATATGTCAATCTATATTGATAATTAAGAAAAATATTTTAATGCATGTCAATGAAATAAATAGTTTCAAAATATTATTATAATAATTATCTTGCTATGTGGCAAGAAATTTTGAATTACTCTAATTTTTAACAAAATAATTCTGAAATTGAAATTATAATTAATTAATAATTTTTTTATTTTTAATCATAAAATTTCTGCTTAAAAATGTATATTATTAAAATAAGAAATGGTATGGGAATATGTGAAAAACGAACCCATGCAATGCACGGGATAGAAAACTAGTATATATAATTATGAAAGTATTGAGTTTAGGTGCTTTAAAGATGAATATTTTTTTTTTAAAAAAGGCATATATTGTATTTGCTTACAATATAAATTTTATAAGCAAAGTTTATAAATTGACTCTCATTATTTGCATTTAACGGGATTAAAAATTCTTCGAATCACTGTGATAGCTTGTGTGAAAACTTCAAATAAGAAGGGGAAACAATTCAGCTTCACTAATAAATAATCTCACCAGTCTCACTAATCGTATGTTTAATTCACTCTTGTAGTTACTTAGAAGTACGAAAGGACAGAACAATTTAGCCTATTCAAAGTAATTCGAAAATAATCAAGAGAGAGTACAGCACAGTGGCGTACTTCTCGTCTGGTGACCAAGAGGTATCATATTCGATACCCAGTGGAACTACTCGTGCCCTTTTATTAGATATCTAAGATTTCTATTTCAATGTACGATGTTTACTGGCCTCCTTTGTAACCGAAAAAAGTAATTCGAAAATAGATTCGCAACCCATTATGGTTGCTGTCTTCTAATAATTTCCCCCACCCACTCCCCCCTTCTTCTCACCCCTCCCCACCGTGAGGCAGGGGGAGCAATTTGTACGCCCTTCTTCTTCACCTCCTACTCTTTCTGCAGGTTTCTTTCTGTTTCATCGGCTGCGAGGTACTTTACATTCTTAGTTTGCTTGTGTTGGGAGGTTTTTTAGCTAGGTTTTGATGCTCATGCCTTGCAATGCTAACCTTACATTCACATGATGTTTTAGAAAATTCTGACGATTCTGTTTCCGGAGGGAGAATCATTTCCTAGAACCATCATAAGAACTGGTTCCTGGGGATATTTAATGGAGCTTCCCCACTTCCTCCGAACAAAGCTACATTGAACCACTCAGTTTTGTTTTCTTCTCATCTCTTTGATGTAGTGATGGACAATTTGAGTAATGTGACATGCATAGATCAAGAAAATGACATGCACGTTCAATCGATTAAAATCAATAGAGGTTCATAGCAACATTCATTAAAGCAAGGATCTGTCATTGTCAAATAAATTGGTCTATTTTGAAAGCTAAACTTACCAAGATGCACAATAACTAGCAATGAGTCTTGATTGGCAAATAAAACAATGTAGTAAACATCGTATAAATGTGCTAACTACTCTGGCCATAAGATCCAAAAGTGGAGCTGGATAACTCAAATACCTTCTTTTGCATCTACATCCTTTTGAAAGCCAATGAGGTCAATCTGACCCAGCTAAGGATGGTTCCAAAATATCAAAATTTGGAAGTCAATCTATCAAGTGAGCTGGCCCAAATGCAGCTATTTTAATCCGGTCTTAGGTATCCTCGAAGAGGGATATTTCTTAATCCTTCAAATTTTCATATAATAGCAAGTATAATTCTCAATGATAATTAATTAATTTACAAAAGATTGGCAAGCAAAAGAGGGTACAGATACTGTTGAAACTAAAAAAAAACTATCAAGGGAACATTTTATCTAATAAAAAATTAGGTAACAACTTTTTTGCTGTGAAATCATGCTTGATTTCTCCTGCCTTTCCAGATCCAATGCTTTTAGTCGTATTAGTCATCTTTTATGTGTAACTTTTAGCGGCAACTACATGTTCATTTGCTTGTAATATCACAACTAGCATAAGCCATTTTACTTCAAAATCGGTACAGGTGGCTTTCATCAATATACAGTTCAAAAAGGCTCCATGCTGACCATAGAGAAAAGTATCCCGTGCACAGTAGCCCCAAACTTCAGGTCCATCTATCTCTAATTTGCTTTCTATCTATATGTTCGTCAGTAGCTTCTATAGTTAGCATTGCTATATGAGTAGTGAAAGTGGTATAAATCCTCCTTAGCTGGCACATGCTTTTGGCAGGAGTAGGGGCATGCGTTTGGGGAGTTTTGGTGGGGAAGTGGGCATAACATAATAGCTATGACAGCGAGAGAGCCATAAATTTCGAAATGGATGACTCGTATTCATGCGATAACTTTTTTAGAACTGTCTCCATTAGCAAAACTCTAGGTAAGAGCAAGTTAAGGTAAGCTCAACACAGTGTAAAGGCAAAACAAACCAAAAGGAAAAAGGGGGAAAAAAAAGGTAGAGCCATAGAGAGGCAAGAGTGCAATATGGTAGTAAGCAGCAGGCTCAAATTAGAAATTATCTAACTTGCTAAATATCGACCGATGACAATGTAAATGTAAACACAAAGGGCAAAGAATTCACATTAGAACGTACCATGGCTTGTATTTGGCTGAGTGTGCTGTGAGCGGAGGAGAGAAGGATGGGTGACGATAGTGGCATCTGTTGCTCAGGTAAGCCTCCTTTGGCAACTGTCAACATCCCGTTTTAGTCCATCGACGCTCGGGAACCATCAAGGAGGACCCGATCACATTTACCATGTATCAAGGAAGTCGTCTCTGACTGTCCCTCGATACATTCACTATTTTGAACTCGGGGCGTTACTTTAACTCTAATTTCACATTTTTGAGAAAATACTCTAGGGAACATTTTCGGGTTTACTTGCATCAATTCCTATCTTTCAAAATTCAAAACAATATTCGGGGCCATAAAATATTTCTCTGCATAACATTGATCCCCGAATTTTTCTGAACGCAATGGTGATCCTGGATCATTTTTCGGATATCCGTTTGTAAAAATAAGAATTTCGGACCTTATGCGCATCAATTTGGATTTGTTCGAAAATTTGGACGATACTCATGATTGAAAAATATTTTTCTGCATAATGTCAATCCTCGAATTTTTCTGAACACAACGGTATTCTTGGATTATTTTTCGAATATCCGTTTGAAATTCGACGTGTGTCAGAGGTTCGATATCGATTTTTATCGAGATTCGATCTCCGTCAATGGAAATTGGAATTCCCATGAAGCCGATTATTTTTCGAGTTTCTCAATTTTGAGGTTTTTATTCAGAAAATGTTGATGGATTTCTAGAAATCAAATTTCATCCGAAGACGCGGGTACGAGTAAACATTAATAATAAAAAAAAAAAGAGAGGGAGAATTGACAGAGAGGTCGGCCCCATGGCAAGCGGCTGACCCCCTGCCAGCTTGATTTTCTTGCTCCCTTCTTTCTTTTCTTTTCCTTTCCTTCCTTCTCTGCTTCGATGGAGTTAACTGAGCCTTCCTTCCTTCATTTCCTTCGTTCATTGCTCTGCAACCGGCCACAATTAATTTCGTCCCCACTGCTCCTCAGCAGTTGCTATCTGCAACTGATCACGGCAATCACCATCACTACCATCAGCATCAATCTCAGCTCCGATCTTCTTCTTCGGTTTCTTCCTTCAACTCCCGCAGACCAGAACATTCTCAGCGGCTTCTCCTGCATCAGGCCATCTCCATCTCTTCCTTCTCTCAATCCATCATCCATCGCCCTCAACATATCCTCACCATCAGCTCCCTCTCTCACTCACTCTCTCTGTCCTGTCCTCATCACCATCTTTTCGGTTGCTCACTCCATTCCTTTTGCTTTGGCTGATGCTCTCCCATTTGGACTGTTTGTGCTCCCTCATTGCTTCTTCTTCTTTTTTTTTTTTTCCCTGTCCGGGGGGACCATCTTCTGCATCTTCATTCCCTGCTTGACTCCTTATCTACAGGATCATCTTCATCCATCTCGGGCCCTCCCTCTCGAAAAAAGGACAGCCTTCATCTCAAGATGAACTTTCATCCTGCTCTTGAGATCATGGAAGGTTCCAATGCACCTAGGGCAAGGATGCAGGCTGAAGCATCGCGGGCGGGGCTTCCACTGCGTGTCATGCAGATTGTCTTCGCTGTTGCCATGATAAGTGTCGTGGCAATAGCCCATGAGTTTTCTTCCATCCCCACTTTTCGGTAAATGTCTCTACATAGCTACTCGAAATCTTAATTAAAGACTGGATTTGTAAAACTAAGATAAATTAAGCGAAATCCACTATTTCTAATAGCTGTTTTCTCAGGTTTCTTGCAGCAGCCTTTGGGTTACAGTGCTTTTGGAGCATTTTTATGGTGTTGATGGACCTTTATGCCTTACACTCGGGGCATAAATGGAACACCAAGCTGGTCTTGACCCTATTCACAGTTGGTGATGGGGTGAGTCATATAGTTGTTTTCAGCTTATCATGTCAAATTTGCCCCTAACAATTGAACTTACATTTCATTCATAATTGCACTTTTCCATGCAGGTCACCTTTATACTGACCCTTGTTGCGGTATGTGCATCCGCTGGGGTGGCAGTTCTCATCGAGCGGGATCGCAGGAGCTGTATCCTGAGCGTCTGCGCTCAGTTTCGAGTTGCCACAGCAGTAGGTTTCATTGGTTGGTCTGTGACTGTTCCGTGTTTCTTCTTTAGCTACTGCTCACTATTCTCTCCATGAGTACATAGTATTCTGTAAGCTAGTCAGCTCAACAAAATCTAAGAATATGTAGAATGCGTTTTCCTTTGTTTTGAAGCTGTATCCATTTTGAAAATTAATCTAGAGGAGACAGAGATTGTAGATTGTTCATGTCAGATCTGATCATGCTAATAGTAATGTTCCTGCTGATATCCTGAGTTGCCATATTGGCTTTCCTTTTACCTTATCTTTGTTTGCCTCTCAGAGCAAAAGCGAGAAATGAAGATGTTTTGGAATGTTAGTATTGATAAAATGGAGGGAAAGTTTGCAGGTTGGAAAAAGATGTACTTATCGAGGTGTTGAGGTGACTCTTATAACAGCTTCTTTATCATGTCTTATTTCATGTCCATTCTTGTCATCCCGAAATCAGTTGCTACATTCAATTCATTGTTCAGCTTAATATCCCAGAACTACATTCAATTCCCAAGTAACTCATCCATATTCTTTAAGGACCGAGCACAATTCATTGTTCGGCTTAATATCCCAGAATTTTGTTCTAATGGCCTCAGCCTCTGAGTTTCTTCCCAGGGTGATCTTCCACATCCGAGCACTGGACCCTTTAAAGGCTTAAAACTTGCCGTCTCACCAGTCATAGGAAACTATTCCCAAAACCTCAAAAGGGTTCACTTCAGAGTTGAATTAGCATCTTCAACTCATTCCACAGAGCTTGGGAGACAACTTGCTCAAGTCACAGGATGTTAGCATCCACTTCCTCAAAGTTAACCCGCCATATGGCATCAAAACCAGAAACTAATGGGAGAAATTGCAACCCATTCCCATAGCAAGCTCGGTTTTACTGGATAATATAATAGGATGAGATTGCATCGTGAGGAGAAAGCCACTGAATAGACCAGATCGCTTCTTAGCTGATTAGGGACATTTGAAGGGCTTCGTTTCGAGAGCTAGCATTCCGACAGTTTTTGGCTGACTTTTATCTTTCAGCCTGTTTCTGTTCTGACTCAGTTTCATTTTAATTATAACATTCCTCTCCACAGCTTCTTTTTGGCCAGTTGAATGCCTTTACTAAAACTCCAATCCCTGTTTCACCAGTAGCTTGATCATATACATCATCACAATCGATTTTTACAAAACGATCAGGGGGTGTCCGCCATTTCTCAGGAGGTTTAGCCATCTTCTCCCTCTCCCTCTGAACAGGTCTCTGAGATTTTATGACCCCAGCCAGCCTCATATAATCTTTGGCAGCAGCTAAACAGCTGCAAACAGTATTCTCAGCACCTGTGCCAGCCTGCTTCTGAGCAGTACTGCATCACATCCCTCCTTCCAGATATCAGCAACCTGCTGCTAATAATTAGGCATGAGAATGAATTGATACAACATAGAATTGACATGAACATCAAAGTCGAGTATTTCCATCCTTTAACTGGAGGAGGAAGGACTGTTGCACTGTCCGATATTGTTGTTCTTCGCAATATCCTGCAAGGCTGTGACCTCTGCGAGACCTCGATGATACAGGCAGCAGCTCTCTGCAAGTATCTTGAGTCATTCTATACCTTGCACAAGGCAAGTCGTGGAAAGACACTGACATTGTGAATCTACTCTTAGGACCTTCATCAGTTTTTTGAGATTGTTTTATAACAGGCATTCAAGTCTTCGTTGGAAAAAATTCTAGATTAGAGGAAGAAGACTGATTACTATGCTCGTGTATGCTCTTGATCTGTATGAAGATAAATAGGAAGAAGTATTAGGAGAAAGTAGCGATGACATTGTTTGCAGCCTGTTGCATAAATGAATTAATACGTTAGCAGGGGCACTGTGCAAAGTCCTCTGTGCTTCACCTGACCCAGAAAGGAAGCAGATCCGACAGGGCTTGCTTCGATTATCTGAGTCTTGGGGAAGTATTCTCAAAAGGACCAATTACTCTCCTCTTAGGCTAGAACCCTCATCAGCCTTTGCTCTTGGTACTCCATTTCTTTGATGTGGCAATCTATGCTGTTGGCTGCTTGATGCTGCCGTTCCCTTCACCTGATCGCATCTGGATCGGTGCCAGACTGATCTTGGTGAGTTCTTCTAGTCAGATCTTGCAAAACCTTTTCTCATGTTTTTGTTTTCTACGTTTCCAAAACTGCTGTCAGATCATTTCCCCAGAATTCAGTCTTTGAAAAACTTTTTGGAAATTCAGCTTTGATGTTTTCACTGCACAACCATCTCTTCCTCAGTTGCATAGAACGATCATGGCACTTTCAAGTTAATGTTTGACAGGCACTGTTCACCTGTCAGTTGTTTCCATGCTAGTTCTAGAAAACAAAAACCACGAAACAGCAAACCATTTCTAGAAAACAATCCCGAAACAGTGCCATAGATCCTCAAAAAGGCAATAACCTTGACCTCAATTCTGATTTGATCAAATCATCTTCTCTCATGATGATGGTCTTAGGATGCTTAAAATTGCTATTATTGCAGGGCGCCTCGGGTATCATATTCTTCATCATTAAAGCTGAAGGAGTGAGGCAAATGTTCTTCCCCGCCACTGGACCAGCACGTATATTATTGAGCTCCCCTGGTTCACTGAACATCCCAAGAACAACCATTAGCAGCAAATCCAATGGGTCTTTTCCCTCGTGATGAACTTTCGGGCTCCTTGTCCACTGAGAACGGGAAAAATTTCTTGTGAAAAAGAATGGACTTCCATTTTGGTCTAATTTAGGACTTGTGCATGTCCTCTGCTCTTAGTCCAAAAGTGTGTAAAATTGTCAAAATTTGCTGATTATTTCTTAATATGTTTCACATGGACTGGCAAAGCACTCTCCGTTAATGAATCTTGGTCTTCCCATTGCTTTCTTCTTCTCGTTATTGCAATCATAATTGTCGCCAATCAGCAAACAAACTTTTGATTCCAGAATGGTTGTGAACTCAAACAGTTCAAGATGTGCTAACAATATAGACGTGGGCAATTGCTAAGCTTTAACAATTTCATAACAAAAGTTCAAGCTGCGAAGAATATACAATTGCACAAGACATCGTATTTCAAAACTCAACATAATGATAACAGAAACCAGGTTTCAGATTATCTAATGAAGAAACGATATCGCTTTCAAGTGTACTACAAAAGAACACAAAAAATCGGTAAAGCCTGGGCCACCAAATCTCAGGCAGAAGATCCCCTTCCCTTAATCCTTATTAAGTCAAGTTTGCTCTCCGCCCTGAGCCATATTTATTTGCCATTGACATATTTTCTAGGCGAAACAGGCAGAGGTTTAAACTGCTCCCTACTCCACGCCTCATCATTCTTTTCTTACAGAAAAAAAAAAATAATAATAATATTTTTGTGAGCATCTTAACTTTCTTGATCCAGGAGAAGCACCGCACTGTAGGCTCAGCCAATTCCCCATGGACATGGTGATCGATACCCTCAGCAGAAGCCTTGCCATATTCTTCCTTTCTTGCTCGATGGCTTCGTATGATGTCATTACCTCCTTGAACTTTCCTCAGCTGCCTCTGCAGTTATTTAAGAAAACAATGAATTATGCACAAATTTGCAGGCCATCGCCAAACGGATCAAGTTTCTTTGTAATTTTATTGGTAGCTTGTCATGTGTTCTCAGGATTCTGTAAACTCGAGCATTCAATCACGGACTTGTTTTAAGCCAAAAAAGGGAAAAAGAAAAGAAAAAAGGAAAACTACATTCAGTAATTGACAAGTAATATAGGATGATATGCAATCACAGATTTCCACCTGTAATTGTTGTATTCTGGGCATGTATCAATACACATTTATAGATGGAAATCTGTGATTGCATATCATCCTCTAGTGCAAGCTCCATGGCTCGAACTCCGTACCGAAAAAGCAGTAAACACATAACCAAGGAATATCATAGCAAAGAGAAATCTACCTGAGCATAAATAGATTGAATCAACAGTCCACCACATAGATCGACTTACTTTGTTATTAGACTTTCAATCTTTGTCAGCACAAATATGCAGAACTTGATATCATTGGATTACATGCAAGAAACATCCTCATGCAATGTTGTCGTTTCCCACTTATCTCAGTTTTGATTTTTTTTTTGTCCAGGATTAATGCACATACAGGGCCAATATCAGTTTGTCAAGATATGAAGTCGAAACAATCGAGAAGTTGGACATAAAGCTGCTTAAAACAGTTGCAAAATATTATTTCCTAAAGTTCCATTCACAGAAGTCTACATGAATGTTCCTTGCTGATGTCCATGTACAGGTAATTCAACAAGCTGACAACAATAGAATGCGTTCATGCGGATCTACCCAACATGATTGAGCTAGGAAGTTCGCCCTTAGAATCGAAGATCTTCTCACTCCATCTCCACGGTCCTCCTGAACCAGTCTTCAATGACAACCATCTGAATCCCAACAAGAGTGTTGTACAGCCTCCTGCACACGGCCTCAGCATCTGATCTGTTCATGACAAGTCGAAAATTTAGTTAGCATCTTTGATTTTCAGAGAATTTGAACTAAATGATGATGAATTGACCAGTCTGATTACCTCTTGTCCTTGTATGTTATGCTACCAACTGGTGCAACTTCTACGGCAGTTCCAGTGCAAAAGACTTTGATCAGCGCACATCAGTTCTTCCACCAGAATAGCTCGTTCCTGGACCTGGTGCCACAACCGCATTTCTGCTTTTAAAAAATGCCCAGTGATCACTCGAATATGAAAGATGAGAGAAATTGAAGTACCTGGTGCCTGAGATCACGAGCAATTTCTATTATGCTTTTCCTTGTGACACCAGACAGCTGGATCGTCCCATTTGTGGTGGGAGAGTTGAAATTACTTTATCCTAAAAATAGTGATACTGAGTCAACTGAGAATGTCTAATAACTTTGCATCTTACAATGAATATTCATCCTCACGATAAAAGTACTATAGAAACGGTTATCGTATTGATACCTTCACCATGAAAATGTTGCACGAGGAAACCTACAAGAGGGAGAGGCAGTTGTTGATACTCCTAAGGTTGTGAGAGTAAATATGGGGAATGATTAAGTCATTGAGGTTGGAGTGGAGGTCCCATGGTTCCCTATGAAATGTGAAGTTTGTAGGAAGTTTGGTCATGTATGTGAAAAGAACGGGAGAGAAAGTTTGAGCTGAATGAATCGTTTGTGGCTTCTGGTACTCCAACGAATGTGAGTGAGGATAGGATACTAATGAGTTGGCCTAATCTGATTCTAAGAGTGAGAATGGGAAGAACAAGGGCCAGTTCGAGATTGATAATAAGCTGCCAACTGAAGTCATGCATAAAAGGGAAAGAAATGGAGATTGAGGCTGCTGTGGCAGGATTAATAACTCAGGAAGTGGACTGAATTCCACCTGAGAGTGAGGGCGCATCTGATGAAGGGGAAACCGATAGTGGTTTAGAGGACGGCGTTCCAGTGGATGGTGACTTTGATGTGGTAAGCCCAAGGAAAACAAGAGCTACTGCTGCTACTGGAGTAGCTTGAATGGTTCAGCACGTACAGGGGCGGAAAACTAAGGGGAAGAAAATGGCAAGAAGGGTGTGTCTTCTACATCTCTTAAATGACCCGTTAATGCAAAAAAGAGGTGCAAGAGACAGTAAGAAGCTGCAGAATTAGTTTTATGCGTTTATTGGAGATGAGAGCGAAAGAAGGGAATGTAAACTCTATTATACAAGATTGGAGGGGTTGGAAACTGGTGAGTAACTACAATACTGCAGTTAATGGCAGAATTTGGTTGTCAGTAAAGGAGGAGATCAATGTTTCCATTATCAAGAAGGCTAGTCAACTTATCCATTGTTCTCTGGTCCTTCCTCGTATTGGAGTGGTTTATTTTTCCTTTATCTATGGAGCAAATGATCTGTATACTGGTGTGTTTGGATAGGAGGGAAAGTCGTATGGAAACTCCCGTGCAACTTTGCCACCCCTCCCTTTCCTTTCCCTACATTTCCCTCAATCCAAACGGAGAGGTAAGGTCGAGGGGAGCTATGGAGACATCTAGAAAATCTATCCATGCCATACAACCCACTACCAACCCAACAGTGCCCGAGTGTCAGGCTTGATTGCCTCTGCCTACCGAACCTCAAAATTTCCGTTCAACTGCAGGTGCCTCTTAGTTGAGTCCCATTGAATTTCTCGCCTAACCCGTCAGCTGTGCCTCCAGTCGATTATTGCTGAAAAAAAATTTCCCCTGTTCATCGATGCAATGTACTATGCATTTGAGTCTATCGTGTGTTTTAGGATTATTTGATTGTGTATCAAATGATTGTTCTTTATCCTTATCCATGCCAACTGCTCGCTGAAATGCTCCTAATGTTCCTCTGATACACTATTTTACAATAGGTTTTTTTGTTTCTTCCTTAGTTCAATAGAAAAGAGAACGCTATGCCCTTATCCGGTAAAGTATAGAGTCTATAGAATGTAGCTGAACAGGTTCACGTTGCTTGCACCTTCTGCTTTAAAAAAATTAATTTTTCAAGAATTACTCTTTTTGTTTCTCTGTTTTTCTTTTTGGTGTCTTTTTTCTTGCATCTGTTGCAAGATCTCATTTGAACTGCACATGTGGATAAGTTATTCAATTTAGCATTTAAAAAATGTATTTAATTTACCCAGCGGCACTACTGCTAGATGTGCTTTGGTAGATACTTTGCTAGGTAAATAAGTCTTTGGACATGTAGATGATTTTATGTTTTACTATATATAGCTTATATATGAAGTGAAGCAAACTAGTTCTAGGAAGACTTGCTGGTTGTATCGAGCCAGTTATGTCACTTTCCTAACCTATAGATATTGGAACAATTGTGGAAATATTTGATAACATTGATCAACGGTGTAAGTTTTCTTTATATTTTAGAAGTTTGTTCTTTCCATTATGCACTTGAGGTTTCCTTTTACTTTGAGCCATCAGATGTTTTTGATCAAATCTCATGACTTTGTTTTCTGACTGGATGGCCATTGTAAGGAGCTTTTTGTGACACCTGCTTGTTCCCCCTACACCATTTATGTGCCACGCGCCCCCTCCTTTTTGAATCAAGACCAATTCCTGATGGCCACAACAAGATGTACTAATGATCAGCTCACTAACTTACAGAGCTCTACCCTTATTGGCCTGCTTCAGAGAACCCCTATAGGACCTATTCACGCCATCAAGAACATCTGCATGGCCCCACTTCGGTTGAACCTTTTAGGTGAGGAGTCGCTGTCCACCATTTACAACCTCTGCTTCTTCTTCTTTGCTTTCCCCTGCAATTATCAAGGTCTGCTTTTACTGAGCGCTTCTATTGAAAATTGGAGGGCCAGTCGCAACTTGTATCCTCTCGTATCCGGGATGCCTTGCTTTTGACTTCAATTGTCTGAACTGTTTGAACTTCAAAAGTTGTCGGTTAATCAACCTCTATTGAACTCCACCAAATGGAGCAACTTGCATGTTTCAAATTCTAGTTTATTATGCCTATGTTTAGGATTAAACACGCAGACTTTTGAAATTGGTGGTAGTAAACATAAATCTGCTTTTTTTCTAGAGAGTCAAGCTGAATTCTACTTTAGATAGTTTTGTAACCTATCTTATTCTTCTTTTATAACTGAAACAGAAGATTTAATTTGTTGTAGACAGAAAAGTTTCTACACTGGTGCTACTTAAAATTAGATGAAATTCTTGCTTGGGTCTTCGTTCTATCTAAGAATTGGAAGCAATAAAAATCGTCCACTGTTGTGTATCTGAAGACATAATACATCAGGATTACTGACTCTCACCATTTAAATTTAAAATATAAGGAAGTTCGTTTCTTTTTTTCTCCTGTCTTTCCAATAGGTCTTGCTGCAGGCTGAACATTGTTGCTTCATTTTCTTCCTTCTTTTTAATCCTCAGCCTTACTGTTGTTACATGCCTAAATGTACTGTTCCAGGTCCAGTTAGTATAAGAGTGGATAAATCGAATTTTTGTTATGGTTGCATCAGAGCCGGTCCAACCTATAGGGAAGGAAAGCCCTTGCTTGAGGCCTCAGAATTGGAAGCCGACCAAAGCCTTTAATTAAAAGGAAGACCGTTCTAAATGGGGCCTCAATTTTAGGACTACTAAGGCCTCATAGAATTTCCTTAGTCAATCTCTACAACCCATTGTTATCAGAACCGGACCGGACCGGGAACCGACACCATATCCGGTCCGGTTCGCCTAAAAACCGAAATTACAGCTTTGAACCGTCGGACCCGTTGGTTGTGTAAGGATTTGAACTCATGACTTCTTGCTTCTCATACTAGCATACTACCAACCAAGCCATCACCACTTTTTTGTTCTTTTAACTCTACTTCTAAGTACTTATTAAAATAAAATATTTATTTTGAAGTAAGAAATATTAAATATAGATACTTTTTTATACTATTGTTATATTTCTTTAAAATCATCATACTTTTATCTTAATTATCATAATTTTTTAATAATATGAATATTTATTTTATTTTAAATAAACGTGCGGTTCGACTCATCAAACCCCCAGTTGGACCCATAAACCCATGAACCCGTACCCCTTCAGGTTCATCATCCGGTCCGGTTCTGATAACACTGCTACAACCTCTTAAAATTTCTCATTAAATTACTTAATTGATGTTGGCAAAAATCCCTTCTTACGTCTATCTATGGCAGTTGACTTAATTACCTTTCAGTAATTTCCTAACCAACTTAAATTAGCTTTATTGATTGCTATATTTTCGATTTATAATTCTAACGTTATTATTCAATTAATTTAGATAACCAAATTCATCCTTTTTGATTTTTAAATTGCTCCAACGGTTTCATTGAAAAATAAAAATCTCTTTTCCAACGGTTATAAAAAGCCATTTTCTTCCTTTTCTTGAATCTTTTCATTCTAAATTTCTAATTTTCTAAATTATTACGGGGTAACAAAGAAAGCAAAAGTTTCGGTTTATTGTTGAGAAGAAATGATAGATGAAATTTATTATAAAAATTTAACACGTAATGTTGCATGACAACGTAGAAAAATAAATTTGACATAAAACTATATATTTATTTCACTGAATAAATGAAGGGCCTCATTTTACATGTCGCTTTAAGCCACATTTTCCCTTGGGCCGCCCCTTGATTGCATTAATGAACCAGGTAATGTGGCAGTTGCCAATTTAGGAAGCAAAGCAAAAGTTTACATTTTATTTAGTTATGAACAATTTGTATTTGCTTTTTAATCAGTTAGTGTATCTTTGTTTGGAGTTCAAATCAAGAGCTGAAAATTAAGTACTTAATTTCTGAGTACTGAAATGCTTAAGTGACTAAGTTGGTTTTATTTGGCGTAAAATGTGGATGTACTCTTAGTTGTATTTATCACTGCTACAAGATGACCACAAAACTTTTCTTCTTCTAAACTTTGACCATAATCTTTGTATTATATTTTTTAGAAGTTTTTAGAAATTAAAAAAAAATTGATTTTTTTAAGGGACAAAACTCGAACATAGTAGCTGCGATTATCCAAGAGGGGGTGGAAGCTGGTGGTGGCTCGTGATAATTTACTTTTCGTCCTAGCCCTTCTGATGCCGGATTTGGTTCAAAAGGAAAGTTTTAATATTCACAAATTCATTGACTTGGGCTTTTTACTGGATTTAATTTCGGAGAATGTATCCTTTCTCCAAGCTTGCTCAGTCATCTGATAATGCTCTCTCCTTTGGTTCTGAATCGTTTTCGGAGAATGTAGAGATAAGAATTTGAAGATGTATCTTTGGATTCCCCCTTTTATCTCTGTAAAATTATTTTCTTATTTTGTGCCAGTGTGCAAGCCGATCGGTAGTTTTAACTGCTAAATTACCATATATTCCCATCTTCATTTGCTTGAGGTTTGTTCTCTGGAGATTTCTTGAGTAATGGGCATATTCTGTTCTGATCGACGCTTGAATGAGCTTCGTGACTCTAAGCAACCTCTCTCAAGTATATGGTCTTTCCTACCTTCTCTTCTGATTTTTTTTTTTATATATACTTCTAGCCTGCTCATGATTCTCAAAAATTTTATGACTCTATTTTTTTCAGGAAGTCAATGCTGGACTCTTTGATTATTTGATTATTATTAGCTTATTTAATGCATATGTAGGTTTCTTGAACAGAATTTTCTAATATTATTTTAGCCTTAACTAGGTCAAAAAAATTTCCTTCTTTTACTCTCTATGTTATGCTATGTAGGTACCAAACTAAATACTCAAACATTCACCATCCCAAACCACTTAAGATTTCTGACATGTCCTTTTCATACTTTCTAATAATGACATGAGCTTGCTTGTTTATTCTTTATTACTGAGGTGAGCCTAAAATTCTTCTTTCTACTAGGACCAACATTTGTGGGGTGATCTTTTCGCTGAAAAATTGCATGAAGAGAGAAAATAACCATGGTTCGGGAGAAGAAGAGAAACAATATCAATGTTGAAAAGGGATACATCATTAGCGTCCCAACATGAGCACCAATATACTTCACCAACCGCGCTGAAAAGGAATGCTCGACATTGCTGACTTCTTCCAGCCCGTTTAGCCAGCCAATCCTTTTGAGGTAAGAGTTGCGCTTGGAACAGTTTACTCACCAATTATATTGATTTTCAGTTAGCTCTATAATTACATTTTATGTTGTTTAATGTTTACATAGGATAGGAGGACAAAATCCAACACCATTCTAGACTGTCTTAGCTGGAAGGCCACTGAATCAGCTGTCAAGGTAATTAATCACGATGCTTCATATATCTTGGCATTTGCATTTTTTTACCTCTTGAAGTTTTTGAACTTAAATTCTTTTGCAGCAACATGATATTGCTAAATAATTGATTAGCAGGAAGAGACAATTAAACTAGAAGACACAAGATGGAAAGGACATGTGGACAACAATAGTGAGTCTCCATCATCAAGTCTTCCACAAAGCAGATGGAGCTGATCTCGTTCCTCATTTTTTTTCCCTTTTATGGTGAGAAAAAAAAAAGGCAATAGACTAAATAATGTTTAATTTTATTTGGATTGTGGATTGAAGATTCAGGGTGAAACAGGTCTAAATTTAAGGTTTAAACTATTGCTTTTTATCTCAGGAATTAATCTCATTTGGTGGAAGGTGAACAGATGTGATCCCTGTTGTGGGAAGGTTATAGTGTGTGATGTCTTTGAAGACAATTGACAAAATTCCAATTGTCATTTTAAATGTACATATAGATAGATATAGATGAGAGATTATTCTGTTGTACCAATTGCAATCTACAGTTAAGATCTATCAGTTTCATTTTGTGGTAATTCAGTGATACTACACTAGTTATGCGCGTGCAACACACGTGCCGATCCACTAACTTTATTAAAAGCTCAAAGAGGTGAAAAAGCTGCTTAGAGAGTTCAATGAAAGGATTTATGGTGATATGTGGTCTCAGATTGCAAATATCAGAAATAAATTAGAGGATGTGCAAGATACTGACAGGGCAGTCTTTTGAGGAACTCATTAAGCAAGAGCTGGAGCCGGTATCTCTATTGATAGAGGTCAGGAATGCTGAAGAAGCTATAATCAGACAGAAATCAAAAGTGCACAGTGGCTTAAAGAAGGAGATCAAAATTCTAGTTTCTTTTATAAGTCAGTGGAGGCTCGTAATGCTCGGAACTATATTCGAGTTCTATATGCTTCTGATGGCAGGAAATTGGAGCAAATCGGGGACATCGAAGAGGAAGCAGCAAACTTTCATAAAAGTTTACTGGGATAGGCAGAGCAGAATGTGAACAGCTCGCTGGAAGGTATTTTGTAGCTAATTAAACTGTCTTTTCCTTCCTCACAGGCTGGTTTGTTGGCTTCTGATATTACTTATGAAAGAATACAGATTGCATTATTTTCCATGAATGGGAATAAGGCTGCACCTGATGGTTTCTCAGCTTACTTTTTCAAATCATGTCGGAGTTTGGTTGAAAATTATTTTATTGCTGCTGTTAAGTACTTCTTCGAGTCAGGAAGAATGAGTAGGGAGGCAAATTCTACAATCATTGCTTTGGTTCCCAAGATGCCTCAGGCTGATCAGATGAGAGAAATTTCAGGCCAATTTCTTGTCGTAACACTATTTATAAATGTGCTTTGAAAGTTTTGGTTCATAGATAGAAACAAGTTCTGCCTGGTATATAAGCCCCGACCAATCAGCTTTTGTGAAGGGTAGGAAGATATCAGCTAATGTGCTGCTCGCTCATGAACTGGTTAAGAGTTATCATAGAGGCTCCATCTTCCCCTCAATGCCCTATAAAGGTGGATTTGGTGAAAGCATTTAACGCATTGCATTGGGATTTTATCTTCCATTCTATGCAAGCTATGGGGATTCCTATGAGATTCATGGAGTGGATGCGGGGATGTGTTACTTCAAATTATTTCTCTGTATCAATTAATGGTTCACCAGCGGGATATTTCTCTGGGGCTAGGGGAGTGGGGCAGGGAGACCCCTTGTCTCCTTACCTGTTTGTCATGGCTATGAAGGTTCTTATTCAGATGTTAAACAACTCAGCTGCAGATGGAGAGATGGGTTATCACTCAAGATGCAAGGCAATCAAGCTCACACGATTATGCTTTGCTGATTACCTTTTTATTTAAATTGATGGATGGATCTAAGGATCTGTTGATGCTGTGGTGAGAACTCTTGGAAGATTTTACTGGTGGTCAGTTTTGAAACTTATCACTGTAAAAACAGAAGCCTTCTGTGGTGGAATGTCTGAAGCTGCAATAGAGGATCTGCTGCTGTGAAATCCGGCAATTTCAACCCGAATATAACTAATTATATACGTTATGTGTATTTTATATGTATATATGTTTATATATTGCTGTTGGTTGACACCGCTGACTTATATAGGTATTGATATATATCTCCATTATATATACACACACATATGACTATGATGCGGGCGTCTTGAAACCGAAAGGAAAAAAAAAATGCTAATGGGCTGATATGCTAGTGTAGACTTGGAATTAGTAAGCCCACTAGGCCTCCAATATTCCCTTCAGCCCATAATTTCCACCGCCTTCCTCACCTCAGCATTTTCATTCAATTTTTGGTCCAGAAGCTTCCCTGTTCGGGGAAAAAAAAAATGAAAGAAACAGAGGATGAGACACAGGGAGACAGAGAGAGCAATAGACGGAGGAAAACGAGAGGCTGCTATTGACAACCTTCTCGAGCTTCGTCGAGGTCATCGGAGCTTCTGTTTTTCTAACTCTTGACTTCTAATTGATTTCCCAGCTTCTGGCCATTGCCGATTTGATGTTCCTCTTGCTTGTTCTTGTTGGTTTGTCTTCGCTATGATGTTGAGGAGCTCGCGAATGAGAGAGGCATCAAATGGGGAAAAGCTTTGCTGCATCGCATTAGGTTACATGATAGCTTAGGTATGTTGCCAATTCTTCTTGATTGAGCTGGTTTGCCCCGATAGGTTAGCATTTGGTGATGCTTGCTTTAGCTTTGGCAGCTTCTCATGAGTAGCATGAATTGAAGTCCTAGTTGATTTTGCTTCCTTGAGTTTATTTTTACTTGATTGAGTTCTTCCCCGTGAGAAGTTGGAAATAACGGGTGAACTGGGATTATGGAAAGGTAAGGATAGGAATATGTTAAAAAAAAAAATTGAAAAACAAAGCAGCAAAATTTCTATTCGATGCTTTCGTTTGTGATCATGTATGGAAACCCTTTTGCTTCCTTGGCGGTTCCAGTTACTAGGCTTAAATTTGAGCTAAGCAATCTTTGAAATTGATAATTTAAATGTTAAAAATTGTTTGGCTTCAAATTCCATCGATAATGATTCTTTTATGTTACATTTCAGTTTGTCTATATTCTTTATTTTTCAGATCAGCTTTTAATTGTCTATTTTAGGCAAAATTTATGTTGTGGGTTATCCTGTAATCGCGGTCTAGGCATTATTTTTTCAGTTAAAGGGATGGAGGTGTTTGAGGTGGAATAAGTCATGATTTTAGGCTCGGTTTTAAGGTAGGTTTGTCCAAATTAATTATTATTAGTTTGTATTCTTCAATTCCTTGCTCGAACGAGTTCTTTTGGTTTGTTTCGTAGGAAAAGTTTACTAAAACATTCTTTGAGTACCTCATGTAACATAAATATGTTCTTGAAAGATTGTGAGTTCCCCATGAAATTTAACCCTTAAGTGTTTGATTCAATTTTTATTTTGATGCATGTTTGGTGAGATATGAAAGTTCTTATATGTCGATGACTGTTAGCTTTTCTTGATTGAATTTTAAGTGGTGGTGAGTTCTTGTTCCTGACTTTATTCTGCTGGGTTTAAGTGGTTTAGTGTATTTAATTTACACAGCTGAGTTTCTTATCATTGGATTGTGCAAATTAGTAGATTTCACTTCTAGTGGATTAGTCAAGGTGATCTGAATGACTATGATGATTGGATCTTTATGGGATTGCAATTGGGTGCTTGTGTGCCGTAAATTATTCTTTGTGGTTGACCTTGGTTAATCTCGTTTCTTTGATTCACATATAAAGGTATGTGGTGTGTGCTAAGTTTTATCACTGATGACCGAGAAGATGAAATTAGGTGAAGGAATTGAGAGCAAAGGATTATAAAGGAAAGATAAATTTTGGCAGTGGAGATTGATGAATTTAAGTTGATATGCGTGGAAAGTAAGAATTGAAAGGAGCATGAAAACAATTGACTCATTTTGTTTTGATTGCTTTTTGAGGTTCTTTTCGATGTAAGGGCATGTTAGTCACGGATGGTGATATTTGAGAAGAAATTTGCTGCAGGTCTGGTATTGCTTGAAATTGGGGTTAAATTCCTTATTGAATGATGTTACCGGCTTTTACTGTTTTAGTATTTAAAACTTTGGGACAAGTGAGTTATGAATAATTTATTTTTGTTCAGGCTAAGTCTTGTTGTGAATGTATACTTTTAGAGGGAACGAATGGACTGTAAAAGGGCATGATTGTTGATATAATGATGTGATATTTATTTTTATAATTTGGTTTCTTGTTATATTAATTATTGATAGGGATTGAGAAGGTTGAGAGGCTTTGCATCCCGATAACTCGATTGGATGGAGTATATTTTTGGGAACTAGCGGTGACTACTCTATTCCTTCGTGAAATGATATATATAGATATACGGAGTGTTATTTAAGAAGAATATTGTGATAGATATGGGTTTAAAAAAAATTGGTTTTGCTATGCTGTGTGAAAGGATTTGAGAGATATTGCCCTCTTATGTTTCATTTTGACTTGAGATATGTGATGTTATTGTGCATGCTGATCATGTATGAGATATGCGATAATAATATGAAGTAATCTGTTGGGATTGTGCTTGCGTATACTGATATTGTTTGATCGTTTATAGCCATGGGACCGCTGATCCGGCGAGATACAAAAAGGGACGCCTAGACCGCTATCCGGCGAGATACAAAAATGGACGCCTAGATCGCTGATCCGGCGGGATATAAAATGGACGCCTAAACCGCTGATCTGGCGGGATACAAAAAATGGACGCCTAGACCGCTGATCCGGCGGGATACAAAAAAGGGACGCCCAGACCGCTGATCCGGCGGGATAGAAAATGGACGCCTAGACTCCTACTGTCGGAGGATAATGAGCACCCCCCGCTTATGAGATATGTTGATGGTCACAAGCAAATAAATTATTTGAGATGTACCGTCACAACTCTGTTGCGAGAAAATATAACCATATGGCTATATTGATTGATTGTGCTGTATATTATTGGTTTGATCTGATTGTTATAGATGTGCTGATTGTTGATGTTGTCTGAAGTTGTCATGTGGAAGCCGGGTTATTTGTTAGAACTAGATATAGTCGGGGTGTGAATGTTAAGTGGTGCTAAGTTAACGGCTAATTCTACTATTATAAGGTCATAAATATGATTAATTATTTAAGAATCAAGTTAGTAAGTATTCGTGAATAATGTAGACCATGTTATATTAGGGAATTAAATGACGGACTTGGGTATGCTAATATTATCTATATTCGATTAAGGAAATATATTTTTAGCTAGTAGTAGTTCATTTCACTGTAGAATTGTGTGCTCACTAAGATGCAGCTCACACTATGCATATATTTTTTTTCAAATGAGCTAGGAGCTAGACTAATCGCACAGGAGAACTTTTCAAACATCGGGGATCAGCTCGGAGGACTAGGTAGAAATCTTAGTTATTTGATAAGTATTCTTTTTTGTATAGAATGTATTTTAATATGTTACGACCTGAAATTTTTGTTTAGTTGGTTAGTGATGTGGTTGAGAAAAGCTACTCCCTTTTGATATATATATATATATTTGTATATATTAGATATTGCTGGATTGGTAATATGTTTTTGAGAGATATGGAAAGCAAGTTTTAGAGGAATAGTTTATGTGATAAGAGCTATTGATGAAATTTAAGGGAAATGTTTTGGTAATTTCGGGTCGTGACAGCTGCAGAGCTCTGATTTCGAAAAGCAGTCTTTACCAGCTAAGTATCTTGGTTTGCTTGAGAGAATGTGAGGTTTTGACAGAAAGGATTGTCAAGAGGAATGGCAAAGGCGTGCCAGAAGACCATAAGTATGAAATTTGCTTGGGGACAATTGATGCTATGGTTATTTTGTAACTGTAAGTTCTTTTGAAACATATTATCTATCCCATTTTCTCAGTTGTGTAAAGTTGAGATTTTATAACCTATTCACTGACCTCAGACATTTGATCATCTGAGAGGTCATATTCGAACTAAGGTAAAATAGTCTTTGAAATGTATATAAAGATCTGCACCAGTCATGAGTTGTGTCATTATCTAATAAGATTTTCACGGTTCCATACTTTTGAATTGGGATCCATCCCATAATTGGTACTTGTAGATCCCTCTACAAATTATCAAGATTCAAAAACTCTCAATTGTAATTTCATTTATGCTCAATCTCATTTTCTTTGATCTTTCTTTTTGTTTAAACCCTTAAAAATTTGGTAATTATTGATAAAGAATTGCGATGTTTGTAAATGTAGAAAATATGATCTGCAGAATGCTAGCGAGGACCTCACTATTGATTGGATCTAAAGCATTTGCAAGATGCACGTCAGGATTCACTGCTCTCTCGATGGTGTCTCAAACCTCAACTTATTAGAAATATGCATGTATAAGTATACGAATGCCATCTTATATTAATCAATGGCCCTATGCCCTTACAAACACCATAGAAATTTAGTTTCTTTTATGTTTAGCTCAGGCTCTTAATTTGTGGAAGTTCACCTTGTTATTTATGGTCAAAATTTTTGCACCCATTATATGAAGACGTCAAGGTTGCTCTTTGAAGGACTACCCCTTTCTGTTTTTTTTTTGGTAGCCAAGGACTATCTTTTAAAAAGATGTTTCGTGATTTAAACTCAGCTAATAATTTCAACGGAGAAGATGGAAGTCCAGCACCCAGCGCCAGGGAATGACATTAATTGTGTTTCTCCTAATTCGTATTTCTCTTGAAATTGCTTTCCCACAATTCATGGGGTCATTTGCAATGGATCATGTCTTTCATAGTCCCCGACTGGCCAAGTTGAGTTGGAAAGTAGCCACCATTGGACCAAAGGTGTGACTTAAGTTCTTCCATCCGCTCAGATGAACTGATGAGTAACTCAATTAACTACTCTCTGAATATTTTGAGTCGTTACTATCACTATATAAGAGCAAAACTTTTAGAAATATATTCTAAAGTTGACATGCTGCGTTTTTTTTTTTTTCCCCTTTCAATGATGCTTCAGGGAAGTGATGGACGGGTACGAGAAGCAATTTGTGAAGCTCGAGGAAAGGCTCGTGAAGATTCTGTCAGGGAGCCTTGGTCTGTGTGAAGATAACGTCCAGAATCCATTCGGGGGGAAAGGACATCACGGTATGGGTAAGGACCCCAAGTGCCCACAGCTCTACTTGACACTTGCCCTCTCCTCATGGACCCAGAAGTTATGACCCTTCTCCTCCCTGACGGTCATGCCCTCAGCCTCCATCTCCGGAAGGATGGGAACTGGATCACCGTGAAGCCTGTCCACCATGAGTTCACTGTCACCGTTGGCCATCAAATTCAGGTGATTTGATCATCTTGCTTCCCATCCCCATATTAGACATGTTTGGATAATAATTCTGCATGAATCAGAGCCAAGCAATAATGGTAAGATTATGATTTCATCCTTGTGCAATCTTCCTCATAAAGTAGACAAAATCCTCTGTTTTCTGAAATGTTCTGATCCCTATGCATCCTGTAAAAAATATTTCATTGGCTAATTTGCTTTCTCTTTCTTTTTTCTTCTTTTTTTTACTGAATGAATGTGGACTAGGATAACGTAAAAAAAAAAAAAGAAAAAAAAAAGAGAGAGATCTTATTTAATGCCAATATATCTCTACATAGTCTTAACCGAAGAATTGCATGATGTTTGGAGACTCAGTGAAAGTGTCGTGTGTCCTGTTTTTGTTTAGCTTAGTTTGTTTCAATTGCCACCAGTTTTGCCACAACAGATAAAGGGATTTGCGTGTTAATAAAAAAGGGGGAAAAAAATACAAGTGGGTACCTTCAGATCTTAACAAAAATTTACTGGAGTTCTTCTTTGAGGGAACGTTGGAGAGAGCTATACAACTATGTTGCAGAGCTGAATTTCTCATGATGATCAATCTTGTGCTCTGCGCTTCGCTCTCAGTTGTTCGTCAGTGAATTTCTTTACTACTAACAGACCTTCAAGGAGCTAACTTGGGAAAGCTTATTGAGAATTATTTATTCAGCCTTTTTTGATGATATGCCAATCTTAATGTGCTCTAAAGCTTTAGTACTGGTGCTACCATGAGAAGTCGGAAAGCATTAGGGGGTGGTTTGGTGCAACGGAAATTAAGTTTGCGATTACCCAGCAAAGATTCATGCCATTTTCTGCTGTGAAGTTGAAGCCCTTGTTCAAGATGTTGATAACTTCTACAGAGGAAGGTAAAGCTAATGTTAATAACTTATGATCCTCTTTCAAGCTTCTTAATTAATGTTATTAAATAAATGAACATAACCTATTGGGTTTTTATTATGTTTTGATAGAAGGTCTTTCATAGCGAACTTAACTGTTTCTCACTATTGTTGCTAAAGATGGTGTATTATATATATATATTTCAGCATTTGGCTCGTGGGGATCTAAGGATAAGTAGCTTAATTTTTCAGATTTTCCCACTCAATAGACAGTTGCATTTATGATAGGATAAATGAGACTTCCCCCACTTTATAAGAGTACTCACGAACGGTGCAAATAAGTTACATTTATTGGGAGCTACAATATCAAGCATATGCCATATGCCATTTTAGTTGCCTACCACATGTCCGATGGGAGTCTTAATGAACATTGGCCTAATGCTTTCTGTTTGTTGTCATTTGCTGTTGTGTTGGGTCTTAGATGCTCACCGCAAATCTAACTATGTTTCTTATATAGTGAGTGAATGGATTTAATGCATCATATTGAAACAATGAAATTGAAAGGATGATCAGACTAACCAACTGATTGCCAAAACAAGTTACACAGCAAAGAAAAATTGAAACGACACAAATAGGTGTAGGAGATGCATAAAGTAAGATATGCCATGAAACTAAAACGTACAATCCACGTGCAACATACATGGTTTCTTTACTAGTTAGTTCAAATATCTCAATCTATGGAATTAGGATAGCAAAATGGAAAACTAATTAGTTCAGAATTTTAGGCCCTGAAAACTACAAAATTGAACGGCAGCTAATAATTTAACATTGTTAATATGTAGATAATGGCCTGCGTCGAGGCAGTGAGGAGCCCCAAGTGATATCCACCCAAGTGCCAGATCCAATGCTTGAGGCACTGGTGTGAAACCGAGCACATGTGCGAACCAACGTAGAGAGAGGCAACCCCCGAAGATGAGCCCAGAGCAGCTACCAATAAAAACCAACATACCTATAATTAGGTAAACCGAACTATCAGATTCTGTGTTTACGGTATGTTGTTCAAAAATAAATTATTTAATAATAAGAAAATAAATGACGTACCACATCATCCACCACAAAGAAATATACAGCAACGGGACCCCGTAGGTCCTATTGCTTCCTCCACGCGTACGCGTCTAGGAATGCAAGTGCGAAGCTCTAAACGATGATAGCCATCATGGCATGAAGTAGAAGGCTGTCAAAACATGTTATCGGTCAATATTGGTATTTGAAAAGAGAAGTATAAAAAAATTTGCATGTTGTGACAAATTCAATTGCTATGAAAGAAATTTTATCACAAGAAAAGTATATTGTAATAAGAATGTTAAATTACACTAAATAAAATCTCATAATGCACATACTTAATATATATGCAAATACATATATATTTATATGTATACATATATTTTTAATATTGTGTGAGCGCCGAAAACCGAGTATTCCCATAATAACTAACATATATGTACATACATACTTAATCTGTATATTGCGATAAGAATGTTAAATTATACTAAATAAGATCTCATAATGCACATACTTAATATGTATGTATATACATATATATATTTATATGTATACACATATCTTCAATATTCTGCAAGCACCACAAATTAAGTATTCCCATAATAACTAACATATATGTAAATACATATTTTCATATATTGTGACACACAACAATTAGTTGCTTCTCTACAGTATTATTCTGGTCATGGCGCTGATCTTTGCTTTAATGATCACGAGTAAAGAGCCTGAGCTTTTTTTTTTGGGTAACAAGAGCCTGAGCTTTTTTTTTGGGTTACAAGAGCCTGAGCTATTTAAAAATGGATGTACTCAGAGAATCTTTGCATTTGAGAGGCAACATCGAGATGTACCAGCTGCAGGAGAAGTTGGCGATGGTTGTAATTCAGCAATGCATGAGCTGAAATCAAAGGCAAGTAAAAAAGATGCAAGGAAATCTTCCTTAACATTTGACAGAGCAAGTAGATTAGCAACTAAAAAAGAATATATATATATATATATATATATATATTGCGAGGAGAAGGAAAGAAACCGAAGCCGCAGAGGAGACGAAGATGAAAGTCTCAATATTTAAGGTCAAAATGAACTTCCTGCAGATCCTATTCCCGTTAGCTCAGGAGATGTAGTCAATCTTCTTTATTGTTGCCAACTGCAACTTTGCAAATGGCAATACTTAAAGCTGATGAACCTGTCACTGCTGAACTTTCCTCAATGGTTACCAAACAGTACATGCTGGAAGATCATGCTGGGCTTCAAGAAAGGCTGCATAATAATAGTAGTCCCTTAGCTGAAGATAAGGTCCTTAAGGGGGAGAGGAAAAGGAAAGTGGTGAAGAGAAAGTCCCTTGCAACTTCATTTAGGTCTGTTGTTGGCCACCATAGGACTAGTCTAGTTGGTGCCAATGTCAATAGAGACACATATTGTTGTAATGTTGGTCGAGACGAAGCCGAGTGAGTTGGAATCGCAGCAATGTCTTGAGCCAGTCTTCCAGCTAAGTAAAAATACAGAGGATTCCGCAAGAAAATAAGTCCACATGTCGACTATGGTGGAGGGACAAAAGTTACTGAATGAATCTCAGTTGCTAGAGGGCAAAATGATGCTGCTGAAGTTCCTGTCATTCAAATTGTTGGTCCAGTCAGGAGTTCAGAGTTGAAAGATGAAGACATCGCTGAGAATAGTAAAGGACCTACTCAAGCTAAAGAAAGCACAAGAAGGACTCATTAAACAGCCCCAATGATGGGGCCTCTCCTGAAATGGGCAATCAAAAGAACTTGGCAATGGACATTTGGGGACTGGCCCAAGTTGCTCGCCTGGTTAGTTCTTTCTTCTGCCCTTTATTCTTGCGACCTATATTTAACACTCTAAATAATTTACGATGATGATATTTTGTTGGGTTATTATATGCATATAATTTATATATTTTATTGCATAATTAACGATAGAAAATTTTCTCAATACATAAGTGATGACGTGGAATAGTGATAAAGTTTCATTTTGTTATTTTTTATGATGTGACTGCGTAAGAATTTGACTCATGCTTTATTTTAATATATATATATATATATATAGATAGATTATGGACAGGAGTATCATCGTCTCTGATCTTTCGCTGTCTTCTTTCACTATTGTTTTGTTGCTAGCAATATTTGATTTTCTTTACTGGCCAAGAACCGACAAATGATAAATACATCTTGTAGGCTCTCATATATATCTGTTCATGAGTAATAAAACATGAGAAGTGTAAAACTGAGAACTTCCTCCTCCTCAAAACAATTATACTTATTTTAAATCATATAAATATTTCAATCAATCCCCATATTTTATATGGCACTTAATTCAACTGCGGAATCAGAACAGAGCTGGGAAGAATAAGAAGATGGGGAGGTGATAAGAATTATGATTGCATAGAATAGACGCCGAGTCTTCTCGTCTTCTGTCATCCATCTCTTCTCCTTTCATCTCCAACGACCGCCACCTTTATTTGTCGGTGACCGGAGGAGAGGGTGGGAATGGAGGAGAATAGCTATTTTTGCTCCTCCTCCAATAATCTGAGTGAGGGGATAAAGCAAGGAATCTGATTCCCAGAGCATAGAATTAAGCTGCCTGATACCTTACTTTCACCGAAAAAAGGAGCCAATACCTTACTTATGATTTTAATTATAAAGAAAAAGGATGGAAGAAGGAAGTTGATACCTTGCTTATATCTAGAAAAAAAAAAAAAAAAAAGAGAGAGAGAAAAAGTAAAGGGGAAGCTAATGCGTACATTTACTTATACCAGCTCCCCCCACTCCATTAATTATTTGATTTAATTTCCATTGATTGTCATCCTTCATTCATTCCCTTCTTTATGTCCTCTACTTGATTCAACTCATACGCACTCCCTAGCCCTCCGCCTTCAGCATAATTAAACTCGGCAGGTAATCTAGACATTGCAAGTTTGATTTTCATTGTACCATTAACTGTATCCTCCCATTAAACTTTTTATTGTTTTTCAGTGAATTAAACTTTTTATTTTCCTTTTACTAAGATCCATAGGCCTTTCTCATAATATTTAAAAAAATGAGAAAAAAAAAATATACTCTCGGATATCAGCTCCCTCTGTTAGTTATTGCTCTCGTTGTCCTCTGCTTCTTTCTTCCTCCACTTCAGTTCAGCTCACACTCTCCAGTCCCTACCCTATCTGCTTTCTCCATTAATTATTTCTTCTGCCATATTTCTACTTTCTGATCTCATTGTGGTCGAAACCATTAACTGCCGCTTAAACTGGAATAGAAGAGAAAGGAAATGGATCCTTCAGCTCTTGTTGCTGAAGCTTTTAAGCTCACAGTAGTTCCTGCATGCCGTCAACTTGAGTATATGCTCCGGTACAAGATCCATGTTAATGAGCTCAAAGACGGTGTTGACAAGCTAGTGCATGCTAGAAAAAGGGTTCAGCATGCCATTAATGAGGCTATTCTCAAAGGGGAGAGGATCGAAGGTGATGTTCAACGGTGGCTCAGCGAGACTGATGTGCTGACCAAACGTGCCAGGAAGGTGATTGTGGATGTCGAGAGCAAAAAGAGCTGCTTGCACTTCATCCCGAATCCCGTTGCCCGCCATCAACTAGGCAGGAAGGCAAGGAAAGACGCTGACAACATTCGAGATCACTGTAGGAGTGGGGAGAAGTTCAACAAGATCTCCTACCATGACGCACAAACCACAGAAGCTGCAGCAACCCTGCCTTCATCCTCTTCGGGGACGACTGCCCAGCCCCCTATTCCCCTCGACTCCAGGGCTTCGATCCTGAGCAAGATCATGGAAGCTCTGGAGGATAATAATGTCAGGAGGATCGGTGTCCACGGAATGGGTGGTGTTGGCAAGTCCACCCTTTTGGATGAGGTCGAAAGGAAGGCCAAGGAGTCGAACAGGTTTGATGAAGTCATAAGGAAGCTCATATCAAAAAACCCAAACGTTGACGTAATCGGAGCGGATATCTCGTACATATTGGGCATGCTTGACAAGAAAGATGATGGGAAAGGTTCTGCAGAACAAGATGGGACGGGTTCTGGAAAGAAGAAGGCCTTCATTATCCTTGATGATCTATGGGAGGACCTTAACTTGAAGCTGATCGGGATTGAAGATAGCTACAAGAACGTGGAAATAAAGATGCTACTCACCTCCCGAAATTGTGATCTGCTGGCTAACAAAATAGGTTGCCGACCAAACCTCCATCTTACTCACTTGAGTCCGGAGGAAACAGCAAAGTTGTTTGCTGCGATAGCAGGTAGGGACCCTCAAACGGATACTCTGGCAGCTAACTTAGTTGAGAAGTGTAAAGGCTTGCCTGTCTTAATCGTGCCGCTCGCTACGATGTTGAAGAACAAGGCTTTCTTTACTTGGGAAGAAGCAGTCGAGCACATTAAGAAATTAGAAGCTGGTTACTCGACCCTGGAGTTGAGTTACCAGTCTTTAGAAGAAGAGAAGTACAAGGAGTTGTTCCTACTTTGCGGTCTCATGGGAAACCAGAACATCCCAGTACGCAACCTCCTCAAGTACAGTATAGGCTTAGGCTCATTTGGTGGCACCAATATCGTGGAAAGAGCTGGGAGAGAAATGGTTGAATCAATTCGGAAGCTTCAAGCCTCGTCACTTCTGCTCCAAGGTGATGACAACGATCATGTCAAAATCCACGACGTGGTTCGTGAATTTTCAACGAAAATCGCAAACAAAGATGGCCGTTATTTGGTGTTCAGCGATGACAAAGATTTGCAAGTTTGTCCAGTTGAAAGCCTGGAGAAAATAACAACAATCTCCCTGCCTCATGTTGCCATTCAAACTCTTCCTCAACACATGTGGAGCTATCCAAACCTAACCACCTTTATTTCACATGCGGGAGATTACGCTAATGACCAAGGTATGTTCTCTGACTCCCCGTTTGGAATCGAGTAATATGTTGAATTTAATTCAATTCAGTTTAATTCAATTATAAATGAATTATGTTGTTTGGAATATCAATTAATTTACTTGAAATGAACTAAATGATCTTGTTTGAACATATTAGAATTGAAATAAATTATTTTGATAAACTTACTCCTTCCAATTGAATTGAATTCAATTGAATTCCCAATGCTAATCTTGTACTTTTTTTTATTTTTGAAGTTTGTTCTAGTATCATATTGACTCTAGACAACAGTATTCATCTAAATTCTTGTCAATTGCATTTTATTTTTGTATTTTCATAGATTCCAACAAACTCAAACAAAGAAATTTTATGTTCACAGGTTCAATACAATTTTTCTTTTTTTTTTTCCCGGTCAAATGGTTTTTTTTTTCCGGTTACATATACAAAATCTTTTTTAACTTATAAAGAAAGCAAATCCATCTAATGCTTCAGCTTGCAGTTTCCAAAGCAAACTGGTGTTCGATTTTGAAATTTGGGGGATCAGAGCCGTTGGATCATCCGCAGCTCCTATGGCTCCATGGGATTGGAAAAATGGGCCTTTTTAGAGGTTGGGCCCAAATAGGCTTCTAATTGGGCCTTTTACATGCCCATGTTGTAGAAAGCCCGGCCCAGGTTTATCATGATCGGACGGAAGCAGAGCAGATTGAATTGAACAAAGCATTAAGTACCAATTTATACCCCCAAACAATGATTTTTGCCCCCTCTGTAGCTACAACGTTTGTATTTGTTTAAAAGAAGGCCACTATATTCTGTAAATTATTTTCACAATGCCTCTTCCATTTTTATTTAATATTATTTAATATGACGAAGAAGAAAATGGGGAGGGAGATGTTTACCCAATTTTATGACGCTACATTCTACAATGGGGATATCCATAGTCGATGAAAATGAGTATCCTATATATAGTTACTAGTCGCGGAGCCCAATGCTCGGGATAGAATGTGATGAGTTTTTCCTTTTGTTTTTCAATTTTACTATATATTATATGCATATTTTAAAACTGTTATAAAACGTAATTTATAATTAATAAAAATATATTATATAAGATACATTTGTCTAATTCCTGTCCTCATGCTACTATTTATAACTCACATGCAGGGGATGACTTCAATGCTCAAAATTTCATATCCAAAGGTACGAAGACGCATGACTATGAAAGAATTCTTTTGATCTTGAAATTGTCAATTCACATATTACCAATATTCAAATTTTTTTACATTATATTTTGCTATGTCTTCGATACATCTCTCAGTAAACCGTTTCAAAGTCCCAAATTTCTTTTTCAAAGGCATGAGGAAGCTTAGAGTCTTAGATATTAGGAGTGCAAACTTTACCTCCTTACCTTCATCAGTTCATTTGCTGAAAAATTTGACAACATTATGTCTGGAGAATTGTGTCGTGGAGGATGTTAGCATCATTTGGAAGCTAAAGAGACTGCAAGTCCTCAGCTTCATGGGTTCTGAGATTGAGCATTTGCCAAAAGAGCTAGGAGAACTAACCAATCTGGTACTATTGGATTTGAGCAAATGCTCCAAGCTAAAAGTGATAGAACCAGGGGTACTGGAAAGACTGACCAAACTGGAGGATTTGTATCTCGAAAAAAGTTTCAACCGGTGGGAGAGTGAAGAAGATGCAACGCCACACAATGCTAGCCTTGCTGAGTTGACCAACTTGCCTCGGCTAAGGACACTATATGTGCATGCTGTCAATCCCATGTTGCTCCACCAGGACCTGCCGTTCGGAACATTGGAAATATATCGAATCCTTGTTGGTGGTAAATGGGATTGGTCAGGCAGCTATGAAGAGCTACGAACGATGAAGCTTGAGGTGGTGAGATCAGATGTTCTGTCTCAACAATGGCTTCAGCTTACGCTGCAGAATGTTCAAGATCTTCACCTGTATGGCATATCGGAAGGTACTAGTCTGAGCATTCACGAGCTGTGTGTAGAAGGTTTTATGCAACTAAAGCACCTTCGTGTTGAAAGTAGCACTGCCATCCAGTATATAGTCTCCTCAGCAAAGTGGTTAGCTCATGATGCTTTTGCAATGTTGGAGTCCTTATTGCTTCAGCACCTGGACAATTTGGAGAAGATCTGTCATGGCCCTGTCACACCCACTTCTTTTGGTAAACTGAAAGTGATAAAAGTCGAAAAGTGTGGGAAGTTGAGAAACATTTTCTCTCTTTCCTTGGTGAAACGCCTTTCACAGCTCGAAGAGATTGAAGTAAATGAATGCATGATGATGCAAGAGGTTGTTTTAGATGAGAGCAAAGATGATGATGATGATCAAGTCGAGTTGCCAAGCCTACGTCATTTGACATTGAGAAACTTACCAGAGATGACCACATTCTTCACCAGATCTCAACATTCATTGAGCAGCATCTGCATCCCAAGTGTTTTCTTGAACGGCCAACAGGTAACTTAATTAGTTGTCTTAAGTTTTGTCTAATATTTACTTTCAAAGACCACCCATAGTAGATAGTTTGTGAAATGGCTTCGCATAAGTCAAATAAATGCCAACTTCCACTTAAGTTTTTTAAATAGAAAACGGTATCTTAGAGAGAAGGGATTTAACCTTTAACCTTAGGCAAAAACTTGTTGGGAATGTGATGTAGATAATGTAATCTTTTAACGTGATTTTATGCATTCACATGTATGGGAAGTGTGGTGGAGAATTTCAAAACTCTATGGGGGTGATAATGAATCATAGTGTGATGTGATGATCCCCAAAATTGTTTTGGTTATCAGGTTAGGTTGCCTAAGTTGGAGATTTTGAAAATTGTTGAACTTCCCAGATTGACAGAGTTATTATCACAAATGGGGTTCAGAAACTTGAAGTCTCTGATAGTCGAGAAATGTCGACAACTCTCTAAAGTTATAGACTCCAATTTGTTGATGGTGCTGCAGAGTTTGGAATTATTAAGAATTGTCGAACGTGGGCATGTTGGTATCCTCCCTCAGCTGAGTAAGATCAAGTTACGTGGTTTGTCGAAACTGAATTGCATCTGGAGCAAGTGTCCTCAAGGAGTAGCGGCGTTCCAAAACTTAGCGTCGTTGAAGGTGTCTTTCTGCTGGAATTTGAGATACTTGTTTACCCCATCGATATATAAAGCAATGGTGAAGCTAACAGAATTACAATTGATATGGTGTGAGGGGATGGAGGCAATCGTAATGGACGAAGATCATGGGAATATGGAAAGTGTGTTGTCATGCAATATAAAAGAATTCCCATCGTTGAAGGTCTTGGGGATATCCTATTGCCGCAAACTGAAGGAATTCTATTCGATTAAAGGGGTCAGTCGTCGTAATGGAGTCGCTGAATTCAGCAACCCAACCTTCAGATTCCCTTTGTGTTGTGGGGAGACAGAGAAAGATCATCACCAGGTGGCTGTCAATTCAACGAAGACAGTCTTCTTCAATCGAATGGTACGCCGCCAGACTTTTCTACGTGTATACTTATTCTTAATATGTCTTCCCCCTCCCTTTTTTTAGTGCAATTATTTATTTATTTATTTGGGATAAGTATGTATGCGCAAATTAAGGCATCGATCTCTATGATCTAATTTTGGTCAAACGGATTACTGAGCAAGAATTAGTCGCAAACAATAAGCCGAAAATTCTTCGCAATCTCACAAAATATGAAAAACCTTAGTTGGCTTACTCTAGAATCTAATAGTTCCATATAAATAATAGCACATTGGCCCGTGTATACACAAGTCACCCTTTTGTTATTATCTTTGGTAATTTATTATTGAAGTTTTTCAATATTATATTCAATAATTCTAATTTTTTTTTTTCAAAATTAGTTGTTATCAGCACATTGTGCTATAATTGCTTGTCATTTTTTGTATAATTGAATATAGATAATCAATACATATGACATACAAATGAATATAGATCTAGAAAGATATTTAAAACTATAGATTCTATCGCGTATATACATATAAATATTACAAATTGTAAATGAAAGTCTAAGAATGAAAAATCGTGATGACAAATAAGTACTTATCTAGTCTTATGAGATAGCATATATACTAAGAGATAACAATCATGTAACATATAGAGATATAGAGGTTAGGGATTATGAAAAAGAATATCGTGAGTAGAATGATGACGTCAAAAATGAATTTATGTGTCTTCCATTTATAATATATTTAGCACATTGAACTTTAAAAAAATTTCACATACTTTGAGGAATTCTTTTCGGTTATTGAGAAAATTTTTAATTTTTCCAAAAATTCTATAATTACATATTATTATATACAAGTAATATGGACAAATATCCAGAATACGTCGAACATGCGACAAATTAAATATAATAAAGGTTCATTTAACTAGAATTAAAAGGTCAATCAACGTGGAGCTGGGGATTTACGTTTTGCCTTACGCGGTGCAACCATGTCTTACGCTTTGGCTTTTATATATTAAAATGATGCATTTAGTTTCGAAAATTTCAATTTTTGCTATAGAATATTGTAGAGGAAGAATAATATTAGTAAAACTAAGCATAGAGTTGATTGAGAATTGTGACAACCAAATTAATGATATGGAAAATAATGTCAGAAATAAAAGAAATTTCTCATAATATCAAAAAATAATACACATGAAAAGATAGTTCTAGATTAGGTTGAAGAGCTATTAAAATTCATATGCATTTCAACTAATTGAATGCATGATCCAGTTTAAATGAAATATCCTAACCAGCTAAAGATTGTAAATTTGAAAGGTGGCGATTATATATACAAGTTTTAACAAAAAAAAATAAAAAGAATATTTCATTTCGTTAGATATATCAATTAAATAAACTTGAATAAATTCGGCATTATAGTTCAAGATGTTCCAACAAACTATATATATATAGAAACAGAACTGAGGTCTGTCTAGTATGGTGGTTTTAGAAATCCCAGAATACTAATTGAAATTTTCTTGAATCTTATTCTTTAACTTAATAATAATTATTAATAACATAATATTTTTTAATAAATATTTAATGATAAGATTCAAATAATATAGAATACGTTTTTAGTTCTCTAATGCATTATTGTTTGTTATAGAATGTTTAATAAATAAAAACTTTTGATTTTTCAGATTAAAACTAATATATGATAAGATTATTATTTTAAATAAATAATATCTTATAAGATGGGAATACAACATAATATTCTTAAATTTTTTAAAAAGATTTTATTACATGAATAATATTTTATAGATATTGACTTTTTAATATTTTTAAATTTTTATAGCTATTATTTAATAAATCACATTTTTTTTCTAGTTTTCATTTTTAAATAAAAATTTTCTTTTTAAAATGTGAATATCTCACAATAGAGAAACTTAATCTTTCTCATCTTTATGGTTTTCTCAATGCTTTTCAGCATCACGAAAAGTTTGCAAACATTTTCTGACACTTCCAAAAGCATCTGCAAGCATCCGTTCGATATGGATACGTCGATGTTTCTAAAAAGCTGTCAGCGTAAACAAATTTAAGTTGAATTAAATAATACGTCGGCATTTTTTACCAAGGGCGACATGTATATTGAACGTTGCCCTTGTCTTATTAGGTTGACGCATTTAGGTGTCGGTCCTATACGAGATTCAGTGTTGCTCGAGCTGGGCCGACACTAAGTGTCGGCTTGCCCAGACTGGGCCGACGAACCATAGCATTAGCCTTGCTTTGGTGTGCCAGCACTCCAAAGCGTCTGCCTTGCCACCTGATGCTTTAACACGTTAGCCTTGCCTAGGCTGGCCTAACCCTTTGAATCATCAGCCCAGAGAAGGCTTGGCTGACACATGAAAAATGTTGGCCAAGCTTGGGCAAGGGTCGACCCATGTCAATCTTGGATGACACTCGGAAAGCGTCGCTCAAAGGTTGCAAAAGTCAATGCTTTGAAAAGCATCGACAAATACATCCCCGAGATGACACTTTGCAAGCATCGACCCATATCAATCTTGGGCCAACGCTTTCAAAGTGCCATCCAAAAGGTTTGAATGGGCCAAACCTTGCGAAGCTCAGCCTAAAAGCACATAGCCAACGCTTTTTCACTGGTCGACCAATCCTTCGCCGACGTCTTTTTAAGCATCACCAAAGGTGTTATCCATTAACAAAATGCAAAAGAAAAAATACTTTCAAGCTTTTTCGCAATGTCCTATAATGTCAAGAAGTGATAATCTAGGCGACTCTTGAAATTGTTGCCAAAATAACAATTTTGGTGATGTTTCTTCTCAATCATTTCAAAAGCGTCGGAAGAAACGGATCTACTACAGCTCCTTTTCAAGTGTCGTCTCAATCACCACACCTTACACTCTTTAGGGATGCTTTTCAAAATGTCACCAAAAAAAATCAGTAAAACCTACTTTTCTTGTAGTGTATATAATGATTTTGATCGACTTTTGAATGTTTCGTATTTATTTACATGAAATACTTTTCGTTTTTTTATTTTCAATTAATAAATCTTGAACTTTATGTTTTATTAAGTGTTTTTGGCCTAAAAAAACACATACTTTACAAACATTCCCTAATTTAGCACAAACTTTTAAAATTTTATGTAAATGCACAAAGTTTCAAAATTGTCCCACATCTAGCATGTCATTTACCTTCTGTCCATGGAATGTCGTGAAATGCTCACGTGGCCATTAACTGCTGTCCAACTGGCGTTATTTGTCGTATGTGTCCACCCCATTGGCCGATCTGTTTTTCTTTTCCCTTTTTGGCCTAAAAAAGCACATACTTTACAAAAATTCCCTAATCTAACACAAACATTTAAAATTTTTTGTAAATGCATGAAATTTCAAAATTGTCCCACATCTAGCATGTCGTTAGCCTCCGTTCATCCACCTCCGTTAAAAGCTAACGTGGCCGTCAATTGTCATATGTAACCATCCCATTTGCGGAGCTTTTTCTTTCCTCTTTCAACTCATCCCTCTTCCCCTGTTCTCTTCCTTATCCTCCACTGCATTGCCAGCACTACTGCCGCCACCACTCCCTCATCCTTTGCTGAATTGTGGCCACTGTTTACTTGAACAACTTTGGGAAAGCAGATATAACGAACTCGAGCTCGTGGAAGAGGCTCGAGCAGCAGCTGCAATAGCTTAGGGGAGGCCCAAAAAGGGTTAGACAGCAGCGCAATAATAGCTTAGTAGAGAGCAGAGAGGCCTAGCGCACCAGTAGTAGAAGTAGCGAGTAGGCGAAGGGTGTGGAGCACCAACAACAACAGCAGCACGAAGATGGTGATGTCGATGACCTTCGGGGGAGCAAATGGAGGGGTTGTGCTGGTGTCGGAAATGATGAAGGAGACGGGGGTGGTGGTGATGGCTGTTGCTACTGCTTGTGTCCTCCTCCCTCGAGTTGTTGTTCCTCTGCCCCGCTGTTGCTCTATTGCAGGAGGTGGTGTCTCGAAGAAGGGGAAGTAGAATGGGGGCATTTCTTCGACGTCCCGGGGGGTGAGGGAGTAGTGGTGGTAGTGGTGTTAGCAGTGGTAATGAAGAACAAGAATAAGGGAAGAAAATAAATAGAAGAAGAGATATATGAGGGAAAAGAAAAACGGACCGACCAATGGGGAAGACACACGTGGCAAATAACAACCAGGTGGACAGCGGTTAATGATGAAGTAAGAATTTCACGGCATTCCATGGATGGGAGGTATTGGCATGCTAGATGTGGGACAATTTTGAAACTTCATGCATTTACATAAAATTTTAAAAGTTTGTGCTAGGTTAAGGAATTTTTGTAAAGTACGTGCTTTATTAGGCAAAAAATGGAAAAGAAAAATAGACCGGCCAATGGGGTGGGCACACGTTGCAAATAACGACCAGCTGGATAACCGTTAATGGCCACGTAAGCATGTCATGGCATTTCATGGACGGAAGGTAACGGCATGCTAGATGTGGGACAATTGTGAAACTTCTTGCATTTACAGAAAATTTTAAAAATTTGTGCTAGATTAGGGAATTTTTTTAAAGTACGTGTTTTTATAGGCCAAAAACCCTTTTAATAATATTATTTTATAAATTACAAACTAAATCTTCAATATTTTCTGTTAATATATGGTTGATTATCTACAAAATATTTTAAATTTTTATGATGAAATGTTATTATATACTAAATGAATATCTAACATATCTTGAATTTTTGAGCTTTTAATTTTATATTATGATGGAAGTTCTAAAAATTTTGGGAGAAAAGACACATTTGGTCATCAATTTAGGTACTTTCATCTTAAGCCTTTTTTTGGGTCAGTTTTGTCCTCAACCTTCCATATTTTTGCCACTTTAGCCCGACTTTCACATTTTGAGTTGAATAAAAATTACTTTTAGAAAACAAAAATGAAAAATGAAAAAAAATAAGAAAGGAAAAATATATGGACCAGTTTGGCTTCAAAGAATAGCTAGTGAGAGAGGGAGTGGAGACATCAACCGATGGTCTCAACCCCACCTCCGAGGTCATCGGTGCCTTCAAAGCGCGCCACTTATCTCGAATGTGGGGTGGGCATTATCGGTTGACGCCACTATCCCTTGAATCGACCGAGATCTCAAAGTTGAAAGCAACATTAGGTTGTTGCCTGGAGAGGGCAGGTGGGTGAAAACAGTGGGTACGGGTGGTTTTGGGAAGTATTTTGGTCCACATTTAGTTTGGACCGGTTTTTTTAGAACAAAAAAACCACCTTAAAATCATTTGGGAATATGAAAAACTGCCAGCCCATAGTTTTAGTTTTTTTAGGGACTAAAAGGGGAATAATGATGAGACCAATTGAAGAAGTCATGAAAATGATCGAGAATCGTGAAAAAAAAAATTTGACATTTTTCTTTCTTTTTTCCACACAACACTTCAACATAATTATTTCTCAAAAAATTGAACAATCTATCAATCATTTTTGTTGAAATATGTATAAGCATGTATATATAAATGAATTTTCGAGTGTGTTCGGTTATCTACGTGATTTTTGGTCGATCCCCATTACTTTTGGGTGAACTTTTCATGCCCTTAAAAAGCACCCATAAAGGGCCTTAGGTTTTTAGGGTTTGATTTCACTTAGGGTAGGTTTGGTTTTTTCGGGTTTTCGTTTTGGGATTTTCGTTATACCTCTAGGTGGGCCTGCCACGGCCCAAGATCCAGATCACTAGCGACGTCGGAGGCCACCAGTGACCATAAGCATAGGGCTAGTGGCGGCTGTCAATGGTCCCTCCCCCTAGAATCCACATCCTAGAAGCTGCATTCCTTCAGACCTCAATTCCACTAGGTGTGGCCAGTGCAGGCGACAGCTCTACCTAGAATCCACGCCCTGGGCTTTGGGTGATGACCTCTGACGATAGCTCCACCTCTCCTCTCTGAGTATCAGCGTAGCTTTGCATTTTTTTTTTCAGAATTTTAAAGCAAACATACGGCTGCATCCTGAAAAAATAAACGTTAAGGCCCTAAAGAGAGAAGTCATAAGATCTAGAGTCCCCGGTATCTTTCTAAAGAAAAAATATTTTCAATTTAAAAATGGCACTCGAGAAACTTGGCTCTATGGAGAAATTTTTTAATTTTCCAAGAAAATTTTTTGTATAGTAAAAGACTGCAAATATATATTTATATGTTCACTTAAATAGAAATGAAAGTGTTTTTCTAAGAATATCTACTTCTCAACTATTCAAATTGTATATCGATTAGAAAGGAATTTTGTTTTTTAATCTCCAGTTTTTCATTATCCAAATATTTTCATTTCTATTTTTCTAATTTATGATTATGCTTGTCTACTTACTTTTTAAATTCTAAATTGAATTTATAATTTCATTTAATAACGATTTTCTCGTATCTTTTACTCTAGAGGTTATCCAAGGTTGTATATACTTTTTCCTTAAGTTTTTGATTTATTTATTATGAGTTCATGATCTCCAAGATCGTTTGGAGGTTTTGTTGTTATCTACAATTATATAGTGAGAATACTTTACAAGTATGAGTATGCTAAACATAATGAATCGACAAATTATTTTTGCAAAATTTAACGTTCATGATCCTCAAAATTGATTATTGATTTGTCCTTTCAAATGCGAATACTTTTATATATTGATAACTATAAAAGCAATGAGTTGGACATTCATGATGCTTTATCTTGAATGATAAAGCCGAGTTAGATTTAGATTGTGATACTATATATATGTGACTTGATTAAAAAATTATCATGTATAAGTTATTATTTTGTTAAGATATTTGTCCATAGCCAACAAAAGTATTCTTAAATTTGGTGTGCATCCAATCCATAAATTTGCTGTTCCTTTAAGGTTCTCCTCCCGAGGTTGATGGAGATGACGCTCCAGGCCGTAGGAGATTTCGAGAAGATATGGGACAATAATGAACTCCCCGAAACTGAAACATCATCTAATTTCGGCGAACTGGAGACCGTCAGAGTTGATGGATGCAATAAGCTTCGTACAGTCTTTCCTTTAATTTCAACAGAGAAGAGGTGGCAGAATCTTAAAAAAGTTGATATACGTTTCTGTGATTTTTTGGTATCTGTATTTGAAGTTGATGGCAATGGGCAGGAGTACTCAGATAAGAAAGTGAAGTGCACAACAGCAATAATGCTCTTTGAATTGCAAAAATTGAATTTGGCTGTGCTGCCGAAGCTAAAATGCGTTGTCTTCGATGAGAAGGTGTCCAAAACCAAAACTGTGGTGGGTTTTCCGAATCTCACAGAACTCACTGTGTGGGAGTGCGAGTGTTTAACAGATCTCATCCCACTCACAACAGTCACAACTCTTCTGAAACTGGAGACACTGCGAATACTCGGGCCTGTCGGCATGCGGGAGGTTGTTTCCCAAGGGGACGGCGAAGCAGACCAGATGGATAAAATCATCATTCCCCGTTTGCGGTCATTGCGACTTTCTTCTCTTGAAAGCCTGGAGTGTTTCTTCTGTGGTAGTTCTCCTCTATTTCTATTTCCCTCCTTGAAAGATCTAGTAATAACTGGTTGTTATAAGATGAAGGGTTTCATTTCTGAGCCTCCAAATGGGAGACCTCAACTTCAAGATGGTGATGCTGCCTCCCAAAGACTTTTCAATGAGAAGGTACAGTACGGTGTGCAGTATTTTACCTCATCATCTTCTTCCTCCCTTTCATTGATTGCTACCTATATGTATGAGCTGCAGATGCTGCAAAAGGCTTGTTGTTCTTTACTTTACCATTGCTGATCTGAAATAATTAATTGTTTTGTGCAGCTCTTTCTTCCAAATTTGGAGGAATTACAGATTAGCGGCATCAAATTGAGAGCTCTATGGAAGAATCAACTTTTTCCGGGGGCCTTCTGCAAATTAAAACTTCTTAAGGTGGAGGGATGCACTAAGCTCCTCAGCATTGTTCCATCTTTTATGCGGAAGAGGCTGCGAAACCTGGAGTACCTCAAAGTAGATGATTGCTCTTCATCAGAGTGTATATATGAGGGCTTGGATGCTGGAGATAGCAGCACATCAGCCGGGATGAACAGTCGGACATACCCCGAAGATGAAGAGTGTATGGAGAAACTCCAAGAACTACATGTATTTAATTGTCCGCAGATACGATATCTAATCGGGAGCAGAGATGGAAAGTGCAGACATGCAGCTCCCAGAATCGTAGTACTTCCCAGGTTAACAACTCTTGAACTTGAGAAATTGCCAGCACTTTGTAAGTTTTGGCAGGGGAGCTCATACACTTTAGAGTTGCCATCCTTGAATAAGTTGTCTGTCAGAGAGTGTGGAGGTCTAGAGGAGGCCGTGAGTGATGCTGTAGATATACTACAACAAGATTTAGACGACCAAATTGATATCACGATTCAGCAAAAGAGACTGCCTTTCTGGGTTGAAATAACGGTATGTTCTTATCCTAGCTTGCTCTTTTCCTATATTTACTAGCTCCCAACCCAAATCATTGAAGCTTGCAAGGCTATAAAACATCAATGCAGGCAATTAATGTCAAAAGTCAATTTAAGCTTGTTTGGATGACAAGTATATGGACAGGTACTAATTCTTGTTTTGGATTAAGTAACAAATGTTCAAAATATGAAACTTGCAAGAAGAGAAGGATATGTACGTACTGCAGCTCACATAATCTTCTGGACAGTGCCTTTTGGATCCCATTCACTGTGCTACGCCATCTGACTCTTGAGTTAATTCGGATTACACTTGTTGATGGTGCCGTCATATGGACGCGACACCAGTCGGTTGGCCTTTCATAATTGCATACATATGTATAGATTGGTTGGTTAATGATGTCTGGAGTCGGCTTCTCATTTGAAAGGAGTTTGCTTCAACAAACATAGGGAAATTAATGATACTTCAAATCCTCAACTTTAACATTTTTTATTTTAATCGAACTTTATCTTCAAAGTTCAACAATTTATTCTCGTTTGTCCAACATTGCATTTTCTGTCAGAAAAAGTATTTTCAACTAAAAATAATTTTCAAATTTTATAAAAGAAATAATGGTGTGGAAAGTTCTGGTTTTGTTCCCCGAGTTGACATAGGATGTGGGCAAGTCCCGTATTAGGAAGTAAACACCCAATGATTTCATTTTTTGTTTCCACTTTTTCTGTTCGAATGGTCTTTCTAACATGGCATGGTGTCACGGTGACACCATTTAGTGTTTTAGTTCAATTGTTTGGTATTTTTTATCAACGATTTAGCATTTTAGTTTAAGTGATTAGCAACGAACAAAAATACTAAATATTTGAACTAAAATACTAAATGTGTCATCGTGACACCGAGTCATCTTAGAATTTCCCCTATCCCAAAGCACCTGCAAGAGAATTCATACATATATATATATATATATATACACACACACATTACACAGAGAGTCTGTGACTGGTAAATAAGTGTTGTTGAGCTATTGCGAAGGAATTGAATATTTACTAGTGATATATTCTCAGGCTGCAATTCCCGACTTGCTAATTCTGGAGTCTACGGATTGGAACAATGAGCTGATAGAGCACATATTGAGTATTCGTCAATCTCATCCTGAAGGTTTGCATGGACTACGAATTCTGGCGGTGGAAAGATTTGTTGTCGGATCTGCTATATATGCATCAAGTCTCCTCTTTAAACTGAGGAAACTTGAGGAGCTCGAACTTGTTGATGCTTCGCTGGAAGTTCTATTCCCATGTGAAGTTGCTCCTTCAGCTCTTATTAATAAGGACAGCTCTGGGAATGTTGTTGCCGCACCGCTAAGGAGATTGAAGCTGGTCCGATGTCCCGAGCTATTCAATATTTGGAAGGGAGACAGAGTTACTTTCTCAAAACATTTAGAAATCCTTCAAGTGTGTGAATGTGCCAAATTGATCAGTTTACTGCCACCCTCGACAACTTTTCAGAATTTGACATCTTTAAGGGTATTAAAATGCCATCGGTTGAAAGCTCTCTTGACAGTTTCAACAGTGAAGAGTCTCCCGCAGCTTGCAGAAATGAGTGTAGTAGAATGCGATGCCTTGACAGAAATAGTGGCTTGTGGTGAATCTGGCGATAGTGGTGGACAAGAGGAGATTGCTTTTAGTCGACTAGAAGTACTGAAGCTTGACTACTTGATGAATATTAAGCACTTCTGTTCAGGAAGCCATGCACTCAGACTCCCATCGTTGACAGAGTTAACCATGGTGGGATGTCCCGTGATAAAAATCTTCTGTCAAGGTGATATAAGCACGCCGAAGTTACAGGACATAGTACGTTGGAATAGCGCCAGAGGATCAGGATACAGTTACAAACTGTACAGTGACCTTAACACAACTATGAAAGAGTCGTTCTATGAAAAGACACAACTCTCCTCGATTCATTCATTAAAGATCTCTGAGTCCATCGAGTGGAAAGAGATATGGCTTTGCAGTGGTCTTCCTTCTGGGAGCATCGAATTCTTGAGATCACTTACTATAGAGGATTGTGGGTTTTTGACGGTAGCAGCTGTTCCAACTGATAAGTCTCTCCAATTAATTTGGCTTCAGAAATTGGAGATAAGAAACTGCGGTGCAGTAGAAGAAGTGTTTGAGCCTCTGAGGACAGATGATGCACAGGCACGTTTCTACTGGTTGGAGGAGCTTCACTTGAGAGATCTTCCGATGTTGAAGCTTATCTTCCCCAAAGGTTTCCACAGAACTTGCAGCTTCATGGAACTTCACATTCTTCAAGTTCACAATTGCAGCTGCCTGTTAAACATACTGACGCCCAATATGGTGCGGTATCTTGCAAGCCTTCTCAAAATTGAAATCAAGGACTGTACGATGCTGGAGGAAATCATCATTAAAGAGAAGGAAGATGAGGAAATTCTGGGAAGTATAATTAGGTTTTCTAATGAAAATTCTGGGTTACAAAATTTAGTCCTTGACGGTTTGGCGGCATTGAAGAGCTTCTACCCTGGTGATTACCGTCTAGAATTCCCATACCTAGTAAAGATGACCATCAAGAACTGCCCCGAAATGGTTAGATTCGCACACCCAACTGCTTCAATTAGAGAGGATGATGTAGCAAGCAGCACAAGGGACGTTATTGATCAGCAAATTACCTCCCAGCCTGCATTCTTCAGCGAGGTCAGTTTTTTTTTTAGCCAAATAATCGTTATTATTATTATTATTATTATTATTATTATTATATATGTACATACTAGGCACATACCAGCGCTATATGCAGAATTTTCGTGACTCCAAATTGTTTATGGATAAATTTAAATTTAAATATTTAAATTAATAATATGAGTTTAAGTAAAGAAAATATTTGAAAAAAAATAACAAACGATATTTCCGCACTATGTGTGAACTATAAAAGAAGATAATTGAAAAAATATTTGATAACTTGAAAAGATTATATGATAATTTAAAACAAATCACGATATAGGAAAATACAAAACGTGGAAGCCGAACTATCAAAAGTACACTCTTGTATCACATGAGTAATAGTTGATTTTCCAATGGTCATCGACGGATGTCTAATTGATTTGCATTTAAAGAACTTTTATTTTGTAAATTTTTAATTATTTCTCTTTTTTGTAAATTACGAATTGTTTTTGTGTTGATTGAATGGCTAACTTATTGTTGAAAGTGATCATCACGAAAAAATTAAAAAGAAATCCACGGGTTTATAAAAAATTGGATATCACAACCTATTGAGTCGAGCTTTTGGGTTGAAGATGAGCCCAAAGCATGTTATGCTTTCAAAGGGTAGTTTATATGGTATTAAAGCATGTTATGCTTTCACGCATTCATGTGGGCTCACACCATGTTAAGTCTAATGTCTCTTTGTGTTTGACCCATGTGTCTAGTTTCAAGGCAGCCAAAAGTGCGCCTGTTAGTTAAGCACGAGTGTGGAACTCGTGGTAATTAGTTTGGTTTGTTCCCCTCGTCCGAGCACAGAAAAGAATGCCCGGCTAGTGATTAGTTGTTGAGTGCGGGTATTTAAGTCCACATGGCACGTGCTGGACCACATGTTGCCATGTGAAGGCGGGTGTTGAGAGTAATTGTCTCACACAAAAAAATTAAAGAGAAATTCACAGGTTTATAAGAGATTGGGTACCACAACCTACTGGCTCAAACTTTTGGGTTGGAGATGGACCCAATCGCTTATAGGTCCAATGAGTATTTTATACTTATAGGACCAATTTTTTCCAATTGTAAAATTACTATAGAAGCACTCATACATTTCAAATGACTTGCACGCATATATTTTGTAAATGTGGCGTGCTATGCACATATGATTTTCTAGTAGTACAAATAAATAGATATAAGGTAAATTCTACAAAATTGGTGACCCCAATTGAGGGGTAGGCAGCCGATGGGGCTGCCCCTACTACCTCTTCCAGTGGCCGAATTTTACTTTTTCTTTTAAAATTCTCAAAATTCATTTTCTTTATTTAGCCCCTAAGTTCTTATTTGTTAAAAAACTCCCCCAAACAAGCTGCCATGTTAGCATTTCGTTCATTCCAGCTATTTTTTTTTTACGGAATCAGGACGGAATGATATGCGGTGAAAAAAAATAAAATTTTCATGCTGTATAGAAAAATGATTTGAATTTGTACTGCAACTTGAAAAAAATCAAAAAATGCAGGTTATATGATGCTATTTTCCCTTACCTTTATCATTTGCACGGCAGGTCAACTAATGTATCACTCTGATAGTTTTTGCTTGGGTTTTTCCTTTGTATCTACTTTTGCAATGAACCGATTTATGAAGAATCCCTATTATCGATTGAGAAAATAAAAACCACTTTATTTCTTAAGATTTAACTTTAATATAAACACAATTCATTTCTAAGTTTCTACACACTTATCAAAGAAAAAAGATCATCTCTTAGTGTCTTACTTTTTACGAAAACTCACGTTTCCTCATTGTATTCTATTTTTATTTATTTATTTTTCTTCTTTATTATAAAACTGCAAATTCTATTAATTATATAATAAATAATCACATAATCAAAAAAATTACTGTACACACGCTTATATATTTCAAACGTTCTGTATGCATATTAATAGGTTTCATGTATTTCGCTAGCTGTGCTATCCACAGATTTTTAGGGTAAATTTCGACGACATCCCCTATAGTTTGTAAAATGGCAAGCGATATCGTCTCCTTTCAAAATTAGCCATATACCACCCTTCCTTTTATTGATTTCTACTGTTTTTCTTAAATCGGATCAGATTTGGTACGGGTAAAAAAAATCAGTGACGGGTGGGTTTGTGCAGTTTCGTGACATGAGATCCACATGAATGTTCTCTCGGTACCACGTCAGCAAAAGGAGGAGTAGTGTGTAGCTAATTTTTAAAAGGAGAGGTGTTGCTGGCCATTTCACAAAATTATAGGGGTGTAGTCGAAATTTACCCTTTTTTTATTCAATTTTTCCTGCCGTATTCCGATACTGATGTACAACTCTGCTCCAGCAGAAGGAAAATGGGTCCGCTAAATTGCTGACATACTATAATGGAAAAATGCAGGTTTCCTTCCCCGACTTGAGAACACTCACGCTCTCTCAGATGGATAAATTGTTTGCAATATGGCGGCATGATAAACTCTCTTGGAAGTCGTTTAGGGAATTGAGGGAAATCGAGGTGGAACGCTGCTGCTCCTTGAGATATGTGGTAACTCCCATTCTGGTGCGATATCTTCCAGAGCTAGAAAGAATTAAAATTAAGGACAGTGAAATGCTGGAAGCAATTATCGGCAAAGAGAACGAAGAGGAGGGAGGTGCAGATTATCTTATCAAACTTCCCAAGTTAAACTATATACTTATGGACTCCTTGCTGAAACTGTTGAGTTTCTATCCGGGTGATTCCCTTCTAGAATGCCCATCCTTGAAAGGCATGATAATAAAAAACTGCCCTCAGATGAGGGCATTCACTTGTCCAGTGCTGATGTATGCTGAAGGATGCAGAGATCAACTCGGTGAAGGTGACATCAAAATTCCAACTCAGCCATTTTTCAGTGAGAAGGTGAGATTCTAACCAACATATTTGTTGAGGAGTAAAATGGGATAAATCCCACATCGGAAAAGAAAAGGAAAATCCATGGGTTAATATATGGCTTGGTATCAGAGCGGGTTATGCTTCCGCATGCCTGCGCGCGTATGCGCATTTACTCACACCACGCCAGGCCCAGTATGTCCGAGTGCAGCCAAGAGTGCGCCTCGTGTTAGTGTCCCCCCTCGCCCGAGCACGGAAGATGAGCCCGGCTCGAGGTCAATTGTTGAGGGCGGGTATTTAAGGGCACGTGACAACGTGTAGGCAGAAATAGACCACACATTGCACGTGAGGGCGGGTGTTGAGGAGTAAAATGGGATAAATCCCACATCAGAAAAGAAAAGGAAAATCCATGGGTTAATATATGGCTTGGGTATCACCACTTATCAGCTTAAGCTTTTAAGTGGATATGTGGATATGGGCCTGAGCCTGTATAAGCCCAATGGAAATTTAATAATATTCGCTTTGCATATCAAGGCAGATTCCTTTTCTTGTTTGGATGATGTGAACGATAATGAACTAAAAATACTTGCAAGAATAGGATACGTCTTATTGCTAGGCGTTGTTTTACTGATTTTATTTGGAATCCTTGTTTATCAGTAAGGATAGTCCTAGGAACTTAGATATCTTCCATCTGGAAAATAAAAACTTCGTTCATTTACTAAAATAATGGTGGGGAAAATGCAGGTTTTTTTCCCTGAGTTAAAGCAACTCACGCTTTCTCGGTTGGACAATTTGAGCACTATATGGCATAATGAATTCTACGAGGACTCATTTTGTCAGCTGGAGGAAATCCTTGTCTTTCAGTGTGGAATGCTACTGAAAGTGTTTCAACCCATAACTGCCCAAAGATTCATGTGCCTGGAGACGCTAACTGTAGCTGAATGTGATTCACTAGAAGTAGTATTCGATCTCGTGGGGCTAGCTGCCATGGTACATAATGATGATGAAATTCATGAAGACAAGGAACAAGGTGAAGCCTCAAGAGTTGCATCATTGGGAAAACTGGAGATATCACGACTGCCAAAGCTAAGGAGTTTGTGGAATGTTGACAAAGAAGGGATTGTAAGCTTTGAAAACCTGAAGGAGGCACATGTGCGTGAATGCCCGAAACTCGTAAATCTTTTTCCAGCCTCTATAGCCAGAGGTTTTACGAGACTTGAGAGCCTGAATATAGAAGAATGTGGTTTAGAATGGGTTGTTGCCAAAGGAGAAGAAGCAATTGGAAGGTTCGTGTTCGAGGAGGCTGCCTTCTTGAAGCTTTGGAAGTTACCAAAGCTTGAGGGTTTCTATCCCCGAGAACATACTTCTGAATGGCCTATGCTAAAACAGTTGGTGGTGCATGGCTGCAACAAAGTAGAAGCATTTGCTTCAGGATATGGGAGCCTTCATCAGACTAGTGCGGAAGGTCGTGAGGTCGCAGCCAAGCCACCGCTCTTCTTAGTTGACAAGGTAAGCTGGACATACTATGATATAGAAGAGGTGTGCAGGGTATTCCTCAATGTGGAACCATTTTGATCTTCATCACCCTTTTTCTTTTCGCTTTAGGTTACGACGTTCTTATTTTCATTGGTACAATTATGTGGAACCATTTTGATCTTCACATTTGAATTTATTGTTCTTTTGATGTTTTCCTATGATTCTTATACACAACCCTTCCTCCTGCTGCGTATATGCTAACAATTTATTAATTTTATGCATCTGAAAGAATTATTAGAAGTTTGAAAATATAAATGCACTCCGAAACATTTAGGAGCTTTGTATTGATCTTGCCTATTGGTTGTAGCTATGGATCGTGTGAGTTGCCAAACTAGCATCATTTGCTGCATCCTTTTTAGTACAAGTTGATGTGTGACTTATCGATTCTGCTTGCCTCTAGGATGCGTTCCCCAATTTACTTAGCTTGAGCATTGAAGCCGTGGAAGAAATATGGCCTCACCAGTTCAGCGGGGAAATTTTTCCCAAGTTAAAGAATTTGAAGATAAACAACTCAAAGGATTTGGCAGCCGATCTCCCCGCTCGATTCCTGCATGGATTACAGAATTTGGGTAAACTTGTCCTGAGCAAATGTCATTTCAAAGATATTGAGTCGCATGAAGGATCTCCTGTCAAAGGTATAACAGGGCAGCTCGTGAACCAAGTCCCAAATAATGGTGCTCTTCCACATTTGGGAGTCCTTCAAGTATCAGAGTGTTCAGGCTTAACAAACTTGGATCAATTGCCACTGTCGTTCCAAAGCTTGACAATTCTGAAAGTATCGGCTTGTAATGAATTGCTATGTCTAATGGCATCCGCAACGGCAAAAAGCCTCATCCGACTTACTCATATGACTATAGAAAATTGCAGAGTTATGGAGGAGGTGGTTGCAAATGAAGGTTATGTGGTAGCAAATGATGAGATTACTTTTGGGCAGTTACAGAAGTTGACTTTAAGCTCATTATCAGAGCTCGCCAGCTTCTCCAGAGGAAATTTCAATGTCAAATTCCCGTCCCTTTGGCAAGTGTCTCTGAGTGAATGCCCCAAAATGGACCTTTTCTTCCATGGAACCTTAAGCACGCCTATGTTAGCTATAGTTCAGATATCAGGGAAAGCCATCTTTATTCACGATCACAACCTCAATGCAGCAATGCTGGAAAGATCTCAAGCAACAGTATGCATATTCATCAAGATTTTCTTACTTGTCAATGACTTTTTTTATTTTCCCCTGCCGTGTGATATATAATCTTCATAATTATAATGCAGTGCGGTCAACTTGAAAAACTGAGCGAGGTGGAGCAACATCACGGTATGTCATATGTGATTTTGGAATCTCTCAGAAAATAAAATAAATAGGAAGGTGACCAACTACTGCTTTTCAATTTTATTGCTGGTAAACTGAAATTATAATAAAAATCCTTTGCTTCATAAACAAAGTGGATAAGCGCAACAATTCTCATGTCTTTCTTTGGAATAATGTACATATCAAGATGGTGTCCCTCAATGGGTTCATTAACATGGAACTGTTAGTCAAGTTTCATTTCGTAGTAGTCTCGGTTGAAAATGGTTTTATATACGCATCTTTGTATAATCTACAAGTTCATTCTTGCTGTCTATGATTGCAGAGAATTCTTGGGCAGGCACATTATCAGACAGTGAATTGTCTTATTTAATATAGGTTGGTATTCTTTCTTCTTTGTTATGCTTTCAAGCTTGGTCTTCATGGATTCATCACTTGTGAGCGCCTTAGTTAGCAAAAATGATTTGTTATCTGAAGTTGTTGAAGAGGTATCTAAAAAGCGCAAGCTATAAACCTATGTGTTCCTTTACTTTGAAGCTGCTCTGCTTACAAATAAGCAAGAGCTTTGTAGTTTGGATGGGATACCGCTGTCAGTATATAAGCAGTGGTGGATCGATCAGGTAAGTTTGTTGGAAACCTGAGTAACAGTCAACAGATGAACTATTAAGCATAAGCGGCGAGAACTGGAATTGGGGGGGTCTGTATAATTCTAATATCAGCCTTATTAACAGAATATTTGAGTATTCTAGACCAACCATTACTTGCAATATTGTTATTGAAGTTCACAACTCTTGCTTGTCTTAGAGTAAACCAGTCCCGACCGCGCCGCTTCATTTCCCATGGCTCCGCTTCATATACTGGAATGCTGAAGGAATTTACTAGAGAAAATAGATCCAGCGGATTGGATTCTCCTCCGCATGTCCTTCTTCTTTCATTAAAAAGTACAGTCTTGTCAAGCCTCTATTGACATTAATGAGTTTCTATTCCTGAAAAATTCTTTAAAGGAATGTCTTCCCCTTGACAATGGAAGCCCTTGTCGACTACATAACCCCAATTAAACACTTAATCCGGTGATGATTACGGAAGCCAAGAAATGTCAAGTGGAGCTCTTTCTTTTATTATTTTTTTTTCTAGTTCTGCAAGCACTTAAAAGTTCTTACTCTGCAACATCTTTGCATATATATATATACAACAGTCTCTCTCATGCAACGATTTCATTTTTACCCCCTCTTAGTACTTTACAGTTCTGTATATAATTCCAGCTCTTGTATTCATTTTTTTCAGCTTCTGCAGTAGTGATTCCATTAGTATAGCGCAACGGATTTTCGTGCTCAGAGGTTCAGAGGACGGCGATGAAGCTGATACTATATCAAGTCATGACAAAGTCGAATCAAGTAATGATCTCATCTATAATCTGATGAAGGCTGTGGAGGATGGTAGACCTGAAAGGATTCATCAGCTTTCTGGACCAAAAGCCAGCAGAAGGCGCAGCAAACGTTGCCCGAATCATCAAAGATGTTGACGAGGCATATGGGTCTTGATACATGATAACACCGGAGAGGCAAGTCAATAATTGTTAGGTCAGTAGCTTTGTCAGGCAATCAATCACTGTAATAATCATTTCAGGGATGCGAACCTTCAGACGGAAGAACAGGTTCCTTCTTCATTTAAGCTAAATATACATGACTCATTTAAATGGCAGACCAAACATTGGACCCTTTAATTAACTGTGCTGAGAATCAATTCCTGAAAGAATAATTTCAATCAGTTCATTTCAATTCTATAAGGTTTGATTGAGTTCAATCATAAATGAATTAAGTTGTTGAAAAATTAAGAAATTAAACTAAATTGAATTGAATTATCTTGGTTGAAATGCATTTGAAAGAGAGTAATTTGTTTGCAAAAAAATTAAAAATTAAAGTTGTTAGTTCCAAATGAATTGAATTCTTGCTAAATCTTGTTGATTTTGGCCCAATTTAAATTTGAACGTAAATCTTTCATTTTTAAAACAAATTTTGTGTCATTTTGATACCAGACGGCAAAATTCAATTGAATTCTTGTAAATGAATTGAATTATTGCATTTTTTAGGATTCCAAATTATCTATATATATACATATCTATATGAAAATAAAGCACGAGTTGAATTCTCACGCCGCACTGTTACATAATTCATACATTTTACTCAATAGGACGAGGGCTCGAGACGGAGAAAACGATATTCTCACGTAGCAGAAATATTCGTGTCGGGGTAGTTTCCAGTTAAATAACATCTTCTAAACCAGAGGATATTTTCGACTCTCCACTCAAATGTGCTTTAAAATACCGAAAAGAGTGAAAATAAAATGTTTTTACAAGTTTGAGAGTAGATACATTATTTTGCCCAACCTAACCAATTCAGTTCAACTGGTTGAAGTGATCTTCCACTAACGTGGAAATTTAGGGCAGGGGCGCGATTGAAAACCGCATCCCTGTATGGATGAGCGGCTACCAACCATGCGTAGACCCTTCAGCGCGGGTGTCAACAGCACCCGCGGGCCAACTGTACAAATGGAAAGATTTGGACAGCTTGACCTATCCGGAGCTCTTGAATTTTGAAAATCATTTGCATTTTCATCCATGAATAGTCGTTATTTGTAAAACGACCCTTAACTCCCCATTTCCTATAAACAGAGGGTTAATATGTTCTGACACGCTGCCAAAATAACCCAAAAGTTCCTATTATACCCATGGTTCCATCATAATTAGTAGGATAATCAAGAGCTTTTCCCTGGATTTCGACGAATCCGAGCTTGGAAGTCCGAACCTTTGTCGAACTAAGGTAAATCAGGGCTTCTTTGCCTCTGGTCAGTGCTGAACTCAAGCTTAATAGCTTGTATTTTGGGCGACCCATGTATGATTAATGTGTTTCTGTGTAGATTAGACTAACTGGTGACTAGTTTGCGGGTATTGGTGCCGATTAGGACTAATTGAGTGGTATCATGCCTAATTAGGACTATATCAGACTTAACTAAATTTGTGCGTTGATAGAAAAGATTAATTGCATGTTAATCGGACTTGATTTGGTGTTAATCGAGTCAATTTGTGTATAATTAGGTGTTATTAGTTGTAATTAGCTCGTGTATGTGCTAATTAGGTTCTAATAGGGCTTAATCTTGCTTAAATACTAGTGTTAATATTCTGATCATGTGGTGATTTATTCCAATTTGGGGTCAATTGGTTCAATTTGGCTAAAATCGTGTATAATCAGACTAACTACGAATTTGGCTATGAGTAATTAGGCTTGAATTTGCTTAATTAGATGAAATCACCATGGAATTGAACTTGTATATATTTTGTAAATTAGGCTTATATGAGTCATTTTGATTATTTGTAGCTTGATTATGCCTAATTAGGGGTAATTAACTTCTTATTGTTTGGAATTCGGCTTAAGGAGGTTCAGTTGGCCTTAATTAGCTCAAAATTGACCTCTTAAGCATGCTGTCAATTTTTTTCCGAATTGATTCGAGTGTCGATTGTTTGATTTAGGGGTCGATTAGGCTTATCTATGTGTTGATTGTTTGATTAGTCACTTCCCTTGTGTAATAAGACTTAATTGTGGCCAATTCCTTTAATTTTTGCTTCAATTGATGAGTGGAGCCCTTCATTATGTGATTGATGATGTGGCCGAGTGGGTTAGTGTCCAATTAGGTGCAATTTGGCCTAATTAGAGTCTAATTAGGAATAGTTAGACTGATTTAGGTGAAACTGACTTAATTAGTATTCCGACATTTGGAATTGGTGTCTAATTGAGACTAATTGGGTGTCATTAGGCTTGATTAGTGTAAATAGCCCATTTTGTGTATATGGCTGAATTTGTCTGTTATCAAATGAATCAAAATCGATCAAGCCGTGAAATTGTTGTACTAATTTCTGTTAATCATGTACACTTGGCTTAATTACATGGGTCTAGGGGTAATTAGATGATATCTATAGTGTCTTAGGCTCTTAGGAAGGTCTTTGTGACCTTGAGAGCGGGTTATTAGGATCCAGGGTCCCTTAAATTGGTTAAAGTCAATCACTTGTCAATCGGATTAATAATACGATTTTTGTGTCTAAATTGACTAAAAATGGTTAATCAATTATAACGATACGTAATCATGAGGAATAAGGGTAATCAACCCACTAATCGAGTCCTAGGATCCAAATCAAAAGTCAAATCGACTTTGAGGGGATCATGACCATTTTATAAATTTTTTTGGATTAATTGGTTAATTCATGTAAATATTGCCTTGTTAATAAAATCGAACAAAATCAGGCAAACCGTGAATAAAATGTATAGATATATGAAAATTAACTTAGAAATTTTTTTAAGTTAGGGAGACTAGGCTCATTTTCGTCTCGTTGGGCGCCTATTTCTAGGCCGACCGGCCTACCTCATGGATATCGGTCTGAACGTATGGCCCACAAATGCATGATGGCCTGAATGTATAGCCCATTTTATTATTGATTTGAATATATGATCCATTTATCTTTTCGGCCCAAATGTGGGGTCCCTTTTTCAAAGTCGGACTTTATAATTTGTATATAAGTACATGCATCGTACAAAGTCTATAATTTATCCTTTATTTCCTTGTACATTCGCGACTGGGTACTTGACCTTGGGATTAATAATTTGACTTCAAAAAAAAAAGTGTTAGAAATATTAGGAGCGCAGGTGGTACCGATATGACGAGTTATTAGCTTGTAGGTCTCTAATCTCGTAATAAATTCCTCGAACTCATTTCTCTAGTTAGAAAACCGAGTCAAACTTAAATCCTTAGACGGCTATTATCCTAACTCCGTAAGTGACTTAGGTAGCCCATCGGCCAAACGAAATGGTGTAGTGGGAACTCCAATCCAATTAGGTCCTAGGCCACACGAACTAACTGAATTTCGAGTAATGGCGGAGGCTTAAAAATAACGTCGTGCAACAGTTAGTTACCAGGGCAACAAGGCTATAAATCACTTAGCTAATAAATAAAAATCAATCTTTATCAAAGTTTTTTTTTTCAAATTACTTCTCAAATTTCTTCAAAATTGGAGTAATAACACTGAACTCATTTATCCTAAATTAAGCTAATAAATTACAAAAGAAAGTGGCAATAGTCAGTAGTCTTCCATTACACAAAATTGTCAGTACTTTTTTTCGGTGTGTACCCTGATATTTAGAAGCCCAATGGGGTCTGACTAATCCAGTCGGGAGATCGAGTATTAAAGGTTATTCTTCCTCTCAATAAGTGCACTTTTCGGGATTCGAACTTGTGTTCTCCTCCTTACAGGGGTAAGTTGCTTACTACTCAACCAACACTTTTATTGGTAAATAGTCAGTACTTTATATGTAGTTAATAATAAATTTTTCAGTAAGATCTTGTCATAGTCAACGGTCTGCATTTACGACTACACCAATATATAGAGAGAGAGAGAGTTGCGACGACTAGCGCCAAAACAAACTAATACCTTCTAACACCAAATCGAAGGTCCTATTGAAAAGAAGTTGATTGGTTCATTTTGGGGTTAGTTTTTGAATAATTTCCATGGTTAAAAACTTTCAGAGGATATGGATAATCTACAATTTATTAACCTTAAAATTATTTCTCATATTTAATTGGACAATCGAATTGCAAAAATGTAATTAGTAAAAAATATTAGCATTGGAAGAAAATGAGTCTAAAGTTAAGGGGTCAAATTATAAAAAGAAAAATAATAAGAGTAATATAAAACGTAGAAGAAAAATTCAATTGGGCCACTTGGCAACTAGAGGAGAATAATAGATCTCATGAAGAATTTCTATATTTTCCTTTTTTTTTAGATTGTTTCTCGATTAGAAAAGAGATCGATGAATTGAGTATAGGAAAATAAAAAGCTAAATATAAGAGGCATGAGGAATCGTACTTTTGAGAATTAAACCTAAAAAAAAAATGAATTTTCTGGGACACATAAACAAAAGTAAAAAAGCCAATTTTAACCCTCAACCTTTTGTCTCCTTTTCATTTTCATCCTAAACCTGTTGAACTTCGTTCTTAATGTTGCACTGCTTGTTCACTTTTGTCCTCCCGTCAATTTTCCTGTCAAAAAACTCCATTTTCCGTCAAAAATATTTTCAAAATTTTAGTTTTGTTTAAAAATATATTGAAAGCTAAAAAAAAAATATTTAAAAAGATTGGAGAAGGGCAGAGAGAGGGGGAGGAGCGGCTAGAGCCTCGCTGGCGGTCACCCCTCCCCAAGCAAGGTCACTGACCGTCTATGGAGTTGCTGGCAACCTATATAGGGCTGCAGGATGATGTTTCGAAATAAAAATATCATAATGTGGTCTTGCCAGTTCGTTCAAAGTAGTGTTTCCGAACTTTTCCCTGGCAATTGTTTCGGAAAAAAACTTGTTCAACTTCAGGAAACTGATAGGATCATTTTCTCGAATTGAAATATGCTTTGCTGAAGGAGTCATAATCTCACCCTAATGCAAACTAAATGAAGTTAGGTAAACAGTTAATTTGTTTAGTTTAGGGAACAGCCAAAGGATATCCTATGAATTAAGATACTCGCTCTGGTAATGCACTGTCCTTACATTGGTGATGTCTTATTCGCAAAGGTGTGGATGAAATTTGCTGATAGCATGAAACAAAACAAGCCCTGCATGAAAGGAAAAAACAGAAAAGCTCAAGATTTGCTCCATATTACATCATAATTTCCAACCAAGTCGTATAAAAAAAAAAACAAGAAGAAGAAGAGAAGCATAAGGTTTTATCCACCAGAGAATGTGCGGAGATTGCTATATATCAATGCTTCAAATTCTGCGAAATGCTAATGTTGCAAAGACACTCCATGGCCATGGATGTGTTCTTCTATGGGCATCTCAGCACTCAATAAAACCTTTAATGCGAAGGGCTTGACAACTAAAGAAACCATATATCTCAACTCGGAGGGAAACATGAAGGAGAAATCTCAACTTGGACCCAGCGAAATATAAATAGAAGCCTGATCGGTCGCTGGACCAGACAAAATATAAATGGGGGCTTGATTGGCCGCTAGATCCAGCGGAATATAAATAGGGGCCTAAACGGCAAAATAGAAAAAGGGACCCAAACAGCTGCTAGACCTGGCGGAATATAAATTGAGGTCAACTTTTACCGCTACGGGTTAATAGGCAGCCCCCGCTTATGAGATATGTTTATGAGAATATGCGAATAATTTATTTGAGATGTGCGGGCTCACGATAACGTCACAATTTTGTCGCGAGGAACGCGACCCTATGGCTTTATTATTGTTGCTTGAGATTGTATGCCGAATTAATTGTGTGAAAGGAACATGTTAGTATTAAACTTGATATTACGATAGAATATATATATATATATATATATATATATATATGATTAATGTATGTGAATTCTGATAGTGTATTAGTTTATTTTACTTTGGAATATAGTATTCATTGATATGTAACTCATACCCCATGTGTATATATATATATATATATTTCAAATGATCTAGGAGTTAGACTAGCAGCACAAGAAAACTTTTTGGACAGTCTGGGATCAGCATGAAGGAATTCTAGTTAAATCTTTGTATATTGTAGGTATTAAGTTATGTACTAAATGCTTATGGGTATGTTGCGACCTAAAATTTTGGTTTGGTCGTTTTATAGATTACTATGGGAATTATGTAAAACGTTAGATTATGAGTCTATGAACTTGATATATATATATATATATATATATGAGCTGATAGAAAAATATATAGCAGGTTTGTGAAATGAATAGATATCTAGAAATTTTAGGAGAATTTCTGTCGAATTTTCGAGTCGTGATATTTTTGGTATTAGAGCATTGGTTATAGGATTTTGTAGACTTAATGTGTCTGATCCCAGTTATTTTTTATAAGTTGCGATCCCAAGGCAAGATATATCTTATAATTGTGTTTGTTAAATGCTTGACGAACTTGTGTTTTGCTTCGGAATTTAGCAATGGGACCTAAGCGTGCTGGTCGAGGTCGGCCTAGGTACCATGCAGTCGAGGAATTAGCTAATCCTAATGCATCTCAGCCTATGGCAAAAGATCAAGTCTCTCAAGCTCCTAAAGAAGCCGTTGTAGTTCCCGTAAAACAAGATCCATTGATCTACCAGACACTAGTGGCAATGACCCACCTAGTTGGATAACAAGCATGGTTGATTGAGCAACAAATTGTTTTCTTTCAGCTACATTAGACTCAACCGAGTTCATCTACATCTCATATGGAGCCGCAAATGACGCCTTATGAAAGGTTCAGAAAGTATAGTCCATCTCATTTCTTGGGAATAGCTGATCCTATAGAAGCAGACAATTGGATAGGTGAAATGGAGAGAATTTTCTCAATTATGGAGGCTTCGGACATCCAACAAGTGGCACTTACATCCTTTATGTTAGAATGTGATGCTCGATATTAGTGGGAGGCCACCCAGAGGCGACTAGACCTGAACTCCTCACATGCCATCTCTTGGGCGCAATTCACGAAGCCTTTTATGATAAGTACTTTCCAACCTCCTTTCGACGTACCAAGGAGCGGGGAATCCTAAATTTGAAGCAATGAGAACTTAGAGTAGCTGAATATGAACTTAAATTTACTAAGTTGTCATGTTTTGCCCTTACTTCGGTAAATGATGAAACCTCCAAATGTAGTAGGTTCTTGGATGGATTGAACCTCAATATTAGGTCACGCCTTTCAGTTTTAGAGATCCCAATATTTTCTAACCTATATAATAAAGCTATTATTACTGAAGAGGACTTACATGATGAAATATCTCAAAAGGAACAAAGCAAAACTCGACCTAGTAGCTCAACGGGTTCCTATCGACCACCAAAAAGATGCAGGTTTATTCAGAGTTTCATTGAAGGGAAATTAGCCTATCAGCATGATAGTTAGATTAGCCCGTGTTAGCTTGCGACTTGGATAGGACGGAGTCTCCCCTATACTGTTCTAAGGTCGGTTCGCTAACTAGTCTTGCAATCCATGATATCGCCCGAATCGGTACCCTATCCACCGATATATTGTGTAACCTACCAATCTTTAGGTTAAGGTTGGCGTGATTCGAGAAATGATATGTATATAAACATATCTGTACGGAAAGTATATTTCAAAGCAAAGTAAACCATCTAGGCCTAGTGGGCCGGATTCGGCCCAAAAGAGCAAAGTGGGCCAAGGGCACAATTGGCCTAGTGAACCTACTACCAAAATGGGCCTCGGGCGTGAAAATTAAAAAATAAACGTAGGCCCCTAACTAAGAAAATTAGGTCCATTTTCCTAAATCTACTTAATTTTATTCTATTTTCACTTTTGCATCCCTTCTATTTTTTTTTATTATTAGAGCCAATTGAATTAACACATTAGTCAAATTAAGACCTAAAAACAAACTAAGCCCCGAAAGATCCTTCAAGGCGAAGAATGCCTAACTGATTAAGTCCTAATTAAGTTGACTCTAACATGGTATTTAGCCCCCAACGAATGCCAATTCAAACATAAATTAATCAAATAGCCACTACGTAACCCTTTTAAACCCCCACGATCGGTCAAACTAACTGAGCCCCAAATTCACTCTAAGTCATCTGAGTTATCATTTTCAACCATGGCAACCCAAATCAGATATAATCAAACTCCTAGCTAGGCCAACTACTCAATCAAACACATCCCCCAATGGCCGAAATAATCACCCCTATAATACTACCTAATCCCCACTCGGCCAGTTTAGATTAACTAGTCCTACGAAGTGTATATATAATCAAGCCTGGTGCATGACAGGAAAAGCTGAGGCGATCGGCGAACGTATGTACATGCATGGATTTGTCTAACTCTAGACTGATCTTATGGGCCTCTCATCTCTTCCTCACAGGCATAAACACTCCAAAGAGAACGGAAAGATTGAAAATACACAAAAGATTGCATAACACTCCAGATTGAAACACACAAATACATAAAAAGATTGCATTACAGTCCAGATTGAAACACACAAATACATAAAATATTGCATAATCCAGATTGAAACACACGCATAAAAGACTGCACAACACTCCAGACTGAAACACACAAACTCTTAGTTAAAACAAACAGTACTCCTAAGGGCCCTTCGCACTTTCCGATCCATGCAATAGCTCACAAATCAAGCAAGTTTCTTGTAAAGTATAACAACAGTTGCATTGGCCGAGAAGCTCAGACAGACCGTCGACAACCAAGCGAATATCACAGCAATACCGTACTCAAAGCAGGGGAGATCCTCAACTGAGCACACTGGGAAGTCGTACACAATATAAGTGAGGATCCCTGAAGAGGAGCTTGCCGCAGTCACCGATAGGAACCAAGCAACCTAATTATTTTCAAACTGAAATTATTAGATTCCGAGTTTGAAAATTAATTATAGGAAAAGAAATTTTCATAGACTGAAGGAGTTACGTACCAAATTAACCGGAACTATAAACCTAATAGCTGCCAGACCTTGAAGATCCAATTGCTGCCTCAACGCGTACTTGTCGAGGCATGCAGAGATGAAACTCCACAGGATAATGAAACCGTTTGCATACACTAAGTAGCTGTATTAATAAAAAGGATGCATGAGAACAATATCATTTTATTACACTATGGAATCACTGACGTCATTGATTGATCGGTGATCCCAGCTTTCTAATAAAGTAGTGCATTAGAATATTTGAGCTAAAAATTCATTCAATTCATTCATGTGAAAAGAAATGCACATCATAACATATCATAACACCACTGATGTAATATTTGAAAATTGTACCTTTTTATCAATTGTCATGTTCATTCGGCTGTCTAATTAATTTGAGAATCTATTCACATGCTTTACTTTGGACTGCATATCTCCCTAGTTATTTACTGATTATTTTGGTGAACGAGGCAGAATATGTTTTACCTGTAAGGTATGAACTTCTTGTACTCTTTGGCACCAACCATGACATAGAGTGAGGCAGCAGCGAACACGAGCTGCCCCACTCTAAAGGATAGCCCAATCCTGGTTCCAGGTCCGCCCACAATGTTAACCATCTGCCGATCTTTTTTTTCTTGGTAAACCTCTGAAACAACCATCTGCATATCTGCATATATAATTTAAAAAAAAAGTCCGATAATACAAGTAATTTCCGATGTAATTTCATCATATATTAAAGTTGTGTTTGATAACTCAAATTAAATTTTCAGTACTTAATTGAGTTCAGCTTGTTTGAAAATATAAAAGAAACATATTTGCAAATCACTTTTTTTTTTTGGGCGGGGAGGGCAAACGGCTGACGAAGGCGGTGGTGGCCAGGATCGGAGGAAGTCGAAGAGGATGATGGGTTGTTCTGGCTTCGGAGCTTCTCTGTGGGACAGCCTGAAACCTGATAAGTCAGTTCCAGGTCTCCCTCGGTGATGTTCCCGGCCTGTGGCAGGTTCAATTATCCCTTGCTGCTTCAGTTCCTTGAAGCCTTTCACTTTATACATTTTGCCAGTAGTGAAAGTTGTCGGAGATTCTTTCTCGTTCAAAAATCATCAAACACAGCAAGAGATCAAGAGAGAGAGGGAGAGTGAGAGAGGAGGTCACCTCAGAGAAGATCCGGATAGAGAAGCTCCACAGTGAAGAGAACGATGCTGCGGGAAAGCAGAGCAACTCAGACAGACAAGAGTTTCTTTCGATATGTTCGATCGCCTTCGGCTTCCTTCTTTCTTCCTATTAGTGAGTGATGAAGTGAGCAGAGTTCGGAGAGCAGAGGAACTCAGACAGAACAGAGTTTCTTTCTATTATTATTCTACTATTTCTGGTTCCAACCGTGTTTTAATTGTCCTCCCGACCTTCCCGCCAAAATTGGCAACTCTCACTCTATCTCGCCCTCCCGTTAAGCATATATCATTTTTCCTTTTATAATATTTCCAGCGGTTCCCCTCAACTTTTACATAATTTGCAAATCTATCCTTTTTCAATTTCGGAACGGTAGCTCGGCCAGCCACTAGAGCATCGACGAGGTCGCCGGCGAGTCAAAGGTAACATGGACTTGGGTTTATTATCTTCCAAATATGGGAGTTGTATTTACTCAAAATTGGGAAGATAACTTTTTTCACATCTTCTTTTTCTTTTACACCATAATATTCTTGTTCTAATTTTCTATTTTTAATTCATAATTTGCTTTATGTTCTTAGTTTGGAAAACTCTCCTACTTTTTTACCGTAACATTTTTGAGTAATACTTTTTTTACCGAAATTGTTTTTACCTAATTTCAGTGAGAGATTTCAATTTTGGCAATTAATATATTATTTAAATTCCTTAATTATATTTCTTTCTTTAGAACCAGTAATGAGAATCAAATTATGTAAAATTGTAAGTATTAGGTACTAGGCCTATGGGCCTCTCTTGTAATATAAAAAAAATTGTAATTATTAGGTAATTAATCCTTTTCTCTTTACTTAGTAAAAAATCGTTCTCTCTTTATCATCCTCTATTATGTCTTTAACATAGACAGTAAATATAGACATATCTATAATCTATAATCTATATCTATAATAACATATATAAAAGTGTAAAACTTATTGTTGTGTTTCTCAAATTTTCATAATTTCAATTTTGCCCTTTTATATATGTGGCCCCACTAATAATTATTAGTTCCACCCTTTAGTTAAATGGTGTTTTTAATGAAATATGCCTATTTAACTGAATGGTATCTTTTCAATTATTAAGTGACAGTTTTTTTATTCACTTTATTTTGATTCCTTTCGAAAAAAAATATTTTAAAAAAATTCCTAATTATAATAAAACTTGACCCTTCAGTTAAATGGTATTTTTCTTGTCAAACATGACTATTTAAATGAATGATAACTTTTTAAATATTAAATGACAGTTTTTTTTTTGTATGATATACTTTGTTTTGATTCTTTTAAAAAAATATTAATTTAAAAAGTTCCTAATTATATTAAAACATGGACGTTCAGTTAAATGACGTCCTTTTATCAAATATGACCGTTTATGATTCATTTTGTTTTGATTCTTCTAAGAAAATAATTATGTTTATAAAAAGTTCTTAATTATTACCTCATAAAAGTATCATTTATAAATTAGTAATCAACATTTCCTTTGTCCGACCAAATCTATATTGGATTTTATTATTATTATTATTATTATTATTATTATTATTAAGCTCCATTAATTGTTCCTCATTTTTTTTATTCTCAATTTGCCCTTGATTTATTTTAAAAACTACTTTTTGTGCCATTTCATTTATCAAATAGAGGCTGCAACATACATACCTCTTCGCAGAAAAAGAAAGCACCTGTTAAGAAAAATAATACTCAATTACAGACACAATAATGAAGAAACAAAGCCGAACAGACATGATGACCATATCAGTTTTGCGCTAAAAATAAAACACCAATTGAAACCTCCTTTTTTCAGTATCAATCCTGATATCCGGAAGTATAATTGGGCCCCGACTAATACAATCGAGCTGGGTCGGCCCATTAAGGGATAAAACTCTCACAACATGAATTTTCTGCATTTACAAACACTCAAACCTGAGATATTGTTTAAACAGAACAAACGCTTGAACAAATTCAGGTTGGTCCAGTTGACGCTCTTTAGTTAAATCGTGACCCAATTGCTCATTTCTATCCTGCTTATTTCTGTATATAAATGGCTATATTCATTTAAATTTACTCCTTCTTTGTATGGAACGATAGATCCAAATCAACTCCTCTCCTCCATTGCCATCTTTGTCCCCTCAAATGCAAATTCCACGTCAGTCCTATAAGCGAATCTCCACCGCCTTTCCTCACCCACTGGTTGTAGCGCATTTGCTTCCTCTCAATAGCGATCAAATTTCTCTTCTCAACCCCTCATCAATTCTTATTTGTTCAGTCTTTCAGCGGTTTTAAGTCCTTACAAATATGACAAATCCATCAATCTATAGGATCGTCTCGAACAATTAGAAAAATGTAGTTCCTTTGATGTTTGACATTATCTGACTTATACATGTTGAGTGAACAATATCTTCCAATTCTCTAAGTAATGACTGTGCCTGTGGATTTTCTATGTTTCACTTAGTAAATTCAGGTGCCTATGTACGCGACCATTTTTATGAAATTGTGGTTAGGTTTCTGATTGATTCTTTGTTAATTCTACTTGGCTGATGCAAAAGTTATTTCCCTTTGTTCCCATGTGCGCATGCAATGTCTTGGCTGTTAGACCAAACGGAAGAGAAGAGTGCGGTCACCGATGGAATCTGTCAAAACTAAAAGAAAAAGGTCGTCCTAATTACCAACAACAAGGATAATGCAGTTCAGTACTAATTTTTCTTAAGTAAGATCTCGAATTCAGTCTTTAGAATAAAAGAAAAAAATCTTGATTGAGAGATTTTTACTCTTTAATAGGCCAATTTTTTTTTGGCTCAAGCAGCTTTTCTTTTTCTTTTTTTGGGAAAAGTGGAAGGCCTTTTTTTACTCTTAATGAATTTGGCTTCTCTTCATGTTTCTATTTCATGGAATCTAAGGTACATATGATATATGATTTATCTTCGTCTCCTTTATAAATATCGACTTATTGGCTTTGAAAAATCTTTCCCAGGTTCTTTTTCTCCACACACTATCAAGGGTGACTATCGTCCAAGTGGTAGAAATGTTCTAGCGTTAATCTTGTTGGAACAAGACATATTTTGCATCTAATAACTATGACTTAGACCATCCACGATGAGGCGTCCCGACTGGGGCCACATAAATAGCTGAGACGGTCCCTGCTAGCATAAACCGGCTCGGCTGCGACAGGCTCTAATAAATATTTTCTTTTTATAAGGATGGGGAAAGAGCAATGTTAGCTCTTATCCCTTCCACTGAACTCTTGCCAGCGAGAAAGATAATGTTCAATTTTTTTTTATTTAGGGAATGGGAATGACACTCACCGTTGTGGAGTGAATCCTCATTTATTTTGAGCCCCATTTTTATTTATGTGGCATCAATAAAAAAATTGAATTGAATGATTAAAAAATTAAAGAAAAAGGCCAAGTCATGTTTTATTCCCTTCGCAATTATTCTCTCTATGGATAAAGATTGCATGAATGAAATGATGCAAGATGATTCTTTTATTTATTTATTTTTACCTCGTCTCTATCTCATTTCTTTCATTGACCTCTGCTCTTTTTTCTTTTTTTTCTTTTTTTTTCCATAGTAATCACAAAGCCTCACTTAATTTATAGATTGGTGTTACCAGCATAAAAAGGGATTCGCACGTGGCCCAATCATGTGGTGAGACATAGACAATAATGAGTGAAGGGCGTTCGTTGTAAGTCGGAAAGTTTAGGAACCTAAGTAAAAATAAGGTTCTGTCCAGAACGGCATCGTCAAGATTAGTCGGGTTTAAAATCAGACTAGCGTGGGGTCACTGGACTCAGACTGAGTGGCTGGAGTTAGAGTCTGGACGGTGTCGTTCCAGAAGTTCGAATGGCAGTTTGCCGGAAAGATAAGAATGAAGCTCGAAGACTTGGTCAATGTGACATGTGGGATTTGTACAACTGAAGGCCGTTAAATAACTGTCGACCCACAAGCTCTCTGAAGTGAAGAAGTGGAGGTGGATAACCCACGATCTCTGTGGCTGTAGGCTTCGTCCTCAACGACACGGTCACGCTCCCTCAGTCTGTCGACAGAAGAATTGCCTCCATTCCATGAACATTTGCCCAGCATCTCAACGTGAGTGCAGTTCTTTGGATTGTCCCAATCGACCTCATGATCATCTGCAAGCCTAAACTACCCTGCTATCATGGATAACAGAGTAGGTCATCCTCTGTAGTTCGATTTTGAGTTATTTATGTATTTTTGTTCTTTTTTGTATTCTCGTGAAGTACACTTGTTCGTGCTTCCCCGCAATCAATGAATCATATCTTACCTTGGTTGTGTTTCATTGGTTGAGTCTCTTTTATCACAATCGAATCCTCTGAATGGAGGAATTACCTAAAGAACCCACAGTACTTGAAAGGAAAAGAGATTTCCAATTTAACTTGGATTGGAGATCGCCTTTCTCCCTTCACCAAAATCCGAAACAGTTTATTAGCGACCACAGTGGGAGGTAAGTCTTTGTTCCCAAAGAGTCGCCACCCAGAAGACATAACCGTTATCCTATTCAGGGTGAGGATCCTGTTGATCCCCCTGCACATGATTCTAGCCATGAACAAATGGCACAAGCGCAGGAAGGTTTGACCCCTGTGAGCATTGCTGTGGAATTACAAATTGAAGGTCGGAATGACCAACCTCGTACATGAAAATGTTGAAGTTCAATCTGTTGAGAGCCCTCAGAGCTCTGACAGTGCAACATTGGCTATGAAAGTAGCCAACCTTGAGAAAATGATTGAAGATCTCAAAACCATTGAAAATACTCATGTTGAGCTTGTGAATGTGCTTGAACAATTTAGTAAGTTGTTTGATACATCTGTATTGAACAATTTGGCTTCCAGTCATGGGATACCGAATGAAATGCAAGCTATGTTTAAACAGCATGAAGCCAATATTAAATCACAGACAGATAAGATTAAGTGGGATCTGAATCAAACTCTGGCTGAACATACTAATGAAATGGCTAGGTTGGTGTCTAACCAAGTAATGGTTGATTCTATATAAACTACAATGGTGAATGCACTTCTGACATTAATAAGGCGTCCTCCCAAAAATCTAACTTAGTTAGAGGCAAGGTAGGGAGGACAATTCTTCATGGATGTCTTCCTGTCCTTGAAGCACCCAAGGGAAAGGACTGACTCGCAACACCAATCGGTGTAAGGGTGATCCTTAAGGCACTGTGGTTCTAATATCTTCTTCACGTCATTTGCTGTTGAGGGCATTTTGGACTGAGGATCATGATACCGTGAAATAGCACCTGTCAAAATTGAAAATTTATTTGCAATTAAATATTCTAATAAATATTACAAAAATATATGTACGTTCTATTACAATCTCAATATTTAAAATTCTTTTTTCTGTCCCTTTCTAATATTTATAATTTACTTTTTTTTAATCAATTATATTTTCTATATAAACTAAAAAAAAAAACATAAAGAGATTGACAAAAGTAAGGGGAACTGCAAGAACCGAGAAGACAACGGATTACTAGTTCTGCGTGTTCTTTTAATTCCATCTGAAAACAAACAATTAGAAGTGAAAAGACTAAATGATACCAGTCATAGTTAAATGAGAGAGATACTAATATAAGCATTTACTAACATTGGATGAGAGCAAAGAGAACGATTGCTTTCAGAATGAAGGACGTTTTGGATATCTGAGTTGCCATGTTATACCTGTCAAAACCAAAAGATAGATTAAAAATATATATGTGTGTGTCTTTATACTTTCTCTCTTTCTATGATAAAAAGATAATAATCGAGGTTAAATTATTATAGAAGTGCATGTAAACTTAAATACTAAATCATAAATAAATAATGAACTTAAAATCATACGATAAGTGTCGTGTTGAACCTTCAGAGTGTTTCGCAATAAGCCATCTCGAGCATGAAATCCTAATCCTACCCTCGAGCAGCACAGACATCATGTACAAAGCAAAACGTTTTCTAACCTTCCAAACTGTGTATGAAGCAGTGCAGAGAGGACGGAGGAGTCTCTTGAAAGCTTCGCACCCGAACCAGTTTTCTCCAGCTAGACACACACACACACACACCCACAGAGAGAGAGAGAGAGAGAGAGAGAACCTCCGATCTCGAATAAGATACAGAGAGGGAGAGGAAGAGAGAGATGGTCTAGGGAGGAGGAGTAGGAAATGGGAGATGGTATGGGGGGAAGAGATCTTAAAAAGAGAGAGAAGGAGAGGGACAGGGAGAAGCGGAGGACGAAGATCGAGCTGTCTTTCACGGATTGAGGATTTTCTTAAATTTTTTATATTTTACTTTTATTGAGTATTTTTAATTTACAATATTTGACAAAAAAAAATCTAATTCTATTTTATTGTTCCATTATTCCAGAGCTCCAAGTTTTATTTTGACCTATTTATAATTTGCAGAATTTCAATGTTTCAATTATTTTGGTAAACCCGAGATTTGAACTCATGGTCATAGATCTATGTTTTTTTTTTCCTTTTATAAAACAACTACATGTTAGAGGGTCATATTTATATGTATGGGCAAAATCAAAATTGGAGCTTCCATATCCTAACTTATATATATATATATATATATATATATATATATATTGAGTAAACTAATTGTTTTGAACGAATGCTACTGTTGGGGATAAAGAAGTTCTCAATTTTCCTTTTTCTAGCATGAGAAATGTGTAATCAATCATTACTAGCATTTGATTAGGTTAAAAAGGGAAAAGGGTTTGTGCTTTTATTGGCAAATATATTTTGCAGTTACAAATTATTCAAATTTGTTACCTTCTTTACGAGTGTTATCAAGAGAACAAAGAAGGAAAATATGTCAATTGGTTTCTGTGACCAAATATCTACTGATGAAGTATCTCAAGCTATAAATAGGACTTTTGCCCAAGAAGAAAAAAATAATAGGAAGATAGGAAAGTAAAGAGTTCAGTCCATTTATATTTTATACTCTCAAATTAGAATTAAGAGATTTTTGATATATTTGTTTTTCTGGTTCTTTTATTTCTCAATTCTTTTGCCATGAGTCTTTTTTTATTAAAAGAATAATAGAAATTTACAAATGAGTTATCCAGTATAAGTTTTTTTAATAGTTACAGGATAGTAATAAATTGTGCGCAACACATGACCCTCTTTTTCTTTTTCAAAAATACGTAAAGATATAATAAGTGAGTTAGATCTGTAGTACATTGATAACTAGTTGACATACTGATCTTAATATATAAATGAAGAAACTGTAAAGAAAAAGACGAAATAGATAAGTTTAGTTATTTTCAATGTTTTTGAAGTGTACTTGTGACGTGTCATTTTTCAGTATTTAGTTATATTGGTACCTTGAAAATGACTTACTTTTTGATGTGTCATTTTAGCTTTGACGAAGAGGCAATTATTGTAGCCTAATCTAACATCTGCTTACTTTGTTGCTCTCGTCTTATAGATACCCCAAATTCAGGTAAGCCAGCTAGCTAAGACCCGTCACTTTAATTTCATGTTTCAAAGATATGAGTTAATGTATTGGTCGGTATTGAAGTGTGACTGGGATTGACAATTTTTTTTGAACAATATAGAAATAGTTCAAAGGAATCAGTCATTAATTATGCATGTTAGTCGTGTGGGTCAAAATCTGGGTTATTATCTTTTACACAAGCAGATTATCGACTAAAAATGTGTCTGTGGCTGAGGACAAATCACAGCCGGAGAGAGACTCAACGTACGAGACAATAAAATAACTTATAAAGACGAACTTACGAGATGTTGATTATCCTCCCGAAACGAGGTTCGATCTCTGTGATCTTGACTTGGAAAACAAGGAAAAGCGGCTAAGCTATCACAGCGAGAAGGTCTAGCTGCTGGAGCTCTTGTGCTCACCAGGAAATCGGAAAATGCCGAACGAGCAGGATAATCTTCGGGTAACGTGACAAGTATATATTGATGAGAGTTTGTAGAGGGACAGTGCTAATAGATTCGAATAGGTTTCATCATTTCGATAAAGAAAATGCTTTCGGATAAAATTGAAGAAATTATCAGTTGCATCTCAATTCTCTTTAAAATGCTAAAGATATATGGTTGAAATCTTTGTACTCTACTTGAAACATTAAAATTCCACTTTCAAGTTTATAACTGAACCTCAATATGCCCCTAAAGCTTTAGTCTTTACAAGTAGCCCCCAGAAAGTGTTGTCTTCACCGGTTACGCGGAAGCTCAATCGAACCACGATGTTGGGAAAATATGAACGAAAAGCAAAAAAAACACACGAAATTGATTACCCAATTCGTTAGAAAGGAAATTCTGACTACGTCCGGGGGCGCCGCCAAGTCAGGTATTCTACTACTTTTTTCTTTGAGTTAGGATTACAAGAGATATAAACTGCTACTTATAAAGGGAATCACCCTAATATAAGCCGCTCACGATCTAAAATCACAGTACTTCAGGCTCCATAACTCAACACACGACTAATCCAGTCGAGTCGGGTCGGATCACTAAGGAGTAAATCTCTCCCAACATTGATTTTCTTCATTCACAAGACTTGAACTCGAGACCTTACAGAAGAAGGACAAGCGTCAAAATAACAATTTTCAAAATTATGTGAGGTCACTTGACCCCATTAACAATGAGAGACCTTTCCTTACGCGAACACAATCAGCCTCCTCCTCATCAAGTTCATCAAAACTCGGATCATCATCTGTGCCCTTCGCTTGTTTCCCCATAATAATTTCCATAAAGGATGTTTTCTCTTGACCCCATCGGCTTCAACCAAGTCGGCATCAGCAGTCGTTCAAATCATCATAGAGCCCAGCTCATGATCGATACGCATCTTCTTCGGCTTCCGTTTGCTTCGCTGCAGCAGGGTCCGCATCCTCAGTGGAGAAAGAGCCAACAGTAGCCATTAATTGCTACTTGATTCAGAAAATTAGACATTAGATGTCTGTGCATAATTACTTCTTTTTCTTTTTTGGTGATTCTCTTTCCCAAAAGACAATGGAAGCTGATTATGGCTCTACTCCGAATTTAGGAATTAACAGAACTCAAATTGAATTGATTGGTTCACCAAACTGATTTTCACAGGCTAGGCAGTTTGTTGAACCTGAGTCAAACAACTTCAGGCTGATTAAATGTTCTGATCTCAAAGTTTGTGGTCCCGAAGAATTAATGAGCTAAAATTAATGACATACAGGAGGCAAATCGTTGTAACATTCAAGCTATATAATGGAAAGTGACTCGATAATAGTTTTCAAGTAACTTTGAACGCATCGGAAAAATTATAAAAATATCACCATCCATAAATAAATGAAATACCAGGAAAAAGTCATGATATTGTTTCAACTGATACAACCGTGGCTCGAGATGGAATACCAGTGCGTAGTTCTTCTCTCGGTGATTTACTTTAATGCTTTTAAGCAGGGAAGTTTACATTTTCCTGCGAATTCGGCAGGGCCGATTCCTCTCTATGGGGAACAATGCCCTTGCTTTTACTGATAATTACAACCATGCCATTGTGTCTTATTCGGCATGCCGAATTCGCATAAAAAAGCAACACTCTTTTAAGAAACAACAGAGTTTTTTATTAGTAACAAATCAAAGAAGCCGACCTAAAAAACTTACACATATATATAGGGCACATACCACAATGCATGATAAAAGGTCATTTAAATTTGGTCTTTGCCCCAACGGGAACCAGAGTAAGAAAGGACAATAAATTTGGCAAACTGCGCACCTGGACTCCCCTAGATATCAAATCAGACACGAGCTAAGATCATGAAAATAGCATTACTGAGATAGATAGGAGCGTCAACGCAATCCAAGCAAATAACACTGACACTGACACTCCACGCTTGACACACTCGCTCTGAGCAGAGCAGAGGTGCAAGTCATGGATGAAGTATATGAAGAGCCCCGAAGATGTGCTCGCCGTAGTCAGTGATAGCAACCATCCGACCAGTAATTTTTAGGGGGGGGGGGGGGGGGGGAGAGAGAGAGAGAACAAATTATCAGATTCAATTAGCCAAGTTATTAGATTCAAGGAGCTAAGTTATCAGAGCGGTACAGTACCAAATCATCGGCGGAGAACCACAGAGCAAACCGAACTTCCATGTTCATATGTTACTTTAAAGTCTCTCTATCTCTCTCTCGCTCCCCCGATTGTGATGCAATGGTGGACACGTCCTTTTCCTGAGAGTTGGTCTAGCCGTTTTAAAGCTGTGAATGAAAAAGCTTTAGGCTACCTCTAATGATGAAAAAAATAAAAATATGAAGAAGTTGAAAAAGACAAGACGTAGACACCCAGCAGCTGGCCGTGGCGGCGGGGTGGAAAAGGAAAACGGTGACCCATCCCTTCCTTTCCTATAAGGAAGGCCCTTATTAGACAACCTTTATGGTTATGGTAGCCCGTCGTGTCCACTGTATCTGTCGAGCGGGGTCGATATATTTATGTCCCTTTCATAAACCTATAGTTATGTCCCTTCCAATATATTTGTGTTAGTTATCTGTTGAGCGGGATCAATATATTTATGTCCCTTTCATAAACTTATTGTTATGTCCCTTTCATATATTTGTGTCCCTTTCATAAACCTATTGTTACGTCCCTTTCATATATTTATGTCCCTTCTAATTTCTATCTTTGATTTTCTGACAGAACAGAGTTTTATTATAATTATTATTATTCTACTATTTCTGGTTCCAACCGTGTTTTAATTGTCCTCCCGACCTTCCCGCCAAAATTGGCAACTCTCACTCCGTCTCGCCCTCCCTTTAAGCATATATCATCTTATTTACACCAAAATTGGTAACATGGTCTTGGGTTTATTATCTTCCAAATATAGGATTTGTATTTACTCAGAATTGGGAAGATAATTTTTTTCACATCTTCTCTTTTTTTTTTACGCCATAATTTTCTTGTTCTAATTTTCTTATTTTTACATCATAATTTACTTTATGTTTGTAGTGAGGAAAACTCTCCTACTTTTTTACCGTAACATTTTTTAGTAATACTTTTTTTACCGTAATTTTTTTACCTAATTTCAGTGAGAGATTTCAATTTTGACAATTAATATATTATTTAAATTCCTTAATTATATTTATTTCTCTAGAACCAGTAATGAGAATTAAATTATGTAAAATTATAAGCATTAGGTACTAAGCTTATGAGCCTCCCTTATAATAAAAAAAAATGTAATTATTAGGTAATTAATCCTTCTCTCTTTACTTAGCAAAAAATCCTTCTCTCTTTATCATCCTCTATTATGCCTTTAACATAGATAGTAAATATAGCTATATCTATAATCTATAATAACATATATAAAAGTGTGAAGTTCATTGTTGTGTTTCTTAACTTTCATAATTTTAATTTTGCCCTTCTATAGATGTGGGCCCCACTAATATTATTAGTTCCACCCTTCAGTTAAATGGAGTTTTTAATGAAATATGCCTATTTAACTAAATGGTATCTTTTCAATTATTAAGTGACAGTTTTTTATTCACTTTATTTTGATTCCTTTCGAAAAAATCATAGTTTAAAAAAATTGCTAATTATAATAAAACATGACCCTTCAGTTAAATGGTATTTTTCTTATCAAGCACGACTATTTAAATGAATGATAGCTCTTTAAATATTAAATGACAGTTTTTTTTGTATGATTTACCTTATTTTGATTCTTTTCAAAAAAATATAAATTTAAAAATTCCTAATTATATTAAAACATGACCGTTCAGTTAAATGATGTCCTTTTATCTAATATGACTATTCAATTAAATAGTACCTTTCTAAATATCAAGTGGAGGTTCTTTTTTATGATTCTTTTTGTTTTGATTCTTCTCAGAAAATAATTATGTTTATAAAAAGTTCTTAATTATTACCTCATAAAAGTATCTTTCAGAAATTAGTAATCAACATTTCCTTTGTCCGACAAATCTATATTTGATTTTTTTTTTAATTATTATTATTATTATTATTTTCATTATTATTTTTATTATTATTAAGCTCCATTAATTGTTCCTCATTATTTTAAAAACTACTTTTTGTGCCATTTCATTTATCAAATAGAGGCTGCAACAGACATACCTCTTCGCAGAAAAAGAAAGCACCTGTTAAGAAAAATAATACTCAATTACAGACACAATAATGAAAGAAACAAAGCCCAACAGACATGATGACCTTAGCAGTTTTGCGCTAAGAATAAAACGCCAATTGAAACCTCCTTTTTCGGTATGAATCATGATATTCGGAAATTCAATTGGACCCCGACTAATACAATTGAGCCGGATCAGCCCACTAGGGGATAAATCTCTCCCAGCATTGATTTTCTACATTCACAAATACTAAAACCTGAAACATTGTTTTAACGGAACAAACGCCGAAACGCTTGAACAAACTCAGGTTGATCCAATTGACACTCTTTAGTTAAATCGTGACCCAATTGCTCATTTCTATCCTGCTTATTTCTATATATAAATGGCTATATTCATTTAAATTTACTCCTCCTTTGTATGGAATGGTAGATCCAAATCAACCCCTCTCCTCCATTGCCATCTTTGTCCCCTCAAATGCAAATTCCACGTCAGGTTTTAAGTCCTTACAAATATGACAAATCCATCAATCTATAGGGTCGTCTCGAACAATTAGAAAATGTAGTTCCTGTGATGTTTGACATTATCTGACTTATACATGTTGAGTGAACTAATATCTTCCAATTCTATGAGTAATGACTCTGCCTGTGGATTTTCTATGTTTCACTTAGTAAATTCAGGTGCCTATGTACGCGACCATTTTTATGAAATTGTGGTTAGGTTTCTGATTGATTCTCTGTTAATTCTACTGGGCTGATGCAAAAGTTATTTCCCTTTGTTCCCATGAGCGCATGCAATGTCTTGGTTGTTAGACCAAACGGAAGAGAAGACTGCGGTCACCGATGGAATCTGTCAAAACTAAAAGAAAAAGGTCGTCCTAATTACCAACAAGAAGGATAATGCGATTCAGTACTTATTTTTTTTAAGTAAGATTTCGAATTCAGTCTTTAGAATAAAAGAAAAAAAATCTTGATGGGGTGACTTTTTTCCCTTTAATAGGCCTTTTTTTTTTCGGTTCAAGCAGCTTTTTTTTTTTTTTGGGAAAAGTGGAAGGCCTTTTTTTTTACACTTAATGAATTTAGCTTCTCTTCATGTTTCTATTTCATGGAATCTAAGGTACATATGATATAAGATTTATCTTTGTCTCCTTTATATATAGCGACTTATTGGCTTTGAAAATCTTTCCCAAATTCTTTTTCTCTGCACACTATCAAGGGTGACTATCGTCCAAGTGGTAGAAATGTTCTAGCATTAATCTTGTTGGAACAAGACATATTTTGCATCTAATAACTATTACTTAGACCATCCACAATGAGGCGTCCCCACTGCGGCCACATAAATAGCTGAGACGGTCCCTGCTAGCATAAAACTGGCTCGGCTGCGACAGGCTCCAATAAATTTTTTTTCTTTTTTTCAAGGATGGGGAAAGAGCAATGTTGGCTCTTAACCCTTTCCATTGCACTCTTGCCAGCGAGAAAGATAATGTTCAAATTTTTTTGTTTATTTAGGGAATGGGGATGACACTTACCGTTGGGGGTGAATCCTCATTTATTTTGAACTTCCATTTTTATTTATGTGGCATCAAAGTGGGTTCCTCGAAGATCAAAATGGGGACTTCTCATTGTGGATCCCCATTTTTATTTATGTTGCATCAAAGTGGGTTTTTTGAAGATCGAAATGGGGACTTCTCATTGTGGATGCTCTTAAGAGCTTGTCCTTGCCTCCTTGGCACGACCTCTGGAACTAGATCGGAAATACACCATAGGATAAGGCAGATGAAACGAGTTGCACATGAAAGTTTCGGTGGTGCCTAATGCTAGCGATAGTGACTTGTGATATTCCTATGGAAACCTATTCTACATGTAATTAATTAGTTAACTTCAAAATAAATATTAAACTAATTCCAATAAAAGATCTCTTCTGGTAGGAGTGGCCGTATATATAGTTTGGAATAGTTCAGAATCTCCCTTCAAAAGAGCCAAACTGAAATATTCGATCCGTCTTGATTTAATTAAGGGTTATAAGCCCAAATCGTAACCACTTGAAAGAAAAGATGCGATAACCAAAGGAGCCACTTGAAACCAAATGCTAATATAGCCACTTGTTCAACTGCTTCCCTGGTTCCCATTTTGAATTTCCTGCCATGGTCTCGGCCCAGGAGACAAGGAAGACCGGAGTTGTGTACCCGCAAGATACGTAATTGATGCCAATTGATTTTTTTAGTGGTACTTTAATTAGTGCTTTTATTATATCATACACGCAAGATAGGACCGCTGAAAAAAATCTCTAGTTTGATATACAATGAATGTTAATCTAGTAGGCTTCATTAAGTTAGGTGACTTATTAATACTGAACCACTCTCTCTGTTGATTTAACTTGAAGACTTATTAACAGAGTTTATGAGCTGCACCCGATCGATTGACAGCAGCTTGCTGCTGCTCTGTACACTAGGTGATTAGTTGATGATAATTGATGAGTTTGTGACTCCTAATTTGTGTTAATCATTGATAACACCTCGTCTAATCTCTGTATCTAACATAAAACTGGAGATCGAAATTCTGTCGTGCAATCATCGACTTAGGTTGATCGACCGGCTTAGGAAATACAAGTGGAAGTTACTGCAAATGATGGTAAATTACTGATTCATGTTTTTATAGAGAATAAAATTCAAAAAAAGAAAAACCGAATTTCCAAAGCGCGCCTAATCAACTGCATTACCGCTTTATTAAAGATGAGAAGCCGCATCAGCGATCGTGTAATTGGGCATCATATTACGGCGACGATGTATCATTACCCCACTCTTGGAGAAATTAGGGTGACGTTGTTTCACGTGTTTTCGATTCTGCCTGACACGTTTCTTGATGTTCCAGATTGGTCACTGAATGTTTCACATATTTCTATTTAGTCCCAAAAATTTACGAACTGTCCCGGATTGGTCCTTGGCTTTTCTCAGCTCTTTCAACTCAGTCCCTGTACATTCTCGAGCGTTCCAGATTGGTCCTTGGGCAATTTTACGTACTTATGTTCTGTCCCTGGACTTTTGGTCAGATTCTAAATTCTTCCTTCTTGGATCCTTCAGTGTTTTCAACTCAGCTCTGGATCGTTCTAAATCAATCCCTGGACATTCAAAAGGAATTTCAACTCTGCCAAGGACTTTCTGGATCATTCCAGTTCAATCCCTGGCTTTTTCAATGTTTTCTATTCTGTCCCAGACTTTCCGGACTCTTCCAATTGGGTCCCTAGTTTTTTTTTCCTGACCAGTTAATTGACTTTCTGGGCAGTTCAGCTAAGTCCTTAGTCCTTTTCCATAGTTATAAAGCCTGTTCTGGACTTCGTGTAATATACCAGAATGGTCCCTGGGTTCTTGTAAGTTCTTTAAGTTCAGACTCTGGACATTGTGGAATATTCCATCGAAGTGAACATCCCCATTGCTCGCGCGGGTTTTGTTTGCAGATAAGTTGTTCTTGGAACAACCAGGTGCTTTCAGATTTTAATTGATCATCAATTGCAAATCTATATTAGTTTGGACCATTTCTTCTCTTGAATAAGTGTTGGAAACAAGAGGCATGAATCAAACTTCTGGGAAGGATAAGGGGTGTAAACTCTCAGTCCAGTGCGCTAGCAGAAAGTAAAGCATCCATGGAGCAACATTAGATGCAGAGACAAGAATGCCCTTCTGAAACACGTGATGAATTAATGCTCCGATTGAGCTTGCACTGTGGAAAGACTCGGCGGAGGATGAGTAGGGCCGAGGTAGTATACCGACTCCATTCACTTATTGTGCTGTCGACAGATGCCAAAATATCAGCATCATTGCAAAGGTTGAACCACCGGGCCTTGTTGATCGCCAGTCTGGTGCGAGGAGCCCAAACCCTGCAAGTCCCCTAGCCCAGTCCGTAAAGGCTGCAGACATCATCGACTACAGACCCAACAATTCTTGAGCTCATGTGTGCCATCATTGTCCCATGCAGACCAGAAGAATGTCCGGTTGAATAAATCAAGGGGCTCATGCTATCCTTGGCTTCAAACCCTTTGTATTAGTACCTTGCACCTCTGGTCGTTCTGCAAATTCCAAACAGAAGCAGTATATAAAGAATTCTTAGAGGACACTATGAAACTGATTCGCTAGCATGATCTGTTTCAATGAAACTGGCATGATGCTGTATTTGTTGGTAACCGCTACTATAATGTGCCGGACCCAATTTCCCATGGTTCTAAGAACATTAGGCTTTAATTAATGGAGTCCTGGAGTAAATTAATTTGATATTTGAATGATACAATGTAATACTTGTTGCCGTTGGCCATTTAAGTAAAATTGTCTCGTGGAATGCGTTCACCCCTCATATATACTATTATTTAAGCAAGAGTCTCAACCGCTTTTATTTTTTTGTAATTTATCTTTTATAAAACTTCACTCCCATCAATTCTCCCATTTTTACGGAATAAAAAAATTCTTAAAAATTTGGCCACAAAATTTAAGAAAATATTCACAAAAAAAATCAATTTAAGAAATATTCACAAAATTTACTTAATTAGTTACAATTACAAATATTCACAATATATATATATAATTCCCATAAATGCAAGAAAGTTTCCCAAAAAAAAATCAAAACCGAGAGTGGATAAAAATAATCGCGCACGATAGCGGGTGTGACAGCTATATGTATATATATCGGTTTTCCACTTAACTGTTTGTAATATATATTTCTATATCTATAATATTCCAAAAATGAGAAGCCAAAATTTGTGTAATATTGAGTTCCCAAAAATACCCATTACACATAAATTAAAGAAAATTTAAACCATATCGAATTAAAAAAAATTGAAAACATATTTGTCAATTCATTTTCCATTTAATCACCCGCCCACTTCCACGATTCTCTTCTCATACTCTACTTCTTCATTCATTTCTTTCTCTCCCAGTTCAGTATTGTCCACTGTCAGTACCCTGTTTTGATTCGCCGGCTCCAGAGAAAAACAATGACGGCGATCCTGACCCTAACCTGAGATCCGACAGAATACAACTCGGCGAACACCGGGTCACTATTCACAACCGAGTCACTATTCACAACCGGGTTGGCCATGTCAACCGGATGGCCTCGGGAGCAAGGCGCAGAGGATCACAACGCGATAAGAATTCAAAACCGACAACCTAACATGATCACGAGGAAGAGAGGCAAAATCATCATTTATGCAATCCATCGGAGGGAAGTATTTTTGATTAAATGCACAAACATTCACGCTTTTAAATTCGGGGCATTTTTTTAACTTTAATTTTACATTTTTCAGAAAAAAATACTCTACAGGACGTTCGCAGGTTTTACGTGTACCAAGTTTGATTTTCAAATTCCATAACAAAACTGGAGATCAGAAAACATTTTTCTGTATAATATTGATTCTCAAACATTTTTCCACGATTCTCTTCTCATACTCTACTTTTTCTTTCATTTCTTTATCTCTCGGTTCAGCCTTGTCCACCATTATCCAACCCAAAGCAATGGTTTTTATTTCATTTTTATTTATTCTTAAATTCCCTTTCCTCAACATAATTAAATGACCAATTTCATAATTGAAGTTGTAAACATGATTAAATGACCTATTTTAATATTCTTTTCTGCCTTATTCTGTATTTAGATGATAATATTAACGAGTTAACAATTAAATTTTTGTGTAGAACCTTCCGTAGGGTAAGAATTAGAAAGGACAAAAATTGAAGAGCCGGCTCAAGATTTTGCATGAAGAGTATAACGGGGATATGATTCCCAGATTCACAGAATAATTAGATGGCTCAAGATTATGGGATATTTTCCCTGAATATGCATTGTCTATTAGGATCGTTAGATGGCAGAATTATCCTTTACGTAATCTGTAGGATCTCATTTCCATATTTCTCTTATTACACACGTACGTCAATATATGCACAGAGCAATAGATGAATGAATTATAATAGTGTTTCCTTCCTTTCCTCAAAATTCTATATATATTGCCAAAATTGAATTATTTGGACTCTATATAAAGCGGGATTAGCTGGACATTGCGCAAGTAATACATAGGCTATCATTCCGCAGGAGCCATCTCCATCTTAAAGAAGCGAGGTCCAAGGCACTTCTAGCTAGGTGAGTTTAGGTGAGTTTGCGATGCATTTTCTAATACTCTTTGAAAATCAATTTATGTGTTGATTTGACCACCCGGGAATTGCTTATTATTGAATAATACGTATTACTTTTTAAAAAAATTTATTATTAAATAGAAAGAATGTATGCAAAATTTTTCTAAAGAAATCTATCATCACGTCCATGTACGGTCAACGGGGTTATAGGAAAACTAAATAATTTAAATATCTTTTTTTTTTCAATTCAACAAAAAAGATATATTTTTTCATTATCCTCACCTCTAAAATTTTCTCTCCTTTTTTTTTTCATGTTTGATTGTTTATGTGTGGAATGACTATAGAAAATCTGTAAATTCTAGATGTGATGTAATTATTAGCATTCTCAGAAATAGAAAATATGTTTTTTTTTGTTAATATAAAAGTCTTTTACTATCTAATTAAGTATTGCAAGTTAAAAGATCTTAGAAAATTGGACAATTTTATTAGTAAAATAACTTTTGATACTTGATGATAGATGGAGCACTTTAAAGCTCAACTTAATTTATTTGTTCATATATTCACGTTCGTCAATCTTTTAAAAATATCAAATAGTGGTTATAATTATATTAATATTTTGAATGGATATTGAACATAGCATGAAGAAGTTATCCGTTGAAGAAATTTTCTTTTATTAAATTTCTTTGCTTTATTCAATTATTAATTAATACAAGCTATTCTTTATTATTATTTCCCATTTCACATATTTCATTTTGATATAATTTGCCATCATCAAATATTTTTATCATTTTTATGAATCATTTCATGATATTGGTCATAGTCAATGTAGATTATAATATTTTGCCTTTTTTTTTTTTTACAGATAGACATGACGATTCAGATTTTCAAGTCATCATTGGTTCTCACTGCAATTGTTCTCTTTGCTCTCAGCCAATGTTAGTAAAAGTTTATATTTATATATATTTTTTTTCATTCAACAATCACTATCTTTGGTCGGTGGGTACGTGATTTAAAAAAAAAAAAAAACTAGTAGTCTGTTATTGACATGGCCGTGCATTCTCCGTTGATTTTCTTCAATTTCTTCTTGTCCTTTTTTTTTTGGCAGTTTTTCTAAAAAATATTTGATTAAACAATTGATCAAAAAATAAAATTTAAAAATGAGAATGGGAGAAAAAGGAAGAGTGATGAAATTTAATTGTCGGTTTTCGCAGGTGCTATTTAAAGGTATGACCATCAGTTCAAAAGCTCAATGGTAGGGCCTGCACCGACAAATGATGTTAAGTTAGTGATTACACCATGCAGTCATGATACCTTTGACAAGGTGTATTGTTGCGAGTCAGTGCGTTCCCGTCCTTGCTACGCCGACCGAGAAATTTGCCTGAAGGAATGTCCTCCATACAAACCTCCTTCTGTTGGGGTACATAACTAAGTCAGTTTGTTCGAAGAAGTTCAGACCGCATTAATAAGACCGATCATATGAATGCGGACGTGGTTTTGTTTGAAGTATGAATTCCTGATACATAATAATAAAAGAGATCGGCTCATAAATATTATCTGTCTTTTTATTAATTACAGGGTCAAAATCACTCCATTTCATTCTTTTTCATTAATATCAACAAAACATTGCATTCGGAAATTATAAACTACGCATAAGCGTTTCCATTCTATAGATCGTGAAAATGAAAATGAACCATAAGCCCTGCAACCGATCAACCGCCTCCGTCGGAAATCTATTTGCAATAATATACTGGCCTTTTCCCCATTCTAAAGCCCACGGAAATCATCTTTGGCCATGTTACTAACTAGGGGTGTGCACGGATACCAGGTGTACCCGGAACCGGTCGAAATTTACCCGTAATGGTTGGATCTGGGTAACTCGTATTAAAAATAGGGTTGTACTAAATTAAGGAACCGGTAAAAACCGATTCTTGTTTCGATTCTTGCATATATAGTATCCAGAATCGGAACCGAAATCGATACTTGGACCCGGATAATAATTTTTCCATTATATATATAGTTATATTCAGATATTCCTATATTTACAAAAAAAAATCACCAATTTAAAAAAAAAAAAGAAATCTAAATCTATGTAGTATTCTTTTCTCTTAGTCACTGTCTTGGTTTGGAAATATTTTGTGTTTTGATCGCCTGCCTGGGTTTACTCGCTCCGAGATTTCTAAAATCAAAATAGCTTTTCTTTACCTAGAATGTCTTCGTGCTTATTTGAAAGAGACATTTCTCTAAATCACATAGAAATTGATTCGATCGAACTTGCTAGGCATTTGAATACCTCTGAACGAGGTAACATTCACCAATTTTGTGATGGGATATGGCCACAATTCTTAAAACCTCACTTCTAAACAATTCCAAAAGAATAGGGTGGTGATCCGACTTGACACGAATTAGGACCCGAACCGCACCTTCTGAAAGGTACACTGCATTGAGTACAATGTCAGGGCCAGCCTTATATTGAACTAGCAGAGTCCGGCCCAAGCCCACACACTTCCACAGTTCTATAGCCTGTAAGAAATATTATGTATTTACATAATTACGGAAATAATATCTCAATTAGGTGGCCCTCATGTCATACAATATATTCCATAATTTGAGTGAGATATTTCATATCTTGTGGATTACAGTAAATATTCTTTTGATGGGAGGATATATAAGGAAATAATATTTTGAGGGGTCCCTAACTTCGCATAATAAGGGTCTGTGTCTCCATCTAGACGTCCCATACGGAGAGGTTAGGAGTTAGAAGACACTTTCAGTTTTATCTGTTTTACAGGTTCATCGTGTGACTCGTGGAAAATCATCAACGTCATCAAAGCAATGGTTGGAGGTTATTTTATTCTACTGATTAATTTATTGCTATTAGATTAAATATTATTCTTACAGTTGGTATCAGAGCCAACCTTCATGCCATGCTTGGTGCTATAATCGTGTTTGATGATTTTATAGTATCATGCAATTGGGGTTTGTGATTTATCAATTAAGGTTGATTGACTTTTATTCTTGCAATTAGGGCTTCAATTATTGCAATGTTATTTGATTTAATGTGAATAATCTGTATTCGACCTTAATCGAGCCGAATTAGGGTTAATTAAAGCTAATTAAGGGCCGGATTAGGGTTTTAAGGGCGTCAGGTGGCCGCGGCCAGCCTCTCGGGCGGCCAAAGGGGGCGGCCAGCGGACAAGCCAGCCTGGGGATGGCGGAGGGCCTGCCTCTCTCGCGATAGAAGACAATCGCAGCCCGATTACTGGTGGTTACGAACCAGACCAGCCACGATCGTGACCCCTGCCGCCGCGATCTCAAGTACCCATCGCAGTAGCGACCTGTGAGAGGTCGAGGGGCTGCGTCTCGCGTCGTGCGTCATCGGTTGCAGTCCCGGCGACTAAGAATCGGTGGTGACCTCCTCGATATGCAGTCGCGGCCGGTCTCCCGGTCTCAGTCTTCCCGAGCCGTCGCGGCTCTGCTCTCGATCTCTGACTCTCTCTCGAGCTCAAGCCTAGCCAGCGACAGTTGCGGCCAGCGGCGGCGCGATCGCCGTCGTGGAAGACGGCCGTGACCGGCGGGCATGGCGGTGGCTCTTAGGATTCAGTGAGAGGGAGAGGCGGCGCTAGGGTTTCTTTCGGGGCTGGGGAAGAAGTCGGGTGAAGAAGGTGTCCCCGGGCCCGACCCGTTTATATGTTAGTTTCGACCGACCCGAGTTTAAAGTCTGCCCGCTCCAGTTTTAAACTTGCCCGAATTTGTGTTTGGGCCTCGGCCCAATTGAGCTGGTCCGATCCACTTCAGTCCTTTTGGGCTGGGCTGATTGGGCTCGAGCCCATTAACTCATATCTCAGCCCAGTTTGACTGATTCAGCCCAATTTGACCGGTCCAATGACCAGTTTGACGGGTTTGATCCTGGTACCGGTTCGGGTTACTCTGACCGGTTTTGACTGGTTCAATTATTTTCTGGTCCGGTTTGATGCTATGTAGTGTGGTTTTAAGGATATAGGAGTAGCTAAAGCACCCTATATAAGGCAAATAACGTATAGTTAAACTACAATATAGTTATTAGTATCAAATTGTAATCGAGTCGTGAGATTAGTCATTTTACCCCAAAGAGTAGTTATTAGTTGGTGTTGGGAATTGGTGTATGCCCTAGATGCAATCTATCATCAGTTCTGTAATATGACATGTATTTCATTATATTACGAGGCATATCTGTTATTGTGTAAATTGCGCTAAATATGATTTTACACAATAATGTCCTTGGAATAGTAGGTTCAATAGGCATCAAGTGTGACTTGATTGTGAGATCCTATAATTACTGAACATTATTCCTAAATGTCCATAGTCAAAGTATTATCGTTAATTAGGACAACGATAATACGGTTAGATTAGTGTAAGTGTTGATTGATGATCAAATCTCATAGGTCATGGATATGGAGATATCAAATCACACCACATGTATACATTAAGAGTAATGTGTATAGGACTGATCCGCCATGAGATTGCTACATGGGTTGTTACGTGACTGTCATTAGCATATCTCAAAGTGACTATAGTGTAATGGTCCTTTGACTTGAGGTCACCATAGATTCCTACATGTAATGTCATATACTTTGATACTGTCAAACGCCACTGTAACAGGATGGTTATAAAGACAGTTATTGGGTATACCACAGAGCATGGAGAGGAATGTGAGTGATCAAGATAGGATTTGTCCCTCCTACGAAACGGGAGCGGTATCTCACGGCCACTTGGTGGTTAAGTCTAAAAGTGTATGCATACCCAAATGAGTCGATATAATGATATCGAGCTCATTTGTTCTGATAGACTTACCCGGTAAACCAAGAAAAAGAGATATTGAGCCATACAAGGATGTCATCGACCATGCCTTGGGCTCAATAGAGATATAGAGGACAAAGGGATTATATTACACGGTAATGGAGGTCACAAGGTTCGTCGAGAAATTGACTTTCCGATTACTTGAGTAACAGTGATGCATTGCTAGATGCCACTCACTGTTTGTAATATTGAAATAGAGATTTTGATATTACTGTCAACGTAATTGGGAACCTACAGGGTCACACACTACGACTAAATTGACGAGATATTTTGAAATAATAAAATCATCTAATAAAGATTAGATGATTTATGGTGCGACTAATTAATCGGATATTTAATGAGATTAAATTTGTCGATTAATTAGACTCGATTTATTAGATTAAATGGACCAAATTGATGCAAGATTAATACGGTGACACATGAGCCATACATATGTCTACATTTATACATACACATGGGCTAATTAAATGATGCCATTTACCTAGACACATGGGCCATACATATGTCTACATTTATACATACACATGGGCTAATTAAATGATGCCATTTACCTAGACACATGTCATGTAGGGAGCCCATGTAATTCTAATCCCACATCGGTGGGATTTGAATTTTCTTCCCTTCCTGTTTGTTATATAAAGGGTACAGAATATATATATATATATATAGATGAGATATATATGTATGCATGTGTTTGTGTACGTTTACATACACAAATATATAAGATATACATGTATGTATATAAATGGGCATAATTGAGTTGAATTGTTCAACTCATTAGGTCCAATTAAGTCTAATAAATTTCGAGAGTCGCACCAGTGTTTCTTTCGAGTGTTGGTCGCTAGCACCGCCGATCTCGAAGACTCGTCGACAAAGTCGGTGTGGATTCCAGTAGAGGCGTCACGCGTGGGACGCTCGGTCGACAACTTTAAATATTCCAGGTACGTTTTTATTTACTCTTATTCTTCTAGTAGGTCTTGGAATTAGTTTCACGGGTAGGAAATTTTGAATTTCTGTTCCTTTTTCGCTTCCGTTGCGCCCCGTGGAACTAGCAATTGGTATCAGAGCCTAGCTAGTTAGAATCTGAGTAGATAATAGCATAAAATATGATTTTATGCTTGGTACTCGTGTGATTATGTTTGATATTTGCGGTGCATGACTGTTAGACATGGACAATGTCCTAGTTGTGTTAGTATAATAGTTATACGTGTGGACTATTATGTAATAGTTACATAATAGTGTATAGTGAGATCGATTAAATGTTAATCAAATCCCTCAAAATATTAAGTCCATATCCTTCCACCGTGTAACGCTCGTCAAGACCAAGATCGATGAGTGTGTAGACCTTGCCTTCGCAGGATGCCCTTATCTATCCTAGTAAGACGTTGTGTTTACCAGTGGGTCGGACTTAACTGAGCAAGCCTAATAGGATTAGGAGTTCAGAGGCATGTAGTTGGGCATCGATCTATAAGATAGATTTGAATAAGGAGTTATTCACCCAACTAATCAAGAGTTGCATGTGATGCAATTGGGAAAGTGAGTTCCCTACCTAAATAGCCAGTTCTGGGTGAATCAGCCCTCGCTGACTCAGAGCTTGGTGAGATATGGATCTTGAGCTACTATGAGAATGATATTCTCTGAATCAATGTTGAGGGTCATTGATTTGATATAAATAGTGGGAGCAATATTTATAAAGTCCTCATTAAATATTGTTGTGTCATAATACTTATTTTGTATATTTCTATGGTAGTTACCATGGCAGGGAGCACTTCTAGTACTTTCTGTTTGCGATCCGTCCTTGATAAGGACAAACTGTCAGGGAATAATTTCCTTGGTTGGTATCGAAACTTGAGAATTGTTCTCACCCAAGAAAAGAAGCTATATGTCTTAGAGCAACCTCTTCTTGCGCCACCGCCTGACGATGCCCCCCAAGCTGAGAAAGATGCTTATAGTAAGCATCATGATGATGCCGTAAATGTCGGATGTCTCATGTTAGTCACCATGGACTCGGAGCTTCAGAAGCAACACGAGAACATGAAGGCGTACGATATGATCGTGCATCTCAGGCAGCTCTATCAAGAGCAGGCCCGACATGAGAGATTCGAGATCTCTAAAGCACTTTTTCAGGCAAGGTTGATTGAGGGTAGCCCGGTGGGTCTTCATGTACTCAAGATGATTGGGTACGTTGAGACTCTGGGAAGACTGGGATTTCCTCTTGGTCAAGAGTTGGCCACAGATTTAGTCCTACAGTCGCTGCCCAGCAGTTATAGTCAGTTCATTATGAGCTATAATATGAATGACTACAATAAACCATTGCCTGAACTGCTTAGCATGTTGAGAACAGCTGAGCATGATATCAGCAAGGGGACGTCCGTTCTAATGGTCCAAGGGACCAAAAGAAAGGGCAAGAGCAAGAGTAAAGGCAAGAAGGCTAAAGGTGCATCCAATTTTGACTTGGGTGCGTTGAAGCCTAAAGCCAAGGTGGCGAAGAATGATTACTGCTTCCATTGTGGCAACACTGGACATTGGAAGCGGAATTGTAAGATATACCTGGAAGAGTTGAAGAAGAAGAAGGGAAGTGAGACTTCCACTTCAGGTATCCATGTTATAGAGATTAATGTATCTACTACTTCTACATCTTGGGTATTAGATACCGGATGTGGTGCTCATATTTGTGGAAATATGCAGGACCTAAAGGACAGTAGATCGTTGACAAAGGGCGAGGTGGACCTACGAGTTGGAAATGGAGCAAGAGTTGCTACATTAACTGTAGGGACTTATCACCTAGTTTTGCCTACTGGGCTTGTATTAGATCTTAACGACTGTTATTATGTACCTGCTATTAGTAGAAACATAATATCTGTTTCTTGTTTGGACAAGAAGGGATTTTGTTTCACTATAAAGAACAAGTGTTGTTCTATGTACATGAATGATGTATATTATGGCAGTGCACATTTAAGTAATGGTCTGTATGTTCTTGATCTAGATACGCCTATTTATAATGTGGAAACCAAACGGCTCAAATCTAATGATTCGAACCCGACTTACCTCTGGCATTGTCGTTTAGGCCATATTAGCGAGAATCGCATCTCTAGACTCCATAAGGATGGATTACTGGACTCGTTTGATTTAGAATCGATCGAGACATGCGAACCTTGCTTAATGGGGAAAATGACTAAGGCCCCTTTTACCGGAAAAGGTGAGCGAGCTAGTGATCTTTTGGCTCTCATACATACCGATGTATGTGGACCAATGAACAAGCTTGCTAGAGGTGGGTATCTCTACTTTATTACATTTACTGATGATTTCAGTAGATTTGGATATGTGTTTTTGATGAAACACAAATCTGAATCCTTTGAAAAGTTCAAAGAATTTAAGAATGAAGTGGAGAATCAGTTGGGTAAGAGCATTAAAGTTCTTCGATCAGATCGAGGAGGTGAATATTTGAGCTATGAGTTCGCTGACTATCTTAAACAGTGTGGGATTTTATCTCAACTGACTCCACCTGGAACACCACAATGGAATGGTGTAGCTGAGAGGAGGAATCGAACTTTATTAGATATGGTTCGATCTTTGATGAGTCATGCAAACTTACCTGACTCCTTCTGGGGATATGCTCTACAGACAGCTGCTCTCATATTAAACAATGCTCCGTCGAAATCAGTTGAAAGGACACCATATGAGATGTGGTATGGGAAACGTCCCAAGATGTCTTTTCTAAAGATATGGGGTTGCGAAGCTTATGTGAAGAGATTGTCTTCGGATAAGCTTGGCCCTAAATCGGACAAATGTTACTTCGTGGGGTATCCTAAGGAAACTCGAGGATACTATTTCTATAATCCCATCGAGGGCAAAGTGTTTGTCGCTCGAACTGCGGTATTCCTTGAGAAAGAGTTTCTCTTCAAAGGAACTAGTGGGAGGAAATTAGAACTTGGGGAAGTTCTACCACAAAATGACATTGACCAATCGACGGGCAATGTTGCAGAACAAGTATCACAAGTTGTTGTGGCACAATCTTCTACACAGGTGACACAGGAGCCTCGTAGGTCTAGTAGGATACGTCATGAGCCCGAGAGATATGGATTTCTCGTGACTCAAGACAATGACGTATTGCTCATAGATAATGATGAGCCTACAACCTATGTGGAAGCCGTAATAGGCCCAGACTCTGAGAAATGGCTGGAGGCCATGAGATCTGAGATGGAGTCCATGTACACTAACCAAGTATGGACTTTGGTTGATCCACCTGAAGGGGCAAAACCCATTGGGTGTAAGTGGGTCTTCAAGAAGAAGACTGACATGGACGGTAATGTGATTACCTTTAAGGGCCGACTTGTGGCAAAAGGTTTCAGACAAGTTCATGGTGTTGACTATGACGAAACCTTTTCCCCGGTAGCTATGCTTAAATCCATCAGGATCTTACTTGCAATTGCAGCTTATTATGATTATGAGATCTGGCAAATGGATGTCAAAACTGCTTTCCTGAACGGGAAGCTCCTCGAGGATGTGTTTATGACACAACCTGAGGGTTTTGTCGATCCACATTGTGCCGGAAAGGTTTGTAAGCTACAACGGTCTATTTATGGACTGAAGCAAGCTTCTAGGAGCTGGAATCTTCGTTTTGATGATGCAATCAAAGAGTTTGGCTTCATCAAGAATGAAGATGAACCCTGTGTTTACAAGAAGGTTAGTGGGAGCATAGTAATCTTCCTGGTGTTATATGTAGATGACATACTTCTGATCGGGAATGACATTCCTTCCTTACAGTCTGTGAAGACTTGGTTGGGAAGGTGTTTCTCTATGAAGGACTTAGGCGAAGCTACCTACGTGCTAGGTATCAGGATCTATAGAGATAGATCCAGGAGACTGCTTGGCTTAAGTCAGAGTGCATACATAGATAAAGTGCTTCGGCGATTTAGCATGCAGGATTCTAAGAAAGGGTCGCTGCCTATGTTACATGGCATAAGCCTTTCGAAGGCTCAGTGTCCTTCTACTCGAGAGGAGAGGGACCGCATGAATAGGATTCCATATGCGTCAGCTATTGGATCCATCATGTATGCTATGTTATGCACTCGATCAGATGTCTCGTATGCTTTGAGTATGACGAGTCGATACCAATCAGATCCAGGTGAAAGACACTGGATTGCAGTAAAGAACATCCTTAAGTACTTACGAAGGACTAAGGAGATGTTTTTGGTATATGGAGGCGAAGAAGAGCTCGTTGTAAGAGGTTACACCGATGCTAGCTTCCAGACCGATAAGGACGACAGTAGATCGCAGTCAGGGTATGTGTTCTGCCTGAATGGAGGTGCTGTGAGTTGGAAGAGTTCCAAACAGGAGACAGTAGCCGACTCTACCACAGAGGCCGAGTATATTGCTGCCTCTAACGCTGCAAAAGAGGCCGTTTGGATTAAGAAGTTCATAAAAGAACTTGCTGTGGTTCCTAGCATCGTAGACCCAGTGGATCTCTATTGTGACAACAATGGAGCCATTGCGCAAGCTAAGGAACCCAGGTCTCACCAACGATCCAAACATATACTCAGGCGCTTCCATCTCATTCGCGAGATCATCGACAGAGGAGATGTGAAGATATGCAGAATACCAACAGATGAGAATCTCGCAGATCCACTTACGAAGCCTCTTGTGCAGCGCAAGCACGAGGCTCACACTAGATCTATTGGCATTAGACAGATGCCAGATTGGCTCTAGTGCAAGTGGGAGATTGTTGGGAATTGGTGTATGCCCTAGATGCAATCTATCATCAGTTCTGTAATATGACATGTATTTCATTATATTACGAGGCATATCTGTTATTGTGTAAATTGCGCTAAATATGATTTTACACAATAATGTCCTTGGAATAGTAGGTTCAATAGGCATCAAGTGTGACTTGATTGTGAGATCCTATAATTACTGAACATTATTCCTAAATGTCCATAGTCAAAGTATTATCGTTAATTAGGACAACGATAATACGGTTAGATTAGTGTAAGTGTTGATTGATGATCAAATCTCATAGGTCATGGATATGGAGATATCAAATCACACCACATGTATACATTAAGAGTAATGTGTATAGGACTGATCCGCCATGAGATTGCTACATGGGTTGTTACGTGACTGTCATTAGCATATCTCAAAGTGACTATAGTGTAATGGTCCTTTGACTTGAGGTCACCATAGATTCCTACATGTAATGTCATATACTTTGATACTGTCAAACGCCACTGTAACAGGATGGTTATAAAGACAGTTATTGGGTATACCACAGAGCATGGAGAGGAATGTGAGTGATCAAGATAGGATTTGTCCCTCCTACGAAACGGGAGCGGTATCTCACGGCCACTTGGTGGTTAAGTCTAAAAGTGTATGCATACCCAAATGAGTCGATATAATGATATCGAGCTCATTTGTTCTGATAGACTTACCCGGTAAACCAAGAAAAAGAGATATTGAGCCATACAAGGATGTCATCGACCATGCCTTGGGCTCAATAGAGATATAGAGGACAAAGGGATTATATTACACGGTAATGGAGGTCACAAGGTTCGTCGAGAAATTGACTTTCCGATTACTTGAGTAACAGTGATGCATTGCTAGATGCCACTCACTGTTTGTAATATTGAAATAGAGATTTTGATATTACTGTCAACGTAATTGGGAACCTACAGGGTCACACACTACGACTAAATTGACGAGATATTTTGAAATAATAAAATCATCTAATAAAGATTAGATGATTTATGGTGCGACTAATTAATCGGATATTTAATGAGATTAAATTTGTCGATTAATTAGACTCGATTTATTAGATTAAATGGACCAAATTGATGCAAGATTAATACGGTGACACATGGGCCATACATATGTCTACATTTATACATACACATGGGCTAATTAAATGATGCCATTTACCTAGACACATGGGCCATACATATGTCTACATTTATACATACACATGGGCTAATTAAATGATGCCATTTACCTAGACACATGTCATGTAGGGAGCCCATGTAATTCTAATCCCACATCGGTGGGATTTGAATTTTCTTCCCTTCCTGTTTGTTATATAAAGGGTACAGAATATATATATATATATATAGATGAGATATATATGTATGCATGTGTTTGTGTACGTTTACATACACAAATATATAAGATATACATGTATGTATATAAATGGGCATAATTGAGTTGAATTGTTCAACTCATTAGGTCCAATTAAGTCTAATAAATTTCGAGAGTCGCACCAGTGTTTCTTTCGAGTGTTGGTCGCTAGCACCGCCGATCTCGAAGACTCGTCGACAAAGTCGGTGTGGATTCCAGTAGAGGCGTCACGCGTGGGACGCTCGGTCGACAACTTTAAATATTCCAGGTACGTTTTTATTTACTCTTATTCTTCTAGTAGGTCTTGGAATTAGTTTCACGGGTAGGAAATTTTGAATTTCTGTTCCTTTTTCGCTTCCGTTGCGCCCCGTGGAACTAGCAGTTGGGACTTAGATTAGTCTGAGAAAGTAAATTTTGGTATTATGGTGGGATTGTTCTATGCTCAAAGGATTAATGAATAGTTTCATCGTAATTATCAAATTCGCTTGTCTCACTAGTAAATTCATGCATTTTGGTGGCCTATCCTCAAAGGGATGAGGAATTTACTATATATGGTTATTTCTTATTTTTCATAGCACATAGTTGATGTTCTTGATTTTTGCAGCACTTCCTCAATTTGTTGTTGAAAATATTGCTTATGTTCCTATACTTGATGGACAAAATTTTTCTGACTAGAAGGAGTTGGTTCTTTTCACTTTGGAGTATATGGAATTGGACTATGCACTCCGTGAGGAGGAGCCACCTGCTCCCACGGATACAAATGCGCCTGAGGTCAAGGAGAAGTATGAGTGGTGGGACAAATCCAATCGCTTAAGCCTCATGCTCATGAAGTCCCATGTAAGTAAAAGCATACAGGAAGCTATTAGTGAGGTGACTAAGCCTAAGGATTTTCTGAAGGTGATTAAAGAACAATTTGCCAAATCAGATAAGACCTTGGCAAGTATCCTGATGAAGAGGCTGACTAGCAAGACCTTCGACGGTTCAAAAGGTGTGCGTGCACACATTACGGAAATGAAAGATTTGGCAACTCAACTTAAGACTCTAAAGATTGATATATCTGAGCCATTTTTGGTCCACTTTATTCTCAACTCCTTACTAGCAGAATATGAACCTTTTAAGATCTCCTACAACACACCTAAGGAGGAGTGGTCCATTACAGAACTCTTAACCATGTGTCTTCAAAGAAGGAGATGATGAAACATGACAAGCCTGAAGTTGCCCATCTGGCTACCCGTCTAAAGGGTAAAGGCAAGAAAGATCATGGGAAGAGGCGGTATAAGGTGCCACCCAAGACGGATGGCAGTAAGGTAAAGTGTTTCTTCTGCAGGAAGGATGGGCATGTAAAGAAAGATTGTCTCAAATATAAGAAGTGGCTTAAAAAGAGAAGTATCTCAATTTCTTTAGTATGTCATGAATCATTTTTCGTTGAGACTCCTAAGAATAAATGGTGGATTGACTCCGGTTCTTCAATCCATATTGTGAATACCATGCAGGGCTTTCTCAACCTAAGGAATCCGACGGAAAGTGAGAAGTTCGTCTACTCAGGAAATAAGAGACACTCTCAAGTCGTTGGAGTTGAGACATTTAGGATAATTCTGTCTTTGGGATATGTTTTAGATTAGAATAATGTCTTTTACATTCCAGACTTTTCTAGAAACTTGATTTCTATTTCCAGACTGGTTATATTTGACTACAAGTTTTTATTTGAGAATGAATTGATAATTTTTAGAAATGATTCTGAGATTGGTAGTGGTACCATGATTGATAATCTCTTTAAAGTTGATTTACATCCCGACTTTGAGCAGAATTATTTATGTTTGCATGCAGCTGTTGGTATTAAAAGAAATCCTGTGGATGAAAATTTTTCTCTACTTTGGCATAAGAGGTTGGGATATATCTTTTTAGAGAAGATTGAGAGATTGGTAAAAGAAGGAGTCCTAAAGACTCTGGACGACACCGATTTTAAGACTTGTGTGGACTGCATAAAGGGAAAGTAGACCAACAAGGCATCCAAGGGTTCTCGAAAGAGTTCTGAGCTTCTCGAAATCATACATACTGATATCTGTGGTCCATTTCCTACTCCCCGTTTTAATGGTCAGAGATATTTTATCTCCTTCATTGATGATCATTCTAGATATATGTATCTCTATCTTTTAAATGAAAAGGCGGAAGTCCTTGATGCTTTCAAATCATTTAAGGCAGAAGTAGAGAAACAGAAAGACAAGAAAATCAAGATCGTTAGATCTGATAGAGGTGGGGAGTACTACGGACGGTACACAGAGAATGGACAAATGAGTGATCCATTTGCGAAATTCCTCGAAAGTGAAGGTATAGTTTCTCAATACACAATACCTGGCACACCACAAAAAAATGGTGTTGCTGAAAGGAGGAATAGAACGCTTATGGATATGGTAAGAAGCATGATTACCCATTCTAAGTTGCCACTGTCATTATGGAGTGAAGTTTTAAAGACCGCTGTGTATATATTGAATAGAGTTCCTACCAAGGCAGTGCCTAAAACACCATTTGAGATCTGGTGCAGTTGGAAACCTAGTCTGAATTATATACACGTATGGGGTTGTCCTGCTGAAGTAAGGGTGTATAATCCTTACATAAAGAAATTGGACACAAGGACAATTAGCGGTTTTTTTATTGGCTACTCCGTAAATTCCAAGGGTTTCAGGTTCTATTGCCCTTCACACAGTCCCCGAATTGTCGAATCAAATAATGCAAGGTTTCTTGAGGATGTTGAACCTAATGGGAGTAATGGTACTCGAACTATTGAGTTTGAAGAAGCTCGAAAAGGTGTTTCGGTACCTACAATACCTTTGGTTGCATTAAGGCATAATCGATCGGTCGATTATATAGAGCAACCAAATCAGGAACAAACTGCTCCTGCTGAAGTTATGGCTCAACCAGAAGAGCCAACTTGTACTATTCAGGGCACTAAACAAGTTGATTTAAGGAGATCATCAAGAACTAGTAGACCTGCTATTTCTGATGACTATCTTGTATACCTTGTGGAGTCCGACTTCGATGTTGGGCGTAAGCAAGACCCCACAACGTTTTCACAGGCCATGAGTGAGGATAACTCCTCATTTTGGTTAGATGCTATGAAGGATGAGTTAGATTCCATGACTAAGAATGAAGTCTGGGATCTCGTCGAATTACCAAAAGGGGCGGTAGCAATTGGCTGCAAATGGGTTTATAAAACCAAAAGAGATGCTTCTGGTAATGTTGAACGATATAAAGCTAGAATTGTCGCCAAAGATTTTACTCAAAATGAAGGTATAGATTACCACGAGACCTTCTCTCCGGTTTCTAAGAAGGACTCGCTCAGGATAATTATGACATTGGTGGCTCATATGGACTTAGAGTTACACAAAATGGATGTGAAAACGGCTTTTCTTAATGGGGATCTTGATGAGGAGGTGTACATGAAGCAACCTAAAGGATTTAATGATAATAGTCATAAAGTGTGCAGGTTAAAGAAATCTATTTATGGACTAAACCAAACACCCCGCCAATGGTATCTAAAGTTTCACAAGGTCATCACTTCGTTTGGATTTTCTAAGAATCTTGTTGATCAATGTATATACCTTAAGGTCAATGGGAGTAAGTTTATTATCTTAGTCCTATATGTAGATGACATACTCCTTGTAAGCAGTGACTTAGGTCTGCTGAAAGAGACTAAGCAGTTTCTCACTGCTAATTTTGAAATGAAGGATAGGGGTGAAGCCTCTTATGTCATTGGCACAAAGATTCACAGAGACAGGAAACAAAGAACTTTAGGACTGTCTCAGAAAGCCTACATTGACAAGATATTGTAAAGATTCAGTATGAAAGACTATCAGCCTTATCCAGCCCCTGTAATCAAAGGGGATAAATTTAATAATGACCAGTCACCTAAGGATGAGTTGGAACTTGAGTAGATGAAGAACATCCCATATGCATCCACAGTTGGGAGTTTAATGTATGCTCAGGTCTGCACGAGACCTGACATATGTCTGGCAGTTGGATTGCTGGGACGTTACCAGAGTAATCCTGGATCCAACATTGGGTTGCTGCAAAGAAAGTAATGAGGTATCTTCAGGGAATCAAGGACTACCCATTGACTTACAGGCATACCGACCATTTGAGGGTGATTGGTTATTCGGATGTTGACTTTGCCGGATGTGTAGATTCCAGAAAGTCTACTTTAGGATATGTGTTTCTTCTTGCTAGAGAAGCCATTTCCTAGAGGAGTATCAAGCAATCTATGGTGGCTACATCTACGATGGAGGCAGAGTTTATTACGTGCTATGAAGCCACGACACAGGCACTATGGTTGAAGAATTTCATAAGTGGCCTTCAAGTTGTCGATACCATACAGAGACCAATCCAAATCTATTGTGATAACACAGCTGCAGTGTTCTTCTCTAAGAATAACAAAAGTGGTAGCAGAAGTAAGCATATCGATATCAAGTACCTCAGTGTGGGGGAGTATATCTAGAAAGACGTGGTGGTTATTGAACACACCAGTATAGATGCTATGATTGCAGATTCAATGACCAAAGGTTTACCGGTAAAACAGTTCATTGGTCATGTTGGAAGTATGGACCTATACGCAATGTAGTTTTTCTTGATATACTTTGAACAATTATGTATTGCTTTTGTTATTTTAGAGAATAAAGTTGAATTCTATTTCCCATCAGTTGTGCAAATAAAGTTTTTGAATTCATTGGGATATAAAATAGGACCCATGTAACTTATTTTTAAGTTACAAATTTTTCCCTTTAGTACTTATTTTGGGAGTGTTGTATATCGTGACACGTGGATGGGAATACTCTCTTACTAAGTATCACCGCCATGGTTCGTATGTAGCATTCTCAGGGTAAGTGGGAGTTTCTACAGTTCTGGGAATATCTAGTCTGGCCAAATAAAGTTTATCACTCATAAATATTTATGTCATGGGGTCAAGTTGGAGAATGTAAGAAATATTATGTATTTACATAATTAAGGAAATAATATCTCAATTAGGTGGCCCTCATGTCATACAATAGTGGTCTCTAACTCCGCCTTATTAAAAGGGTCTGTGTCTCCATCTAGACGTCCCATACGGAGATGTTAGGAGTTAGAAGACACTTTCAGTTTTATCTGTTTTACAGGTTCATCGTATGACTCGTGAAAAATCATCAACGTTATCAAAGCAATGGCTGGAGGTCAGTTTATTCCGCTGCATAATTTACTGCTATTAGATTAAATATTATTCTTACATAGCCGACTATATGGAATTTCTGATTCTCATTCTTAGATCGATATGACTTAAAACAAAAACTGTTTCCCGTTTAAGCTCAATTGCCTTGGCCAAGTACTACTTGATCCAAAATAGAACTCATATCCATAGGATTATTTCCTTACTTATTTTACTTATTAAATCTCGTCTTGATCAGATATTTCTTTCATATACAATTGACTAGGACTACACCTGCCGGATACCTATGTAAAGCACACGCATATAAACATTAGTCAATTCTAATCACCTATTTATGAGATAGCCGTACCATCTCAGATCTAAAGACTACATACAATAGTATAGTCTAGATAATGTTCATTGACAATAGTGAAGATACCATGTGAATAATATCTAAGCATCACGTTCGACCTACTTATCACATAAGTGTCCACGTGTTTGTCTGACAACCGATGTTAGATAGTATGAGACTCACTACTCCATCTTCATTAACATCTCTAGACTAATCATGAATACAAATAGAGGTAAAGATTTATCTGGAGAGATAATGTCCAGTTAAGTCTCCTATGATCCTGAACCGTTTAAAAATATTTATTTTGAAATACTCCGTCACTTATATTCTTAACTTTTTAAAAATGACACATTCATAAAATATCTTATGGACTTTATTCTAATAAGTATATATGAATAATATAATAAACTTCATTGCGATAAATAGGAATTATCTGAATACATAAACTGGTTCTAGGGCATAACACTAACAATCTCCCACTTGCATTAGAGTCATTCACTATACTATTTTAGACCCATCTTCTCAAGATGTTTCTCCAGCTGCTATTGTGTCATGGCCTTCATGAGTGGATCGGCAACGTTTTCCGCTGGCGCTACTTTCTGCATGACTACATCGCTTCTCTTAATAATCTCTCTAATGATGTGATATCTCCTCTCAATGTGTTTGGATTTCTGATGTAACCTCGGTTCCTTTGCCTCAGCAATCACTCCAAACTGTCTCCTTTGCTGCATCAGATGCAGTAATATATTCAGCATCTGTAGTGGAATTTGCAGTCGTTTCTTGCTTAAACTGGCTCTAGGGCATAACACTAATACATATCCCCCATTGGATCATCCGGCAATGCAGGTGTATAAAACAACCTCTATTCGAAGTACATGCACCTCCTTGCTTCATAGAGTCCGATGCCCACTCTTCATTGCCCACATGAGACATTAACGCATCCATACCATTTGGACCTAACGTCCTTAGATTAAGGGAAACAAGATCGGGTGACTTAAGGGTCGGATAGTCAAAGCAGACAGATAATATGTTAGCTTGACCCTCTGCAACTATGGCTAGGTGAGAGGCCTTGACAATCGTATTACCCACCCCTGGAGGCTCCTGTAAAGGGGACTCATCACTCAAGTGGGTATGCACATGCGACACTCTCCCCTTAGCTAGCTATCCACGAATTGGTGCACGTTCATGCCCCTCAAACAACTCTTCTTTCGAACTAAGCATATTCCTCTGGACAAAAGCGCCCCGAGGTTAAGAGAGATGTTTTGAATTCTTGCCCTGCACTCCTCGATTCACAGAGATGAGGTCGGGGGTAAAGTAAAACTTTTTAAAAGTCAAGGGGCAAAGATTACTTACCCTCAAAGTTTGGGAGGCAAACAACTCTTTACTCTATATTCATTACTTAAATAATCATATTGCCGGGCGTTGTATGGTTATTATACAATAGTTATTACTGTTTAGAATAATTATTTTCAACCATAGAAAATAATTTAGGATGTAGCAAAGAGCATTGAATTTGCAAAAAAAAATAATAAGAATAATAAAATACTTTTAAAAATTGGTAAACCTTCCATTATTTATTTTATCTCATTATTCATAAATTATAAATATTTTACACGTGTGTGAGGATGTTTTTATTCTAAAAGATATAATGTCTAAATACTTTTAAATTTTATGATGACTATATGAATGAAAACGACATAGTATCTAAAAATTTTGATAAAAGAAAATTATAATTAACTCTAAAAGGAAACCTTTTTCCAGTTTTAATTGTCTTGTAAATATAATTACATCTGTAGAATTATATAAAATGAAAAAGATGCATTACATATCGGTAATATAAAATTTTTGAATAAACTAACAAATACAGAATTTTTATAATTCTAAACAAAGATACTTAATATCACGACTAAGTTGAAGGCCAAGCGTTTCGATCGAAATTAGATATGCTGAGTTGTCTTGTGTAAGTATATTCAAGGACGATAGGGAGAATTAGAATTTTGTCTTATTCGAGACAACAGCCAAGCATTGCTTCGTGCTTTGTTGATTGAGGTGGGCGTGAATGCAACATTATCTTCGACCGATGCAGTTAATCGTTCAGGGATTAATCGATCGCCTCTACACATTTTTCTCAATTCTTTTGTGTCTATACAAGTCATATTTTCCTTAGCTATTATAAAAATAGCAGATTAATTTTTTTAAGTAATAATAGGGGATAAAGTTTTTTGGTGATAAGCAGATAAAATTAAATATAAAATGCAAACACCTCTATTGAGATTCGAAAAAATGACACTTAGCCTATTTATTTAAAAGATATGCATTTAACCCCAGTTGATCAATTTGACCAAATCTTTATATTTTGCACAAATAACAATGTAGGTCATAATTTTTTTAACTTCTTTCATTTTAAGGCCATAATTTATTACTTGACAAGGTCATCGTTTTACATAAAATTTTTGTATAAGGCTTTTTCTTATTTTTATAAAGATTTTCTTTAATTTGAGAAATAAATAATAAATAATATACATATATATATATATATATATACACACTTATATTTAGAAAAAATGTTGAAGAGAAAGGAGAAAAGCCTTAACAGCGTTGCTAGGGCTAGTAGTGGCGGACGACGAACCTCCAACAACTCTTTTTCTTTCTCTTGGTAGACAAAGTGAGATGAGAAGGAGAAGAAACAGTGGCGGTCTGCTGTTGACCACCACCAACCGGGACGAGGTTGTCGTTGGCTTTGAAGCTTGTTAACGACACCACTTGTGGTGGTCATGGTTGGATATGGGCCATCACGGTGCTTTCTTACTCTATTCCCCTCTCTCTTCAAAGAGAGATGGGTTAGGCCACCAATGCGCCAAGTCTCAGGTAGCATCGCTTGGCGCTATGATGGCCAACGACGAACCACCGCCTTCCTCTCTTTATTTCTCTCCTTCTTCGATACTTTCAACTTGTTTTTTTATTTATTTATCTACTTACTCTTTTTTAATTTCTCAAATTAATGGAATATATGAAGGCCTTATACGGAAATTTTAACTAAAGTGGTCACCTTATTCAGTAATAACTCATGATATGTCCTTAAGAAAAAAAAAAAAAGAAACCTAAATATTATTTTTTTTTAAAAAAAATAAATATTTAGTCAAAACGGTCAACAACGGCTAAAGTGCACATTGTTTTAAACAACTGGGCTAAATGTCATTACTCCGAAACTCAGAGGAGGTCTTTGCATTTTACCCAAAACTTAAATGTAAGAATTACTTACTTCTCATCAGTAGGAACAGACAGGGTCAAGAAGATGACGTGGCATATTGGGAGGCTGGCGTCGATTGTTTTGTGGTCAGGAAGGCAGGGTCCAGAAGGTCGCGCTTCTCCGGTGCGAGAAGATTTCGCCCGCCGGCGGCCGAGGAAACGGCTTTCTTACTGCTGAAGTTCAATGAGCTTCCTCAGGAAGCGCATGCGCGTGAACAACAAGAAGCCCTCTCACGGCCCCATCCACTTCCGAGCTCTTGCTAAAGATTTTCCGGCGCACTGGCCGCGGGTACATTTGATTGAATCTCCCCGCCTCTGTGGATCTTGTAGTTCGATTCGACGTATGTAGCTTCGAGAAATGCTAACTTGCTCCGATGCCAATGAGTGGTAGCTAATGTAATCTTGTGTTTTTGTGCGACTCTGCTAGTGTGGGATTGTGAAAATTCCTCAGTGGATTTGGTTTTAGCTGAACAGTGGATGGATTGTGATCGGAATTCACATATGGTGATTGAACGTATGGAAATGCGTTGTCTTTGTACATATACATGTTTGTGTGCAACAAGGTCTGTTCTTCAGCTCGAATCCTGTGCTGTCTTGGCAGGATGATTCTGCACATTACCAAGCGGGGAGCAGCTGCTCTTGCCTGGCTGAAGGCTTACGAGGGTATCCCTCTGCCTTATGACAAGGTGAAAAGGATGATCGTCCCCTCCCTGATGCTAACAGTTTGCTTTTGTTCTATTTGAGGGTTTTAACTTCTTTTTGTTTGTTTGGATTTTAGGGTGTTGAGGCTTCTGAAGGGACACAAGTACTGTCTGATGGAAACACTATGATACCATCAGAGATGTAAATAAAGAAACCAAAGCAGCTGAGAACTCGAAGATGAAAGTCTCAATTTGTAAGGTCCTACTCCTGTCAGCTCACGAGATGTAGTCAATCTTCCTCTGTTTTTTTGCCAAGTGCAACTTGGCAAATGGCAATACTAAAGCTGATGAAACTGTCCCTGCGGAGCTTTCGTCAATGGTTACCAAACAGGACAGATGGGCTGCAAGAAGGGCTGCATAATAATAGCAGTCCCTTAGCTGAAGATAAGGTCCTCAAGGGGAAGAGGAAGTGGTGAGGAGAAAATCCCTTGCAACTTCATTTAGGTCTGTTACTGGCCGCTATAGGACTAGTCTAGCTAGTGCCAATGTCAATAGAGACATAGATTGTTGTAATGTTGGTCGAGATGAAGCTGAGATGGAATTGCTGCAATTTCTTGAGCCACTCTTCCCGTTAAGTAAAAGTACAGAGGATTCAGCAAGAAAGGAAATTCACATGTCGACAATGGTGAAGGGACAAAAGTTAATGAATTTCAGTTGCTATAGCAGAACTGCTTATGATCATCAGGATCAGTGTGTAGAACTGCTTATGATCATTAGCTTTACTAGATGTTGCAAGTTTTGTGCGTCAAGGAATGCTTGATCCTTGTTTTCGAACATCAGACAGATCCGAAAACAGAAATGTGACTTATTTTGTGCTTGTCTGATGCTTGTCGATTTCAGCTAGGGACATTTCTTTGGAGGTTTATGCTTTAGAAGGATGGAGATTGTTATAGCATAGAATGTTTGGATTGCTAGTGACCGCAGTTGTAGAAGAATATGATAATAGAATTGCAACAATCTAATCTCCAATATTGTCTTGTCTCGAGAATGGAAATGTTCGGTGATGGAATCTCCATGTTAGATGGAGGTATCTATATGATGGTGATTCTGTCCGTTCCTCTATTTTTCCTTTTTAAATGGTTTGATCAGAGGATCTGATAACAAGAATCGGCTCGGAATGTGATGAATGACTGACCATATGCTATGGCTTAAAGGTAATATTGTTGGACTGTACAATGTCGAGATTCGAAAAGGTTGAAAATTTCTCCAAAGGTCCGGTTACCAAATTGCTAAATCTATGGATCGAAGATGATCGTAAACAATCCCCGTAGGAGGGTCATCAAAATACACAGTATAATTGTGATAGTAGAATTCAAAGTTCATTAGAATATTTATGCATGTGACTCAAAACAGAGGAACTGAATTAACATCAAAATGCGCAATATCATGAAGACAGTATAAATTCAAAGTTCATTCGGTTATTCATGCATGGGACTCAATCAGAGGAAGCTAAAGTAATGAAAGTAACGGAAGCAGAAACGAATACGAAGCCAGTAACAGTGAATGCCACAGCAGTGGAGATCTCGCAGTACAGAATCGGGGTCGTGTGGGTCTGCCAATAGTGGAGGTCGTGGGTGTACAAGATGAGAACTCCTGCCGAGGAGCATGCCGCCGATAGTGATAAGAAGAATGACAACTGCAAATTCAAAATGCCATCATCTATTGTTTGTTTTATATTTTATATAGGATACGGACAACATTAGTAATAAGTTCAGAGAAATGTACCCAGTCACCAATCACAATCGACCTCAAAAGCTTTGGAGTTTGCACGTTCCGGTGCTCCTTCAAAGAGTAGACATCGAGGCACACTAGTGCCGAACTCCACACCAGTAAAAATGACATCGCAGCTATCTCATAACTGTACCAAGATTGAATATAATTGATATCACCACATAGCTGTCAATCATATAACCGGTTTTTTTTTTTTTATTAAATGGTGCGTTGTGCTCTAAGGTTTTTCTTTCTTTTGGATAAGCGAATTATGACCTCAAAAACTAATTACCACGGTCAAAGCACTCACCCAAAGTATAAAATAACACACTAGACTATAAAAGAATTTTTCCAATGAAGCCTGTACAACACCTAAAGGGTGAGCATAAATTGATCCTGCAATTTTTTTTTTATCTAAATTGAGCAAAGTTATAACTCTCAATTTTACTCTCACCGTAATAATACGACTAATAATAGAAGAAATGAATTTTTCATGTTGAAAAACTCTAGCATTCGTTTCTATCCACACATGATATATATAATGGAACCATAGAAGTTATGCTCTAAGGTTCTCCTATGCTGCCCAATAATTTTCCGTATAAAAGGCTCACTAATTAAGATACCTGATATTGTACGATTCTTACTTATCAATTTCTAAGTTCTTAACTTTAGTGTAGCTGTAAGTGGGCTCCGGTTAGAAGAAAATTAAGTATTGAGCCCTATTCACGATTTGCTCAATTTAAGTAGAAGTTGCACCTGAAAGCTGCGTGTAAGTCAACATCTCCATCAATAAACAAGACGGCCATCGAAACAGCAGAGGAAGTCATCTGGGCGACTCGCAGCACCAGGCTGCCCACCCTACCCAGACTGCAGATCATCTTCAGGGTACCTGAGGCAGTCATGGATCATTTCATCAATTTATTTAATATGTACGTACATATTTATATGACTAATCCATACACATGACTAATACACACACTAATACGTCGACGGTGAACAGTGAACACTGACCTTCTAGAGAGAGAGAGAGAGAGTCTGAGAGAGAGAGAGAGAGAGTGATTGAGTGAGAGTGAGTGAGACCGAGAGTGAGAGAGCAGAGCAGGTAAGGGAAAGAAGGGGACTAAACTGAATTAAAGGCCTATGCATGCATTGTTGGTCATGCTGCGGTACGAGGTTACCATAAATAGAACACCCCTTCAAAAAATATTTCAAGAAATTATAAAATTATTTTCTTTTTAGATCAATAACCGAATTTTGATATAATCAAAGGAAAAATAAATAAATAAAGGAAAAACCTTCATAGGATTCAAATCAGCCATTAATATTCATGGAAAAAATTGTGTACATACACGCGTTCTTATAAAAATAAGTACCCGCCTAACCCTTGTTTTTTTTTTTTCTCTTTTTTTGTTACAAAATTCTCTTTCCGAAAAAGCTTCATTCATTTGAATTCAAACTCCAACGCAACCCACTTATTCCAAATTGAACGAGCGATGCATAGCTCAATTCAATTTATCACTAGAGCATCGAATGTACGTAGTCTAGAGTAATGTAATTGACATATACTTTGGACATTATTCAATAGCATTCTTTTTTTTTTTAAAGTTTGCCAAATCATACGATATGATACACCATTGGCATAGATGATAAATGTACCTCTTGCGCCCTAGTGAGTCGAGCAAAGAGTAGAATCTTGGTTGAGCCCTGTCCCTTTAAGTCAACTTTTAAGTTATTTGGTATGGTCATTTTTGGCTTTGTGTCTTCATTTAATTTCTCCCCGCGGTCTCTAGTGGTTTTGACATCATATTGCTGCAAAATGCAACCCATGACAACAAGGACGATGGGGGAAATTAGAATATTTTGTTTCATTCTAGATGAAAATAGGCAAGCATCGCACATGACAACAGGCAATTCTGCTGATCAGTTCTGTGCCATAAATGACTTACAAATAGGAAGAATCCTAGAACAAAATAAGAAGATTTCACCAGTTTCAGCCTGTGCTTTTATAAATTGCTTAGCTGTCCATACACTGATAAGGGATGTATAGATTCTCGAGAAGAGGAGGGATTCTAACCCCCAACACCATAGTTCGTAGCCACGTTCTCTAATCCTTTGAGAAGCTCCAATAGAAAAATATTGGAAAGGAAAAATACTTCGAAGATGAACCTGCTCCCATGCAATAGTTAGGAATTCTTGACGGTATCGAGCTGGAACAACCTGCTCTTCTTGAATGCCCTGATTCAGGTCTGAGGTTATCGACAAAAAAGATTTGTCTAGGTCACTTCGTTTCGTTTTGTCCAAGTTATTAGAACCCGGTGTTGTCTTGGCAGGATGATTCCGCCCATGACGAAGCCGATGGTTTCAGATTTTTTTATTTTTTGATGTCTAAAAACCGGTCCAGAATAAACGGGACCGGAGAACTTTTGCAAAATACCTAGCGTACCCATGCATTTACATTTACATTTTACACCCATAGCAAACGAACTGACAATAAATAATCCTGATTATCTAATGATTATTGTCCAATGCACAAAGAAGATTTTATCCACAACCCCTTAACATTATTTGTCTTCAGGAATGTTATTAAAATTTGAGAAATTTTCTTAAGTCATGAACATTTATCAATCAATCCCAACCACCTGAAACGATCAGAGATTGGCGCAATAGCCAGAATTGGGGCTGAGGATCTGATTTCGCGTTTTCTGATGCTACGAATGCATCAGTTAAGCAGCCTTAACTACTTTACGCACGACAACTTGTCTTCCGTACGTGTGACATCGTACATGGCATCTTGATTGTGTTTCTTCTTGATGATGCTGAGATGGAACTTATATCGAGTCCCATGACAAGTAGGATCTATCGTAATTCGGCTATACCCAACTCCTGCAATCCATGTCGGAGTTTGTGCTATTTCATACTGTCTATATCAAGGGTGTCCTTCCTAGTAGATTGCTCAATCGAAACATGATCCAGACTGAATCAAGCAGGCCAAAAGATCAATAGATTGCAGACAAATCAGTTAGGACCATCGGATCGTAAAATCAGCAAAAACTCTTCCGTGGAATACCCCCACCATCTTGCAATTTCAAAAGATCCCAATATCTAAAAAACGGTAGTTATATGCTCCAAATTTTCGTCGGTTTCCCCATTTATCATATACGGCGTAAGGAAAACGAAGAGAAGGGGAGGAAACATTTATAAATCTATGCCCTCCATTTTCGTCTTAAACCATTTGTAAAACTTTGATGAATGCATAGTACTTTGTGACTTACTACTCCATTTCTCCTTCGAGACTTATAGAACAAGAAAATAAAGGGAGAAAAGTGTTTTATTTGCGATCGGTACGGTTTTACTACACCAATTCACCTTCTTCATTTTCTTTTTACCTTTTTTTGCTCTCTTTTTTTCCTTTTTATTGAGATAGCACTTTTTCTTGAAAAAACTTTTACTTTGGGTTAGAATGAAAGTATAAGAGTTTAGTACAAGAATTAGAACAAAGAAATAAAGGGAGAAAAGTGATTTTATTCACGATCGGCTTAATTTTACTACACTAGCTAATTCCCCTTCTTCATTTTCTTTTTTATATTGTTTGCTCTTTCTTTCTTTCTTTTTATCGTAGCTAGTAGGTAACCATGTGCATTACTCGCAAGACTAACAAATTTTAAATGACGGAAATAATTAGTTTTTTCTTCTTTTGATATATTATAAATAAATAATTGAATCAAATAATAAGTTGCAAATTCTAACGAAGTAGAGTGTGAAGTCACCATTAGGGTCCAAGGGCGGGCACTTCCATCTCATGTTTCAACCCTAGTATGCCGTTCATAATTGTGGCACACTGTGTCCTTACGGCTTCTGCAAGTTGCATGTGAATGGTGTTGATGCATGGTGAAGAGAACGGTTCATCAAGCCACATCTTGAGCGATAGCTTCTTCTTGAATTAGGAACGATAGCTTGCAAAAGACTGGCATAAAACATGATACAGATCATCTTAAAGGGTATATGAGGTATAGGGTCTCTCGTGAGGGATCTGGTCATAGCATAGTGAAAAGAGCTACACACGTAGAGGGATGGGAAGGATGAAGAAGACTAACATATACTTCAGGACATTATTCGATACTATTAACTTTTCTTTTTTAAACATTGCCAAATCATACAATATGATATACCATTGGCGTAGATGATAAATGTAACTCTCGCACCATAGTGAGTCGGGCAAAGATTAAGATCTTCGTTGAGCCTGTCCTTTGGGTCAACTTAAATTTATTTGGTAATATTCTCACTGGCTCTATGCCTTTATCTGTAAACCATTTATAATTTCTCCCCACGTTCTAGATGTTTTGATATCATATTTTTTGCTTATTTTAGCTCAAGCATTAATGGTTCTAATCTAGTCAAGTACAATTATGTGATGAGTTGTCTTGTGTAAGTAATATTCAGGGACGACGGCAGAAAATAGAATATCTTCATTTATTCCAGACAACAACAAGCAAACATTGCTTTGCATTTTACTGATTGAGGCAGCCGTGAATGCAACATTGTCTTTGACCGGTTCGTGTCTGTGACACCTGCATTTTAAAACACATGTACGCATATAAGATGGTGGCGAATGAGAAGCAACAGAAGATGGTTGCTCGGTCCAGAGAAGTCGTCCCGGAATCCGCCGTCTTCTTTGCCAGAGGAGAAACAGAACACGGACGAACAAGGATGGAGAAATTGCAGAGCTTCGAGGAAGGGAAGGTGACCTGCAGTCTGACGATTTTTTCGTATAATTTGAAAAGATACACCAACTATATATATTAAAAGGTAATGTATTTAAAGAAAGTAATGGCATATAATATTCGGACCGATCATCTCAAAAACCGAAGGGGATTTCCAAATTAGCCCCACAAGCTCTTCATGGACAGTACTGTTCCATCAGTTGTGTATTAGCGGACAATCACGCGATATTGTAATTGGACACCAAACTTCCAGACAATATTACAAAATTGAACAAGACATGCTCACGTATTGCAATATAGCCGACATCAGTTGATATAGCACTTGAAAAAGAAAAAGAAAGCACTTGAAACAAAGGTACATGCACAAATCTATAAGCATTTACGGAACATGGTAATCTCCGCAAACTGGTTTACCGTGTGCTATCTCGAATATACAATACGTTCTTAACTGCTTTATGTTAATTCTTCGAAGAGCTAAGGAGGCAAGTGAGGCGTCAGGAGAACTTCTACAGGATTCGCCTTTGACAAGCTTTGCTGGACCTTCGGTCATGTCCACCGGGGCATTCTCCAGTGTGCCCATATCAAATCCTTGAAGTAGTTGAGCCATGCTAGATGGGTCACCTGGACTGGAGGGTAGGTGCAGCTCCAGGGCAGGCTCTCCTGCCTGAGCCGAATGGGATTAACTCGAAATGCTATCCCGAAGTATCCATGTCGGCCACGTGACATTTGCAAGCAACTGCTCTGGCAGAAAATTGTCGGGGCCGGACCAGACCCTGGGATCTCTATCTAGCTTCCTTGCATTGACGAATACCCAAGCGCCTTTGGGGACAAGGTACCCTTTCAAGGTGCAGTCCTCATTGCCTTCGTGGGGATCAAGTGGGGGGCCGATGGATACAAGGGTGAGGTTTCCTTGACGATGGCTTGTTGCTAGGTACGTAAATTAGGCTTTTGATGTCTGAGTCTTGGACCCATCCGTCCCTAAGTTTTCGAGGTTGAGCTCCTCTTCCTGGGCTTTGTCTAGCACGTGGTTGTGGTTCAGTAAGAGAGACAGGATCCAAGTTAAGGTTATGTCGTGCCCCATCCCGCTACAATATTTATCTTGTTTCCATCAAGAGAGAAAAGCAATTATGTTCTTTATTCAGTATCGTATATCAACCAGATGTAGTTATCTTGAGTTCTACATGTCATTGTTTCTCTTTAAAGAGCACCATAATAAAACGTGCCAAATCAGGTACTAGATACAAGAGATTTTGTTTGATGTTTCGAAAGACAGCCTTGCTCAGACGCAAATAACAACATAGGATACAACTGAAAAGGATTTGAACAAGGGGGGATTTTTGAACTTAATCCCCTTTCTTGAAACCCAAAGTACCTCTTCCCTGCAATCACCTGTGTAATAACACTTTAAGGTGGTGTTCGAGTCACTGACTGATGATCACAGGCTCTTTTTGCTAATAGCAATAGGCTGGTCATGACCATTAGAAACTGTTATTACCGTTCGTAAAGTCTGCTGATCAGGGTGCCGATCTTGGAGACCTGCGCATGCCTTAATGCCTCGAGCCGTTGGGGACTCAGGTGCTTGAGCATGGTCAGCTTACTCATCTTGTGCTAGCTGTTAAAATTAGGTCCGCTTGTCTAGGACTCGATCTTGGTACCAGTCCATAACGATCAAAGTCGAATCATGAGCCTATTGATGAAGCAAATTCAATGAAGCAACAACTGGGACCATAAAGAAGCGGCCATAAACTCGAGAGCTTGACCAATTTGAAAGATCATTTGATGTAGTTGAAATAAAAACGATTCAAGAATGAGAGAAAGAACTAATGCCTCATTTAGGTATATCGATTGAACTACCCATAAAAGGGTATTTTCTCAAGAAATAGTATTCTTGCTTATTTCGATGATCCTTGATACACAAGAAAGAATCAAGGAATTACTAAATATGGGACTATAGAGATGCATTCAATGGTTAAAAAAGAGGATTTGATTGAGTATCGAGGAATCAAAGAATTTAAGCAAAAATACCAAATGAAAATAGATCGATTTCAAAATGATTGAAAAAAAAATTCAGTCATTCACTATTCCTCGAAAAGTTAAGGATTAGTAATTCTTTTTAGAAATAGAATGGATTCGGTCTTATACATACTTACATATGCGAGGAAGGTAATAAAAAAAAGAAAGAAAATGAGACTTCTTTTGCTCTTCCTCTCTCTGCTCTGTTTCTGCCCGAACCAAGCCCTCTCTCTCTGTCTCTCCCCTTCTCCTCCGATTGAAGCTGCCACCTTTACTCTGGGGTGCAAAAAGTTTCAAGGGCATAACACTATGATACAAAAAGTAAAAATTGTAATAATTGAATATACAAGTTTTTACAAATGTTATAATCAAATACATTCCGTCAATTTCTGATTAATACTGTTAGCAAATGCTGACGTGACTGCTGACATTTGAAGAAGTAGCAAACGCGGCAATATTTTAAAATTAAAAAATTCAATTTTTAAATTAAAAAATAAAATAATTGAAGAAATTAAAGAAAAAAAAAGGATGTCGAGAGATCTAAGATCTCTCAACTGTCATGGGGTGAGGGCGCCCGGTGACCCCGCCCCCGATCGTTGTCAACGGTGGACTCAGAGCCCGCTGGCAGCGTATCTGATGGTGGGGTCGCCAACAGAGGCGCCCCCACCCCCAGATTTGGGTTTGCAATTTTTTTTTTCTGTTAAAGCATAATCAAAGAAAATCAACCATGGCAGCAGACTTTCGATCTGGTATTTGTCTTCTTTTCACTTAGTTCAACCGAAAATCATGTATGGACCCATGGAGATAGTGAGCTGGACAAACACATGGAGATGGAGAAACACAGGGGGGTAAAAGCATGGTGTGTCAGAGGGAGAAATGGAGATGGAGAAATAGTGGGACTCATGGAGATGGAGAAACATAGGGGGAGAGAGCTGGGGATGGTTAGCTTCTCCGACAGCAGCATCGCTGCCCACTCTTTGACATTACTATCGCCGGCTCACCCATGTAGATTGTGAGCTTCTCTGACTTCGTCAATTGAAACCGGCAACTCGTCCATGATGTTTTCATAGTAGCAACATCTCCTTACTTTCAGATCGGGAGGAATTTATTTTAGGAGATCCCGTGAAAACCTAGATTTGATCTGGCGAGATTTGACGACATTTCAAGTTTTTGTTTTATTATTATTATTATTATTATTATTTTCGAGGACGTTGGCACCTTTTTTTCCTACCTCCCGACACATAAATTTATATTTATGCTACGTCGAACTAGTATCAACATATCGTAAATCATGTAATCGTCGAACTACGTTCGGATGGAGATAACGTCATGTATTTGATTGTAACATTTGTGAAAACTTGTGTATCAAATTGTTATAAATTTTACTTTTTGTATCAAAATGTTACACCTGTAAAACTTTTTTTTTTTTGTTATACCACGAAGTAATCACGGCCACCTCAATCAGTAAAATGCGAAGCAATGATTGCTTGTTGTTGTCTAGAATAAATGAAGATATTCTATTTTTCGCCTTCATCCCTGAATGCACAAGACAACTCAGCACATAATTGTACTAAAAAAGGATCTTAATCTTTGCTCGACTCACTATGGCGCAAGAGTTACATTTATCATCTATGCCAATGGTATATCATATCATATTGTATGATTCGGCAATGTTTAAAAAAAATAAATTAATAGTATCGAATAATGCCCAGAAGTATATGTTAATGATCATTATTTGGTTAGTAAAGCAAAATAAGCCACAAATTCAATCGCTAATTTTTTCCTTCAGTTAATTGGGTAAGAAAGGGGAAAACAAAACAACTAAGATGATGCATACTAATTAAGATTTCATGTATGAACTGTCTGTCCCCATAAATGAACTATATCAACAAAATTATAAAATTGAGCACAAATGCCACTGCAGATGACGATGTGAAATTTAAGGTTAAAAGAAAAAGGCTACTTATCATAGTTAAAAGTATATTAATAAATGCCTTACCACAAAGAGAACTAGCAAATATACTTTCCAGTTGATGAAGGAAATAATAAACAAGCAGTTAATTAAAATGCTATTTTACCATAAAACTAGCCTAAGCATCGAGTCAGAGTTGAAGATCTAGCCGAGTCAGAGTCATAGTTAACAAAAAGCAAAATGTCAGCGTTTTAGGCAGAGTTTCATGGGTGCGGACTTTTTTTTTTCCCTGTAAGCTTACCTGCGGATTTCATTAACATGCACGTACATGATTCCACTATAAATAGAAGGTAGCTCCTCCCATTATTTCGACAATTTCCCTTCCATTTATTCAGTCATCATTTCCCTACGAGACTCAATTATGGGGGGTTCGCATTGGACCAAATAACCCCCAATCCGACTTTTCTTTTGTGTTTCGGGTCAAAATTTGGTCATTCTTTGAGTACAAAAATTGAACGACTGGGAGCCGCTCTTCATCCACCCAATCGTTATTTTTAACTCACCCAGGTCAGTTGAACATAGTCATACCAACAGTAGATGAACCATTAATTATATGGAGCTGGAGTCTCCAAGGATGAATATTTGCCCATATGGAGGATTCAAAGGCAAAACAAGGTTCATAGCAGAAGGAACCCCCACCAACCCACCCACCCAAACCCCCCCGGTGCGTCAGCATCAGTTCCTGCTCCACTCTCCGGATTGCGCATTTGCCGCTGGTAGCTTGCATTTCTGTGGAATCGTAGTCATACCCAAGGAACACGAAATCTCTGTCCTCGAGTAGTTGATCTGTCCATATCTGTGAGTGAATGAGAGATTGGAAGAAATGTGAGGAATCTGTTGACTTGCTACCTCGTATAACGCGATAGTCTTGTCGTTGATAAGGCAAAGGGGCACGCAATTGGAAAATGAATATAATGGAGTCTGGACGTACCACATACTGCAATTATTTGTTCCCTCCTCCTTCTCTTGGTCCTCCTCCACCTTCTCACGTGGATGTCCAAGCAATTTATTTTTACTTTTTACATAATTTATTAGTTAAATTACAAGTTAATTATTTGGAGTATTTTGAAAAAAGTGTGGGTATGCATGCGTCATAATTCATCTGTTAGCAGTGTAATGATGTATTAGTTGAGTACGTAGTTCATGTATCGTACATGTCCATCTTGAATCAACGTTTTGTAATATTCTCATGCGCTCACGAGTCACTTCACTACAAGAAATTTTATATGTTGTGACAAATTCTATTATTACGAAAGAAATTTTATTGCAAAAAATGTATATTGTGATAAAAATGTTAAATTATACTAAATAAAGTCCCATAATGCAAATACTTATTATGTATGTAGATACATATATATGTATATACATATTTTCAATATTGTGTGAGCGCCGAAAACTAAATGTTCCCACGATAACTAACGTATATGTATATACATACTTAATCTGTATATTGTGATAATAATGTTAAATTATACTAAACAAAGTTTTATAATGCGCATACTTAATATGTATGTAGATACATATTTATGTATATGTATACATATATTTTCCATAATGTGTAAACGCCAAAAACTAAGTAATTCCCATAATAATTAGCATAAACTGGTCAAATGATTGATCCATGATTGCCTCAAGTGTGAAGATGATCGGAAGACCGAGTACGGTGAGCAGCCTGGTACTGCGAGTTGCCCAAATGATTTTCTCAGGTGTTTCGATCATGGAGATGCATATGGATGGACATGTCAGCATACATACAGCTCTTAGGTACACACGACTTTTGTAGCCACATCCAGCTTAATTCTCCGTTAAGAGTTTAAAAATTGATAAATAAGAAAACTCATGTCTTAGTAAGCATTGTCATTTGCTTCTTGTCCGGGCCTCTATAGGGAAAATCATTGAGCAGGACAATTAATTAGGGTAAGAAATGAGGAAAATATTCCCTTGTTATTGTTTTCCATTATTATACATATGGAAACCAAAGCTTTCAAGTACCTACGTGTTCAAAAACATGGAACACAAGACATATCATACGTGAGGGAGGTCATACAAAAAGTCAGTAACTTCAGACAGAATGAATGACCACGTACTTACATTAGACATTGATGTTACATTTTATACATAAATAGATGAAGGGGGAAAAAGAATTATGCACTTGGCCTTCAACATAGTAGTATAAAGTATGATTATATTCAATCTTGACAGTTACGTACCTGCATCGATGTCAATCCTGCTATTGTGGAGCTTGGCTCTGGTGTGCCTTGATGTGTACGCCTTGAAGATGCACGCATACATATATACTCTATTGCTTTTGAGGTTAGTTGTGGTCGGGAATTGGGTACGTTCCGCTAACTACTTACAAATGTTCTCTATTATCCTACGTAAAATAAAGAACAATCAATGCCATATGCCAGATTATTCGTTTTGAACTTGCAAGTGGCCTTTTTTTTTTTAATCACTATCAGTAGCATGCTCCTGGGCAGGAGATCTCGTGTTGTACACCTGCGATCTCCAGCACTAGCAGGCCCAGACGACCATAGTTCTGTACTATGAGGTGTCTATTGCACTTGCCTTCATTGCTGGGGTCTCATCTTCATTTCTGCTACCATGAGTTTTATTACTTTAACCCGCTCTGTTTGAGTCTTTTTGAGGATTCAAATGACGAACTTTGTAGTCAGCCTCCTATTGGAGCTTATGAACTCCATATCATGTATATGTACTTAGTAACGTTCTGATGCTTTGTACTCCTATAAACTCCATATCATGATATCCTATGTATTACTTTTGCTCAATGTCTCAATGTCATTACAAATTGTCTAGCTAATAATCCCGTTTTATATAGAATCCAAATAATTTAGTTTTGGCAATTAATGTAGAATATTGTGTGAGCGTCCAAACAGAGCGGGCTAAGCACATATACATGATATGGAGTTCATAGGCTCCAATAGGAAGCTGACTTCAAAGTTCATCAGTTGAATCCTCGAAAAGACTCAAACAGAACGGGCTAAAATAATAAAACTCATGGTTTCAGAAATGAAGATGAGACCCCTAGCAGTGAAGTCAAGTGCAGTAGACACCTCTTAGTACAGAACTAGGGTCGTATGTGCCTGCTAGTGCTGGAGATCGCGGGTGTACAGCACGAGAACTCCTATCCAGGAGCATGCTGTTGATAGTGATAAGAAAAAGGCCGCTTGCAAGTTCAAAGTGAATCATCTGACATCTGGTATTTTCTGTTCTATATTTTACTTAGGATAATAGAGAACATTTGTAATAAGTCAAAGGAAGGTTCCTGACCACGAGATTTTGTGTTCCCTGGGTATGACTACGATTACATGGAAATGCAAGCTACCAGCGACAAATGCGTAATTCGGAGATTGGAGCAGGGAACTGATCATGATGCGGGAAAGGAGAAGCTACTGTACCTGCTTGCTTGTCGAGCTGAGCGAGAGATGGCAATGTCGGAGAGTTGATCTAGAAGCAGAGAGGGAGATGGCGTGAGCTAACTATGGCGAGGTGGTAAGAGTGATGGCATGGTAGCTGGCTATAATTTCTTTTTATACATAGCAAGAAAGTGGGAGAGAGCAAGTGAGGCTGAAAGAAACGAGACAAAACAGAAAAGGCCCTTGCTGGTCATGCGGTACGAGGTTACGAGAAATAGAATACCCTTCGAAAGAATTTCAAGAAATTAATTAGGTAAATTATTTTCTTTTTCAATCAATAACCGAAGTTTAATTTAATCAAATGAACAAAATAGAGGAAAAACCTTCGCAAGAATCAGCCAATTAATTAATATGCATGGAAGAAAACTACGTATCCACGTTCTTATAATAAATTTTTCTTTATTTAAGACAATTTTCTTTCCGAAAAAACTTCATTCAGTTCAAACTCCAATGGCTACCCACTAATTCCAAATCGAATGTGCGATGCTCAGCTCCGTTTTATCACTAGAGCATTAAATTAAATATAACGTGTACACTAGGAGCAGTCTAGAGTGTTGATTCTCGCTGGTTGAGTTTGCATTGTTGATTTCCTTTTTCCCACTGGCAATGTCAATTGCCCATGATGTCTGTGGCATAGCTTGCTCGGTTACAGCTGATCAGGAAGCGAAGGTGATTTTGCTGTTTTACTTTGTTGTTTCTGATTTGCCAAGGTAACATTTGTCCTATGTTGAGCCAAAACAAGGTAACATTTCCTTATATTTAAGTTAGTTTATTTATTGATATTTTCAAATTAACAGGTTACATGGACTAACCAGTGGTCCTGCAAATGTCAACCCTTATCCGAGATGGGGTGGGGGTGGGGGGTGGTGTGTTGTTGGGGTGGGGTTATATAGCTCGTAACAAACAACTATTGAGGGTTCGAATCCCTCTCACCTTTACCTCGATGAAGATATTTCTTTCTTGGGGCTAAAATTCCGGAAATTAGAAATGCCAAAATAGGAATATCTTTCTCGTTGTTTGAATTTCTTGCCTATTTTTTTCTTGAGGAGACCCACATTTGATCCAATCCGTGAAAGGAGACATGAGTGTTATACTAGCCTTCAAAAGAATCGAGTCGAGCATCTGAACTGAGCATAGTCTTACCCTGTGGCGGATGTCAGCGGTTCGAGTCCGCTTATCTCCAACTCGATCAAACTAGAGGTTACCAAGGAACCATGCATAGCACTGAATAGGGAACCGCCGAATACACCAGCTAGGGCGGCAAATTTTGGGATGTTGGGGGATATCATTATTGTCGAACCTAATGCCTACATTGCATTCGCTGGTAAAAGAGCCACTCTTTGTTGTGGGGTTGTTACGGATTGGCCGACCATATGGATAGGGAACTATCCGTGAAAGGAGACATGAGTGTTATACTAGCCTTCAAAAGAATCAAGCCAAGCATATGAGAAATCCTGAGCATAGTCTTACCCTGTGGAGGATGTCAGAGGTTCGAGTCAGCTTATCTTCAACTCGATCAAACTAGAGGTTACCAAGGAACCATGCATAGCACTGAATGGGGAACCGCCAAATACACCAGCTACGGTGGCTAGTTTTGGGATGTTGGGGGATATCTATTACAGATTGTATATTAGGAACTTGTATATACGGTATTTGATATTTTCAGTAGTCATAGATATTAGGATTATGGCATTAATTAGTTTCCCCTTTTGTAAGACTACACAGTCTATAAACTGTGTCGAACGATTCAATGAATATTAAGTCGGATTCTTCCAATTATTCACATTGCGGAACCTAATGCCTACATTGAATTCCCTTGTAAAATTGCCACCCTTTGTTGTGGGTTTGTTATGGATTGGACGGCCATACGGATAGGGAACTGTTCTCCAGTCAATATCCTGTCAACGAATGTAAAATTTGTTGTATCAATGATATTACCTGAAAGGAAAATGAGCTTTGCTCCTCTGGGCACTAGGCGCTCCCGTGATTCGCGAGAAGGAAAAAGGATTTACGGTTTCCAAGCCTGGCGCAAAGCGAAGGGATTGGATTTCACCTATAATCAGATCAGTGGGCAACCATGAAGCTCAGCAAGCCTTGTAAGAAGTACACGCTTTACTCGCCCCAGAATCAAGTTTTAGAGAACGACCTACCTCTCCCGCCCTTCTATGATGCCCTGAGAATAGTAGCTAGGGGAGAAGATCGTTCCCAGCGAATGAGTAGTTTTGATACAAGGCTCCCGCTTTTTCTGGAATAAAACTGGGGCTCCCCAAGCTAAGGTCTGAACGAAGACAACGTCCAACGGGTATCTGTGTATTCTGGACGTGAAGCGAAGGTCAACGAGATTCCCGACACTGAATTAAATTGATGTTTGACAGCACGACACTTGTCAGAAGAAGTTCTACCTATATCATTCCAAGTTTAGGAACCTAGAGTTGAGTATCCCGATCTAAGAGCTGACGAAGGGAATCTTAACCGCACAAGCCTGGGCTGTTCCTACCTCCATCCTAGTGATGGTTTTGAAATCCTTTATAATAGGTAATCAGTTTTTCAATAAAGAAGCCCCGCTCCATAAGGGGAACCCATTTTTGGTCATTATGTATGGTATGGATTGCATTCATCCGTAATGCATCTTCTTTTTTTTTTTCATTTTTATTTCTTTTTATCCTTTCCGCCCCCAATGAGAAGTGGAATTTGTAACCCAGCCAATAGGGACATCGGTAATGGGAGTTCGAGTTAAAGGCTGGCTTGCAATACGACGGTAGGAGCAAGAGACAGTGGGCAAGCTACGAGCTCTATGCCAGCCAAACCTGACGAGGAATCCATTCTCGGGAACAAACAGCCAAAAGTATTGAAGGAATGGCCATAAGAATGGGTGCATCATGACATCATAAGATGTCTCGTCCATAATGCAAATCCTTATTATGGATGTAGATATATATATATATATATATTTAATATCCGAAAACCAAGTGTTCCCACGATAACTAACGTATATGTATATACATACTTAATCTGTATATTGTGATAATAATGTTAAATTACACTAAATAAAGTCTTATAATGCGCATACTTAATATGTATATAGATACATATATATGTATATGCATACACATATCTTCAATATTGTGTAAACGCCATAAACTAAGTAATTCCCATAATAATTAGCATAAACTGATCAAATGATTGATCCATGACTGCCTTAAGCGTGAAGATGATCGGAAGACCGAGTACGGTGAGCAGCCTGGTACTGCGAGTTACCCAAATGATTTTCTCAGGTGTTTCGATCATGGTGATGCATATGGATGGACATGTCAGCATATATACAGCTCTTAGGTACACACGACTTTTGTAACCACATCCAGCTTAATTCTCTATTAAGAATTTAGAAATTGATAAATAAGAAAACTCATGTCTTAGTAAGCATTGTTATTTGCTTCTTGTCCGGGCCTCTATAGGGAAAATCATTGAGCAGGACAATTAATTTGGGTAAGAAATGAGGAAAGTATTCCCATGTTATTGTTCTCCATTATTATACATATGGAAACCAAAGCTTTCAAGTACCTACGTGTTCAAAAAATTGAAACACAAGACATATTATACGTGAGGGAGGTCATACAAAAAGTCAGTAACTTCAGACAGGATGAATGACCCCGTACTTACATTAGACATTGATGTTACATTTTATACATAAATAGATGAAGGGGGCAAAAGAATTATGCACTTGTCCTTCAACTTAGTAGTATAAAGTATGATTATATTCAATCTTGACAGTTATGTACCTGCATCGATGTCAATTCTGCTATTGTGGAGCTTGGCTCTGGTGTGCCTTGATGTGTGTGCCTTGAAGATGCACGCAGACATATATACTCTATTGCTTTTGAGGTTGGTTGTGATCGGGAATTGGGTATCTTCCGCTGACTTATTACAAATGTTTTCTATTATCCTACGTAAAATATAGAACAAACAATACCATATGCCAGATTATTCGTTTTGAACTTGCAAGTGGCTTTTTTTTTTATCACTATTAGTAGCATGCTCCTGGACAGGAGTTCTCCTGCTGTACACCTCCGATCTCCAGCACTAGCAGGCCCAAATGACCATAGTTCTGTACTATGAGGTGTCTATTGCACTTGCCTTCATTGCTGGGGATCTCATCTTCATTTCTACTACCATGAGTTTTATTACTTTAGCCCGCTCTGTTTGAGTCTTTTTGAGGATTCAAATGACGAACTTTGTAGTCAGCCTCCTATTGGAGCTTATGAACTCCATATCATGTATATGTACTTGGTAACGTTCCGATGCTTTGTACTCCTATAAGCTCCATATCATGATATCCTATGTATTACTTTTGCTCAGTGTCAATGTCATTACAAATTGTCTAGCTAACAATCCCGTTTTATATAGAATCCAAATAATTTAGTTTTGGCAATTAATGTAGAATATTGTGTGAGCGTCCAAACAGAGCAGGCTAAGTTCATATACATGATATGGAGTTTATAGGCTCCAATAGGAAGCTGACTTCAAAGTTCATCATTTGAATCCTCGAAAAGACTCAAACAGAACGGGCTAAAGTAATAAAACTCATGGTTTCAGAAATGAAGATGAGACCCCTAGCAGTGAAGTCAAGTGCAGTAGACAACTCATAGTACAGAACTAGGGTCGTCTGTGCCTGCTAGTGCTGGAGATCGCGGGTGTACAACACGAGAACTCCTGTCGAGGAGCATGCTGTTGATAGTGATAAGAAAAAGGCCACTTGCAAGTTCAAACTGAATCATTCGACATATGGTATTTTATGTTCTATATTTTACTTAGGATAATAGAGAACATTTGTAATAAGTCAAAGGAACGTACCCGGTTCCTGACCACGACCAACCTCTAAAGCACTGGAGTATATACGTCTACGTGCGACTTCAAGGCATACACAACGAGGCACGCCAGAGCCAAGTTCCACAACAGCAAAATTGACATCGATGCAGGTGTGTTACTGTCAATGTTGAATATAATCAATAATACTTTATACTACTAAGCTGAAGGCCAAGTGTATAACTCTTTTGCACCCTTCATCTGTTTATGTATAAAATGTAACATCAATGTAATGTAAGTACGTGGTCGTTCATCCTGTCTGAAGTTCTGACTTTTTATATGACCTCTCTCACGTATGGTATGTCTTGGGTTCCAAATTTTTGAACGTAGGTACTTGAAAGCTTTGGTTTCCATATGTATAATAATGGAAAGCAACAACAAAAGAATACTTTCCTCATTTCTTACCATAATTAATCGTCCTGCTCAATGATTTTCCCAATAAAGGCCCGGACAAGAAGCAAATAACAATGCTTACTAAGACATGAGTTTTCTTATTTATCAATTTCTAAATTCTTAACAGAGAATTAACCTGGATGTAGCTATGAAAATCGTACGTACTTGAGAGCTGCATGTATGCTGACATGTCCATCCATATGCATCGCGCGATCGAAACAGCTGAGAAAATCATTTGGGCAACTCGCAACACCAGGCTGCTCACCGTACTCGGTCTTCCGATCATCTTCACACTTAAGGTAGTCATGGATCAATCATTTGATCAGTTTATTTAAAAAGTATATATGTATTTCTTATCAATTTTTTTCTCTTTATATGTGACATTAATTTAGACAAAGAACAAAAGTTAACCAAAATTTTAAAAGTGCGTATAATTGTAGAATTAAGTGCATGTATCACCGAAAATCGAGTAGCGCTGGCATGAAATCAAATGTCACCGAAGAGAAAAGGGAGCAGAATCCCATCTAGGTTTCAAGGGACACTCCCATCATATATACCTAACACAATAACAAATAAGATTTCTTGCTACGAAAATAGCTAATAACTTATTATGGGTCTTGTCAAAATAAGCTCGTCCTAATAAGTATATCATAACAAAATAATGTTTGGTCACAATATCTTATAACTTATGGTGATAAACTTATTTTCGCGATGAAAACGTTATATAATGTGTGTCACAATTTACAAAAATATGCATATTCATATATGTTAGTATTTATGAGAATTATTTAGTTTGTACGTTCACACAATATTAAAGATATATGTAATATAAATATATATGTATCTACATACATATTAAGTATGTGCATTTTGAAACTTTATTTAGTGTAATTTAACATTCTTATCACAATATACAAATTAAGTATGTATATAACACATTAAATATATATATATATATATATATATTAGTTATTATGGAAATACTTGATTTTCGGCGTTCACACAATATTAAAGATATGTACATACATATAAATATATATGTATATATATATATATTAAGTATATGCATTATGAGATTTTATTTATTGTAATTTAATATTCTTATCACAATATACTTTTTCTTGTGATAAAAATTTTTTCGTAGCAATAGAATTTGTCAAAATATACAAAATTTGTTATAGTGAAGTGAGGAAAACCAAAATGTCATATTAAAAGTCAAAGCTTTCAAGTACTTACGTGTTCAAAAAGTTGGAACACAAGACATAGCATACGTGAGGGAGGTCATATAAAAAGTCAGTAACTACAGGTTGGATGAACGACCACGTACTTACATTAGACATTGATATTACACTTTTATACGTAAACAGATGAAGAGGGCAAAAGAATTATAGACTTGGCCTTCAGCTTAGTAGTATAAAAGTATTATTGAGTATATTCAATCTTGACAGTTACTTAGCTGCATCGATGTCAATTCTGCTATTATGGAGCTTGGCTCTGGTGTGCCTCGATGTGTATGCCTTGAAGATGCATGTAGACATATATACTCTATTGTTTTTGAGGTTGGTTGTGATCGGGAATTGGGTACGTTCCACTGACCTGTTACAAATGGTCTCTATTATCCTATGTGAAATATAGAACAAACAATCCCATATGCCGGATGATTCATTTTGAACTTGCAGGTGGCCTTTTTATTTTTTATTTTTTATCACTATTAGCAGCATGCTCCTCAACAGGAGTTCTCGTGCTGTACACCCGCAATCTCCAGCACTGGTAGGCCCATACGACCATAGCTCTGTACTATGAGGTGTCTATTGCTCTTGCCTTCATTGCTGGGGGTCTCATCTTCATTTCTGCTACCATGTCTTTCATTACTTTATCTCGCTCTGTTTGAGTCTTTTCGAAGATTCAAATGACAAACTTTGAAGTCAGCTTCCTATTGGAGCCTATGAGCTCCATATCATGTATATGTACTTGGTAACGTTCCGACCCTTTGTACTCCTATAAACTCCATATCATGATATCCTATGTATTACTTTTGCTCAATGTCTCAATGTCATTACAAATTGTCTCGCTAATAATCCCGTTTTATATAGAATCCAAATAATTTAGTTTTGGCAATTAATGTAGAATTTTTTAAGGAAATGAAGGAAACGATCGACTGGAAGGCATGATTAATTCATTTATTGATCTGTACATATATAGAGGTGCTTAAGAAGAGAAAGATAATAGGGAAAGATCCTACAGATTATCATTCCGCCATCTAACTATCCTAATCTTGAGCCATCCGCTGAATCGGGGAATTATACATATATATATATATATATCCTGTAATACACTTCATACTAATCTTGAGCCGTCTCTTCAAGTTTTGTTCTTTTTCATTCTTACCCTATGCGCAGCTCTATACAAACATTTAATTGTTAATTCGTTAATATTATCATCTAATTACGGAATAAGGCAGAAAATATTTATTAAAATAGGGTCGCTTAATTATGCATGTTGAGAACTTAAATTATGAAATTGGTCATTTAATTATGTTGAGAAAAAGGACTTTAAAAGTAAATAAAAATGAAATAAAATTACTGCTTTGGGTTGGATGATATGGTGGACAAGGGTGAACTGACAGAGAAAGAAATCTCCTTATTTTATTTTATTTTCTGTTTTAGATTTTCGACATTGTTTTCTTTAAATGATAAAATAATAAAAAGAAAACATAAGAGAAATATGTGGTTGAAATTTATTGTAAATATTTTAAGAGACAATAATTCTAATTTCTAAGTCGGTTAAACAAATAAGAAAAAAAAGACGAGAGAGAGCGACGAATGAATGAGGGGAAAAAAAGAACTCGTACTGAGAGAGGGATGAATCAATCGATCCGTGGGGTTTTGAGGGAAGTCAGACGATTTCTTCTTCTAACTCCAATCGATCACAAACAAAGGGTGAATTGATGATCTCTGCTGGGTTTGTGGAGAAATTCAGGGGTAGTAGAATGGATGAGGATTTTGGGGGAAATCGAAGGTTGGTGGAGGAGAAGCCTGCTTTTAGCACAAACATGAGGAAAATGCGTGTTCTAACAAATTTAGGTAATCTGTCACTTATTCTGCTATTCTTTTCTTTGTTGGAGATTTGAGATCATATGATATTGGTGTATGTGGGCTATATTTATTGATTGGTGTTCGATTGCTGGGGAAGAAAGAATCATGCTTTGCTTTCATGTCATATCTCTAATTGTAGTATATTAACTTCACAAAGAGGTTTTGATGAGTATGGTAAAATAATTGCCAATCATAGTATATGTTTATTTCCATTGCAAGTGAAAAAGCTTTTGGTCCTTTTTCTTTTGAATGGACCGGCAAACCGGCGTGAATTTTTACTGGCGTATAAATACTGCTTATGAGCTGTTTGTAGAGAAATATCAAATATGAGGGTCAGTCCAAAAAATGTGTTGAACAATGAAATGTCTTTGGGAGAGCCACGAGTAAGGTTCACCCACTCAAGTATGTTGCTCCAAGTAATTTCTAGCTGCTGTATTTTTTTCAATCATATTTCATAGAACAAAGATGTAATGACTGGGCATGCATATCAAATTAAAAATTTTCCCTTTTTTGCCATTAAGAAATTGAAGGGTAAGTGGTATTGGATATCATAATAGGAGATTGGTTTCTTGAATTTATTTCTTCTTTTGATAGAGTTACATAAACTTTCACAAAATACTAAAATGAGAGTCTTTATACGTAGCTGTTACACTAGCACCACGTGACAATTGTGAAATATATCATAAGTAAAATATCAATCTCTTACTTCAAATTTATTGATCTTCTTTTTTTGCTGAAATTTATTGATCTTATTCATTCTACCAAATTAGTGAAGTTGTCAATACTTTTTATATGACATATATAAGTCTTCATTTCAATATGTCAGTTAATGGCCTCATTTGTATATGGTCGAATATTGAATCGACAAACAGCAAAGACAACTCTGCTTCCTCTTCAATATTCTGTTATGTGTATTATGTTCTCTATCTCTCTTTTTTCCCTTTTTTTTATATATATTTAAAATGCTCTTATATCTCATTACAATTTGGTCCCTCATCAGCCTCTCTCCTTAATCCTTGCAATTCTTTTCTCTTGAGCTGAAAAATCATGGTACATTGTATTTCCAGTTTTTGTGGATTGATATCCACCAAGAACCTTTGTCTTCTTTCATTTGCATAAATATGAGACTCAATGCAAAACAATGCATAAATTGATTTTCAAAATGCATTAAAAAATGCATCACAAACTCACCTGGCTAGAAGTACCCTGGACCTTGCTTCTTTAAGATGGAGATGACTCCTACGGAATGACAGCCTATGTATTACTAATAGTTCCGATCTCCTTTGCTATCTCCATCCAATTTTTTGTTTATTAATCTCCTGTTGCTGTAGTCTGTTGATATGGCTATGTATATTGGATTTGGCACGAGTGCAATTCGAGGATCCTTCAATTTCCGTTTTAGTATGGAAAATTATTTCTAGCGTGGAAGAGAGAATTGCTTGACTGCCCAACCTAACTTTTATGATAATTGTTTCTGTTTTTGCCGCAAGAATTAATGGGTTTAGAGCTTGATTTGTAATGTTCTGAGTCCGCGTCTTGCAATATTCTGCTCCTCAATAACAGTAGGGGGAAGTGTTTCATGTCTGATGAGATTGACATTTATCAAACGCATTTTTCTGGGTTGATGCATTAAACTGATGATCGAGGACAAACAAATATGGACAGATACTGATCTAGTTCCTCGTGGTTCATTGAAACTTCTCGGTCATGTAGTAATGGTAACATGAATCCGTAAAGCAGTGGCATGACAATGCCTCCCTTTGATGTTGTTCACCAAATTAAATTAAACGTGGCATTACATACAGAAATTCCTAAGTAATACTACGCAAGTTTGCACTACTATGAAACGGTAAATGAAAAAAGATAAAAATTTCCTTTTCTACAAGAAAGTCATAAATAGTAGAGTGGTTCAAATGACCTATATTATGTTGATCTTGAAAAGAATCAACATCTCATGTCAAAATGTATACTTAGTCGATATTGTACGAAAGCGTGGCAATGTTTCCAGATGAACTTCTTATGGCATAAACGGACAAGTACAGTCGTCGAACTATCTTATTTTTTGAGAAACTAGCATAGTCAACTGTATATGGTCAGCTCAATGCCGATTAATGAAAAGCTTCTGGCTGGCAGAAACAACATGCCCCTGGTGACTGCTCTGACGATTTTTTTGTATAATTTGAAAAGATACACCAACAATGCATATTCAAAGGTAATGTATTTAAAGCAAGTAATGGCATATAATATTTGAGGGAAAAAAAGTAATGGCATATGATATGCGGACCGATCATCTCAAAAACCGAAAGGGATTTCCAAATTAGCCCCACAAGTTCTTTATGGACAGTACTGTTCCATCAGTCGTGTATTAGCGGACAATCACGATGCATTGCCATTCCAAACCACGATATTATAATTGGACACAAAACTTCCAGACAATATTACAAAATTGAACAACACATGCTCATGTATTACAATCTAGCCGAGTTAAGTTGATAAAGCACTTGAAAAAAAAAAAAGAAAGAAAGAAAACACTTGAAACAAAGGGACATGCACAAATCTATAAGCATTTATGGAGCACGGTAATCTCCGCGAACTGGTTTACTGGGTGCTATCTCCAATATACGATACATTCTTAACTGTTTTATGTTAATTCTTCGAAGAGATAAGGAGGCAAGTGAGGCGTCAGGATAACTTCTACAAGATTCACCTTCGACAAGCTTTTCTGGACCTTCGGTCATGTCCACTATGGTCCATATTGGCGCGAGATGAGTAAGCTGACCATGCTCGAGCACCTGAGTCCCTGACGGCTCAAGGCATTAAGGCATGTGCTGGTCTCCAAGATCGGCACCCTTATCAGTGGACTTTACGAACGATAATAACAACTTCTGATGGTCATGACCGGCCTATTGCTATTAGCAAAAAGAGCCCATGATCATCAGTCAGTAACTCGAACACCATGACCTTAAATGTTATTGCAGAGATGATTGCAGGGAAGAGGTACTTTGGGTCTCAAGTAAGGGGATTAAGTTCGAAAATCCCCTGTCGTTCAAATCCTTTTCAGTTGTGTCCTATGTTGTTATTTGCTTTCGAGCAAGGATGTCTTTTGAAACATCAAAGAAAATCTCTTGTAGCTAGTACCTGGTTTGGCACGTTTTATTATAGTGCTCTTTAAAGAGAAACAATAACATGTATAACTCGAGATAACTGCAGCTGGTTGATATATGATATTGAATCTCGAACATAATTGCTTCTCTCTTGATGGAAAGAAGATACTTATTGTAGCGGGATGGGGCACAACATAACCTTAACTTGGGTCCTGTCGCTCTTACTGAACCACAACCATGTGCTAGACAAAGCCCAGGAAGAGGAGCTCAACCTCAAAAAATTAGGGACAGATGGGTCCAAGACTCAAACATCAAAAGCCTAATTTAAGTACCTAGCAACAAGCCATCGTCGAGGGAACCTTACCCTTGTATCCATCGACCCCGCCCCCCACCCCCCCATCCCCATGAAGGTGATGAGGACTGCACCTTGAAAGGGTACCTTGTCCCCAAAGGCGCTCAGGTATTCGTCAATGCAAGGAAACTAGATGGAGATCCCAGGGCCTGGTCCGGTCGTGACAGTTTTCTGCCAGAGCGGTTTCTAGCAAATGTCACATGGCCGACCTGGATACTTCGGGATAGCATTTCGAGATCATCCCTTTTGGCTCAGGCAGGAGAGCCTGCCCTGGAGCTCCACCTGCCCTCCAGTCCAGGTGACCCATCTAGCGTGGCTCAACTACTTCAAGGATTCGATATGGCAACACTAGAGAATGCCCCTGTGGACATGACCGAAGGTCCAGCAAAGCTTCTCGAAGGTGAATCCTGTAGAAGTTCTCCTGACGCCTCACTTGCCTCCTGAGCTCTTCGAAGAATTAACATAAAATAGTTAAGAACGTATTGTATATTGGAGATAGCACACGGTAAACCAGTTCGCGGAGATTACCATGTTCCATGCTTATAGATTTGTGCATGTACCTTTGTTTCAAGTGCCTTCTTTTTTCTTTTTCTTTTTTCAAGTGCTTTATCAACTGAAGTCGGCTACATTGCAATACGTGAGCATGTCTTGTTCAATTTTGTAATATAGTCTGGAAGTTTTGTGTCCAATTACAATATCGTGGGTTCGAATGGCAACGCATCGAGATTGTCTGCTAATACACGACTGATGGGACCGTACTGTCCATAAAGAACTTGTGGGGCTAATTTCGAAACCCCTTTTGGTTTTTGAGATGATCGGTCCGAATATTATAGGCCATTACTTTTTTTTTCCTCAAATATTATATGCCATTACTTGCTTTAAATACATTACCTTTGAATATGTATAGTTCGTGTATCTTTTCAAATTATACAAAAAAATCGTCAAAGCAGTCACCGTCGAATGTTGTTTCTGCCAGCCAGAAGCTTTTCAATAATCGGCATTGAGCTGACCATATACAGTTGACTATGCTAGTTCCTCGAAAAATAAGATAGTTCGACGATTGTACTTGTCCGTTTATGCCATAAGAAGTTTATTTGGAAACACTGCCATGCTCAATATTGACTAAGTATACATTTCGACATGAGATGTTGATGCTTTTCAAGATCAACATAACATATGTCATTTGGAGCACTCTACTATTTAAGATTTTCTTTTAGAAAAGGAAATTTTTATCTTTCTTCATTTACCGTTTCATAGTAGTGCAAACCTGCGAAGTATTACTTAGAAATTTCTGTATCTAATGCCACGTTTAATTTAATTTGGTGAACAACATCAAAGGGAGGTAATGTCATGCCACTGCTTTACGGATTCATGTTACCATTACTACATGACCGATAAGGTTCAATGGCCCACGAGGAACTAGATCAGTATCTGATGGAGAAAACGAGAAGACCATATGATGGTTCTAGAATATAATTAAAGGCTGTTAGATTGAAACCGAAGAGTCATTTCATGCTTAGTTTTCTGAGTTGTTTCTGCACTAAATATGGTCAAATAAGATGTCATTGGAAAGCCCTAGAAGTCTAGTTTCCAATGAATCAAACTGTTCGTAATTTGGAATTGTCTAGGAAAAGTTATTGTCATTTTCGTGAGTTGTGTCCAGAAAAATCTGAGAAGATAGAATTAGAGTTAATGGAGTGTCTTGGGAAGCTAAAAAGTCCTTGTGTCCTTGTTTCTATAAATAGGATGATCGTGTAAAGATATGGGCAAGTCATCTTTGAAGTAATCAATTTATATTCTAGAGTAACTCATTCTTTGAGTTGTTCTTCTCTGACTTCGAATAACTTAGGTGGATTCCTAAGTTCTTCGGGTCGTTCGCTCATTGTTTTGGGGGCTTAATCCTCTCTTATCTCCTTACCGCCATCAGATTGGTATCAGAGCCACGGTTCTTTCCATGACGAACCGTCGACGTAGAGTACCTGACGTCAACGTGGCTCTCAGGGAGCGTGACCTTCGTGATGTCGAGATGGATGAGCTGAGGAGGCAAGTGTAACAACTCCAACAGCAACTTGAGCGTCTCCAAGCTAGAAACCGTGACGAGACACGTCATGGTTTGGATGTTGGCGAGGTTGGGGAGGTTAACCCTTTCCATGACAAATATTCTGATTCGTCCACCGAAAGGGCTTCTTCTCGACTTGGCCGGAGGAATCGTTTTGAGGATTATGGCGTCAAAGTCGACATTCCCGACTTTGAAGGTCAAATGCACCCAGAATATTTCATTGATTGGTTGGCTACCGTTGAACGAGTCTTCGACTTCAAGAACATTTTCGAAGAAAAGAAGGTGAAGTTAGTCGCCATCAAATTGAAAAAACATGCTTCAATTTGGTGGGAGAACTTGAAGAGGCGTCGAGAACGTGAAGGAAAACGGAGGATTGTGACGTGGAAAAAGATGAAACCGGAGCTCAAGAAGAAATTTCTTCCCGTAAGCTACAAGCAAGATATTTTCTCTCGGCTCTACAACTTCAAGCAAGAGGAGTTGACCGTAGAGGAATACACCGCGGAGTTTGAGCATCTCATGATGAAGTGCGATCTCGTGAAGCCCGAGGAACAAACCATTGCTCGGTACCTTGGCGGTCTTCGATCCGAGATTCGTAACGTGGTCCAATTGCAACCTTATTGGACTTTCGAGGATGTTTGCAAGCTGGCCGTTCGTGTGGAGAAGCAATCTAAGGAGAAGAGTACTCATAAGACCTTGGGAAGAGACAGGGTCTCTAACTGGGGGAGTGCTCCGACTCCGAAGTCATCATCGACTGGTAAGGCTTCTTCTTCCAAGGCTATACCCGCACAAGGTGGCACTTCTCGCAACACTTCAAGCACGATATCAAAACAATGCTTTAAGTGTCGAGGATTTGGTCACATCGCTTCCGAGTGCCCGAATCAGAAGATCATTTCCTTAGTGGAGGAAGCTAATGATGAGCCGGTGTACGACACTTACGACGACGAGGAGAATGAGGTTGAGCAAGAAGAGGTCACTTATGGTGATCAAGGGAAGGCTCTCGTCGTTCAACGCATCTTGAAGTCCGCACATGTTGAGGATGATAAGTGGTTGCAGCATAACATCTTCCACACCCAATGCACTTCCCATGGCAAAGTGTGCACGGTCATTATCGATAGTGGGAGTTGTGAGAATGTCATTTCCACTACCATGGTGGAAAAGTTGCACCTCAAGGTGGAGCCTCATCCGGATCCGTACAAGCTCTCTTGGCTCAAGAAAGATAACGACGTTCATGTCAATAAACGTTGCTTGGTGCAATTCTCTATTGGCACGCATTATAAGGATGAGATTATGTGCGATGTGGTTCCCATGAATGCGTGTCATTTACTTCTTGGACAGCCGTGGTTATATGATCGAAGGGTGATTTATGATGGCTTTAAGAACACCTACTCCTTTGTTAAGGAAGGTGTCAAGATTATTCTAGCACCTTGTAGAATGGAGGACAAGTCTAAGGCCGTCACAGGAGAAGGAAGTTCTTATCTTTCCAAATCTCAATTTCTCCAAGTCTTGGATCGTTCTTCGAAGGCTTCTGCACTCATGCTCTTGGAGGAGAATGAAGAACTAGGGGATATTCCACCCGTAGTGAAGTCTTTGCTTGAAAAATTTCGAAATGTGGTGCCCGATGAGATTCCGTCGGGACTTCCTCCCATGCGGGATATCCAACATCATATTGATTTGGTGCCCGGGGCTGCTATCCCAAGTAAGGCAGCATATCGAATGAGTCCAAAGGAACATGAGGAGCTTTAACGCCAAGTCGACGAACTTTTGCATAAGGGGTTGATTCGGGAAAGTTTGAGCTTTTGTGCGGTTCTCGCTCTTCTCGTGCCAAAGAAGGATGGATCTTGAAGGATGTGCATTGATAGTCAGGCTGTGAATAAGATCACCATCAAGTATCGCTTTCCAATGCCGCGACTTGATGATTTGCTTGATCAACTTCATGGAGCTTCGGTCTTTTCCAAAATCGACCTTAGGAGCGGATATCATCAAATTCGAATGCGTCCCGGAGACGAGTGGAAGACGGCATTCAAGACGAGAGATGGTCTCTACGAGTGGCTAGTTATGCCATTTGGCCTCTCTAATGCCCCGAGTACTTTCATGCGCCTCATGAACCATGTGTTGAAAGCTTTCATCAGCAAGTTCTTGGTCGTCTACTTTGACGATATTTTGATCTATAGTACCAGCGTGGAGGAGCACTTGGAGCATCTTCAAGAGCTCTTTAAGGTGCTTCGAGAGCAACGCCTATATGCCAACCACAAGAAGTGTCACTTCCTCACAAATAGTGTCAATTTCTTGGGTTATATTGTCTCTCAAGAAGGAATTCGCATGGATCCAAGTAAAGTGGAGGCGATCGTAAATTGGCCGACTCCAAGATCTCTCCAAGAGGTCCGGAGTTTTCATGGGTTAGCTTCTTTCTATCGGAGGTTCATTGCCAGGTTTATCACTATTGTTGCTCCTATCACTGAGTGCTTGAAAGGAGGTGTATTCAAGTGGGATGAGGCGGCCCAAAAGAGTTTCGAGCTAATAAAGAAAAAGATGACGGATGCACCACTTCTTGCCTTGCCTGACTTTGGGAAAGTCTTCGAGGTATGTTGCGATGCTTCGAATGTGGGAATTGGAGCCGTTCTTTCTCAAGAAGGCAAACCACTTGCTTTCTTTAGTGAGAAGTTGAATGGACTGAGGAGGAATTATTCGACGTACGACAAGGAATTTTATGCCATTGTTCGAGCTTTGGCCAATTGGAGGCATTATCTTATTTCGAAGGAATTTGTGCTCTTCTCGGACCATGAGGCGTTGAAGTACATTAATGGCCAGCATAAGCTCAACAATCGCCATGCCAAGTGGGTGGAGTTCCTACAAGCCTACACGTTCGTGATCATGCATAAGAGCGGCACTCAAAACCAAGTCGCTGATGCTTTGAGTCGGAGGTGTGGATTGCTTTCATCTATGCAAGTAAAAGTGTTGGGGTTCGAGATCATCAAGGAGCTTTATGAGGAGGATGTTGATTTCTCCAAGACATGGCGTGAATGTTCCAAAGGCCCTTGGAAGGACTTTCTCGTACATGATGGCTATCTTTTCAAGTCCAATAAGTTGTGCATTCCTCAATGTTCTTTGAGGGAGGCCATCATCAAAGAAGCTCATGAGGGAGGACTTGGAGGTCACTTTGGGCGAGATAAAACGCTTACTCTTATTGATGCGCAATTCTATTGGCCGAATATGAACCGAGACGTATCGAGACATGTGGAGCGCTGCAAAACATGTCACATTGCTAAGGTTCATTATCAAAATACGGGCCTTTACACTCCACTTCCGATCCCCAATGCACCTTGGGAAGATGTGAGCATCGATTTCGTGGTGGGATTACCAAGGACACAAAGGAGCAAAGACTCGGTCATGGTGGTGGTGGATCGATTCTCTAAGATGGCGCACTTCGTTTCGTGCCTTAAGACCTTAGATGCTTCTCATGTTGCGAAACTTTACTTCAGAGAGATTGTCAAGCTTCATGGCATTCCGAGGACCATCACTTCCGATCGTGATACGAAGTTTATGAGTCACTTTTGGCGTACGCTTTAGAGAAAGCTTGGAACTACTCTTCAATTTAGTTCCTCCCATCATCCTTAAACCAATGGCCAAACGGAGGTGGTTAATTGAAGTTTGGGAAGCTTGCTAAGGTCCTTGGTGAAAGGAAATATTCGTCAATGGGACATGGTGCTGCCTCAAGTGGAGTTTGCTTATAACCGGTCTCAAAGCAAGTCTACCGGTAAGAGCCCATTCGAGGTTGTTTATGAATCTAATCCTATTGGTCCATTGGATTTGGTCCCTCTTCCAATTAATCACTCTTTCAGTAGTGATGCTGAAGAAAGAGTGAAGCAAATTCGGATTATGCATGAAGAGGTTCGCAAGAAGATCATCCAGCAAAATGAGAAGTACAAGGAGTAAGCCGACAAGTTTAGGAAGCCGGCAACTTTCAAGGAAGGAGACTTGGTATGGATTCATCTTCGCAAAGAGCGGTTTCCCCAAGGTCGCTTTGGTAAGCTCAAGCCTAGAGCTAATGGACCTTTTCGCATTTTGAAGAGAGTGGGTGAAAACGCATATAAGGTTGAGCTACCAGGAGACTATGGAGTTTTTACGACTTTCAATGTCTTTGACCTATTGCCCTATGTTGGAGAAGAACGAAGGGTCCGACTTGGGGACAAGTCTCTTCCAACCGGGGGAGAATGATGGAGAAAACGAGAAGACCATATGATAGTTCTAGAATATAATTAAAGGCTGTTGGACTGAAACCGAAGAGTCATTTCGTGCTTAGTTTTCTGAGTCGTTTCTGCACTAAATAGGGTCAAATAAGATGTCATTGGAAAGCCCTAGAAGTCTAGTTTCCAATGAATCAAACTGTTCGTAATTTGAAATTGTTTAGGAAAAGTTATTGTCATTTTCGTGTATTGTGTCCAGAAAAATCTGAGAAGATAGAATTAGAGTTAATGGGGTGTCTTGGGAAGTTAAAAAGTCCTTGTGTCCTTGTTCTATAAATAGGATGATCATGTAAGGATATGGGCAAGTCATTTTTGAAGTGATCAATTTATATTCTAGAGTAACTCATTTTTTGAGTTGTTCTTCTCTGATTTCGAATAACTTAGGTGGATTCCTAAGGTTCTTCGGGTCGTTCGCTCATTGTTTTGGGGGCTTGGTCCTCTCTTCTCTCCTTACCGCCATCAGTATCTGTCAATATTTGTTTGTCCTCGATCATCAGATTAATGTGATGCATCAACCCAGAAAAATGCGTTTGATAAATGTCAATCTCATCAGACATGAAACACTTTCCCCTACTGTTATCAAGGAGCAGAATATTGCAAGACGCAGACTAAGAACATTATAAGTCAAGATCTAAACCCATTAATTCTTGCAGCAAAAACAGAACCAATTATCATGAAAGTTACGTTGGGCTGTCAAGCAATTCTCTCTTCTACTCTAGAAATAATTTTCCTTACTAAAACGGAAATTGAAGATCCTCGAATTGCGCTCGTGCCAAATCCAATATACATAGCCATATCAACAGACACCAGCAACAAGGGATTAATAAACAAAAAGCTGGACGGAGATAGCAAACGAGATCGGAACTTTTACCTAGCAGGAGTCGGAGCAGTGCAAAAAGCGGCAATGGGCGGTGCCGGCAACCGAGAATACCAGGCGATGGGGAGGAGCTGCTTAGCGGAGGGAGAAGCAGGGGTGGGAGGCGACCAACCGAGAAGGAGGCTTGGGAGAGTCTGATACGATGGAGAACGTAAAGCTAGGATATTTTTGGTTAATAAATCAAAAATAGATTCCCACCTTGGGGAAAGTAGACAGACAGTCCTCCAAGTAGATTACCACTTGTCTAGTGGATTCCCTTGCATCCACCAAACATGGTAATCTAGTGGACTCAGGAAAAATAAAATCAAATTCCCAATAATCCATTTAGATTGCCTCATACTAAATGCACTCTGAGCTCTTAATAGTTTCGGATTGCGGAGATGATGGTTAATATTAATCCGATGATTTCCTTTCCTTACGCGTTCAATTTGAAAATGTCTACTGGATCACGTCCTTAGTTGAATGGGATGCATCTAGAGTCATATTTGGTTCCCCATGATGCTACGGCTGATTTGTACCGTTGTTCCAAGGCACCAGAACTTGTTAAGTGACCTCCTTTATATTCTTTGCTTAGTTCAAATGTTTTGTTCTTTGCCACTGTATTTTTCTTGTTTTGTTGCATGTCGTCCAGGGGCTATGCCAAGAGGTGCTGAAACGAGGCTTCGAAAAAAGGAATAGCGAAGAAGTTCGGAACGCGAGTCATGAGGAGAAGCCCTCACCAAACCAAGTCGAGCTCAGTAGCTCAATTCGATGAGAACTTTTTCTGGCCACCTTTTGTTTTGATTCATGTATGGTAACAGATCTTCTAGTGGAAATTTATCTTCCTTGCATACTTAACTACAAATGATGAATGTATATATCGCGTAGATCAGTGAGCACTTTATCCAGCCACACTTTCTCAAGTGAAGCACCGCATGTTCATCAAAGGTAACATCTCTTCTAATCATATTAATATACATGTTTCTTTACTAGTATAATACAAACACGGAAAATCCAATCCCATATGAATGTCTGTATTTAGGGCGCAATCCTTAGTCTCGGTTTCGTAGGGACTCCTACAAAATGTCTTAATAAAACGATGTTGTCAGCAATGTTACATGTTCTAAAATGCTGGTCCAAGATCATCTATCGTTACAACATTGGACCGAAGATCAGCAGAATAATTAATCTATATTAAGGCAGCGGAGTCGACAAGGCCGAATCTTCTCATGATTAATTAATTTCAGGCTTTAATTAAGACTAGACTCTCGAAGAAGCCTCATGAGAAATTTACAGAGGGAGAGTATTGTTGCTGGCGAAGGTTCCACACTTACGATAAGATCGAATTAATATATTGATTTTTATTAACTCATGGATAAGGTAAGCAGTGATGTCATGGTTGATGCAATGGCTTCTACAATCCCATGGGTGTTTCAGCAAATATTCAATGAATATTAATCAGCCACTTAACTGAATAACATCCAATGATTTGTAAGTGGTAAACATAGTCTACAATGACCCCACAGGCTCCCATTTACATACATCTTCATTGATAATTCTTATCGACAATTAGCACTCATTGAATATTTTTTCAGGTGTCCCTGCTGAAAAGGAGGGGTAGATTAGCTGAGTTTCTTGTATTTCTCAATAAGCAATGGTTTCTATAATTGATTTTTTTTTTTACATCATTTAGTATCTAGAAACTCAATTAGTCCCGATTAATTTAAGTTTCAGTTGTCATTCCATTAAGAATAAAACTTTCTCATCCGTGAATTTTCTCAATTAATTTTCAAATCCGAGATTCATTCAAGAAGAAGCGCCACTAAACTACTTGTACTAAGCCAGATTGATACTTCTAAGGCTAAATTAAATAAGACGATGTTTGGTACTTTTTTTAATAGTGTCGGCGGGTTAGTGCTTCTGGCAAAAGAAAAATAGCCCACTCAAGACTCAATTGAATATACTTCTTACATCCAAGAGAGACGTACTGACGGCTAACGCTTCATTTTCAGCCGCTTTCCCTCCTTCTGGTCAACAATTTTGACTTCAATATAATTCATCCTTTGACAAACATGTGGAAAACTACTTGCACATTCGTGCATCCAATTTAAAATATTTTGTATTTGGCCTGATAAAATCATGTCCAAACCGATCCATCTTTCCATGTCATGAGTCAAACTGTGTACTTGAAGATCTCCAAGAAGGGGAAAAGATTACAAAGATTTTGAACCATTCACATTGAAGAATCGAACCGATACATTTTAATTATTTTACATAATTGAAAGAATTATTAATTGCTGAAATTGATGCTACGCTAGGACTATTAATTATGATCTTATGCCCTATTATATCTCTTTGTTCAGTTGATTTTCTAAACGTTTTCATCTAAAAGATTGGCAAAAGAACTCTAATCCTCAAAAAGCTGCTGTTGCAAGAGCCGTATGTTCTCCTCGTTCCACATGTTTTCCATCATCAGGTCTCCCGGAGAGTCGCACAAATTCTCAGGCCACGAAAAAGACACGTCAAAGATATTGTCCATGCAGCTTCCTTCCCACGGACAATAATGATCGGATGAATCCGAAACAAGGGAGACTTGTGTATTATCCACATAGGAGTCAGATGATGCTGCCGGTATCTCAGTAATGAAACTCTTGTCCATGCAGCTTCCTTCCCACGGACCATAATGATCGGATGAATACGAAACAAGGGAGGCTTGTGTATTATCCAAATAGGAGTCAGATGATGCTGCCAGTATCTCAGTAATGAAACTCGAGTTGAACGTATTGGACCAGCCGGCGGTTTGATCCATTTGATAAACGATATTTTGGTCACGAGTGTGATTGCTTGTTGGGTCTACGGGATAGGTGGCAGCGTCGGTGGGCTGAGCCGATGAGGCGCTGTTGCCTGACAAACTCTGGATCCGTTCTCTAAGGCGTGGCATCCAGACGTGTTCCATTGCGTCTCTGAACTGCTTGCTGTTGACTTCACACTTCAGCTGCTTTGCTTGTTTTTGAACCCTTGTCCTCCAATAATTCTTTATCTCATTATCGGTTCTGCCGGGCAGATATTGGGATATTTTCGACCACCTGCAATGTTTCGAAACATGTCCATGCGGTTAGATCCTAAGGAAAAAGAAAGAAATAATACAACTGGGTAAAGCGGAAAGGATGTTAATTAAATGCAAGTTAATTAGTGAGCATAATTACCGATTTCCCCAGCGGGAATGGAGTTCGAGTATCAGCAGCTGTTCTTGGAGAGTGATGCTTCCACGGCGGAGGTCTGGGCGTAGGTAGTTCAACCATCTCAATCTGCAACTTTTTCCAGTTCGCTTCAGCCCTGCTTATCGACGACAGAAAACCAAGGAGTATAAGCAACAGAGCACACTATGGACTACACGTGAAATAATACATGTCTTCTTTCAATCCCATAGGTTCGTGTTGGGTGCTTTTGCTAAAGCCAATTCAAGCATTTGTCTGACTAATAATGCACTCCTAATTCTCCAAGTAACCTGCGTATATTGATTTTTAAGCTAACCTGCAAAACGAGCAACAGAGTTCCATCGCCCTTCACCATTGATGCTCACGTAATTCATGAGGAGGGCATCCTCTTCTGCAGTCCACGGGCCTTTCTTCACATCCATGATGAACTCGTTTTCATTAACATCACTCGTCTCAGGGCTAAAACATCGTGCAACACGAACTTCCATGTCTCTCTTCCCCGAATAAAACCAAGTATATGCGTGTGTACGTATTTGATATTACAATCAAGTATTGTGTTGAGGAGATAGAAGGGAACTAATAAGACGAGGAAGAATAGATGTTTGGATTAGCTTGAGAAGAAGAGGTTTGATGAGAGGGGTATATATATAGGTGGAGATTAGTGTGGATTTGACCAAAATTTTCTGAATAAAAAATGGGATTTGAATTTTTGTTAACGCGCAACTGTGATTATTTTATCAATAATCAATAAAATGGTTATCGTAGGAATGAAGAGTATTAGCCTTTATAGCTTAGACACCCTTTTCTCTTTTTGTCAGAGAATGTAGTGTTTTGGTATCTTGAGTTTGACCCTTTGACTTTCAACGTCTTGTTTGGACAATCCCACTTTATTTAGTACATTCTTTATCCATCTTGTTTACAAGCGAAGGCGCACAATCTTTTTTCGGTAAGCTAAGGAGCGTACAATCTTTTACCTATGCTACGCCCCCAGCACGAAATTAAGGTCATGAGTTCAACCCAAATTGGAAGAAATTCATTTCGAGGCTCGACACAATTGACGAAAGTACATATTACAGGAAAAGTGTGCGATAATTAGCGATGTAGATGACAAATTCAAAAACGTGCAATAATAAACAGGAAACTTTTGGACAAGTGAGAAAAGTCAAATGGGGGGATTAAGTTAATTTCTTGTTAGAGAATTCACAACATAAATTTTTGGTCTTTATGGATGTTAGAGAGGGATGCACCACCGGGATCTTGATCTATAAGATCTTGTTTACATTATCTTAGTAAATTTCTCATTCTCATTCCATTAACTCTCTCTATTCAACTCATTATTCGATCATTTCAGAGATCTCGCTCCTCATAATTCGTAATCCTTTCTATCCTAGATGATCGGCTTAATGATAGTTGTGCTGATTTTTTTTATGGGTGTGCCTAGCCTCAAATCGACCGAAAAGAGTACTTTGATATCGGAAAGCGGGGAGAAGAGATTCAACTTATAACATTTAAAAACCCTTTATCCATCTCAATTGCCGTCTCTATAGGAGCGAATTCCTGTCGCGATGGATGCACCATTGGGGATCCTGATCTATAAGATCCGGTTTATATTATTTTAGACACAGGGTCGAATTCTTTTGCGTACTACTTAGCTAAACGGCAGTTAGCAGACCTACAAATTTTGTTGCTTGGTTGTGATGTTTGCCTTCTACTCCCTGTGATTGTTCGTTTTGTTTTTCGTTTTCTTCTTTTTCCCAATATCTTGGCTTCACTTTCGATGATTTCAAGAGACCTCACCCTTCATAATTCTATGCCAGATGATCGGCTTAATGATAGTGGTGCTGACTTTGTTTATGAATGTGCCTGGCCTCTTATCTACCGAAAATAGTACATAGATATCGGAAATGAGGGAGAAGTGATTTTTTTTTTGGTAGATGGGACTTGGGAGAAGAGATTTAACTTACAACATTTCAAAACACTTTATTTGTCTGATGTGGAATTTTGGATGATAGGCCTATTCAACTGAAGATGATTAATAATTTCCCCTATGGGGGATTGGAATAAAAAATATTCGACTGAGAACTTATGCAATCCTCATCTAGAATCAAATTAGGTCATAAAAAATTAGTTATGTAACGGGAAGAGAAAGAATACTAGTATTCTAAGCACTACTTGCAGTTTTTATATACGTTCAAAAAATTTAAACAAATGTTTAAACATGTGAAGATGATGACGATTAAACAATTTAAAGATTTAGGAATCACTTTTCCGACCACTTGTGATAGAAAATAATTAATCCTTTTGTTACCGACTAGGAATCATGTATGAGAGAGGACATTAGTCCGACAAATTAATTAGTTACTCTACTAGAATCGACTTCAATTTCCGTGTGGAATTGAGAATAATCAGTCCACATAGCTAGCAAGAGCAATTTCCTCTCTTATCTTCTGAAATTAAGGCAAAAGATTGTTATCTATTTGACATTGTGAATAAACCGAAAAATCCATTAAAAACAAAAGCGTTGAGAATTAAAATGAGTGACGTAAGAAACGAATTATAAAACCGTAAATTCTTTTGACAATTGTTATGTGAGACGTACTTGACATCGATAAATCTCCATAAGTAAGCATGATATCTGGGTTACCAACTACATATATGTTCAAAGATTTAAGACACCATGGATATTTTTCCCTTGTACCCATTTTTGTCATCAATCGACATTCATTACTTTCGAGGGAAAAAAAGATTTAAGATAGTAGATATACGTGCACTAAGCTAGTCATTCATGCATCGAGCCGGTCAACTAGAATAGATTTTGGTCGAAACCAGATTTCTAATAGGGATCTCATAGTTTTGATAGCACAAGACAACTCCTTTCACATAATGCATGCAATTCAAAGAAAGGGTTAGGTGAGCTAGGTAAAATCTCAAAAGAATTGAGAGCGAACAGAGTGGGAAAGTCAATTTCATCGTGACTTATTTCACTAACTCATTCATATGCAAGTCATCTAGCGAGTTCGGGCTCAATGGGAGAAAGAAAAAGGAACATACAACACATGCTCATAACTTGTTCAATTATGAAAGAAGATATTATTAGAAGATTTTAGATCTGCAAAATTCTTAGACTAAATGTAAATGATATATTTTTTAGTTGTTCGAAGATGTAATTAAATTAATGGGTTTACGATTCAAAAAGTCATGAACTTTGCTCTTTTTTCACTTTTAGCTCGAATTTTATTTTTGGACAAAAAATCTGATTTCCCTCAGATTGGAGGGGTGAAGCTCCCCGTCGGACACCCAAACCCTAATGGAGGTCGCCGGCGGGTTTTGACTGGCCGATGGCCTCCGACGGGGGTAGGTGGCTGGCGAAGTGTCTTAACCCCCTTCTCCAATCAAGAACTTGAGTTTTTTTTTTTAATAATTCATTGTATTTAATTATTTTTTTATTAATTTTGCTAACGTGACGTCACATTGTTTGTCACTTAAGCACTATTTGTCGCTACGTCAGCAAAATGGACGGAAAGTACCATGAATGACAAATGTGTGATGAGAATCAAAGTCTGTGATCTTTCTTGCCAAAAAAAAAAGAAATTAGTGCTAAAAGTGGAAAAGGGTGGCAAAGTTCTTGAATTTTTTTTTATTAACCTTAAATTAGTCAAAATACATGCAAACTAACTTGGGCAGTAGTTGACTACTATCCACAAAGAAAATGTCAACGCATAATTAAGGGACAAAAGTTGATTTTGGAGGGACATGTCACAGCAAAAGGGACAAAGTTCTCCTAGGCTGGACATCTAGAAATGTCAAAATTCTGCCTAATTTTGGGGTATGCAAATAAAATATCTGGAAAAATGTGATATTGATTATGAAATTGTGAGTCATTGACAGGGGCCACTGAAATATTTTGACTTGTTCACTTAAAACTGAAAGTCTGTTGACTTTAAATCCTTGGAGAACAATTAATTTGATTTACTAATAATATATTATCTGTTTTACTTGCACTATGCTACTGTCAAAGCATACTCCGAATATCTGATTAGTTAATTTTCCACAATGAAAGACCAAAGAAAAAAAAAAAGCAATTTTCCTTACAATTTAACGATAGGGCTGCACCAATAGCGAGCCTAGCTGATAACACAATAATTCATCGATATAACAGAATTATAATGGTGAGTTTGGCATAAATGTATACCTACAGCACCTAAGAAAGGATAAATACACATATGCACATCTGCATCAACTACATGTACGAGATGAGTTTTCCATCGAGCTCCCAAAAACAACCTGCAGAATTTATAAAAAGAATACATCTCCAAAAAGATCTGCATGAAACATTTATAGTATCACAAGCTAGACTCGATTGCAGTCAAAATCCAATAGTGTCAGCAACTGTAAACATATCAGCATGAATCTCGAGAGAACAAAGCCTTCACCGTGCAAACAAATGTAATGCCATGTTTAGACCTTTTATCCGAATGGAACCTTTCACCCTTCCATTCAAGGTAGACACTCTTGTACTCCTGCATGAGCTCTTTAACATCCGAGGCTATCAACTTGGTGTCGAGGTCCACTTTGTTCGTATTCTTAAGTTTCTGCTGTTTCGCTTCCAATAAAGAGTGCGGAATCCCCATCACCTTCAAACATCTATCAAATTCTGACATTAGTCTTTGTAAGTTTACTTCGATCAATAGAAAATAAAACTGCAGAATGTCAAGTTCAGTAAGTAATTGATTAGATATATATATATATAAAACTTACAATGCCCCTAAACATGTCTAGTGACCTTTTGTACGAATCATAGGCAAACGGCCCTCCATCCTCGAAGCTAAGCCCTCAACCACCTCATCATTCAACCCAAGGTTAAGGACTGTGTCCATCGTCTCGGGCATAGAAATCTGATAGACAACAGATTTAAAGCAGCACGTACGTGCTTAAATTTTATAATATTTCCTCTTGGGGTGTTGGTCCAATAGTCTTCATGTGCTCCGAATGCTTCAATAACCTGAAAAGAAGGGAGGCCAGGAGGTGTTCCCAGATTCCCCCTTCGATGATTAAGTCAGCCTATAGTGGTGATGAGAGGTAGATCCATCTTGGGTTATGTCATATCTCATTTGTGGGGTAATGTTACCTTATATAGGCTTCCATATGGGGGAAACACGAGGCTGTCCTCCTCTTAGGCTGCATGGGCTTGGAGCCCTTAGAAGTGGGCCTTTGTGAGTAGCGGGCCGAATTGGGCCTGAGTTGGGCTGCGGCAGGTTGGGCTTATGCACCCCTGACATTTCCGATTCCAGCTCTGTTCTTACAAGTTTCGGTAGGGTCGAAGAACTGTCTTACCAATGCCTACATGCTCTTATTTTGGGTTTGAAAATTACTCATCGAAGGAGAAATTGCACATAATAAATTACTTAGCCAACCTCCTAGCATGAAAAAATATAAAGCAGCCTCAACGCATAAGTGTCTAGGAATGCTAATACCAAGTTCCACAACATCAAAATTCTTAATTAGTCGATTCTTCCTCTCTTTTATTTCATTAAGAATAATATATATAGATACCATTTAATATCGAAATTAAACATTACATAAAATCCGACAAACTAATTAGACAAAGGCAAGCTTACCTTTGGCGGACATGAAGTCCCAAAGGTAAGCTCAAAGCTGTGCCTATACTTTCGTAGTAATTTGTTGAGTTGGTATCAGAAAATGTGTAAGTATAAGAAGATTTATGCTAACGATTTTCAGATGTTAGCATGAAGTTACTTTTTTTTTTTAATATAGGTTGAACTTAGCTACGAATAAATATATAAATACCATGAACAATAACTCTATAAATACCATGAATGAACGTGTTGGTTCAATCTGTTCAGCGCTTGTTCTGCTTAAGTAATATCTCGAATTCGAATATTTGTAAATGCAAAAATTCACTCTATGAGAGTTTTATCCTTTAGTAATTTGTTAAGTTGGTATCAGAAGATGTGTAAGTATAAGAAGATCTATGCTAACGATTTTCAGATGTTAGCATGAAGTTACTTTTTTTTAATATAGGTTGAACTTAGCTACGAATGAATATATAAATACCATGAAATAAGCAAACAATAACTCTATAAATACCATGAATCAACGTGTTGGTTCAAACCGTTCGGCGCTTGTTCCGCTTAAGTAAGGTCTCGAATTCGAATCCTTATGAATGCAAAAAATTCACCCTGTGAGAGTTTTATCCTTTAGTGAGCTGATCCAGTTCGGTTGGATTAATTGGTTCGGATACCGGGGTTCACATCAGACAAAATTAAATTGATAGATAAAGTTTGAGCTTTTGCTTAATATAGACTTATAACTAAACATGAATCAACCGCAAAATTAATATTTTTTCCATACTAAATTTCTAACTTGGAATTTAATTTGAGATCAATCCCTATCTTTTAAAGACTTCTAGAAACACGCCCTCACAAAACATAGAAAACATAGATTCAATGAAGACGAACTCACAACAATCATCAACTTCAGACTCAATTCATTATGAATTATTAACTGAACATGAGAGCATTTCTTGAATTATTATCATTAATCAACACAAACGCTCGACCCTATTAGTAGAGTTCCACAAATTGGGAGCTATATATATAGTAACGCTATCCTTATTAGGGTCTTGCCACTTCGCTCTTTCATATTTTTTGTGAGGTAAGCAACTCCAATCCTTACTAAAAGCTCATCATTTTATTGTATCGTTTGCTTTGTCAAAAATTCCTAGGATAACAACAAAATTTTGAACGAACTTATTTCGATTGGGTGAGACTTGTGGATAAATTTAAATATATGGTTCCTGACTTGTGAAACGTTGCCGTCAATTTCATTAACGTCACTGTCTCAGTAAGCTCACGTGACTCGCAGAAACTCTGCAAACTAATAGAAATGTGACACGGGTAATTTGTAAAATAATAAGTTGAGGGAAAAAAAACAAAAAATAGGAAGGGAGGTGGCTCCTCCCAGGCTATTCCTGACTTGTGAAACGTTGCCGTCAATTTCATTAACGTCACTGTCTCAGTAAGCTGTGGCTCGCAGAAACTCTGCAAACCAATAGAAATGTGACACGGGTAATTTGTAAAATAATAAGTTGAGGGAAAAAAACAAAAACCAGGAAGCCGAAGGGGAGCCCCTTAGATCTGTGTTCCCTCCTCTCTCTCTCTCTCTCTCTCTCTCTCTCTCTCTCTCTCTCATAGCTAAGGTCGTTGGGGACCTCACGGCCTCCGGCTCAGAGAGAGGGAGAGATGGGGGGGGATCCCTGGAGGCCCGCTCCCTCCGCCACAGCCGTGAGGTTGCCACAGACATCACTCCTTGTCGGTGGGGGAAGGGGACTGATGTCTTGATGCCGCGGGGAGCTCTCAGTCACTCCCTTTATATATATTTCAAAAGTTCTTTTTCCACGTGTTACACGTTAATTGGCTTTCAATATGTCCACGAGGCTCATCCACGCATTTCGTCATTGTTTCGTTAACGAAGCTGACGGTCGGACCATTTTACATAATAAAACTAAAAATGTTCCGTCGATTTGATGGCAAAAAAAAGCAGGGATCCAAGTGATGGCTCAAAAATTGTTCACGAAGCAAATTCAACATTTGAGTTGTCATCCCATTAAGGATAAAACTTTTCCAATCGTGAATTTTCTTATTAATAATATTCAAATCCGAGGTTTCTTAGGTTTCTAATAAATTATTTGTACCAAGCTTGATACTTATACGATCAAATTAAATAAGACGATGTTTGATATTATTTTTTTTCAAGAGTTTCGGCTGGTTAGTGCTTCCCACCGGAAAAAGAAAAATAGCCCAACAAAGTCTCTGATTGAATATATTCTTAACATCGAAGAGAGACGCACGGACGGCTTAAGGCTTCATTTTCAGTGGCTTTCCCACCTTCTGGTCAACAATTTTGACTTCAATATACTCCATCCTTTTACAACACGTGGAAAACTAGCTACTCGCACATTCGTGCATCTAATTTAAATGTTTGTACTTGGCCTGATAAAATCATGCATGACCGAACCGATCCATCTTTCAATGCCATGAGCCGAACTGTGTACTTGAAGATCCCTAAGAAGGGGAACAGGTTTCAATTAAACGTTTTGAACCATTTATATTGAAGAATCGAACCGATACAGTTTAATTATTCTACATAATTGAATGAATTAATTGCTGAAATTGATGCAACGAGAAGAAATATTAAATTAATCTAAGGGAGTGCTATGCTTGGCCTATTAATTATGATCTTATGCCCCATCATTATATATCTTTGTACACTTGATTTTCTCAACAAATTGCTCCTAAAAAAGATTGTCGAATGAACTCTTTCAATCATCTAAAAGCTGCTGCTGCAAGAACCATATGTTCTCCTCGTTCCACATATTCTCCATCATCAGGTCACCCGAACAGTCAAGCAAATTCTCAGGCCGCGAAAAAGACACGTCAAAGATATTGTCCATGGAGCTTCCTTCCCGTGGACCATAATGATCGGATGAATCCGAAACAAGGGAGGCTTGTGTATTATCTGAATTGGAGTCAGATGATGCTGCCGGTATCTCAGTAATGAAACTCGAGGTGAACGTACTGGACCGGCTGGCGGTTTGACCCATTTGATAAATGATATTTCGGTCACAAGTGTGATTGCTTGTTGGGTCTACGGCATTAGTGGCAGCGTCGGTGGGCTGAGCGGATGAGGTGTTGCCTGATAAACTCTGGATCTGCTCTCGAAGGCGTGGCATCCAGACGTATTGCATTGTGTCTCTGAACTGCTTGCTGTTGACGTCGCACTTCAGCTGCTTTGCTTGTTTTTGAACCCTTGTCCTCCAATAATTCTTTATCTCATTATCGGTTCTGCCAGGCAGATATTGGGCTATTTTCGACCACCTGCAATGTTTCGAAACATGTACATGCGTTAGATCCTAAGGAAATAGAAGGAAGGAACACAACCGGGTAAAGCGGAAAGGATGTTAATTTAATGCAAGTTAATTAGTGAGCATAATTACCGATTTCCCCAGCGGGAATGGAGCTCGAGTATCAGCAGCTGTTCTTGGAGAGTGATGCTTCCACGACGCAGGTCTGGGCGTAGGTAGTTCAACCATCTCAGTCTGCAACTTTTGCCGGTTCGCTTCAGCCCTGCTTATCGACAACAGAAAACCAAGGAATATAAGCAACAGAGCACACTATGGACTACTCGTGAAATCATGCATGTCTTCTTTCAATCCCATAGGTTCGTGTTGGGTTGCTTTTTGGTAAAGCAAATTCAAGCATTTGTCTGACTAATAATGCACTCCTAATTCTCCAAGTAACCGGCGTATATTGATTTTTAAGCTAACCTGCAAAGCGAGCGACAGAGTTCCATCGCCCTTCACCATTGATGCTCACGTAATTCATGAGGACGGCATCCTCTTCTGCAGTCCACGGTCCTTTCTTCACATCCATGATGAACTCGTCTTCATTAACATCACTCGTCTCAGGGCTAAAACATCGTGCAACACGAACTTCCATGTCTCTCTTCCCAAATAAAACCAAGTATATGCGTGTGTAAGTATTTGCTCTTACAATCAAGTATTTTGTTGAGGAGATAGAAGGGAACTAATAAGACGAGGAAGAGTAAATGTTTGGATCAGCTTGAGAAGAAGAGGATTGACGAAAGGGGTGTCTATATAGGTGGAGATTATAGTGGATTTGACCAAAATTTTCTGAATAAAAAATGGGATTTGAATTTTTGTTAACACGCAACTGTGGTTATTTTATCAATAATCAATAGAATGTTTATTATAGGAATGAGGAGTATCAGCTTATATATCTTAGACGCCCTTTTCTCTTTTAGTCAGAGAATGTAGTGTTTTGGTATCTTGATTTTGACCCTTTGACTTTTCAACGTCCTGTTTGGACAAGCCCACTTTATTTAGAACATTCTTTATCCTTCTTGTTTGCAGGCAAAGGAGCACGATCTTTTTTCGGTAAGCAAAGGAGCACAATCTTTAGATGGGCTACGCCAATTATCTAATAATAATAAAAAAAAAAAAAGATGGGCTACGTCCCTAGCATGAAATCAAGGTTATGAGTTCAACCCAAATTGGAAGAGAGACCACCTCTTTTTTTATTGTCCAGTCACCCAAGGAATTTGGAGAAGTTTGTTGGCTCGAATCGGCTTACACCGAACACAAGTATGCTGGAGTACGGAATTTCGTTGGATATCCTCTCTTCGAGGCAAGAAGCTTGATGTGATTTGCTTAAAGTTACTTTGGACACACTACATTTACAGCATATGGCGAGAGAGGAACGCTAGAATCTATCAAGGACAAACCTCATCTACAGCGGCTATGGTTCGAAAGATCTTTGCAGACATAAAAACAAAGTTATATGTGCTCCCCCGATTCTCTCACAAAATTTTTAATTCTGTCATAGTTCATCACATCTTTTACCCTCTTGATAGTGCTAATAGTTAATCAATTTTCTTTGGAGGTGTAGACTGGGAGTTCTTTGATGTTGCTAATGATGTACAAGGTAAATGGTCTTTTGATGTAAATCCTTTTGATTAATGAAAGTTTCTACCATTTATCCAAAAAAAATTGGAAGAGAGGCATTTCGAGCTAGGCTCGACTCAATTGACGTACATAATATAGGAAATGTGTGCAAAGATTAGCGATGGAGATGACAAAGTCCAAAACTTATATAATAAACATGAAACTTTTGGACAAATGGGAAGACTCAAAAGCAAGGATTAAGTTTCTTGTTAGAGAATTCACAATATAAATTTTTTGATCTTCATGAATGTTAGACGGGGATGCACCACTGGGGATCTTGATCTATAAGATATTGTTTATATTATCGTAGCAAATTTCTCATTCTCATTCCATCAGCTCTCTCTATTCAACTCATTATTCAATCATTTCAGAGATCTCGATCGCCCCTCATAATTCAAAACCCTAATTCCATCCCAGATGATCGGCTTAATGATGTTGGTGCCTACTTCGTTTTATGGGTGTGTCTAGCATCAAATCCACCGAAAAGAGTACTTAAATACTGGAAATCAGGGAGAAGAGATTCAACTTATAACATTTCAACACACTTTCTATCTAATGTGGAATCTTGGATGGTAGGCCTACTCAACTGAAGATGATTTATAGTTTCCCCTACGCTTGATTGGAATGAAAATTATTCGAGTAAGATCTTATACAATCCTCATCTAAAATCAAATTAGGTCATAAAAAATTAGTTATGTAGGAAGGAAGAGAGAGAAGAGAGAGCATTCTAAGCCCTAGTTGCAATTTTATTTACGTTCAAAACTCAACTGAAGATGATTAATAGTTTCCCCTACGCGTTATTGGAATGAAAATTATTCGAGTAAGATCTTATACAATCCTCATCTAAAATCAAATTAGGTCATAAAAAATGAGTTATGTAGGATGAGGAGAGAGAAGACGGAGTATTCTAAGCCCTAGTTGCAATTTTATATACGTTCAAAATAATTTAAACAAATGTTTAAACGTGCATGTGAAGATGATGATGAAGGTCTAATTAAAAATTTGAAGATTGAGGAATCACTTTTCAGGCCACTTGTGATATAAAATAATTAATCCTTTTGTTATAGACTAGGAATCATGTATGACAGAGGACATTAGTCCAACCAATTAGTTACTCTACTGGAGCCGACTTCAATTTCCGCGTGGAATTGAGAAAAATCAGTCCAATCTGCTAGCAAGAGCAATTTCCTCTCTTATCCTCTGAATTGAGGCAAACGACTGTTATCTATTTGTCATAGCGAACAAACCAAAAAATCCATTAAAAAAAAGTGTTGAGAATTAAAACGAGAGATGTAAGCGACGAATAGTATGACTGTAAATTATGTTAACATGTTAAACTTCAAAATTCTTCTATATATGGTGACCGATGTCACTTATTCGTAAGATCTTAGACCAAATTTGACTTTTTCAGAATAAAGAAAATATGAAGATGACGTTTTGTATAGTGGCATTTTAATGGTTTGTCATAAGCGCTGTAAGCATGATATCAGAGTTACCAACTACATATATGTTCAAGAATTTAAGACACAGCTGAGATAAGTGCACTAAGCTAATCATTCATGCATTGAGCCGGTCAATTAGGAGAGATTTTGGTCTTAACCCGATTTCCAATGGGGGCCTCATAGTTTTTGATAGCACAACACAACTCCTTTCACACATTGCAATTCAAAGGAAGGGTTAGGTGAGCAGAGAAAAATTCTCAAAAGAGTTGAGAGCGAACAGAGTGGGAAAGTCAATCTCTTGGTTGTACTATCGTGACTTATTTCACTAAGACATATATGCAAGTCATCATCTATCGAATTCGGATTCAATGGGAGAAAGAAAAAGGAACTTACCACAACACATGCTCATAACTTGTTCCATTATGAAAGAAAATATATATTGTTCGGAAATATTGGATCTGTGAGTTCTCCGAACTGAATGTGAATGATATACATTTGTTTTGTCGAAAGAGGTAAATTAATCATGCTACGTGCTGACCATAACATGGACACTATAGTTTGCTACTATGCAACCGAGAAGAATTTGTAACGGCTGATGAAGCAAATGTCAACGCCAAATTATGAGAAAAAAGTTGATTTTGGATCTAGGGGCATGCTACAACCAAAAGGGACAAATTTTTCCTAGGCTGGACATCTAGAATTGTCAAACGTCTGCCTAATTTTGGGGTATACAAATAAAATATCTGAGAAAATGTAATGATTATGAGATTGTGAGTCATCGTTTTTTGGATCATTTCCAGAAGACGCCACTGAATTATTTTGACTTGCTAACTTAAAACTGAAAGTCTGTTGACTTCAATTCCTTGCAGAACGATTAATTATACTAATAATATAATATTTGTTCTACTTGCACAATTATGCTACATTCAAAACGTACTTTCAATATTTGATCAGTTATTCTTCCACAATGATGGACTAAGAGGAAACGGAAAATATCAGGGTCCACACCGAAAAAGACAGGGATGCACAATCACGAGCCTAGCTGATAACACAATAATAAGATCAATAATACAGTTATAGTGGTGATCAATTCTGCATAACAAGATGGAAATCAAAGATATTAACATCATGCACCTTATTGAAGTCACCACACGACTAACCACTACTGACGTGATGACCACCTCACAATCTGTCAGACGAGAAAAACTAAAGTCAAAATAGTGACCGGCCCCATCAACGTTCGGTGAAATCTTCTCGTGTTCTTTATTATTCTCTCTCAATCTGCTGTAAAGAAGGGAATCGAACATGAAGAAAATTAAAGACGGGATATGATGATACGGTTTTACTCCACTTCAACTTGTCCTTAGTTGTATCTAATGACAAAAGAACTATAAAAGCTGCAGACAGTCTTGTTTTGGTGAACGAGCTTGCTCTTTCTCATGCAATTCTACAAGATGCTCAAGGTCATGCACTCATTGGTCGGTCCATAAAAATTCATGCAACATGGGAGAAAGGAGAATCCTACTTGCTTGAATTACATTTACCTCAAAGCAGTCACTCACCTCATATATCGATCGCACACATATATTGCTCGAATATACAAGTATATATTGACAGATCTGCAATCACGCGACCTATCGACCCAATCTTTGGAAGGATTTAAGGATACACTGCACAGGCGCATTTAAGGAGAGAGGACCCTACTCCCACCCCTTCTTTTCTTCTACCTCTTACCTCTTCCTCCTACTGGATGCCTCATAGTATTATTAGCTCTCAACAAATAGGGGGGAAAAAAAGAATTAGTGGACCACAAAAAAAAAAGGAAAGAAAGTTTGTTTTATTAGATAATATAAATTATTTTTTAATGTGACAATTAAATTTATAATTTTTCATTCAATTTTTATTTAAAAAGGGGAAAAAGAAATTTGGCAATTAAAAACATTTAAAGTTGTATCTTTTACAAATTCCGCAAAGAGAGTAAGGTATTGTTTCATACTCTTGCAATTTTTCTTTTTAGTCTGCTTTGTTTTTACAATTTTTATTATTACAATTTTTATTTTTTTATTTTTTAATTAATAGAAAATGAAAAAGAGCATTGTCAATAGAAAAGCAAAAGAAAGAAAGTTTGTTATATGAGGAAATTTAACGACATTTTTTCTTCATTTATTTTTACATTGACATTTTTATTTGTTGTATTATTTTTATCAGAAAAGTGCAAGAAGACCCTTTGTAGTTAAGGGTTAGGACAAATTGGATCCTAAATTTTTTCGAGGGACAACTAACACCCATGATTTATTCCGTGGAACATTAAGAATCTCACCGCTACTTTTTTCTTCATTTTTGATCATCAACCTTTAACATTTTTTACTTTCTGGTCCTAAACTTTTTTCTTTATAATTTTTATCCTCAACTTTCAAGAATTTTTCACTTTAGTTCTACCGAATGGAGGAAGGTTAGGGCTGCAAATCGACGACCCCGACCCCACTCCCGCCAGTGCCGGCGACCAAGGGGGTGGGGTCGGGGATGCCTATTGGCTTCCCCAGCCTCCGAATTGGTCGAGACCTCGAGTTGAGGTCCATACCCCACCTCCTTAGTCGACCGCACTCGCGAAGGACGCTGATGACACATGATTGGGGTCAGGGTCGCTGATTGGTGGCTCCAGCCCCCAAATTGCCTAGGACCTCCCCATGATCGTCGGCGACCTCTGTGGGTGCCGACGACCACGTGGGTGGATTTGGGGTCACTAATTGGCGGCCTTAGCCTCTTCATCCCTTCCGTAGGATTAAAGTGAAATTTTTTTTAAAGTTGATTATAAAAACGATAAAGAAAAAAGTTTAAGACCAGAAAGAAAAAAAAATGTTAAAGGTTGAGAATCATAAGTGAAGAAAAAAGTAGCGGTGAGGTTCTTTTGTCACACATTGTAAATCACAGGGTGTTAGTTATCCCTTAAAAAAATACATAGTTCAATTTGTCTCAACCCCTAATCACAATTGGGTTTTTGTGCTTTTTCCTATTTTATTTCATTTTTTTAATTAATAAAAATGAAAATAGAAAAACTAAGTGATTAAAAACTTATGAATTTGTGTCTGCTTGAAATTCTACAAAGAGAGTAAGGAATTGTTTCATACTCTTGCAACTTTTCATATTTTTGCTTTATTTTTATATTTATATTATTATATTACATATTTTCTTCAATTTTTAAATGAATACAAAAATAAAAAGAAATTCTTAATGAATGGAAAAACATAAAGAAAGAAACTCTGTTTTACTAGGCAATTATATATTTATTTTTATTTTTATTTTGTTTTAATGACTAAAAAAAAGAAACAAAAGATATTTTGTGATAAAAAAGGGACACTGCTAGGTGTATCCTTTTGAAACTCTAGAAAGAGAGTAACTTATTGCTTCATACTCTCTTGCAGCTTTTCTTATTTGCTTTATTTTAATAATAGATACTATATTATATATTTTCTTCCATTTTTATTGAATAGAAAAAGAAAATGAATTTTCAATGAATGGATATACAAAATGATGGAAAATCTGTTTTATCAAGCAATTATAAACTAATTTTCAATTTTTGTTTAAATTTTGACTATTTAATTTATCTTATTATTTTTACACGAAAAACAAAGATATATTGTGATTAAAATCATATAAATAGTATCTTTTTACAGCTCCACGAATAGATCAGTAAGGTATTGCTTCATACTCATGAAACTTTTTCTTATTTTTCTTCATTTATATAATTTATTTTACTGTATTATATATTTTTTCAATTTAAAATGAATAGAAAAAGAAAAAGAAATTTTCAATGTATGTAAAAAACAAAAAGAATAAAATTGGTTTTATCAGGAAATTATCAAGTAAATTTGTCTTTTATTTTCGTTTTTCTAAGGCAATTTAATGTACAATATTATTTTAATGAATAAAAAAGGAAGAAACAAAGATATTTTGTGATAAAAAACATAAAAAAAGTTGTATTCATTTGAAGCTCTACAAAGAAAGTGAGGTTTTGTCTCATTATCTTGCAATTTTTTTAAAAAATATTCCTTTCTTTACATAATTTATTATTATTCAATTTTTAATGAATAGAAAAAGGAAAGAAATTTGCAATGAATGGCAAAAAAAACTCATTTTATTAAGTGGCTATTTTTCTTTTTTACTATGACAATTTAATTTAGTATATTATTATTCGAGTCAACTTTTAATAAATAGAATTGTTTTAAAAAAAGAAATTTTGGGATTTAAAACATATAAAGTTTTATCCTTTTACAACTCTACAAAGAAAGTAAGGGATAATTTCATACTCTTGTAACTTTTTATTTTTATTTTTCCTTTTTATAATTCATTTTGGCTTCGTTTGGAAGTGAAGTAACAGTTAGATAAATGCTTATTTTATTAAATTTTAAGCAAAAGCAGCGTTTAGTTAATTCTTTTAAAACCATGGTTTCACTAATTTCTGTCGTTGGAAACATGATTTTCTTCAGTGGGTTGATTGGTGCTTATAAAAATTGCTTCTTCTTATTCTCTATTTTAAGTATTAATTTTAATTTTAATTTCATAAGTTTTCAATTGTTACATTCCAAAGGCTTTTGCTTAATTTAAAATCAGCACACATTCTTCATCAATATACTTCAGTATTTTTGTTTCAGCAACATCATTTCCTAACCAACGCCCTTTTATATTTAGTTTTTTTTTCAATTTTTAATGAATAGTAAAAGAAAAAGAAACTTTCAATGAGTAAAAAAACGAAAGAAAGTTCAATTTAGTAAGGAATTATAATATAACTTTCTTAAAAATTTTCTATACTTTGAAAAATCTAATTTATTATATTATTTGTAATTCAAACTTTTAATGAATAAAAAAGGAAAAAATGAAATTTTTTGATTTATTATTATTATTGTTGTTGTTGTTGTTGTTGTTGTTGTTGTTGTTGTTGTTAATTAAAACCATATAAAGTGTTATCTTTTTGAAACCGTACACAGAGAGTAAGGTGTTGTTTCATACTCTTGCAATGTTTGCTTATTTGGCTTTATTTTTATTATTTATAGTGTTATAGTATTTTCTTCAAATTCTAATGAATGGAAAAAGAAAAAAAAATCCGGTGATCCAGTGAATGGAAAAACATGAAGAAAGAAAGTTTCTCATATAGGCAATCACAAATTTATTTTATGTTATCTTAATAAGAAAATTTAATTTTTAGTATATTATTTTTGTTTAATTTTCAATGAACAAAGAAGGAACAAGAAATAAATTTTTTGATTAAAAACATATAAAGTTGTATCCGTTGTAAATTTTACAAAGAGAATAATATATTACTTCATACTCTTGCAACTTTTTTATTTTGCTTTATTTCTATAATTTATTCTATTTTAATATATATTTTCGTTGGTTTCAAATCTATGACTCTATAATCTATAAAATATAAAAGAGTGAAACTCATTTGGTTGTTTCTTGATTTTTCTTATTCCTAATATACCCATGACGGTTATGCTATATTACTTTTACATGCCCCTTAATCTATAATCAATATCCATTATAAAAGAGTGAAGCTCATTGGATTGTTTCTTGATTTTTCTTATTCCTAATATACCCATGACAGTTATGCTATATTACTTTTACATGCCCCTTAATCTATAATCAATATCCATTATAAAAGAGTGAAGCTCATTGGATTGTTTCCAGAGAAATAGAAATAGAATCCTTTTTAATGTAACACTTCGTAGAAATTGATGAAAAAACGACGCGGGTTTAACCAAGCAGTTTATAAAAAGACCATATACATTAACTAGCAAATCTCTCTTATTATTATGTATCCATCAGATCCCATTCTTCATACAAAGCCCCTTCCGCATTCTCAATAAGATCTTATTATTGTGATCCAAACTTCTTCAACGGAGTTAGTTATGAACCCCAAGAGCGGGGGGAAATGGATCACAGCGCGTCAAGCACGAATCATGGCTTTCGTAGCAACGACCTGCACGATCTGTCAGGCAACACCATTGGCCATCATCATTCCGATCGCACGCTGAAATGGGTACCTTCGCCTTCACGTCATTTGTTGTTGGGTACCGCGAAGCAACGCCTGTTCAAACTGATAATTAGAAACTTCAATGATATTACAAATTACATATATTCTTTTCTAATCTCATAACTCTTTCTTTTTCTACACTTCTAGTCATGAAATTTTATTTTATTAATCAATTATATTTTAGAGAAACTGAAAGAAAAGGGAGAAATTGAGGAAAGTCAAGCATAAATGCATGCCCAAGTCGACTACTAGTTTTTGCGTTTCTTTTTTCTTTTCTTTTCTTTTTTGGTGAAATGTGTGTCTTTTAAAATAAATAAAATAAAAATTCTCTACCATCCTACCGGGACAAAGTAACCGTTCAATGAGAGGAAAAGGAATATAAAAGTGTACTAACATTGGCTAAGAGCAAAGAGAGCAATTGCGAGGAGAATAAAAGATGCCTTCGACATCTGAGCTGCCATGACCCTACCTGTAAGAAAATAAAGACTATTAGCATAATATCACAATTTATATTTTCCATGACCAGTTTCTGAACTTTCAACTTTTATTAGATGGAATGATTCTTAAACAAGGATAAGAATAATGAAGGCAAATTATATCAAATTGAATAACTGAAATGGAAATAATAACAAAGAAATTAAAAGTCATAATAATTAACAATTGAATAATTAATGCAAAGAAATTAACCAAAGAAATTCTTCAATCGTAACTTCTTCATGTTATGTTAAATATCCATTCAAAATAATATAATATTTGATATTTTCAAAACATCGACGAACATATAATTTTAAACATTAAGAAAGAATATACACGAACAGATAAACTAAGACAAGTATCTAAGTGCTAAATAAGATCATTTTCCTAGGATCTTTCAAATGGCAATACTTAGATCATAAAAGACTTAAAAGTTCATAAAACAAATTATTCTATGGCCGAGAGAAATAATAATTACATCTCGAATTTACAGATCGATAGCCAATATAAAAATAAACAATTAAAGGAAATAAAAGGAGAAAATTGTAGCAGAGAGGATGATGAAAAATTATATATAAGTTATTTACTTTTCATTTTAACCCCTTGGACTTGCACGCCGGAGTTGATAATATATTTCTTTGGACAAATTTTGCATATAATATTACATATAGTAAATTTTTTTAAAAAGTAATTCATGTACTTTTTTACAGTAAGCAATTCCTAGGTGGTTAATGATGCACACACATACATAATGCAATTTGGTCTTGCTTTGGAAGTGATGTTGCTGAAATAAAAATGCTGAAATATAATTAAGGAAAAACATGTACTGATTTTAGAATAAACAAAAGTATTTGAGATGTAATAATTTGAAACTAATGAAATTAAAATTAGTACTTGAAATAGAGAATAAACATAAACAATTTTTATAGGCACCTATCAACCTGCTAGAGAAAATCACGTTTCCAACCACGAAAATTAACCAAATCATAGTTTTGAAAGATTTCACCAAACACTAATTTTGCTTAAAACTCAATAAAATAAGCGCTTATTCAACCCTACCACACTTCCAAACGAAGCCAAATTAAAATTAAAAATAAAAATATTGAAAAATGCATTGGAAACTCACTTAGAATTGCCTTTGGATCAGCTTCAATAGAGAGGGAACGACTTCTACAAAATGACAGACTATATATATATATATATATATATTTGCTCAATCTCAATGTCGTAACTACAAATTCTCGACGTCATTTTGAATTATACAGAATCCAATTAATTCAGTTATGGCAATCCCATAATTAATGTATATTGTCTTTCACGGCAGCAAATCAAATCGGTGGTCCAGAGAAAATATGGAAAAGAAACCACACTATAATTAATTTCCCTTTAGGCAAATTTTCTTACCATCTATTATCCGATATAATTAAATAACTTGCCCATTATTTGGATTCGTATTAGGGCATGAATAAGCATCACATAATTGCCCCGAACCCATGCAAGGAGCATCTTTTTTTTCTTGGCCCACAATCATCTGAGAGGCCATAATATGAAGTCTTGGGCCTACTCTTTCAAGGCACATCTTCGTTACGTGGGCCTTCTCCTAAATCCTCCTCTTCCACCACCAACCACCAAAATGGATCCAAGCCTCCACCAGGTTAGATACCGTATCTTATCAATTTTCATAAGTCTAACCACGGCTCGAAAAGTTATCCGTTTTCTTATCATCTGATGACCACTCGATGAAAAAACCGAGCTCGGCTGCAACTGAGTGGAGCCGAGAAAATTCTTTTACACCCGATTACCAACGGCAGTGCCAACATCATCGACCATTAGGACGATGGCCTCCTCCATATCTCCTATGTCTCTCTCTGCAGTGACTTCACTCACCACCGAAGTTGTGACGGACGCAGAGCACTTTCTGGTGGACTTGTTTCAATCCCTACCGTCACTCCAATCTTGTCACGACCTGAAATTTCAGCTGAATTTCCCTTACTTTTCTTTGATATCCGTTACCACATAACTATTAACATAAAACAAGGTTTCAATAGACTCTCAAAAATATAAAACCAATCCAGCAAACTCTAATATGTATATACATCTCAAAAGAGAGTAATTTTCTTTTCTCAACCAATCACTAAACCAAAACTAAACAAAAATTTCAGGTCGTAACATATATTGTATTATATGTTCCGGTATGTTTCGGATAAATTCTCATATTCTTTAAGAGAATGTTTTGCTTTTTATGTTTAGGGGATCATAGGATATATATATATATATATATATATATTTATGGTAAAGCTTGGAGCTCGTTCCGCATGCCTTGCGTCAACAGCTGGACATCATCTATGACAAGACACCGTCCCACGATTAAACCATCTATCATTGGTCTTGTTCTCTCTGTATCGCACTTTTATTCCTTGGATATATGCAAGTTACTCTCTCTATATATAAGCAAATGAGGTGATTTACGACTCTCTGAAGTTCTTTCTCTTGCCTAATAATGTCTCAATTACCTGTTCAAGCATTATGTTTCTACGGAAACATCGTCTCTTGAGGACTGCACTAGGTTGTGGTAAATTCTTATGGTTAGAAAGGGGGGCAAAAAACAAGAGTCTTTGAATAGAACTAGGAAGACACATATCAACTTCTCGAGGGCATGTCATAAAAATATAAAAATAATGTTGTCATGATGCGTGATGTGGCTGCTTTATAAGAACGCTAATTTACGAAAGTTATGATCTCAGCTTTCTTGCGAGCTTCTTGTTTTTCAGCACCAGTCTTCTCAATCAAATGAGCAACTAGAATCTCTTCCATGGGTGAAGAAGTACAGTGGAATGAATGTTATCAGATCTTGAATATGTGACAACAGATAGTTTATACTGAAAGCTACGATGTCGTGTCAGAGAAAGTACTCGAAGCTACAGATTCTGGTCATTTGGATCTGATGGAAGATCGGGCTTTATATCAATCTACCACCGGCCTTACAGATTAGATAACGCGAAAATATCAGAACAACTTGCAATGATTCCTTGGTCCGACTGTACTCATGACCTCGTTAAAAGAAATGGAAAGATAAATAATGAAGCACAAGAAATCCCATTGACGAGAATCAAACCTAAGACCTTGTGATTCATAGGCGAGGATATGTGTCACTGTATTATACACCAGTTCTCATACTTAGAAGCTCGTTCATTCTAGCATATTCGAGTACTCCCCACTAACAGGTGAGCGATTCGCTGTTCTTGCAATTCCTACGTAGATTAACTTTTCAAGTTTCCTCTCAAAATTGAGATAATTACTGGGAAGGATGGGTTAGAAATGGATCTGTAAATTATTTGTTTATTCTGTCTTACTTATTCTCTGAGGCATATATACTAGAGTTCTGTTTCAATGATTTCCTGATTTTGTTCTTCACAGAAGAAGCTTAGTTCTATTGCGGGATTGCAATCTTTCTTTCGATTACGGACCGCACGAGGTCTATTGCATTTGATTCAGTCAACGTTCACCAACATAGTTCTCCTCAATTCAGACATGAATTAGCTCCATTGCTATCCTCGTACGTAACCTCATAATCCCTATGAGCACCACGGGCTCTGTGTGGCCATGGACTGGCCGTGCAGCTTCTGTTGTTCTTGCTCCGTATGTACGTAGCTTGGAAATATTATTCTCTAGTTTGCACTCAAGCAATACACTCGATACAAGAAATCACCACCATCGGCTGTGATTCCAGTCCATATGTGAGAGAAATTTAGAAAAATAATAGTACGTGTTCACTTGATGTACATTTTTTTCATATTTCCAAATATAGAGAAAATTTTGACCTCTAATTTTTGAACAAGAATTCCGTATTTTTCTGTCGAAAAATGGAATTAGATATGGAGAATAAAAGTGAAGAAGAGAAATGAAAAATAAGTAAACAGATTCTACATGCTTTCAGGCTTGAATACCAATTCTTTTGCACAATGATTTACCATTTTTTGGGTATAAGTAACCTTCTTCAAAAGGGAGATATTAGCCATTGATTCATGCCCTAACATAAATATAATTGGCAATTAATATCTATTCTTATATTGGGTAATAAATGCATGGCAAGTGGGTAATGCCCATTATTTTTTCACCCAAAAAAAAAAAGCCTATCACTTTTGTACTTCCATATATATCTTCTAATCAATCGATTTTATTACCAAAAAAGACTATATATTATGTGTACTGCATAAGCTGAAGGATAAGCATTCTACATAATTCAAACGGGATATAATAGAGCATTAATTATTGTGGGATGACATTGAGACATTATTGATGATCCAAGGGCACACAGAATCACTACAACATTGTAGTTTATTAGCAACTAAGTGATCAATTTTGGTTACTAAAAAGTCACCTTGGATAACTAAAATATATTTCAACTGTACATATATTTAGTTGCTAAATCCTTTAGTTACTACACTGTTACAACTAAAATGAATCAAATTATTTTAGCTGGTATAGATTTTAACAACTGAAATTGTAATTGCTAAAAATATTAGTTACTAAATGAATTCTTTAGCAACTATATTTTTCAATTTATTAAGAGGTAAAATGTAGTTACTATAACCTATAACGACTAATAAAACTTAGTTGCACATTACTTGTCACGACTCAATAGCTAAAGGGCATGACAATTAAAAATCTATATGATTGAAAAATATTTTAGTTGTTAAAAGTGACTTTTTAGCAACTGAAAATGATTAATGAATTGCTAATAAATTACTTTGTTGTAGTGGATTCACCCCCTCCAAAAAAAAATTGCATGCATACACACACATAGGGGTATAAATGAGCCAAGTCAAGTCTGAATATACTATGCTCGAGCTCGGCTCATTTATTAGTTCGCGAGCTCGGGTCTGAAGCTCAAGCTTGCGCGAGCATAACTCTTCGAGCTTGGGCTCGGCTCATTGTTTCCAGTGAAGACTCGGCTTGGTTAGTAAAGGCTTGCCACACTAGCAGAGCTCGACTCATATAAGGCTCGTGACTTCGAGCTCACAAGGGCTTGAATTGGACTACCGTATGTAATAAGTCATAATATATATATATATATATATATATATATATTATATAGTTCGTTTAGGCTCGTGAGCTTCACAAGCCAAATACTATTGAGCTCGGCTTAGCTTTTTTTATTGACGAGCCCGAGCCGAGCCCAATTCGAGCTTTGATCGAGCTGGGGCCCAAATCGTTATCAAAGGTCTGGCCTCGTTTACACCCGTACACACATGTAGTCTTCCATTCTATAGGTTGTATTTTCCTTTGCAGGAGTAATCAACCTAGGTGAGTTTCCAATACATTTTTAACTATTTATTTAATTCGATTTATGTCCGGATCGATTTGAGTCATTAGCGCATAACTAAGAATTACCTATTATTGATTGCTTAAAAGGATACATTAATTACTCGTTTAAAAAATTTACTATTTGTACTATTATAATTTATATGAGTGATTCTAGTTTCTACAGTGATTCACAAACATTTACACTAATTTTTGCCATACAAATAAATATAATAATGGCCGAGCATTCATCTCCCAATTAATACTACAACATATAAAAATTTCATTTTTGAATATTAATTTCCTGATGCCACGAAGAATTGCGTATTGTTAGTAGTTCGTCCTAATTACCTCTCCGACATGATGATCTTATGGTCGCAAAATATATATTTTACTACATATTATAAAATATATATATATATATATTTTAAATTATATTTTTCATACATTTCAATGAAAAACTTTTAAGAAAATACAGTTTTTTAAAATATTTTTGGCAGGATAATAATATATTTTACTTCATTTTCCTCGGAAATTTCCTCAATAATAATAATAATTTTTTAAAAATATTCCAAAGGAACTCCGAGAGGGAATAACCCTCGACAAGTAATTTTTTATCTATTAAAAATTTTCTGAGTGAATTCTTGTTCCCTTGTTTTTATTAAGATCCAACAGTCATCGGAAATTTCCGACAAAATTTGCACCGGAAATTTCTCTCCAAAATAGCTAAATTTCTTATAGTAAATTTACTATATTTTTTTTTAGTTGTAACTTACAGAGTCTCATGAGTTCTAGAAAAATAATAAAGGGACATGAATAGTCTAAACACAATAATTAAATTGGAAATTTCTAGGTTACCAGTCATAATGGCTTCTACTACCCAACTTCCGAGGTGCCGAAGGATCCCCCATTTTCATAGTCCTAGTCTGCCTGCCCAGCACTGACAAGCTATTTGACATAAGGATTGATATTCGAAGAAGGACATCTCGAGTACGCGTATGCCCATGTTGACTCACATACGTAACAAAAGCTAATACCCGACTGGTAGAAACTTTATTGATAGGCTTGGGGAGAGTCTTTGCGAGTAGTGAACTATGTGATATATGTTTACTCTTTCTTGCAATGGCACATATCAAACAATCAGCAAGTTATTAGTTTCTCTTTTGAATATGTGTCCCGATTGCTCGTAAAGTATTCAAGAAGGCAAAAAGTGCCGGACACACGATGAATCATACTGATTATCTGTAGTTGCTTAGCTAGCTCTTAGGCTGTGTTTGGGAGTTTTGAGGGGAGGGAGAGGAGAGGAGAGGAGAGGGAGAGGAGAGGGGAGGGAATGGAGGGAGAATGCATGTCTTGTTTGGGACATTTTAGGGAGGGAGAGGAGTGGAGAGGAGAAGTAATGAAACAAATGTATATTTTAAAAGAATTATTCTAATAATTTATAGGAATAATTGTGTCATATACTTTAACATTTGAAGGAATTCTTAGTTTTAACCCAAACTTGATTTTTTACCTGAGATATCCCAACGTTGACGTATTGGTTTCACATTTATCTCGACGCTAATTTCCCATCCAAAATTGACGGAATTGCACACGTGACACGTTAATTTTGTAACAAGTGTCGGGATAGATGTGAAATTAACGTACCACGTGTGCAATTCCATCAATTTTGGACGGAAAATTAGCGTCTGAATAGATGTGAAACCAACACATTAACGTTGAGATATCTCAGGTAAAAAATCAAGTTTGGATTAGAATTAAGAATTTCTTCAAACGTTAGGCTATATGACGTAATTAATCCTAATTTATATAACAAAATGAATTGTACGTGTATTAATTAAATTGTTATTTCATGTACCATCACATGAAAAATTTTATGTTACAAATTATCTAAAAAATAAATAGAAAAAGTTGTTTTAGGTCTAAGTAATGTCTTATGAATAATCAATTATATATCAATTATCTATTTTTTTTAAGACATGTAATTTAATTTTTCCCAATAAGTACGAATAAATAAAGATCAAGAATTTAACAGACTATTATATAATTTTTAAATTACGTGGGTAATAATTTAGCGACATCAGCAAAATATAGTTATAATTATTTTCTATTTTATAATTCCATATACGTAATATGCTATTATAATAATTACTTTTATTTTTATATGTAATTCTTAAGTTTAATATGAAGTAGTTTTTTATATAATTTTATAAAAATAAATCACGTGTAAGAATTACTGCTATAAAGACTGCTATGTATCAATGTTATAACAGTTGTATATATTACAGTAGTATAACAGTAGCGTATTAAAAAGATAAAAAATTAATAGTATATATACATATAACAGTAGTATAAAATTATCATTATATATATTTCGATTATACATAGAATATATATTATGAGAACAATATATATATATATATATATATATATATTCTACTACCGTTATGTATATACACTACTGTTATACGTAGTTTATATAATTTGACAGTAGCATAACATAAACATATAGTCTTTTATGTGTTCCCATTCTTCTATTCCTTCAAATTCCACCAAATTGAAGGGTTAACAAACTCTACTAAGTTACTCTCCCTCCATCTCCCTTCACGTCCCTTCTCCTCACCAAAAAAATCTCCCAAACAAAGGCTTCACTTTCCCTCCAAATCCTCTTTTTCCCTCTCCCTCCATTTTTCTTCTCCCAAACACATTGTTGGGTATTAAAAGCGGGATGAGGCGCATCTTAATTAGTCGGGGGCAAGACTAAAAAGTAAAAATCTAATCAACTCATCATTGAGTAATAAATGAAAATTTTCTTTTCAAAGTCTCGAGGTATCTTCAATCTAATATCGAGGCTGATACTCACTCTCAGGCATCTATTTGGTCTTTGCTTTTAGTCGGTCTTGAGCGATACTTATACAATAAGTAAAGTCCCTTTGAAACATAGTTGATCAATTGCACCACATTTCAGAATTAAATGGTTATTATGAGAAATTTCATATATCAAAGAAAGCTTAAAAAGAACTGGTACATGATGGAAGGCCCACGGCCACGAGAGTAGAAAAATTGAAGATCACCAAATATAACATCGAGAAATCACAACTGCCAAATTATCTATTTATGGACTAAATGGTGAGATAAATCAGGAAATGTAAAATTTAAAAGATATTTTTAATCAGTATAACAAAATAAAATTAAAAATATCTCAAATCTAAATAAGGATATACTTTCCCTATTTCGAACAAATGGCCAGAAATTTGTTTGATTATTGCAGTTGAAAATACCCACAAATTTTGGTTTTCATATTCACTTCTGATTTTATTACCGTAAAAGACTATATACATGAGTTGACTGCTGAAACCGAACCATCATGGATTGAATATAAAAGGGGATGTAAAGAAAAAGAATTAACGCATTTCATTGACGTTGGGACATTAAGAAAGAAGCAGATTCAAGGCAGACTTAGGTGAGCTTTCAACGACCCATTTTTACGTTATTTGGTTAATTTAATTTATCGTTTGTCTGAATTCTTATCAAATATCCACCTAAAAATACATGAGTTGCTTCTCAAAATATTCCATGATATGTATCATTATATAGATTTGCAAATTTTTTAAGAAATATATTCCCAACTTTTTCCATGGATGTTAATTACTCTCGTTTTTAGACAGCTCTACAGTCATTTATTTTTCAAATTCTTGTTTGTTTGTTTTTTTTTTGTGGCACCACGGTGCTTTCAGCCTATGATCCAAAAAAATTATCCCTTAATTGAAGATTTCTTTCATTAAAATCCCGTGCAACGTATGGGGCTAGTTTTATATTAAATAAATTCCGTTTCTTGGGAAAGACTTGCACCAATAATGCTATTTATTGGCATTTCCAATTCTTTCCTTCACTCGTCTATTACAATTTCACTTTTTTTGGGGGTAAATTATTACAAGTTTACTTTCTCGGCAAAGATTCCATCATTAATGTTCATTAATTAACATAACTTCAAATATTCTGCTAATATTCAGTGTCTTTTTTTTTTTGAATTCTTATAGTAAGTATGGCAGCTCAGATGTCCCAGTTATCATGCGCTCTTGTTGCAATTGCTCTATTTGCTCTCTGCCAATGTTAGTAAGCGGATATATTCCTATTCTCTATGAATTGATCATAAAAGATCAAAATGAGGAGAAAAAAATAAAAGGACTGATGAGATTATATACGTACTTTCGTTAGTATAATAGAAGTTTCTAATTTATGAATTGTACATTCTGGCAGGCACAGCATCACGACATAAGGTTGATTTCTTGCACTCCAAGTCACTTAAGGCGAGTGAAGAAATCGAAAAAGCCAGTCCTTACAGCGGCCATCAACTCCGAGACACCTCGTCAGGGTCCCCAAAATCAATGGCTGCGAAAATAGTGATTTCACAGTGCAGCAGGAGTTTATTTATATCGAACTACTGTTGCGATTCAGATCCGTCCCGTAAGTGCTTCAGAACTAGAGAGGAGTGTTTGCAAAGCTGTCCCCCCTTGAGTCCCCCCCTCGGCTCATAACTAAGGTCATTTGCCTAAAAGTCATCTCAGAGGAATAAAACTGATCCTGTGAATCCCATAGTGATTTTTTGGATCGAGTAATCAATCTAGCCGGGCAGTGAAACGTACTTCTGTTTGTACGATGGGTCTGATCTATGAATAATAAGAATAATAAGAGATGAATTTGCTCATTTATATGATCCTTTTAATAGTTCTCCTCAATTCAGATATGAATCAGTTCCATTGCTATCCTCGTACTTAGCCTCGTAATCCCTATAAGCACCACAGGCTCTGCGTGGCCATGGACTGGCCATGCAGCTTCGGTTGTTCTTGCTCCTTATGTATGTAGCTTGGAAATATTATTCTCTAGTTTGCACTCGAGCTATTCACTCGACACAAGAAATCATCTCCATCGGCTGTGATTCCAGTCCATATGTGAGAGAAATTTAGAAAAATAATAGTATGTCCTTACTTGTATACATATTGTTCATATTTCCAGGTACAGAGAAAATTTTGACCTCTAATTTTTGAACAAGAATTCCATACTTTTCTATCGAAAAATGGATTCAGATATGGAGAATAAAGGTGAAGAACGGAAGTTGAAAATAAGTAAACAGATTCTGCTCGCTTTTAGGCTTGAATACCAATTTTTTTGCACAATAGATTTACCATGTTTTGGGTATTAGTAACCTTCTTTAAAAGGGAGATATTAGCAATTGATTCATGCCCTAACACAAACATAATTGGCAATCAATATCTATTCTTATAATGTATTGGGTAATAAATGCATGGCAACTGAGTAATGCCCATTATTTTTTCACCAAAAAAAAAATGCCCATCATTCTCGTACTTCCATGTATATCTTCTAAGCGGTTGATTTTATTACCGAAAAAGACTATATATATATATATATATATTATGTGGACTGCATAAGCTGAATTATAAGCATTCTACTAATTAACATGGGATGGAATAGAGCATTAATTACCGTGGCAATGACATTGAGACATTATTGATGATCCAAGTGTACACATAAAGAATCACGACAACATAGTAGTTTATTAGCAGCTAAATGATCAATTTTAATTGCTAAAAGCATCTTTAACAACTAAAATATATTTCAACCGTATGTAGAGTAAATCATTTAGCTACTAAACTGTTACAACTGAAATGTAATCAAATTATTTTAGCTGGTATAAATTTTAGAGTAAAATGCACTTTGCCCCCAATCTTTGGGTTTAGTGGCAAAGTACCCTCCAACATTTCAAATTTTGCACTATACCACCCCAGTTATATAGAAAAAAGCAAAGTACCATCCCGGTCACTTTTCCGATCACAATTCCAGCAAAGATTTAAGCTATTATTGTTTTTATAAATTTCAAGTTTAAAAAATAATTTCAATTATTAAAAATTCGAAAAAAAAAGAACCTGAAAAAGTGATCGGAAAAGGCATCTCAGAGAAACAAATTTCCCCAATTTCTTCACTGGCAATCAAAGTGCAAGGATGACGATTTTAAGTTCTCATCACAGATGCTCATCCCGAAAACTCAAGCGACAATGGCAGGTTTTAACTAGGAAGATTACATGCGTGAGGAACTCTTTTATGAACCTTCGTCAATGGCCCTTGTCAGCAACCCATTTTGGCTCACCAGTTCAGGCAATACCTATCAACAACATCCAGACCATGACTTAAGCATTGATACGGAAGAAGGCTCGACATAGCAGCAAATTGCTATTCATTCTCAAGTCAACAGAGATAGGCAGATGATTCATGCATATGACAGAAGAACATACAGAATCATCCAACAACATACAGAGTAAACAGGGAGCTTAGACAGCTGCCAAACCGGTATTTTCAGAATACATTCGTGACCATGATAGAAACTTTATTGATGGGCTTGGGGAGAGTCTTTGCGAGTAGTGAACTATGTGATTTATGTTTACTCTTGCTTGCCATGGCACATATCAAACAATCGGCAAGTTATTAGTTTCTCTTTTGGATATGTGTCCTGATTGCTCGTAAAGTACTCAAGAAGGCAAAAAGTGCTGGACACAAGATGAATCATACTGATCATATGTAGTTGCTTAGCTTGCTTTGAGGCTGTGTCTGGGAGTTTTTAAGGGAAGGAGAGGAGCAGAGAAGGGAGGAAAAGGAAGGGAGGGAATGGTCAGAGAATGCATGTCTGTTTGGGAGATTTTAGGGAGGGAGAGGAGAAGTAATGAAACAAATGTATATTTTTAAAGAATTATTCTTATAATTTATATAACAAGCCACTTTACATTTAAACCAAAAATATCTTTTTCCTGTATCAAAATGAATTGTACGTGCATTGATTAAATTGTTATTTCATGTATCATAACATGAAAAATTTTATGTTAAAAATTATTTAAAAAATAAATAGAAAATGTTGTTTTAGTTCTACGTAATGTCTTATGAATAATCAATGATATATCAATCATCTATTTTTTATTAAGACATGTAATTTAATTTTTCCCATTAAGTATGTACGAATTTGGATCACGGATTTAACAGACTATTATATAATATTAAAGGCCAAATTACATCAAAAAAACCTAAATTTTATAAAACATCTCAGTTTTGTCCTAAATTTTGTTTTGTAACAAAAAAAACCACAAGTTTTGATAATCGTCTCAGATTTGACCTCCCGTAACTATTCTGTTAAGTTTGCTGTCTATTTGCCTGCGTGAATTCACGGGACCCGCAAAATTTACATATCATCTGATCATTTTTTCTTTTCTTTACAAAAATAACCTAAGTTTTCGTAAAACTCTCAGTTTTGTTCCAAATTTTGATTTGTAATTTTAAAAAATACCTATTTTAAAAATTTCTCTAAATAGTCCATGAAAGGAGATGCTAACCGGGGCCGACTTTAGGAGCAAAAACATATGGTTTTTTCATTACAAACCAAATTTATGATGAAATTGAGACTTTTTTGAAAATTTGAATTTTTTTATTTAACCTATCTTATTTGTTTATTGATATATATCTGAAGTTAATAATCCACGTATGCAAAATTGACGAAATTTATAACGGAGGTCATTTTTGAGACAATTTAGAAAACTTACGGTTTGTTTTGTTACAAAACAAAATTTAGAACAAAACTGAGACGTTTTACAAAACTTAGGTTTTTTTTGTGTAATTTGCCCATTTTTAAATTACATGGGTAATAATTTAGCAATATCAGCAAAATATAGTTATAATTTTTCTATTTTATAATTCCATACGCGTAAGTTAACACGATATTATAATAATTAACATTAGTTTTATACGTAATTCTTAAGTTTAATATGAAGTAATTTTTTATATAATTTTATAAAAATAAATTACGTGTAAGAATTACAGCTGTAAATACTGCTATGTATCAATGTTATAACAGTAGTATAGCGTAGTGTGTGTATATGTATATATATATAACAGTAGCATACTAAAAAAAATAAAATTAGTAGTATATATACATATAACAGTAGTATAAAATTATCATTACATATACATATATATATTATATATTATATATGCACCGTTCAGTAGTATGAAATTATCATTATATATATATACATGTATATTATATATATTACGGTTATACATAGAATATATATTATGAGAACAATATATATATATATATATATATATTCTATTACTGATATACGTACACTACCGTCATACGTAGTATATACATTATGACAGTAGCATAATATATAGCCTTTTATGTGCTCCCATTCTTCTATTCCCTCCAAATCCTCTCCCTCCATTTTTCTTCCCACAAACACTCTGTTCGGTATTAAAAGCGGGATGAGGCGCATCTTAATTAGTCAGGGCAAGACTAAAAACCTATTCAAATCATCAATGAGTAATAAATGAAAAATATATTTTTTTTTCCAAATCTCAATCAACCTAAGACAGAGGCTGATACTCACTCTCAGGCATCTATTTGGTCCTTGCCTGAGACGCTTTCGGTCGGTCTCGAACGATACTTATACTACAAGTAAAGTCTCTTCAAAGCGGAGTTTATCAATTGCATCATATCTCACAGTAAAATGGTTATTATGACAAATTTCATATTTAAAAAAAAAGCTTAAAAAAATTGTACATGATGAAAGGCCCACGAGAGTAGAAAATAAAAATCACGAAATATAACATGGAGAGATTACAAGAGCCAACTTAACTATTTATGGAATAAATGATGAGATAAAAATATATAATTTAAAAGATATTTTAAATTGGTATAACAAAATAAATGAAAATATATCAAATCTAAATAAGGACATACTTTACTCATTATTAAAATACTATTTAGAACAAATGACAAGAGATTTGTTTGATAATTGCAATTGAAAATACCCACAAATTTTGGTTTACATATTCACTTCTAATTTTATTACCATAAAAGACTATATTTACATGAGGTGACAGCTGAAACGAACCATTATGGATTCATTATAAAAGGGGATGTAAAGAAAAAGAATTAACGCATTGCATTGACATTGAGACATTAACAAAGTAGCAGATTCCAGGCAGAATTAGGTGAGCTTCCAACGACCCATTTTTTACGTTATTTGGTTAATTTAATTTATTGTTTGTCTGAATTCTTATCAAATAGCCACCTAAAAATACATAAGTTGCTTCTGAAAATATTCCATGATATGAATCATTATATAGATTTGCAAATTTTTTAAGAAATATATCCCCAACTTTTTGCATGGATGTTAAATTCCTCTCCTTTCTAGACAGCTCTGCGATCCTTTATTTTTCAAATTCTTGGAATTTTTTTTTTGCGGCATCACGGTGTTTTCAGCCTATGATCCAAAAAAATTATCCCTTAATTGAAGGGCCTTTCGATAAAATCCCGTGCAATGTATGGGGCTAGATTTCTATTAAATAAATTTCGTTTCTTGGGAAAGACTTGCACCAATAATGCCATTAATTGGTATTTCCAATTCTTTCCTTCACTCGTCGATTACAATTTTACTTTCTTTTTTTGGGTAAATTATTACAATTTTACTTTTTCGGCGAAGATTCCATCATTAATGTTCATTAATTAGCATAAATTCAAATATTCTGCTAATATTCAGTGTCTTTTTTTTTTCCCTGAATTCTTATAGTATGGCAGCGCAGATGTCCCAGTTATCATGCGCTCTCGTTGCGATTGCTCTCTTTGCTCTCTGCCAATGTTAGTAAGCGGATATATTCCTATTCTCTATGAATTGTTCATAAAAGATCAAAATGAGGAGAAAAAAAGAAAAGGACTGACGAGATTATATACGTACTTTCATTAATATAATGGGAGTTTCTAATTAATTTCAGATATAAATTGTACATTCTGGCAGGCACAGTGTCACGACATCAGGTTGATTTCTTGCAATCCAAGTCACTTAAGGCGAGGGAAGAAATCGAAAGAGCCAGTCCTTCCAGTGGCCATCAGCTCCGAGACACCTCGTCAGGGTCCCCAAAATCAATGGCTGCGAAAATAGTGATTTCACAGTGCAGCAGGAGTATATATATAACGAAGTTCTGTTGCGATTCAGATCCGTCCCTCAAGTGCTTCAAAACTGAAGAGGAGTGTTTGCAAAAATGTCCACCCTTCAGGCCCCCATCGGCTCGGGGTACATAACTAAGGTCATTTGCCCTTAAAGACTCGCGGGAATAAAACTGATCCTGTGAATCCCATAGTGATTTTCTCGATTGAGTAATCAATCTAGCGGGGCAGTTAAAAAACCTGTTCAACTCATCATTAAGCAATAAATGAAAAATATTTTTTTCCTAAATCGATCAACCTAAGACTGTGGCTGATACTCACTCTCAAGCATCTATTTGGTCCTTGCCTGAGACGCTTTCGGTCGTTCTCGAACGATACTTATACTATAAGTAAAGTCTCTTTGAAATGCAATTTATCAATTGCATCACAGCTCAAGGTTAAATAGTTATTATGAAAAATTTAATATATAAAAAAAAGCTTAAAAAAACTTGTACATGATGAAAGGCCCATCAGAGTAGAAAATAGAAAATCACGGAATATAACATCAAGAAGAGCCAACTTAACTATTTATGGACTAAATGGCGAGTTAAAAAATATAAAATTTAAAAGATATTTTTAATCAGTATAACAAAATAAAATGAAAATATCTCGAATCTAAATAAGGATAGATTGCACTCACTACTATAAAATACTATTTCGAACAAATGACAAGAAATTTGTTTGATAATTGCAATTGAAAATACCCGCAAAGTTTGGTTTACGTATTCACTTCTAATTTATTACCATAAAAGACTATATACATGAGGTGACTGCTGAAACCGAACCATTATGGATTCAATATAAAAGGGGATGTAAAGAAAAAGAATTAACGCATTGCATTGACATGGAGACATTAACAAAGTAGCAGATTCAAGGCAGAATTAGGTGAGCTTCCAACGACCCATTTTTACGTTATTTGGTTAATTTAATTTATCGTTTGTCTGAATTCTTATCAAATAGCCACCTAAAAATACATAAGTTGCTTCTGAAAATATTCCATGATATGAATCATTATATAGACTTGCAAATTTTTTAAGAAATATATCCCCAACTTTTTGCATGGATGTTAAATTCCTCTCCTTTTTAGATAGCTCTACGATGTTTTATTTTTCAAATTGAGTAATTAGGCAATTTCGTCCCTGACTTTCGCAAGTTGCATCAATTTCGTTCCTGACTTATTTTTTACATCAATTTTGTCCCCGACTTTGCACTTTTTCATCAATTTCGTTCCTGACTTATTTTTTGCATCAATTTCGTCCCCGACTTTGCACGGTTACATCAATTTAATCCCTGACTTTGCACGGTTACATCAATTTAGTCCCTGACTTTCGCAACACTAGTCCCTGAGTTTTGGCGTTACATCAGATCGATTCTCGGTTACATCAATCTAGTCCAAGTGGCTAATTGACAGACGACGTTATTGCTTCGTTAATTTGTTCAATGACTGAATTGATGTAACGACTGGGTAAATTGATGTAACCCCAAAATTAAATGATGTTTGTTACATCAATTACATCCTAAATTTTACTACAAACTTTTAAAATTTTAAAACAACCCAATTTTTTTTAAAATTTTCAATTTTGCCCCAACACCCTCTCTCTCCTTCATGTTCACTATTCATTGTCTTCCTCCTCCCTTCCACTGTTCATCATCCCCAGACCAACCTCTCCTTTTACCTGGCGAGATCCGCCCCGACCTCGCCCTCTTCTTCGACCACCCTTACCCCCCACCGAGGCCATCCTCGTCCTTGACAAGGATGCCGTAGAAGGAGACCTCCCAATAGATGGACTTCTTAGGGATGTTCGGGGGGATGTCGAGGTCGCCGATGCAGAGTTCCAGGTGGAAGGCGAAGCAGTCGGGATTCCGATCGATGAACATCTCCTGCGGCCTATTGGAGCGGAGGTCCCAATTGTTGTAAAAAACGGCCCTGAAGTAGGAGTTTTGACTGACATTAGCTAGGGTCGTGGTGATCGTCCTCGAAAATTCGGCCGCCCATGTTGAATCAAATCTTGTCCCGATAGGCTCCCATGATCGAAATCGAGAGGACCCAGAAAAAGAATTCATGGATTTTTATTGGGTATCAAAGAATTAGAGGATAAAGCAATCGAAATTGGATGGATTGAGGGTCGAAATCGCAATTGAAGATATCGATAGAGGGAGGAGGGGACTATTGGGCGTCACAAGCAAGACCACTAGACAGACTATTGAGCCAACTTCGGGATAGTGTTTCTATCTCCACAGGACTCGGATTTCTGTATTCTAGTTGTCTGTGGAAACCTCAAACAACAGGCTACAGTTTAGAATCAAACGAAAGTGAAAAATATGGAGAAAACAAGTAAAAAAGACTAGGTTAAATCCTCTATTCATCATGTCCGCAGTTGATTTTAGAATGCGATATTTTTCAAATGATTCAACCAAATTCAGTTTTGTAAAATCCTATAGCATCCTACTGATCTAAGCAATGAAATTATATAGCAATTCTGGTCAAATAACATAGCTACGATGATCTTCCATTAACAAGCTTTCAAGCTTTCACTCTCTAGAACCTAATGAGCTACATCTCAACTTCTGAAGTTGAGGGTTACCCCGTCGCCCACCACCCCAAAATCAGTTAGATTGAAGGCAATCGCCCTCAGCCTCAGGAGTGGCCGGGCTACAACAGGTGAGATTTGTGCTGAAGAAGAAGAAGAATGAGAAAGAGAGGAGGAAGAAGAACAGTAAACAAAGACAAATGGGTTAATAAAAAATAAGGGACTAATTTGATGCAGCACGAGGACCAAATTGATGTAACAATTTGTATCATTTAACACCGCCAGCATTAATACTTAACGGCATGGACCAAATTGATGTCGCAGGAGAACAAATTGATGTCGCATTGGGACCTGATGGATGCAACCACCCCACAAAAGAACCAAATTGATGCAACTGTAACACTAACTGATGTAACTGCGGAAAGTCAGGGACTAAATTGATGCAACCGTACAAAGTCGACGATCAATTTGATGTAACCGAAAAGTTCGAGACTAAATTGATGCAAGAGTGCAAAGTTAGGGACGAAATTACCTATTTTCTCGCATTGCATTGACATTGAGACATTAACAAAGAAGCAGATTCAAGGCAGACTTAGGTGAGCTTCCAACATTTTACGTTATTTGGTTAATTTAATTTATCTTTTGTCTGAATTCTTATCAAATTAGCCACATAAAAATACATAAGTTGCTTCTTAAAATATTCCATGATATGTATCATTATATAGATTTGCAAATTTTTTAAGAAATATATCCCCAACTTTTTGCATGGATGTTAAATTCCTCTCCTTTTTAGACAGCTCAGCGATCTTTCAATTTTCAAATTCTTGTACTTTGTTTTTTTGCGGCACCACAGTGTTTTCAGCCTATGCCCAAAAATATTATCCCTTAATTGAAGAGTTACTTCGATAAAATCCCGTGCAATGTATGGGGCTAGTTTTGTATTAAATAAATTTCGTTTCTTGGAAAAGACCTGCACCAATAATGCTATTAATTGGTATTTCCAATTCTTTCCTTCACTCGTCGATTACAATTTTACTTTCTTTTTCTGGGTAAATTATTACAATTTTAATTTCTCGGCAAAGATTCCATCATTAATGCTCGTTAATTAACATAAATTCAAATATTCTTCTAATATTCAGTGTCCTTTTTTTTTTTGAATTCTAATCGTAAGTATGGCAGCGCAGATGTCCCAGTTACCATGTGCTCTAGTTGCGATTGCTCTCTTTGCTCTCTGCCAATGTTAGTAAGCGGATATATTCCTATTCTCTATGAATCGATCATAAAAGATGAAAATGAGGAGAAAAAAAGAAAAGGACTGACGAGATTATATACGTACTTTTGTTAATATAATAGGAGTTTCTAATTAATTTCATATATGAATTGTACATTCGGGCAGGCACAGTGTCACGACATCAGGTTGATTTCTTGCACTCCAAGTCACTTAAGGCGAGGGAAGAAGTCGAAAGAACCAGTCCTTACAGTGGCCATCAACTCCGAGACAGCTCATCAGGGTCCCCAAAATCAATGGCTGCGAAAATAGTGATTTCACAGTGCAGCAAGAGTGCATTTTTAACGGGATTCTGTTGCGATTCAGATCCGTCCCTTAAGTGCTTCAACACTAGAGAGGAGTGTTTGCAAGTCTGTCCTCCCTACAGCCCCCCACCGGCTCATAACTAAGAGGAATAAAACTGATCATGTGAATCCCATAGTGATTTTCTCGATCGAGTAAACAATCTAGCGGGGCAGTTAAATGTACTTCTGTTTGCAGGATGGGTCAGATCTATGAATTATAATAATACGAGAAATGAATTTGCTCATTTATATGATCCTTTTAATAGTTCTCCTCAATTCAGACATGAATTAGTTCCACTGATATCCTCGTACTTAGCCTCATAATCCCTATGAGCACCCCGGGCACTGTGTGGCTATGGACTGGCCATGCAGCTTCTGTTGTTCTTGCTCCTTATGTACGTAGCTTGGAAATATTATTCTCTAGTTTGCCCTCGAGCAATTCACTCGACACAATAAATCACCTCCATCGGCTATGATTCCAATCCATATGTGAGAGAAATTTAGAAAAATAATAGTTGTGTTCACTTGTATACATATTGTTCATATTTCCAAGTACAGAGAAAATTTTGACCTCTAATTTTTGAACAAGAATTCCATATTTTTCTATCGAAAAATGGATTTAGATATGAAGAAAAAAGGTGAAGAACAGAAGTTGAAAATAAATACACAGATTCTGCATGCTTTTAGGCTTGAATACCAATTCTTTTGCACAATAGATTTACCATTTTTTGGGTATTAGTAACCTTCTTCAAAAGGGAGATATTAGCAATTGATTCATGCCCCAACACAAATATAACTGGCAATAAATATATATTCTTATATTGGGTAATAAATGCATGGCAAGTGAGTAATGCCCATTATTTTTTCACCAAAAAAAATGCCCATCATTTTCATACTTCCATATATATCTTCTAGGCGATTGATTTTATTACCGAAAAAGACTATATATATATATATATATATTATGTGGACTGCATTAATTACTGTGGCAATTACATTGAGACATTATTGATGACTCAAGTGTACGAGAAAATATTAAATGATCATAACTCATAATGATGTGGTAAGAAAGAACCAATAAAATTGCTTCAATTAAGAAGATTTACCACAATTAATCGAGTGATTAGCACTTATTATTTAGTTTATTGCAATTTAATTGGTTCTTTCTTATACCATGTGATGAGATATGATCACCGAATAATCTCTCCAAGTGTGCACACATGGAATCACTACAATATAGTAGTTTATTAGCAACTAAATGATGAATTTTAGTTGTTAAAAAGCGCATTTAACAACTAAAATATATTTCAACCATATATATAGTAATTCCTTTAGCTGCTAAACTATTACAACTGAAATGCAATCAAAGTATTTTAGCTGGTATAAATTTTAACAACTATACTTTGTCCTTTAATAACTGAAATTGTAATTGCTGAAGAGTTTATTAGCTGCTAAATGAATTTTTTCACAACTATATTTTTCACTTTACTAAGAGGTAAAATGTGATTGCTATAATCTATAACAACTAAAAAAACTTAGTTGCACATTAGTTGCCACAACTCAATAGCTAAAGGTCATAAAAACTAAAAATATGTATGATTGCAAAATATTTTAGTTATTAAAAGTGACCTTTTTGCATCTCGAAATGATAAATTAGTTGCTAATAAATTACATTGTTACAGTGAATTCACTCCCCTAAAAAATGTGCATACCTACACACACATAGGGGTATAATGAGACGAGTCGAGCCCGTATATACTGGGCTTGAGCTCAATTCGTTTATTAGTTCTCGAACTGGGCCCCAAGATCGAGCTTGCGCGAGCCTAACTCTTTGACCTTGGGCTCGGCTCGTTGTATTTAGCGAAGACTCGGCTTGGTTCGTAGAGGTTCGGCATGCTAGCAGAGATTGACTCATATAAGGCTCGTGAGCTCAATCTTATATAGGCTCGTGACCTCAAGCTTGTATAGGCTCGTGACCTCGAGCTCGCAATGTCTTGAATTGGACTACCATATGCAATGACTCATAATTTTTTATATATATTTATATATGTAGCTTGTTTAGGCTCACAAGCTTCACGAGCTGAATATTATTGAGCTGGCTTAGCTTCTTTAACTGGCGAGCTCGAGCCGAGCTGAATTCGAGCTTTCATCGAGCTGAGCCTGAACTGTTCGCGAACGTCTGACCTTGTTTACACCCATACACACATATAGTCTTTCATTCTATATGTCAGCACCCCATTTTGGTCCATCGGCTCTAGGATATGACATCAACAAGGCTCCCGACTAGGGTTCCTCAACTCTAACAAAAAAATGGCGAGGGCAACATATGAAATTTTGCAGCACACACAATTGATCTCGAAGAATAAGGCACGAAATATCAATATTCGAACCGAAGGTAGTGGATAAAGGGGAAATCACGTCTCTGTATCATTTTCTTCGGTGAGAATGACTATCTTCATGGATCCTAGAACCAAGTTCGATATTTTTAGATCAAGATTTGGTGAGTCGGGGACATTTCACTAAAAAAATCACGTCGAGAGGCCATTCGAGCAAAAAGATAAAATTCGTGGGACCTGGGGTGCCCAAACAGTGAATACAGCATCTCGAGCATGGGATTCGACGCATCATATCACGGTCAATCCTAAACCTAAAAAGGTGAATTTCATATTGGGGCCTCTTCCTTCCCGATTTAAGCCGATTCCCTCGTTTTACATTTTTTCCGCTTCCATGAGTCGGTGTCGTTTTATCGATTCCATTAAATTTCATGTATGTGCATGCTTGAGTGTTTGTTTGCGTTTTCAAGAGCATGGCGACATCGATTTTGCAAAATATGTATATTTATCGTGTTTGACGTTTTATGTATGCAAAGAAACGAGTTGGAATCGGGCGAGGAAACCGCTCAAAATCCGAGTTGAGTCAAGCTAGCCCACGGCTTTCTCCTTGGGGGGTGGCCGTGAGCTTCTTGATCCTTCACAAGTCAAGAGCGGCCTCCTTTTACAATTTAAACCCATTTTCTTGGGTTGTGTGCAATGGCATTTTAAATACCGTCGCGAATCGTTTCATTAATAAGTAACATTCAATGTTCAAGGCCATAATCATTAATAATTCCACATACGGAAAAATGGGACGTGTCACTCGGCTAAATAAATCATTCGGCTTAAAATAAATCCCATGAACCGGTTATTAACGTGTAATTGCGACGATAGCTCACGAACCATCGGAAAATGCCTTTCTTTAAACCCACAATTTCAAAGCACCGAGACGTGTAACACGCATAGCTTATGCATCTAGAGAACACTCATGTACCTTGACTCGAGTCCGGACTCGATTTGAGGCGGCTCAAGTCGAGATATATGAGTCTTCTTTAGACGCTCCGTGTCACGCAATATCAATTTCACACATACACTCTACACTTTTTTACGGCTCAAGGGCATAACCGTTTTTTCGTTAATCGCGGACTCCTTAGACGTTAGAATGATCGAAACACTTCGATTCACGGTTGGACACAGGCAGCCCGTTCGGGCGCATGTGTCATTTGCATAGCCCTCTTCGTCCAATTTCAATGTTTTTGTTATCCTACCGTAGATTCGGGTAGCTAGAATAGTTATCTCTGTCACAAAACATGCAAATCCTGATTAACCATTTACTCCACTTAAACAAATATTAGATAATGGATAGGCAGAACTCTAGGTTCCAAATCTAGAATCAAAACACATGTTTGGCATAATCAGTGAAACCATAGTATCGCAATACAAAACAAGATTTTAAAACGAACCCACACATGCATAGTTGAATTAGCACCACATTCTTACTTGTCTAGATTAGAAAATTGCTTGCCAATTAACCTCAGTTAATGATTGTTTAAATCACGTAAACTTGACATAATACACAACTTGTCTATTTTTATTTGTTTTCATATGTTTTCATCAGTTTTATCAGTTTTCTGCTATTTTCCGCTGTCATTTGTTGATTTGTTGTGGTTCGGGTCCAAACCTATAGGTTACGCATTGCACAAGGTCTAACGCCCCAAAACCATCGATCATAGGGTCCAACGCCCCCACACACATCGAATGCGCGCAACCCGAGTGCGGAATCAGGTCTGGCCCCAAGTCAATACCTTGCTTCGAGTAGAGTCTATGCGGAAAATGACTCGGATCGGGCGTGTGAACCGCGGTTAGGCATCGCCCGGGAGCTCGATCGTCCAATGGTCACCTTGAGAATCAATCGGCTCTCTCACCACCAGTTGGCTCGGTCGGACCCGACCCTCGGCTCTTTGAGCCCGTGTTGCCTTAATTTATTTATCGGTTATTCAAAACGTCATGGTGAACTGGAGAGGAATATTGGCCTAAGGCAAACTGATCGGGATCCATGTATTGTACTCTTTTATTCTTTAGTTATTCAAGAGCATATTGTGAGGACATATATTTGTACATTCATTCATTCATTATAAGGATCCCCGGTCGGTGAGCAAGAGGTCCGAGAGTTGAATCGATCAATTCAGATTACTTACCCGAAGACGAGTAAACTCACTGCCTCGTAGTTTCGATTCACACGAGAAATCGACCATCATGGTCCGATGAACAGTAGCGTGAGGGCAGTGAACCGATTATTCAATGTGCAAGCTTACTTCTCCTTCAGGCTCTTAATCCAAAGCAATTGTTTCATCGAATTTACGATGTCAACACAGGCAAGGAGAGTGCAACCTAATTCACGCGGTAAATAAACAATAAATTGCAAGCCTAGCAAGTTAGAGTACCGAAAGGGCGTGCAGGATATAGGCCCGCACGTAATAGAACCCTCGAATTCGGAATTTCCGAATCCGCATGACCATTGCCTTAGCAACTAGGTGTATCTCATACCCCAAGATATGGATAACTTATCGGCCCTCGACTTTCGGGTCGTAAACAGGTAGTGGCGACTCCTTCTTACGTGCGTCCGTCGCGCGTCTCCGAGAAGGTGGACATTCCCAAGTCGCGTCGCAGCGTGCGCATTGCATGCCCCAACGAGAGCAGATTCGGGTGTGCACACTCGTAAAGTATTCAAGAAGGCAAAAAGGGCTAGACACACGATGAATCATACGGATTATCTATCGTTGCTTCTCTAAGGATGTGTTTGGGAGTTTTTAGGGGAGGGAGAGGAGAGGAGAGCGAATGGAGGGAGAATGCATGTCTTGTTTGGGAGATTTTAGGGAGGGAGAGGAGTGGATAGGAGAAGTAATGAAAAAAATGTATATTTTAAATGGAAATTTACCTAAAATGACGTATGGTTTACCTGTTTTGTCAAATCTATCTTATATATTTTTTTGTCAAATATATCCCATGATTTACTTTTTGCATCAAATTTATCCCGACGTTATCTTTTCCGTTGACGTGGCGCCTACGTGACAAGTGTGGCTCACTATCCCTCCACGTGCCACATCAGCACAACCGTTAGATGTTAATGGAAAAGATAACGTCGGGATAGATTTGATGCAAAAAATAAACCATGAGATATATTTGACAAAAAAAAGTATATGATAGATTTGACAAAACGGGTAAACTATGGGTCATTTTGGGGTAAAAACCCCTATTTTAAAAGAAATCTAATTAAAATTTATATAACTAGTCACTTTACATTTAAACCGTAAACATCTTTTTCCTGTATCAAAATGAATTGTACCTACATTAATTAAATTGTTATTTGATGTACCGTAACATGAAAAATTTTATGTTAAAAATTATTTAAAAAATAAATAGAAAATATTGTTTTGGTTCTGCGTAATGTCTTATGAATAATCAATTAAATATAAATTATCTATTTTTTGGTAAGACGTGTAATTTAATTTTTCCCATTAAGTACATACACAATTTCGATCATGCATTTGACAGACTATTATATCATTTTTAAATTACGTGGGTAATAATTTAGCAATATTGGCAAAATATAGTTATAATTATTTTCTATTTTATAATTCCATACGCATAAGACGGTATTATAGTAATTTATTTTAGTTTTATGCGAAATTCTTAAGTTTATATATCAGCACCCCATTTTAGTTCATCGGTTCCAGGAGGGGGCAAAATCGTCATTTCTATCGTCCATATGAATGAAGTATTTTCAGCTAATTGCTTGAGTATCACGACTTTTGAAAATGAGACATTTTCCTAATTTGATGCCAACTTTACAATTTTTTTTTAAAAAACAATACTCTACTGGGGGAGGGGGGCGTCAATGAATTTCACATGCATCAACCTTAATTTTCAAAATCCGGGATGAAAACTTGAGGTCAAAAAATATTTTATTGCATAATATTGACCCATGAACTTTTCTGAGCACAACGGTGGTCCCGAACCATTTTTCTGACCTCCAATGGAAAATGCAAGAATTTCAGGTTTTACGTGCATTAATACTGATTTTTCAAATTCGAGGCGATACTTGGGATTCAGAAATATCTTGCTACATAACATTGACCCCTGAATTTTTCTGGACACAACGATGGTTCCGGAATATCTTTTGGATGTCGAATTGAAAAGATAAGGATTTCGAAATAGCAATTACGATCCGTGTCGAATGTTCGGCATCGACTTTTATCGAGATCCGATCTCCATCAAGGCAGATTGAAATTTTCACAGAGCCAATTATTTTTCGAATTTTCCAATTACGTAGTTTTCGTTCCAAAAATGTCGACAGGTCTGGTGAAATTGAATTTCGTCCAAACGACGGCCATACGAAAAAAAAAATGAAAAGGAGAAAGTAATAGGTTCAGACTTTTGACCGTTGCCCCATTCTTCTTCCTGTACTTTTCTTTCTTTATTTTATTTTTCAACTTTCCTGTAACTCAGGCTTACGAACTTATCTCTGCTCCCATTGTCTTCATGTCTTCTTTTTCTTTTCTTTTCTTTTCCTTCGAACTTCCCGGATCTTCAGCCACCATCACTTCACCAACAACTTCTCTTATTCTTCTTTTTTCTTCTCCTCTACCGCGCCTGCAATCTTCAGCTCAGCCATCCCCAGTAATCTGATCACCTTATCTGTTTTCTTCTTCTCCTTACGGCATCCATTCCATAAAAGGACTGACCTTCTCCTCAGCAGCACCATCTTTTTGGGCCTCGGCTCTGTCATCTTCGCCAGCATTCTTCCTCCTTGCTTCGCTTCGGCTCAGCTAGATGCTCACACCAATGCCGCCAGCCCATTCCCTGCAAGCGGCTTTCTGAGTTTTGGCTCACCAGCAATCAACAACTCATCCTTTCCCTCTCCTTCTTCCTCGACTTCCTGAAGACCGAAGCTAAGTGCTCTCCCTCCTTCTCTTTCTATCCGTCTCTGTGTTTGTGTTGCTCTTTCTAAGTGTCCTCTCCATCATTCTCTCTGTCTCTTTTCCTTCCTTACAGCTCACCCCGGGTTTGTTGCAGCTGTTACCCGAACTCACCGCAACTACCTGAAGCTCCAGGCGTTGCCGTGTGCTGTCCCACGAGCTCCTGAGCTGTTTTGTGCTGCTGCTCCTCTACCTCTCGAGCTCCTAGTGTCCTGCCGCGGTGGTGGCTATGGAGCTGCAGCTTCTTGGACGTTCCCCCCTCGACCTCCCGAAGCCATTGAGTTGATGTAGGCATGTAGCCACTTCCCGAACCCCTGTTGCTGCACCCTTGTCGCTGCCCCTTCCTCGAGCTCATTGAGTTCAGCCAATGATCCTTCTAACTCCAAGCCTTTGCTGTGATGTGGGATTAAGCTCGATTGGTTTATTGCTTCGATAGTCCGTGACACCCCGAAGCTAAGTATTTCGCCCTCTTGCTCCTGTACTGCACACCTATTTGATTTTCTGGTGTTTACGGGATTTGTATAGTTGTCAAAAGAGTGCTTTATTGTGCCCGATTTATGGATAAGTTGCCACTAGGATTGATTGCGTTGATAGACAGCGGACGTGGAATGTGCACATCAGCTCAAAATTTTGAATTTGATCGATAACGGTTAAAAGAACCTCTACCTCGGTGTGCATTAAGTGAATAGTAAAGTAAAAAGTTACGTAAGCTAATTCAGATGATGTATGCATGGAGCTGCTCTAAGCCACTAAATTAGTAAAACTAAAATGTGGTTAATTGGTTCGGTTTATGGATGAGACCACTCGGAATGGCTTATGCTTTTCCCATTTGATTGGCTATCTTACTGATTTTAGTTTTTGTGGGCAGTTTTGCACAGCTTCTCGAGCCTCCTCAGGGTTGCTCGAGTCCATCCCCTCCTCCTCACGATCGATAAGCTCGTGCCGCAAGCTCAGTTCATGGATGATGAGGCTTACACGTTCCTCCAGACATTGGCTCAAGAAAGGTACGCAATCTCGAACTTTAGTGACACGTATAAGGTTTCGTTTTTGTTTGTTTAATACTCGTATGGACGATGATGATGTGAAAGGAATGCTGATTAAATGGGACAAGAGAAAAGCACAAACCGGTATTAATGCAAACTCGAAGTTTAAAAAAAATCAGCATGTATAATAAAGAAACCGATATGAGCACGAAGTTGGATATTTTAAGTATTAGCCTTAAAACCGGTTGGTTGAAGCGAGAATGAACCCACACGGATTAATTTCATGCTCACTCGGCTGTAAATGAATAAAATTGATTAAACACACCAAAATCGATTTAATTAATCACTCGGACTTAAAATTGACAAATTAAATTTTATGGTGATTATTTTTGCCTATACTCATATGTTTGAGAATGTTTGAATGTGTTTTTTGATTGAAATCCTGCACGAACTGGATTAATCATGTAAACTTGGGTTAAAATCGGATTTAATTTCAAAATGGTTGGGAATTAAGGCTTTCATTGAACGGTCCATCAATGGCATGCTCGACGGCCTAAAACCCGTAAATTTAAAGCATTCGGCAATATCTTAATTAAACTCAATAATTCCACACACGAAGTAAGGGCGTTTCACTTGGTTGAATAAATCACTCGGCCTTTTAATTAATTGTATGAACCGGTGAATAATCTGTAATTGCATCGACAGTCCAATAAATGTTGGCCATGTACTTTTAAAACTCATAATTTCAAAAGTACCTAAACACATGACACGCGTAGCATGGATATCTAAGAAGTACTCATGTATTTTGACTTGAGTCTGGGCTTGATTTGAGGCGGCTCAAGTCAGAGTGCACGAGTCTTTCTTAGACCATTTCTGAGCAAAGCGACAAGTTTCTTAGCTCTCTCGGAGTCCTCACAACCTTGGAAGATCCAAGCGATCGGTCGACATTCGGCTACTGAATTTCGACAGTCTGTGTCATGTAATCTCGATTTTTGGTTTAAGGGTATGACCACCGGTTCTTGATTTTCCGACACCCTAGGCATTAGGATGATTGAAACATACTGAATAAGGAAAGGGACGGGCGCCTGTCAAGGTGCAATTATCATTCATATACCCTCCCTTTTCTAGCTGTATGTTTCTGTCACTCTAGTGTAGATTCGAGCGCTTAAGGATTGGATTAGAGGCATGAGCGGGGACGGCCCGTGAAAGGTTGTCCGGTCCCTCATGAGATACGTGCAAAGATCTTGGCACCCTAGTGGTGTTTCATGCCCCCCTTTTCCCTAAGTGTGTTCTTAGAATGGGTCAAAACGCGAAAAACAGATTAATCTCAAACACGGGCAATTAAAGGGTTAAGTTTCGGGTTTTAGGTGAAAACACACTTGTTATAATCTGTAAAAGCTGCATTGTCACAATACATAACAATTTAAAGTAATCCACACATTTGAGACTTGACTACAGACACCATGTCTGTCAGGTTCTTTCAATATTGCCGAATGCAACATACCCTCCCAGGGCGGTCCATGACCGATTCACATTGAATACATCACCCCATTTGTTTGTTTAGGGTAGGAATTTGTTTCCCAAGCAACCCCGGTTCATAATTTGTTAATCACGCAAAATCCGGTAATAACACACAATTTGTCTGTTTTCTTCTGTCTTGATTTGCTTTTTATCCGTTTTGTCTCTTTTTCATGTGGGTTGAGCCCGAACCCATAGGATACGATGCACATGGGGTCCAATGCCCATTACTGTTGATCAAGAGATCCAACGCCCCCACACACTGAGTGCGCATGACCCTAGTGCGATATGGGGTCTCACCTTGAGTCACTGTCTTAACCTGTTTAGTATCCATGCGGAGGATGACTCGGGTTAGGACACGTGAAATGAGGTTAAACAATCACCCAGGAGCTCGACCGATCCCACGGCTATCTCGAGGACCATCATGTCCTTTCGAAATTCGTCGGGTTGGTCAGACCTGATCTCTAGCTCTTATGAGCCCGTGTCGCTTTAATTTCGGTTTCGATCGTCTAAAACCCCACAGTGAGCATGAGCGGAATATTGGCCGAACATGAGTCGACCGGAATCCATTTGTTGTAAATTGTATTTAATTTTTGAAAGTATATTGTAAGGTATTTATTTGTACATTTATCTGTGTAACGATCTCGATTAGTAACCATGGAGTCTAAAAGTCAAAATCGATCGGTCGGTTTACGAGTCCCCTAGATGAGTGGGACCACACGAGTCATGGGCCCGTTCTACATGGTGAACTAGCCATCAGGATTTGGTTAACCGAGATGCGAGGACAACGGACCGATCCTCTGACCTGAGGATTCGCTTTTCTTTCGGTCTCTTAAACTGAACCGGTCGTTTCTACGAATTTACGGTATCAAAACAAGTAAGATGAACAAAATTTAAATAAAGCGGTAAATGAATAAAAATGGCAAATCCTAGACAAACTGGAGTACCGGTAGGACGTGCGGGATATAGGCCCGCACGTAACAGAACTCTAGAATTCGAAACTTCGGATTTCACAAGACCATATGCCTTAGCAAACTAGGTGTATCCCTTACCACTAGAACCGGACAACTCATCGACTCTCGACCTTCAAGTTGTAAATAGGTAGTGGCGACTTCTTCTCATATGTGTCTATCACGTATCCCCACGAGAAGGTGGACACTCCCAAGCCATGCGATTGGACCACACGCATGCAGGCTCCAACAAGATAAAATTCAGGTCTGCACAACTTGACGACTCCGCTGGGGACATATAGAGGGTTCGGGCTCAATTCCGTTTGTCTGTTTGCTTGTTTATTTATTTACCACTTTATTTAATTGTTGTATATTTAAATTTTGCACATTTATTTCCCACACGCGCATTGCATATCATACTAGCTTTACGTACCTACGGGTCGCGTCCCACAACCGGATGAGGAAACACAAGTTAGATAGGGGTTCGAAGTTGGGGAACAACGCCCTCGACCTTGAAAAGAATCCTACTAGATTTCAAGGAATTCACGCCCTTGAGTCGGGGCCCCCCCAACCCTAGGTAGCACGGTCCCTGTAGTACCCAGCCATGCGTCATGCTATGCCTCCATACCAGCCTTCAACTCGACTTCAGCAACTGTCCATTTAGTCGTCCTTCCAGCTATTGAGTCTTTTTATGTTTTGAAAGAGATTGTACATAAACTTTGTACCTTGTATATTAAGCCGTGGGCATTTGCTTTTCCGCAAACATGCATCATGCATTTTTGAAAATTAGGATATTATTCACATTGACGGGTCCTAAGTCGATTTCCTATCATCTTGGTAAAGGATGTCATGCTTGGACCCTTGTCCGCGCTTCGATCGTGTCACGCAACCGTTGGACGACCTTACCCGCATTTGGACCAGTTGGATTGCAACCAACCACGATTACGCCAGCTCTTTCCTTGGAGATATCCTTCTACCGGCCGCTCGTCTGATAGAACCGAACTTCCTTGAAGTCGTGACATTATGGGATCCAGTCCACACAGTCTTCGACATCCAAGACACCAAACCCACACCAACCATTGAGGGATATCAAACCCACACCAACCACAAGGATCCCACCAAGCCTCCATAGACCGAGGTCGACACCCCTACAGAGACACCTTCCTCTTCGAGCTTGCTGGTATCCGAGTTGAGAGGGATCGTCTTCACTGGGAGATAACTGAGAAGGACAAAAAACTCACCGACCAATGTCAACTCCAGAAGGAACGCCCAAACCCACGCCGAGCTGTAGAAACGCAGCCAAGAGCAGTCTCAAACGAACGTTGCTTTGGAGAGGTCCAGGAAGAGGACTCGCGGAGGCCCGCATACATCCAAGGATAGGTTCCTCCGTGAGGTCTCAGCCTAAATCCGGTGCTTTCTAGAGCAACGCTCGCTCGTGCTCAAGCGCGGTTGGAAAACTGACTTAGGATTCTATTTTCAAGGCTTGCATTGTACTTTGAACCTTTAAAGTTAATGTGAATGACCGCATTAGTATTTTCAAATCTCATGCATCACATGCATTCCTTTTATTTATTGTTTTGCAGCTAACACGCATTTCCGGTAAAGGTGAGTCGTGCCAACATTTGCAAGTAGACCATTTGCGGTCCCCACCCTTCCTCCGCGGTAAGATAAGCTGTGGCCCAAGGGCCAACCTACCTTCCAAGGCGAGCAAACCCCCACTGACTTCGCGCAACCGAAAGCGTCTACAAGTGCGAGTGAGCGCATCCCCGACGTGCCAAGACACATCTCTAGCATTCTTTGTGCACATTACTCCGCGTTGTGCGAGTATATCCCTCTATCCTCATGCACGCACCCTTAGCACACCCCGCATAGATCTCTCACTGTGCTTGCACGACATCTACCAGGCTAGTTCGGTTGCCTAAGCCCTCGCATTAAAGTTGCGGACATTTCTTACTCCTTCATTGTTTATCCTTTTCCCATTGCAAGAAATAAACAACAAGAATGCAACTTGAACCCCAAACGACCACAATCGTGACAACGAACACTTCTGGTCCAGTAGTGGAATTTCGACACTGAGGCCCAACTCTCCCTCTGCAAAGATCGCAAGTAACTACTTCAACAGATAAGGCATAGCCCAACCCACACGCCACGGGAGTTACTAATACGGTCCTACCTTCGACCAAAAAATGGGCCCACCCTACCCTTCGTTGTGGCCACCAATCAGCCACCGGGCCAACACACACTTTCTTTCTTAAACTCTCATTTTATTTCTATACAGTCCCACAAATGGACTCCCAGCTAGAACAAACTCCCAAGGGGCATTAGGACAAACCTAACAATGCCCTAACAGTTCTATCGGGCCTGTTCGACCAGTCTGTCCCTATGGGACCCAGCTCCACGAGCCTTCCCTAAGATAGCTGCGTCTGCCTACCCACACCTGGGAAAGTACGCCGATGCGGCCCCAGTCACGGTTTGACCACTCTAGCGCGGCGATGACTGCACTCCCGAAAAATGAGTGTCCCCACGTGCGGTACCCCATGAGTCGCGCGCTGGACAAGGGGATTTCCTATGGGCCCACTCCACATTTTTTACCCATAGTCCACCCAATAATCGCCTAATGCATCATCTTTTTCGTCATCCTTCACAGGGGCCCACCCTACCCTTCGTTGTGGCCACCAATCAGCCACCGGGCCAACACACACTTTCTTTCTTAAACTCTCATTTTATTTCTATACAGTCCCACAAATGGACTCCCAGCTAGAACAAACTCCCAAGGGGCATTAGGACAAACCTAACAATGCCCTAACAGTTCTGTCGGGCATGTTCGACCAGTCTGTCCCTATGGGACCCAGCTCCACGAGCCTTCCTTAGGACAGCTGTGTCTGCCTACCCACACCCGGGAAAGTATGCTGATGCGGCCCCAGTCATTGTTTGACCACTCTAACGCGGCGATGACTGCACTCCCGAAAAATGAGTGTCCCCACGTGCGGTACCCCATGAGTCGCGCGCTGGACAAGGGGATTTCCTATGGGCCCACTCCACATTTTTTACCCATAATCCACCCAATAATCGCCTAATGCATCATCTTTTTCGTCATCCTTCACAGGGACACGCCAGTCACAGGCAAAGAGTGATACACAGATTCACACCTCCCTAAGAACTCTTCTCGGGCCCTTCACCTTATACTTCAACGGGGTAGGAGTTCGACTGAAGAGGTACCATCCACGAAGCCAAAGACGGAGGTGATCAAGCAAACAATCCAGCATCAATGCAACCATCTTACTCGGAATCAAGTAACGCCCTAGGGCAAGTTGAGCCTTCACAGCAAAGGCCAACCAACAGCCATCAAGTAACAACAAGCCCCCGAGGCAAGACACGTCTATCAGCTTCTAGAGCGCATGTCCTCCAAGAGGTACCCGCTTCGAGAGCAACAAGGCGCTGTCGGGGACGAAGATCGTGCAAGACGCTTACCACCGGCAACATCCACATACGCTAAGGCATCCTCATCCAACATTTATGACGGGGCAACGATTTTCTATTTTTCTCTTTCGTAAACAATAGGGGAAAATCTTTTGTGAAAGTTCACAAGGGAGAATAGACACTTGATTCGACTTCCAAATGCGCAAGACAAGTTTCAAAACCCAGGTCTGACCAACGAGGCCGGGGCAAGAACACATCGAGGCTCCACCAAGCAAAGCACATAAAAGCAACCTCGACAACGCAAAAATTCGAGGAAATTCAAGCAAATCCAAGGGGCATGACCAGACCCCAGTTAAAAAAACAGCGGGTTAAACCTGCCAATCGAGAAAAACAAGGCGGCGTCAAAGTCAGAAGGTGCAAGAAACCAAAATCCTTCGTAGTGCTCGCCTAAAAGTCAAGAAACCTCGACAAAAAAAAAACAGAGAGAAGGGGCAACAATCACGACTCCTCGATGGAGACAGATTGCGAATCGACCCAAACTCAAAAGTCGAATTCTTCGGACTTTTCTTCTTTGCAAACTCGAGAGATAAACGAATCGAGCTCGCTAGGTCGAAAATCCCTCGGGGCGACCTAGGCAAAAACCAGGGTAAAAGAAAAGTACGACCAGAAATCCCGAGGTGGGTGGTCGTGGCAAAAGGAGAGCTCATCTCCTATAGGTTGAAAGGTGCGGCCAGATCCCGAGGTGGGCGACTGTAGCAAAAGGAGAGAAAAATGAGAGAAAAGATAAACCAATTTGTCACCCAAGCCCATCACACAAAGTGCGGACTAGGAATTCCCCAAGGGAAGTAGCTAGGTTGTCTTCTCCAGCGCAATCTCCAATCGGCTCTCCAACAAAACTCACCCGTCCAAAGCGGATTCTCCCTCACGTACAGTAGGCAACCAAATATACCATCCGAGCAGTTCGGAACAGCCTACACAATAGAAGGACAAAGGAGAAAGGGGGGTACATTTCGCTGTAGGCGTGAACCCGTGTATCCTTTTAGCCTAGGCAACGTGCTCCCCCAAGTTTTCTCTTTTCTCTTGGTCAATTTCATAACTCAAAATGGAACACAACTACTCTTCAATCAGCTACCACATAGCTAAAAATCCCAGACAGTCTTTTTCGGGAGTCTAGTAATAACACTTCGGAAATAACTAGACCAAGGTCTGATCAAATCTGGAAAGAAATCCCCCAGCGGGTTGCAGACGCAACTGCCCTACGACACCTTGATGAGAAGGGTCTAAAGCTGACGGGCGCATCAAACAATCGATAGAGCTGTTAGGGCATCATTAAGGAAGTTAATATGCCAATACACGACCAACGAAAGCCCTGTAGGCCTCGCATCAAGGCCTTCCAAAAGGCACCCCACTCACACGGTCAAAACAAAATTCTTCACGGGTCGTTCAAGCAACTCGAAAATGCAAAACAGGTGTCGCAATGACGACATTTTACAACCTTCCTGCAATTACGCATTGTTAGTAACTCACCCATGACTTACTCATGATAACAGGATCACAGGTATTGCAAGCAGCAAGAACTATGACAGACTCTAATTGCCGGTCTCATGGGATACGTAGGTGCTCATTCCTAGGGCTCGAGTCACTCATCGCAAGGCGCCGGCCTTCGGTGAGCCAAAACTGCCCCAACGGCGAGGTTGGCTTCCAACGGACCAACAAACAACTGTCCCTGCGGAGCAGAGCCGACCTCCGGCAAATCAGACAGCCACCCCAGCGGCGAAGCCGGCTTTGCTGTAAGTCAATGAGCAATCGCCCCAGCGATGAGGTCGGCCTCCGGTGGGTCACACACCATCGCCCCAGGGGCAAGGTCGACCACCAGCGAAGCAACATCATCCCACATCACAAGGCGCCAACCTCTAGTAGATCGAGCACAGCACCACCCCAGGGGCAAGGCCGACCACCAGCGAAGCAACATCATCCCATATCACAAGACGCCGACCTCCAGCAGAACCAACACAACACCACCCAGAAGCAAGGTCGACCACCGGCGAAGCAACATCATCCCATATCGCAAGGCGTCGACTTCCAACAGATCAAACACAACACGGCCCCGAAGGCAGGGTCGACCACTAGTGAAGTAACATCCTCCTAGTAGCGAATCCAGCCTCCGACGAATCAGTTCCCTTAGGATGACATCTCCCCAGTACACCTGGCACATACCGTCGATCGCACGACTAACGGAGAGTCGTGCCTACCTTCGCAAACACAGATAGAAGTAACCGAGGTATCCCCAACAAACAAAGCAATGGGTCATCTCCAACCATGCGCGACGACCCAGCATCATCCTCAGAAAAGCCCTAACCCAACGCCAAGCAAACCAAATCACACTTCTTTCGCGCCTTGCTCAACTCCCTAGCACTCATCCTTCCGTCCGCGTCTCCTGCATCCTCATTCCAAACAAACATCTTTACTTTCCCATAGAAATGAGGTTAGACAATCACCGGAGAGCTCGACCGGTCCCGCAGCTATCTCGAGGGCCATCCTGTCCTTTTGAAATCCATCGGGTTGGTCGGACCCGATCTCTGGCTCTTACGAGCCCGTATCGCTTTAATTTCAGTTTCGGTCGTTTAAACCACAATGTGAGCATGAGCGGAATATTGGTCGAACGTGAGTCGACCGGGATCCATTTGTTGTAATTTGTATTTATTATTTGAGAGTACATTGTAAGGTATTTATTTGTACATTTATTTGTGTTACGATCCCGGTCTGCAATCGTAGAGTCTGAAAGTCGGAATCGATATAGGCCCACACGTAACAAAAACCCCCAATCCGGAACTTTGGATTTCGCAAGACCATATGCCTTAGCAAATTAGGTGTATCACTTACCCCTAGAACCGGGCAACTGATCGCCCCTCAACCCTCGGGTCGTAAACAGATAGTGGCGACTCCTTCTCACTCGTGTCCGTCACGCATTCCCACGGTTAGGTGGACACTCCAAGCCGTGCGATCGGACCGCACGCATGCAGGCCTCAACAAGACGAAATTCGAATCCGCACATAATATGAAGTAGTTTTATATAGGGTTTTTACCTAAAATGGCTCATGATTTGTCCGTTTTGTCAAATCTATCCCATGGTTTACTTTTTGCATCAAATCTATTCCGGCGTTATCTTCTCCGTTAACATCTAACGGTCGTGCTGACGTGGCACGTGGAGAGATAGTGGGCCACACTTGCCACATAGGTGCCACGTCAGCACGGCCGTTAGATGTTAACGGAAAAGATAACGCCGGGATAAATTTGATGCAAAAAGTAAACCATGGGATAAATTTGACCAAAAAAAACACAAGATAGATTTGACAAAACGGACAAACCATGGGCCATTTTAGGTAAATACCCCTTTTATATATATATAATTTTATAAAAATAAATTACGTGTAAGAATTGCTGCTACAAAGACTACTATGTATCCATCTTATAACAGTAGTATAGTGTAGTGTATATATATATATATATATATATTAAAAAACGAAATTTAGTAGTATAGATACATATAACAGTAGTATGGAATTATCATTATATATATGCATATAATATATATATATATATATATTACGGTTATACATAGAATATATATTATGGGAACAATATATATATATATATATATATATATATTTTCTATTACAGTTATATATACACTACCGTTATCCGTAGTATATATATTATGACAGTAGTATAATATATAGTTGCTATGTGTTCCCATTCTTCTATTCCTTCAAATTCCCCCAAATTGGAGGGTTAACAAACTCAACTAAGTTACTCTCCCTCCATCTCCCTTCATGTCCTTTCTCCTCACCAAAAAAATCTCCTAAACAAAGGTTTCACTTTCCCTCCAAATCGATCCCCCTCCATTTTTCTTCGCCCAAACACACTGTTAGGTATTAAAAGCGGGAAGAGGCGCATCTTAATTAGTCAGGGCATGACTAAAATCCTATTCAACTCATCATTGAGTAATAAATGAAAAAATATATATTTATTTATTTATTTATTTATTTATTTATTTTTAAATCTCAATCAACCTAAGACTGAGGCTGATACTCACTCTCAAGCATCTATTTGGTCCCTGCCTGAGACGCTTTTGGTCGGTCTCAAACGAGACTTATACTGTAAGTAAAGTCCCTTCAAAACGTAGTTTATCAATTACACCACATCTCACGGTTAAATGGTTATTATGACAAATTTCATATTAGAAAATAAAATCTTAAAAAATTGTACATCAAGAAAATTTAGAGGCCCACAAGAGTCGAAATAAAAAATCACGAAATATAATATCGAGAAATTACAAGAGTCAACTTAACTATTTATGGACTAAATGATGAGATAAAAAAATAAAATTTAAAAGATATTTTTAATTAGTATAACAAATAAAATGAAAATATACCAAATCTAAATAAGGATTTACTCATTATTAAAATACTATTTAGAACAAATGACAAGAAATTTGTTCGGTAATTGCAATTGAAAATACCCACAAATTTTGGTTTACATATTCAATTCTAATTTTATTACTATAAAAGACTATATTTACATGAGGTGACCGCTGAAACCGAACCATTATAAAAGGGGATGTAAAGAAAAAGAATTAACGCATTGCATTGACATTGAGACAATATCAAAGTAGAAGATTCAAGGCAGAATTAGGTGAGCCTCCAATGACCCATTTTTACGTTATTTGGTTAATTTAATTTATCGTTTGTCTGAATTCTTATCAAATAGCCACCTAAAAATACATAAGTTGCTTCTTAAAATATTCCATGATATGTATCACTATATAGATTTGCAAATTTTTTAAGAAAAATATCCCCAAACTTTTTGCATGGCTGTTAAATTCCCCCCCCCCCCCCCCCCCCCCCCCCCCCCCCCCCCCCCCCCCCCCCCCCTTTTTAGACAGCTCTACGATCTTTCATTTTTCAAATTCTTGTACTTTGTTTTTTTGCGGCACCACGGTGTTTTCAGCCTATGCCCAAAAATATTATCCCTTAATTGAAGAGTTACTTCGATAAAATCCCGTGCAATGTATGGGGCTAGTTTTGTATTAAAAAAATTTCGTTTCTTGGAAAAGACTTGCACCAATAATACTATTAATTGGTATTTCCAATTCTTTCCTTCACTCGTCTACTACAATTTTACTTTCTTTTTCTGGGTAAATTATTACAATTTTAATTTCTCGGCAAAGATTCCATCATTAATGTTCGTTAATTAACATAAATTCAAATATTCTGCTAATATTCAGTGTCTTTTCTTTTTTGAATTCTAATCGTAAGTATGGCAGCGCAGATGTCCCAGTTATCATGTGCTCTAGTTGCGATTGCTCTCTTTGCTCTCTGCCAATGTTAGTAAGCGGATATATTCCTATTCTCTATGAATTGATCATAAAAGATGAAAATGAGAAAAAAGAAAAGGACTGACGATATTATATACGTACTTTTGTTAATATAATAGGAGTTTCTAATTAATTTCATTTATGAATTGTACATTCGGGCAGGCACAGTGTCACGACATCCGGTTGATTTCTTGCACTCCAAGTCACTTAAGGTGAGGGAAGAAGTCAAAAGAGCCAGTCCTTACAGTGGCCATCAACTCCGAGACAGCTCATCAGGGTCCCCAAAATCAATGGCTGCGAAAATAGTGATTTCACAGTGCAGCAAGAGTGCATTTTTAACAGGGTTCTGTTGCGATTCAGATCCGTCCCTTAAGTGCTTCGACACTAGAGAGGAGTGTTTGAAAGTCTGTCCTCCCTACAGCCCCCCACCGGCTCATAACTAAGGTCATTTGCCCTAAAAGTCATCTCAGAGGAATAAAACTGATCATGTGAATCCCATTGTGATTTTCTCGATCGAGTAAACAATCTAGCAGGGCAGTTAAATGTACTTCTGTTTGCAGGATGGGTCTGATCTATGAATAATAATAATACGAGAAATGAATTTGCTCATTTATATGATCCTTTTAATAGTTTTCCTCAATTCAGACATGAATTAGTTCCACTGATATCCTCGTACTTAGCCTCATAATCCCGATGAGCACCACGGGCACTGTGTGGCTATGGACTGGCCATGCAGCTTCTGTTGTTCTTGCTCCTTATGTACGTAGCTTGGAAATAATATTCTCTAGTTTGCCCTCGAGCAATTCACTCGACACAAGAAATCACCTCCATCGGCTATGATTCCAGTCCATATGTGAGAGAAATTTAGAAAAATAATAGTTGTGTTCACTTGTATACATAATGTTCATATTTCCAAGTACAGAGAAAATTTTGACCTCTAATTTTTGAACAAGAATTCCATATTTTTCTATCGAAAAATGGATTTAGATATGAAGAAAAAAGGTGAAGAACAGAAGTTGAAAATAAATACACAGATTCTGCATGCTTTTAGGCTTGAATACCAATTCTTTTGCACAATAGATTTACCATTTTTTGGGTATTAGTAACCTTCTTCAAAAGGGAGTTATTAGCAATTGATTCATGCCCCAACACAAATATAATTGGCAATAAATATATATTCTTATATTGGGTAATAAATGCATGGCAAGTGAGTAATGCCCATTATTTTTTCACCAAAAAAAAAATGCCCATCATTTTCGTACTTCCATATATATCTTCTAGGCGATTGATTTTATTACCGAAAAAGACTATATATATATTATGTGGACTGCATTAGCTGAATTATAAGCATTCTACATAATTAACATGGGATATAATAGAGCATTAATTACTGTGGCAATTACATTGAGACATTATTGATGACCCAAGTGTACGAGAAAATATTAAATTATCATATCTCATAATGATGTGGTGAGAAAGAACCAATAAAATTGCTTTAATTAAGAAGACTTACCACAATTAATCAAGTGATTAGCACTTATTATTTAGTTTATTGCAATTTAATTGGTTCTTCATTATATCATGTGATGAGATAGGATCACCGAATAATCTCTCCAAATGTGCACACATGGAATCACTACAATACAGTAGTTTATTAGCAACTAAATGATCAATTTTAGTTGCTAAAAAGCGCCTTTAACAACTAAAATATATTTCAACCATATATATAGTAATTCCTTTAGCTGCTAAACTATTTCAATTGAAATGCAATCAAAGTATTTTAGCTGGTATAAACTTTAACAACAATACTTTGTCCTTTAACAATTGAAATTGTAATTGTTGAAGAGTTTATTAGCTGCTAAATGAATTTTTTCACAACTATATTTTTCACTTTACTAAGAGGTAAAATGTGATTGCTATAATCTATAACAACTAAAAAAATTTAGTTGCACATTAGTTGTCACAACTCAATAGTTAAAGGTCATGAAAACTAAAAATATGTATGATTGCAAAATATTTTAGTTATTAAAAGTGACCTTTTAGCAGTTCAAAATGATAAATTAGTTGCTAATAAAATACATTGTTATAGTGAATTCACTCCCCTAAAAAATGTGCATGCCTACACACACATAGGGGTATAAATGAGACGAGTCGAGCCCGAATATACTGGGCTTGAGCTCAATTTGTTTATTAGTTTGCGAACTTGTGCACAAGATCGAGCTCGCGCAAGCCTAACTCTTCGAGCTTGGGCTCAGCTCGTTGTATTTAGCAAAGACTCGGCTTGGTTCGTAGAGGTTTGGCATGCTAGCAAAGATTGACTCGTATAAGGCTCATGAGCTCAAGCTTATATAGGCTTGTGACCTCAAGCTTGTATAGGCTCGTGACCTCAAGCTCACAATGTCTTGAATTGGACTACCATATGCAATGACTCATAATTTTATATATATATTTATATATGTACCTTGTGTAGGCTCGTAAGCTTCACGAGCTGAATATTATTGAGCTGGCTTAGCTTCTTTAACTGGCGAGCTCGAGCCGAGCTAAATTCGAGCTTTCATCGAGTTGAGCCCGAACTGTTCGCGAACGTTTGACCTTGTTTACACCCATACACACATATAGTCTTCCATTATATATGTCAGTACCCCATTTTGGTCCACCGGCTCTAGGATATGACATCAACAAGGCTCCCGACTAGGGTTCCACAACTCTAACAAAAAAATGGCGAGGACAACATATGAAATTTTGCAGCACACACAATTGATCCCGAAGAGTAAGGCACGAATTATTAATATTCGAACCGAAGGCAGTTGACAAAGGGGAAATAACGTCTCTGTATCCCAAGTTCGATATTTTTAGATCAAGATTTGATGAGTCGGGCACATTTCACTGAAAAAATCACGTTGAGAGGCCATTCGAGCAAAAAGATAAAAGTCGTGGGACCTGGGGTGCCCAAACAGTGAATACAGCAGCTCAAGCATGAGATTCGACGCATTATATCACGGTCAATCCTGAACCTAAAAAGGTGAATTCCATATGGGGGCCTCCTCCTTCCAGATTTAAGTTGGTTCCCGTGTTTTACGTTTTTTCCTCTTCCATGGGTCGGTGCCGTTTTATCGATTCCATTAAATTTCATGTATGTGCATGCTTGAGTGTTTGTTTGCGTTTTCAAGAGCATGGCGGCATCGATTTTGCAAAATATGTATATTTATCGTGTTTGACGTTTTATGTATGCAAAGAAACGAGTTGGAATCGGGCGAGGAAACCGCTCAAAATCCAAGTCGAATCAAGCTAGCCCACAGCTTTCTCCTTGGGGGGTGGCCGTGAGCTTCTTGATCCTTCACAGGTCAAGAGCTGCCTCCTTTTACAATTTAAACCCCTTTTCTTGGTTTGTGTGCAATGGCATTTTAAATACCGTTGCAAATCGTTTCATTAATCCGTAACATTCAATGTTCAAGGCCATAATCATTAATAATTCCACATACGGAAAAATGGGACGTGTCACTCAGCTAAATAAATCATTCGGCTTAAAATAAATCGCATGAATCAGTTATTAACTTGTAATTGCGGCGATAGCTCACGAACCATCGGAAATGCCTTTCTTTAAACCCACAATTTCAAAGCACCGAGACGCATAGCTTATGCATCTAGAGAACACTCATGTACCTTGACTCGAGTTCGGGCCCGATTTGAGATGGCTCAAGTCGAGATATATGAGTCTTCTTTAGACCGCTCCGTGTTACGCGATCTCGATTTCACACATACACTCTACACTTTTTACGGCTCAAGGGCATAACTGTTTTTTCGTTAATCGGGGACTCCTTAGACATTAGAATGATCGAATCACTTCGATTCACGGTCGAAGACGGGCAGCCCGTTCGGGCTCATGTGTCATTTGCATAGCTCTCTTCGTCCAATTTCGATGTTTCTGTTATCCTACTGTAGATTCGGATAGCTAGAATAGTTATCTCTGTCACAAAACATGCAAATCTTGATTAACCATTTACTCCACTTAAACAAATATTAGATAATGGATAGGCGGAACTCTAGGTTCCAAATCTAGAATTAAAACACATGTTTGGCATAATCAGTGAAACCGCAGTATCGCAATACAAAACAAAATTTTAAGACGAACCCACACATGCATAGTTGAATTAGCACCACATTCTTACTTGTCTAGATTAGAAAATTGCTTGCCAATTAACCTCGGTTAATGATTGGTTAAATCACGTAAACTTGGCATAATACACAACTTGTCTATTTTTATTTGTTTTCATCAGTTTTATCAGTTTTCTTCTGTTTTCCGCTGTCATTTGTTGATTTGTTGTGGTTCTGGTCCAAGCCCATAGGTTATGCATTGCACAAGGTCCAACGCCCCAAAACCATCGATCATAGGGTCCAACGCCCCCCCACACACATCGAGCGCACACAACCCGAGTGCGGAATTAGGTCTGGCCCCGAGTCACTACCTTGCTTCGAGTAGAGTCTATGCGGAAAATGACTCGGATCGAGCGTGTGAACCGCGGTTAGGCATCGCCTGGGAGCTCGACCGATCCAACGGTCACCTTGAGAATCAATCGGCTCTCTCGCCACCTATTGGCTTGGTCGGACGTGACCTCCGGCTCTTTGAGCCCATGTTGCCTTAATTTATTTATCAGTTATTCAAAACCTCATGGTGAACTGGAGAGGAATATTGGCCTAGGGCAAACTGATCGGGATCCATGTATTGTACTCTTTTATTCTTTAGTTATTCGAGAGCACATTGTGAGGAAATTTATTTGTACATTTATTCATTCATTGTAAGGATCCCCGGTCGGCGAGCAAGAGGTCCGAGAGTTGAACCAATCAATTCGGATTACTTACCCGAAGACGAGTAAACTCAATGCCTCGCGGTTTCGGTTCACACAGTAAATCGACCATCATGGTCCGATGAACCATAGCGTGAGGGTAGTGAACCGATTCTTCAACGTGTGAGCTTACTTCTCCTTCGGGCTCTTACCGATCCCTCCACGTGACACGTCAACACGGCTGTTAGATGTTGACGAAAAAGATAACGTCAGGATAGATTTGATGCAAAAGATAAACCATGGGATATATCTGACAAAAACAATATATGATAGATTTGACAAAACGAGTAAACCATGGGCCATTTGAGGTAAAAACCCTAATTTTAAAATAATTATAATTAAAATTTATATAACTAATCACTTTACATTTAAACCATAAACATATTTTTCCTGTATCAAAATGAATTGTACCTACATTAATTAAATTGTTATTTGATGTACCGTAACATGAAAAATTTCATGTTAAAAAATTATTTAAAAAATAAATAGAAAATATTGTTTTAGTTCTACGTAATGTCTTATGAATAATCAATTAAATATAAATTATCTATTTTTTGGCAAGACCTGTAATTTAATTTTTCCCATTAACTACATACAAATTTCGATCATGCATTTGACAGACTATTATATCATTTTTAAATTACGTGAGTAATAATTTAGCAATATCGGCAAAATATAGTTATAATTATTTTCTATTTTATAATTTCATACGCGTAACACGCTATTATAATAATTAATTTTAGTTTTATGCGAAATTCTTAAGTTTATATGTCAGCACCCCATTTTAATCCATCGGTTTCAGGAGGTGGCAAAATCGTCATTTCCATCGTCCATATGAAGGAAGTATTTTCAACTAATTGCTTGAGCATTCACGACTTTTGAAAATGAGATATTTTCCTAATTTGATGCCAACTTTACAATTTTTTTTTAAAAAAATACTTTACGGGGAGTCTATGAATTTCACATGCATCAACCTTAATTTTCAAAATCCAGGACGAAAACTTGAGGTCAAAAAATATTTTATTGCTTAATATTGACCTACGAACTTTTCTGAGCACGACGGTGGTCCCGAACCATTTTCCTGACCTCCAATGGAAAAGGCAAGAATTTCAGGTTTTATGTGCATTAATACTGGTTTTTCAAATTCGGGGCGATATTTGGGATTCAGAAATATCTTGCTACATAACATTGACCCCTGAATTTTTTTGGACACAACGGCGGTTCAGGAATATCTTTTTGATGTCAAATTGAAAAGATAAGGATTTCGAAATAGCAATTACGATCCGTGTCGGATGTTCGACATCGACTTTTATCGAGATCCAATCTCCATCAAGGCAAATTGAAATTTTCACAGAGCCAATTATTTTTCGAATTTTTCAATTCTGTAGTTTTCATTCCAAAAATGTCGATAGGTCTCGTGAAATTGAATTTCGTCCAAACGACCCCCATACGAAAAAAAAAAAAGAAAAGGAGAAAGTAATAGGTTCAGACTTTTGACCGTTGCCCCATTCTTCTTCCTGTGCTTTTCTTTCTTTGTTTTATTTTTTTCCTTTCCTGTAACTCAGGCTTACGAACTTATCTCTGCTCCCATTGTCTTCATGTCTTCCTTTCTTTTCTTTTCTTTTCCTTCGAACTTCCCGGATCTTCAGCCACCATCACTTCACCAACAACTTCTCTTATTCTTCTTTTTTCTTCTCCTCTACCGCGCCTGCAATCTTCAGCTCGGCCATCCCCAGTAATCTGATCACCTTATCTGTTTTCTTCTTCTCCTTACGGCATCCATTCCATAAAAGGACTGACCTTCTCCTCAGCAGCACCATCTTTTTGGGCCTCGGCTCTGTCATCTTCGCCAGCATTCTTCCTCCTTGCTTCGCTTCGGCTCAGCTAGATGCTCACACCAATGCCGCCAGCCCATTCCCTGCAAGCGGCTTTCTGAGTTTTGGCTCACCAGCAATCAACAACTCATCCTTTCCCTCTCCTTCTTCCTCGACTTCCTGAAGACCGAAGCTAAGTGCTCTCCCTCCTTCTCTTTCTATCCGTCTCTGTGTTTGTGTTGCTCTTTCTAAGTGTCCTCTCCATCATTCTCTCTGTCTCTTTTCCTTCCTTACAGCTCACCCCGGGTTTGTTGCAGCTGTTACCCGAACTCACCGCAACTCCCTGAAGCTCCAGGCGTTGCCGTGTGCTGTCCCACGAGCTCCTGAGATGTTTTGTGCTGCTGCTCCTCTACCTCTCGAGCTCCTAGTGTCCTGCCGCGGTGGTGGCTATGGAGCTGCAGCTTCTTGGACGTTCCCCCCTCGACCTCCCGAAGCCATTGAGTTGATGTAGGCATGTAGCCACTTCCCGAACCCCTGTTGCTGCACCCTTGTCGCTGCCCCTTCCTCGAGCTCATTGAGTTCAGCCAATGATCCTTCTAACTCCAAGCCTTTGCTGTGATGTGGGATTAAGCTCGATTGGTTTATTGCTTCCATAGTCCGTGACACCCCGAAGCTAAGTATTTCGCCCTCTTGCTCCTGTACTGCACACCTATTTGATTTTCTGGTGTTTACGGGATTTGTATAGTTGTCAAAGAGTGCTTTATTGTGCCCGATTTATGGATAAGTTGCCACTAGGATTGATTGCGTTGATAGACAGCGGACGTGGAATGTGCACATCAGCTCAAAATTTTGAATTTGATCGATAACGGTTAAAAGAACCTCTACCTCGGTGTGCATTAAGTGAATAGTAAAGTAAAAAGTTACGTAAGCTAATTCAGATGATGTATGCATGGAGCTGCTCTAAGCCACTAAATTAGTAAAACTAAAATGTGGTTAATTGGTTCGGTTTATGGATGAGACCACTCGGAATGGCTTATGCTTTTCCCATTTGATTGGCTATCTTACTGATTTTAGTTTTTGTGGGCAGTTTTGCACAGCTTCTCGAGCTTCCTCAGGGTTGCTCGAGTCCATCCCCTCCTCCTCACGATCGATAAGCTCGTGCCGCAAGCTCAGTTCGTGGATGATGAGGCTTACACATTCCTCCAGACATTGGCTCAAGAAAGGTACGCAATCTCGAACTTTAGTGACACGTATAAGGTTTCGTTTTTGTTTGTTTAATACTCGTATGGACGATGATGATGTGAAAGGAATGCTGATTAAATGGGACAAGAGGAAAGCACAAACCGGTATTAATGCAAACTCGAAGTTTAAAAAAAATCAGCATGTATAATAAAGAAACTGATATGAGCACGAAGTTGGATATTTTAAGTATCAGCCTTAAAACCGGTTGGTTGAAGCGAGAATGATCCCACACGGATTAATTTCATGCTCACTCGACTGTAAATGAATAAAATTGATTAAACACACCAAAGTCGATTTAATTAATCACTCGGACTTAAAATTGACAAATTAAATTTTATGGTGATTATTTTTGCCTATACTCATATGTTTGAGAATGTTTGAATGTGTTTTTTGATTGAAATCCTGCACGAACCGGATTAATCATGTAAACTTGGGTTAAAATCGGATTTAATTTCAAAATGGTTGGGAATTAAGGCTTTCATTGAACGGTCCATCAATGGCATGCTCGATGGCCTAAAACCCGTAAATTTAAAGCATTCGGCAAGATCTTAATTAAACTCAATAATTTCACGCACGAAGTAAGGACGTTTCACTTGGCTGAATAAATCACTCGGCCTTTTAATTAATTGTACGAACCGGTGAATAATCTGTAATCGCATCGACAGTTCAAGAAATGTTGGCCATGTCCTTTTAAAACTCATAATTTCAAAAGTACCTAGACACATGACACGCGTAGCATGGATATCTAAGAAGTACTCATGTATTTTGACTTGAGTCTGGGCTTGATTTGAGGCGGCTCAAGTCAGAGTGCACGAGTCTTTCTTAGACCATTTCTGAGCGAAGCGACAAGTTTCTTAGCTCTCTCGGAGTCCTCACAACCTTGGAAGATATAAGGGATCGGTCGACATTCGGCTACTGAATTTCGATAGTCTGTGTCACGTAATCTCGATTTTTGGTTTTAGGGTATAACCACCGGTTCTTGATTTTCCGACACCCTAGGCATTAGGATGACTGAAACATACTGAATAAGGAAAGGGACGGGCGCCTGTCAAGGTGCAATTATCATTCGTATACCCTCCCTTTTCTAGCTATATGTTTCTGTCACTCTACTGTAGATTCGAGCGCTTATGGATTGGATTAGAGGCATGAGCGGGGATGGCCCGTGAAAGGTTGTCCGGTCCCTCATGAGATACGTGCAAAGATCTTGGCACCCTAGTGGTGTTTCATGCCCCCTTTTCCCTAAGTGTGTTCTTAGAATGGGTCAAAACGCGAAAAACAGATTAATCTCAAACACGGGCAATTAAAGGGTTAGGTTTCGGGTTTTAGGTGAAAACATACTTGTCATAATCTGTAAAAGCTGCATTGTCACAATACAGAACAATTTAAAAGTAATTCACACATTTGAGACTTGACTATAGACATCATGTCTGTCGGGTTCTTTCAATATTGCCGAATGCAACATACCCTCCCAGGGCGGTCCATGACCGATTCACATTGAATACATCACCCCGTTTGTTTGTTTAGGGTAGGAATTTGTTTCCCAAGCAACCCCGGTTCATAATTTGTTAATCACGCAAAATCTGGTAACAACACACAATTTGTCTGTTTTCTTCTGTCTTGATTTGCTTTTTATCCGTTTTATCTGTTTTTCATGTGGGTTGAGCCCGAACCCATAGGATACGATGCACATGGGGTCCAATGCCCATTACTGTTGATCAAGAGATCCAACGCCCTCACACACTGAGTGCGCGTGACCCTAGTGCGATATGGGGTCTCGCCTTGAGTCACTGTCTTAACCTGTTTAGTATCCATGCGGAGGATGACTCGGGTTAGGACACGTGAAATGAGGTTAAACAATCACCCAGGAGCTCGACCGGTCCCACGGCTATCTCGAGGACCATCCTGTCCTTTCGAAATCCGTCGGGTTGGTCAGACCTGATCTCTAGCTCTTATGAGCCCGTGTCGCTTTAATTTCGGTTTCGGTCGTTTAAACCCCACAGTGAGCATGAGCGGAATATTGGCTGAACATGAGTCGACCGGAATCCATTTGTTGTAATTTGTATTTAATTTTTGAAAGTATAATGTAAGGTATTTATTTGTACATTTATTTGTGTAACGATCTCGATCGGTAACCGTGGAGTCTAAAAGTCAAAATCGATCGGTCGGTTTAGGAGTCCCCTAGATGAGTGGGACCACACGAGTCATGGGCCCGTTCTACAGGGTGAACTAGCCATCAGGATTTGGTTAGCCGAGATGCGAGGATAGCGGACCGATCCTCTGACCTGAGGATTCGCTTTTCTTTTGGTCTCTTAAACTGAACCAGTCGTTTCTACGAATTTACGGTATCAAAACAAGTAAGATGAGCGAAATTTAAATAAAGCGGTAAATGAATAAAAATGGCAAATCCTAGACAAAATAGAGTACCGGTAGGACGTGCGGGATATAGACCCGCACGTAACAGAACTCTAGAATTCGAAACTTCGGATTTCACAAGACCATATGCCTTAGCAAACTAGGTGTATCCCTTACCCCTAGAACCGGACAACTCATCGACCCTCGACCTTCAAGTTGTAAATAGGTAGTGGCGACTTCTTCTCATGTGTGTCTATCACGTTTTCCCACGAGAAGGTGGACACTCCCAAGCCATGCGATTGGACCACACGCATGCAAGCTCCAACAAGATGAAATTCAGGTCTGCACAGCTTGACGACTCTGCTGGGGACATATAAAGGGTTCGGACTCGATTCCGTTTGTCTGTTTGCTTGTTTATTTATTTACCACTTTATTTAATTATTGTATATTTAAATTTTGCACATTTATTTCCCACACGCACATTGCATATCATACTAGCTTTACGTACCTACGGGTCGCGTCCCACAACCGGATGAGGAAACACAAGTTAGATAGGGGTTCGAAGTTGGGGAACAGCGCACTCGACCTTGAAAAGAATCCCGCCAGATTTCAAGGAATTCACTCCCTTGAGTCGGGGCCCCCCCAACCCTAGATAGCACGGTCCCTGTAGTACCCAACCATGCGTCATGCTATGCCTCCACACCAGTCTTCAACTCGACTTCAGCAACTGTCCATTTAGTCGTCCTTCCAGCTTTTGAGTCTTTTTATGTTTTGAAAGAGATTGTACATAAACTGTGTACCTTGTATATTAAGCCGTGGGCATTTGCTTTTCTGCAAACACGCATCATGCATTTTTGAAAATTAGGGTATTATTCACATTGACGGGTCCTAAGTCGGTTTCCTATCATCATGGTAAAGGATGTCATGCTTGGACCCTTGTCCGCACCTGGATCGCGTCACGCAACCGTTGGACGACCTTACTCGCATCTGGACCAGTTGGATTGCAACCAACCACGATTACGCCATCGCTTTCCTCGGAGATATCCTTCTACCGGCCGCTCGTCTGATAGAACCGAACTTCCTTGAAGTCGTGACATTATGGGATCCAGTCCACGCAGTCTTCGACATCCAAGACACCAAACCCACACCAACCACAAGGATCCCACCAAGCCTCCACAGATCGAGGCCGACACCCCTACAGAGACACCTTCCTCTTCGAGCTTGCTAGTATCCAAGTTGAGAGGGATCGTCTTCACTGGGAGATAACCGAGAAGGACGAAGAACTCACCAACCAATGTCAACTCCAGAGGGAACGCCCAAACCCATGCCGAGCTGTAAAAACGCAGCCAAGAGCAGTCTCAAACGAACGTTGCTTTGGAGAGGTTCAGGAAGAAGACTCGCGGAGGCCCGCATACATCCAAGGATAGGTTCCTCCGTGAGGTCTCAGCCTAAATCCGGTGCTTTTTAGAGCAACGCTCGCTCGTGCTCAAGCGCGGTTGGAAAACTGACTTAGGATTCTACTTTCAAGGCTTGCAATGTACTTTGAACCTTTAAAGTTAATGTGAATGACTACATTAGTATTTTCAAATCTCATGCATCACATGCATTCCTTTTATTTATTGTTTTGCAACTAACACGCATTTCCAGTAAAGGTGAGTCGTGCCAACATTTGCAAGTAGACCATATGCGGTCCCCACCCTTCCTCCGCGGTAAGATAAGCTGTGGCCCAAGGGCCAACCTACCTTCCAAGGCGAGCAAACCCCCACTGACTTCGCGCAACCGAAAGCGTCTACAAGTGCGAGTGAGCGCATCCCCGGCGTGCCAAGACACATCTCTAGCATTCTTTGTGCACATTACTCCGCGTTGTGCGAGTATATCCCTCTATCCTCATGCATGCACCCTTAGCACACCCCGCATAGTTCTCTCACTGTGCTCGCACGACATCTACCAGGCCAGTTCGGTTGCCTAAGCCCTCGCATTAAAGTTGCGGACATTTCTTACTCCTTCATTGTTTATCCTTTTCCCATTGCAAGAAATAAACAACAAGAATGCAACTTGAACCCCAAACGATCATAATCATGACAACGAATACTTCTGGTCCAGCAGTGGAATTTCGACACTAAGGCCCAACCCTCCTTCTGCAAAGATCGCAAGTAACTACTTCAACAGATAAGGCATAGCCCAACCCACCCGCCAAGGGAGTTACTATTACGGTCGCACCTCCGACCAAAAAATGGGCCCACCCTACCCTTCGTTGTGGCCACCAATCAGCCACTGGGCCAACACACACTTTCTTTCTTAAACTGTCATTTTATTTCTATACAGTCCCACAAATGGACTCCCAACTAGAACAAACTCCCAAGGGGCATTAGGACAGACCTAACAATGCCCTAACAATTCTGTCGGGCCTGTTCGACCAGTCTGTCCCTATGGGACCCAGCTCCACGAGCCTTCCCTAGGACAGCTGCGTCTGCCTACCCACACCCGGGAAAGTACACTGATGCGGCCCCAGTCACGGTCTGACCACTCTAGCGCGGCGATGACTGCACTCCCGAAAAATGAGTGTTCCCACGTGCGGTACCCCATGAGTCACGCGCTGGACAAGGGGATTTCCTATGGGTCCACTCCACATTTTTTACCCATAGTCCACCCAATAATCGCCTATTGCATCATCTTTTTCGTCATCCTTCACAGGGACACGCCAGTCACAGGTAAAGAATGATACACAGATTCACACCTCCCTAAGAACTCTTCTCGGGCCCTTCACCTTATACTTCAACGGGGTAGGAGTTCGACTGAAGAGGTACCACCCACGAAGCCAAAGACGGAGGTGATCAAGCAAACAATCCAACATCGATGCAACCATCTTACTTAGAATCGAGTAACGCCCTAGTTACAGTTATATATACACTACCGTTATCCGTAGTATATATATTATGACAGTAGTATAATATATAGTTGCTATGTGTTCCCATTCTTCTATTCCTTCAAATTCCCCCAAATTGGAGGGTTAACAAACTCAACTAAGTTACTCTCCCTCCATCTCCCTTCATGTCCTTTCTCCTCACCAAAAAAATCTCCTAAACAAAGGTTTCACTTTCCCTCCAAATCGATCCCCCTCCATTTTTCTTCGCCCAAACACACTGTTAGGTATTAAAAGCGGGAAGAGGCGCATCTTAATTAGTCAGGGCATGACTAAAATCCTATTCAACTCATCATTGAGTAATAAATGAAAAAATATATATTTATTAATTAATTTATTAATTTATTTATTTTTAAATCTCAATCAACCTAAGACTGAGGCTGATACTCACTCTCAAGCATCTATTTGGTCCCTGCCTGAGACGCTTTCGGTCGGTCTCAAACGAGACTTATACTGTAAGTAAAGTCCCTTCAAAACGTAGTTTATCAATTACACCACATCTCACGGTTAAATGGTTATTATGACAAATTTCATATTAGAAAATAAAATCTTAAAAAAATTGTACATCAAGAAAATTTAGAGGCCCACAAGAGTCGAAATAAAAAATCACGAAATATAATATCGAGAAATTACAAGAGTCAACTTAACTATTTATGGACTAAATGATGAGATAAAAAAATAAAATTTAAAAGATATTTTTAATTAGTATAATAAAATAAAATGAAAATATACCAAATCTAAATAAGGATTTACTCATTATTAAAATACTATTTAGAACAAATGACAAGAAATTTGTTCGGTAATTGCAATTGAAAATACCCACAAATTTTGGTTTACATATTCAATTCTAATTTTATTACTATAAAAGACTATATTTACATGAGGTGACCGCTGAAACCGAACCATTATAAAAGGGGATGTAAAGAAAAAGAATTAACGCATTGCATTGACATTGAGACAATATCAAAGTAGAAGATTCAAGGCAGAATTAGGTGAGCCTCCAATGACCCATTTTTACGTTATTTGGTTAATTTAATTTATCGTTTGTCTGAATTCTTATCAAATAGCCACCTAAAAATACATAAGTTGCTTCTTAAAATATTCCATGATATGTATCACTATATAGATTTGCAAATTTTTTAAGAAAATATCCCCAAACTTTTTGCATGGCTGTTAAATTCCCCCCCCCCCCCCCCCCCCCCCCCCCCCCCTTTTTAGACAGCTCTACGATCTTTCATTTTTCAAATTCTTGTACTTTGTTTTTTTGCGGCACCACGGTGTTTTCAGCCTATGCCCAAAAATATTATCCCTTAATTGAAGAGTTACTTCGATAAAATCCCGTGCAATGTATGGGGCTAGTTTTGTATTAAAAAAATTTCGTTTCTTGGAAAAGACTTGCACCAATAATACTATTAATTGGTATTTCCAATTCTTTCCTTCACTCGTCTATTACAATTTTACTTTCTTTTTCTGGGTAAATTATTACAATTTTAATTTCTCGGCAAAGATTCCATCATTAATGTTCGTTAATTAACATAAATTCAAATATTCTGCTAATATTCAGTGTCTTTTCTTTTTTGAATTCTAATCGTAAGTATGGCAGCGCAGATGTCCCAGTTATCATGTGCTCTAGTTGCGATTGCTCTCTTTGCTCTCTGCCAATGTTAGTAAGCGGATATATTCCTATTCTCTATGAATTGATCATAAAAGATGAAAATGAGAAAAAAAGAAAAGGACTGACGATATTATATACGTACTTTTGTTAATATAATAGGAGTTTCTAATTAATTTCATTTATGAATTGTACATTCGGGCAGGCACAGTGTCACGACATCCGGTTGATTTCTTGCACTCCAAGTCACTTAAGGTGAGGGAAGAAGTCAAAAGAGCCAGTCCTTACAGTGGCCATCAACTCCGAGACAGCTCATCAGGGTCCCCAAAATCAATGGCTGCGAAAATAGTGATTTCACAGTGCAGCAAGAGTGCATTTTTAACAGGGTTCTGTTGCGATTCAGATCCGTCCCTTAAGTGCTTCGACACTAGAGAGGAGTGTTTGAAAGTCTGTCCTCCCTACAGCCCCCCACCGGCTCATAACTAAGGTCATTTGCCCTAAAAGTCATCTCAGAGGAATAAAACTGATCATGTGAATCCCATTGTGATTTTCTCGATCGAGTAAACAATCTAGCAGGGCAGTTAAATGTACTTCTGTTTGCAGGATGGGTCTGATCTATGAATAATAATAATACGAGAAATGAATTTGCTCATTTATATGATCCTTTTAATAGTTTTCCTCAATTCAGACATGAATTAGTTCCACTGATATCCTCGTACTTAGCCTCATAATCCCGATGAGCACCACGGGCACTGTGTGGCTATGGACTGGCCATGCAGCTTCTGTTGTTCTTGCTCCTTATGTACGTAGCTTGGAAATAATATTCTCTAGTTTGCCCTCGAGCAATTCACTCGACACAAGAAATCACCTCCATCGGCTATGATTCCAGTCCATATGTGAGAGAAATTTAGAAAAATAATAGTTGTGTTCACTTGTATACATAATGTTCATATTTCCAAGTACAGAGAAAATTTTGACCTCTAATTTTTGAACAAGAATTCCATATTTTTCTATCGAAAAATGGATTTAGATATGAAGAAAAAAGGTGAAGAACAGAAGTTGAAAATAAATACACAGATTCTGCATGCTTTTAGGCTTGAATACCAATTCTTTTGCACAATAGATTTACCATTTTTTGGGTATTAGTAACCTTCTTCAAAAGGGAGTTATTAGCAATTGATTCATGCCCCAACACAAATATAATTGGCAATAAATATATATATTCTTATATTGGGTAATAAATGCATGGCAAGTGAGTAATGCCCATCATTTTCGTACTTCCATATATATCTTCTAGGCGATTGATTTTATTACGGAAAAAGACTATATATATATATATTATGCGGACTGCATAAGCTGAATTATAAGCATTCTCCATAATTAACATGGGATATAATAGAGCATTAATTACTGTGGCAATGACATTGAGACATTATTGATGACCCTACGAGAAAATATTAAATGATCCTACCTCATAATGATGTGGTGAGGAAGAACCAATAAAATTGCTTCGATTAAGAATACTTACCACAATTAATCGAGTGATTATCACTGTACACATATAGAATCACTACAACATAGTAGTTTATTATCATAATGATGTGGTGAGGAAGAACCAATAAAATTGCTTCAATTAAGAATACTTACCACAATTAATCGAGTGATTATCACTGTACACACATAGAATCACTACAACATAGTAGTTTATTAGCAACTAAATGATCAATTTTAGTTGCTAAAAAGTGCCTTTAACAACTAAAATATATTTCAACCATATATATAGTAACTCATTTAGCTGCTAAACTGTTACAATTGAAATGCAATCAAATTATTTTAGCTGGTATAAACTTTAACAACAATACTTTGTCCTTTAACAGCTGAAATTGTAGTTGCTGAAAAGTTTATTAGTTCCTAAATGAATTCTTTAACAACTATATCTTTCACTTTACCAATACGTAAAATGTGATTGCCATAATCTATAACAACTAAAAACACTTAGTTGCATATTAGTTGTCACAACTCAATAGCTAAAGGGTATGCCAACTAAAAATATGTTTGATTGCAAAATATTTTAGTTGTTAAAAGTGACCTTTTAGCAACTAAAAATGATGAATTAGTTGCTAATAAATTACTTTATTGTGGTGAATTCAATCCCCCAAAAAAATGTGCATACCTACACATACATAGGGGTGTAAATAAGCCGAGCCAAACCCGAATATACTAGGCTTGAGCTCAATTCGTTTATTAGTTCGCAAGCTTGGGAACAAGCTCGAGCTCACGAGAGCCTAACTCTTCGAGCTTTGGCTCGACTCGTTGTATTTAGCGAAGACTCGGCTTGGTTCACATGGGCTCACCACGCTAGCAGTGCTTACCTCGTATAAGGCTCGTGAGCTCAAGCTCGTATAGGCTCGTGAGCTCGAGCTCGCAATGGCTTGAATTGGACTACCTACGCAATAACTCATAATATATATATATATACATATATTTATATATATAGTTCATTTAGGCTCGTGAGCTTCACAAGCTGAATACTATTGAGCTCAGCTCAGCTTCTTTAACTGGCGAGCTCGAGCTGAGCCGAATTCGAGATTTCATTGAGCTGAGCCCGAACTGTTCGCGAACATCTAACCTCGTTTACACCCATACACACATATAGTCTTCCATTCTATATATTGTATTTTCCTTTGCAGGAGTAATCAACACATCGCAAGGAAGCAGCTATGAGGCGCTCGTAGGTGAGTTTCCTATACATTTTTAACTATTTCTTTAATTCGATTTATGTCCGGATCGATTTGAATCATTAGCGCATATCTAGGAATCACCTACTAGTGATTGCTTAAAAGAATGCATAAATTACTTGTTTAAAAAATTTACTATTTGTACTATTATATGAGTAATTCTACAATGATTCACAGAAAAACAATTATAGTAGTTGGCCATATCTTCATGATTTCGATTGGACTATCGTCGTATGCGCCGTTGTTGCGTCAGAAATGCCCGGGGTGGACTTCAAGCTGATCAAAAGGGTCATGCTTTATTTCCAGGGTTCGTTAATAATCTTTCGATGTGGAGTGGATATTTGCATGCATTACGTAAATATTACAAACATTTACACTAATTTTTTCCATACAAATAAATATAATAATGGCCGAGCATTCATCTCCCAATTAATACCACAACATATAAAATTTTCATTTTTGAATATTAATTTCCTGATGCCACGAAGAATTACGCATTGTTTGTAGTTCGTCCTAATTACCTCTCCAACATGATGATCTTAGTGGTCGCAAAATATATATTTTACTACATATAAAAAATTATATTTTTTTCATACATTTCAATGAAAAAATTTTAAGAAAATATAGCTTTTTAAAAATATTTTTGGTAGGAAAATAATATATTTTACTTAATTTTCCTCGGAAATTTCCCCAAAAATAATAATTATATTTTAAAAATATTCCAAAGGAACTACCAAGAGGGAATATCCCCTGACAAGTAATTTCTGATCTATTAAAAATTTTCCGAGTGAATTCTTTTTCCCTTATTTTTATTATTTTTCAACCATCATCGGAAGTTTTCAAAAAAAGTTGCACAGGAAATTTCTCTCCAAAATAGAGAATTTTCTTATAGTAAATTTACTATATTTCTTTTTCGGTTATAAGGAGTCTCATGAGCTCTAAAAAGCTAATATAGGGGTTCGGATAGTCTCACCATAATAATTAAATTTGAAATTTCTAGATTACCAGTCATAATGGCTCATGCTACCCAACCTCCGAGGCACCGAAGAAGCCCCTATTTTCATAGTCCTAGCCTGCCTGCCAGAGCTGACAAGCTATTTGATATAAGGATTGATATTCAAACAAGGACATTTCGAGTATGCGTATGCCCACGTTAGCTCAAATACGTAACAAAAGCTAATGCCCTACTGGTGGAAACCATATGGATGGGCTTTGGGAGAGGCTTTGCAAGTAGTGAACTATGTGATATATGTTTACTCTTTCTTGCCATGGCACATATCAAACAATCAGCAAGTGATTAGTGTCTCTTTTGAATATGTGTCTCGATTCCTCATAAAGTATTTAAGAAGGCAAAAAGTGCCGGACACAGGATGAATCATCCGGATTATCTGTAGTGGCTTAGCCAGCTCTGAGGTTGTGTTTGGGAGTCTTTAGGGGAGGGAGAGGAGAGGAGAGGAGAGGGGAGGAAGGGGGGGGGGGGGGAGGGAGGGAGGGAGGGAGAATGCATGCTTGTTTGGGCGATTTTAAGGAGTGGAGAGGAGAAGTAATGAAATATATGTATATTTTAAAAGAATTATACTTATAATTTATATAACAAGCCACTTTACATTTCATCCATAAACATATCTTTCCTATATCAAAATGAACTGTACGTGCATTAATTTAAATTGTTATTTCATGTACCGTAGTATGAAAAATTTTATTTTAAAAATTATTTGGAAAATGAATAGAAAATTTTGTTTTAATTCTATGTAATGTCTTATGAATAATCAATTATCTATTTTTTATTAAGACATGTAATTTAATTTTTCACATTAAGTACGTACAAATTTCAATCATGGACTTAACAAACTATTATATAATTTTTAAATTACGGGGTAATAATTTAGAAATATCGGCAAAATATGGTTATAATTATTTTCTCTTTTATAATTTCATATGCATAACACGCTATTATAATAATTAATTTTAGTTTTACACGTCATTCTTAAGTTTAATATGAAGTAGTTTTTTTATATAATTTTATAAAAATAAATTGCGTGTAAGAATTACTGCTATAAAGACTACTATGTATCAATGTTATAACAGTAGTATAGTGTAGTGCATATATATATATATATATATACACAGTAGCATATTAAAAAAATTAGTAGTATATATACATATAACGGTAGTATAAAATTATCATTATATATATATACATATATATTATATATATTACGGTCATACATAGAATATATATTATGAGAACAATATATATATATATATATTCTATTACTGTTATATATACACTACCGTTATACGTAGTATGTATATTATGAAAGTAGTATAATATATAGTCTTTTATGTGTTCCCATTCTTCTATTCCTTCAAATTCCCCCAAATTGGAGGGTTACTCTCCCTCCAAATCCCTCCATCTCCCTTCAAATTCCCTCCATCTCCCTTCATGTCCCTTCTCCTCACCAAAAAAATCTCCTAAACAAAGGTTTCACTTTCCCTCCAAATTCTCACCCTCCCTCTCCCTCCATTTTTCTTCTCCCAAACATAATTAGTCTGGGCAAGATTAAAAACCCATTCAACTCAACATTTGAGTTATAAATGATATATATATATATATATATATTCTAAATCATGATCAACCTAATACTACTCACTCTCTGGCATCTATTTCGTCCTTGCCTAAGACGCTTTCGGTTGGTCTTGAACGATACTTATACTGTAAGTAAAGTCCCTTTGAAACGCAATTTATCAATTGCTCCACACCTCACGGTTAAATGGTTATTATGAAAAAAAAATCATATATATAAAAAAAAGCCTTAAAAAAATTGTACATGATGAAAGGCTCACGAGAGTAGAAAATAGAAAATCACGAAATATAACGTCGAGAAATTACAAGAGCCAAGTTAACTACTTATGGACTAAATGGTGACATAAAAATATAAAATTTAAAAGATATTTTTAATCAGTATAACAAAATAAAATTAAAATATCTCAAATTTAAATAAGGATATACTTTACTCATTACTATAAAATACTATTTCGAACAAATCACTAGAAATTTGTTTGATAATTGCAATTGAAAATACCCACAAATTTTGGTTTGCATATTCACTTCTAATTTTGTTACCATAAAAGACTATATATACATGAGGTGACTGCTGAAACCGAGCCATTATGGATTCAATATAAAAGGGAATGTAAAGAAAAAGACTTATTGCTTTGCATTGACATTGACATTGAGACATTAACAAAAAGCAGATTCAAGGCAGACTTAGGTGAGCTTCCAACGACCCATTTTTACATTATTTGGTTAATTTAATATATCGTTTGTCTGAATTCTTATCAAATAGCCACCTAAAAATACATAAGTCGCTTCCTAAAATATTCCATGATATGTATCATTATATAGATTTGCAAATTTTTTAAGAAATATATCCCCAACTTTTTGCATGGATGTTAAATTCCTCTCCTTTTTAGACAGCTCTATGATCTTTTATTTTTCAAATTCTTGTACTTTTTTGTTGCGGCACCACGGTGTTTTCAGTCCATGATCCAAAAAACTTATCCCTTAATTGAAGAGTTCTTTCGATAAAATCCCGTGCAATGTATGGGGCTAGTTTTATATTAAATAAATTTCGTTTCTTGGGAAAGACTTGCACCAATAATGCTATTAATTGGTATTTCCAATTCTTTCCTTCACTCGTCTATTACAATTTTACTTTTTTTTGGGTAAATTATTAAAATTTTACTTTCTCGGCAAATATTCCATCATTAATGTTCGTTAATTAGCATAAATTCAAATACTCTGCTAATATTCAGTGTCTTTTTTTTTTCTTTTGGAATTCTTATTGCAAATATGGCAGCGCAAATGTCCCGGTTATCATGCGCTCTCGTTGCGATTGCTCTCTTTGCTCTCTGCCAATGTTAGTAAGCGGACATATTCCTATTCTTTATGAATTGATCATAAAAGATCAAAATGAGGAGAAAAAAAAAAGGACTGAAGAGATTATATACATACTTTCGTTAATATAATAGGAGTTTCTAATTAATTTCATATATGAATTGTACATTCTGGCAGGCACAATGTCACGACATCAGGTTGATTTCTTGCACTCCAAATCGCTTAAGGCAAGGGAAGAAATCGAAAAAGCCAGTCCTTACAGTGGCCATCAACTCCGAGACACCTCGTCAGGGTACCCAAAATCAATGGCAGCGAAAATAGTGATTTCACAGTGCAGCAGGAGTATATTTATAAGGAACTTCTGTTGCGATTCAGATCCGTCCCTTAAGTGCTTCAGAACTAGAGGGGAGTGTTTGCAAAGCTGTCCCCCCTTCAGTCCCCCATCGGCTCATAACTAAGGTCATTTGCCCTAAAAGTCATCTCACAGGAATAAAACTGATCCTGTGAATCCCATAGTGATTTTCTCGATTGATTAATCAATCTAGCCGGGCAGTTAAACGTACTTCTGTTTGCCGGATGGGTCTGATCTATGAATAATAGTAATAAGAGAAATGAGTTTGCTCATTTATATGATCCTTTTAATAGTTCTCCTCAATTCAGACATGAATTAGTTCCATTGCTATCCTCCTACTTAGCCTCATAATCCCTATGAGCACCCCGGGCTCTGTGTGGCCATGGACTGACCATGCAGCTTTCCTGCTCCATATGTAGGTAGCTTGGAAATATTATTCTCTAGTTTGCACTCGAGCAATTCACATGACACGAGAAATCACCTCCATCGGCTGTGATTCCAGTTCATAAGTGAGAGAAATTTAGAAAAAATAATAGTATGCTTTCACTTGTATACATATTGTTCACATTTCCAAGTGCAGAGAAAATTTTGACCTCTAATTTTTGAACAAGAATTCCATATTTTTCTACCGAAAAATGGATTTAGATATGGAGAATAAAGGTGAAGAACAGAAGTTGAAAATAAGTAAACAGATTCTGCATGCTATTAGGCTTGAATACCTATTCTTTTGCACAATAGATTTACCATTTTTTGGGTATTAGTAACCTTCTTCAAAAGGGAGATATTAGCAATTGATTCATGCCCTGACACAAATATAATTGGCAATCAATATCTATTCTTATATTGGGTAATAAATGCATGGCAAGTGAGTAATGCCCATTATTTTTTCACCAAAAATAAAATGCCCATCATTCTCGTACTTCCATGTATATCTTCTATGCGATTGATTTTATTACCGAAAAAGACTATATATATATATATATATATATATTACGTGGACTGCATAAGCTGAATTATAAGCATTCGATATAATTAACATAGGATATAATAGAACATTAATTACCGTGGCAATGACATTGAGACATTATTGATGACCCAAGTGTACACACATAGAATCACTACAACATAGTAGTTTATTAGCAACTAAATGATCAATTTTAGTTGCTAAAAAGCGCTTTTAACTACTAAAATATATTTCAACCATATATATAGTAACTCATTTAGCTACTAAACTGTTACAACTGAAATGCAATCAAATTATTTTAGTTGATATAAACTTTAACAACTATACTTTGTTCTTTAATAATGAAAAAATGTAGTTACTAAAGAGTTTATTAGTTGCTAAATGAATTCTTTAACAACTATATTTTTTACTTTAATAAGAGGTAAAATGTGATTGCTATAATATATAACTAAAAAAAATTTAGTTGCACATTAGTTGCCACAATTCAATAGCTAAAGGACATGACAACTAAAAATATGTATGATTGTAAAATATTTTAGTTGTTAAAAGTAACCTTTTAGCAACTAAAAATGATGAATTAGTTGTTAATAAATTACTTTATTGTAGTGAATCCACTCCCCTAAAAAATGTGCATAACTGCACACACATAGGGGTGTATATGAGTCAAACCTAGCCCGAATATACTAGGCTTGAGCTCAATTCGTTTATTTGTTCACGAGCTTGGGCCCAAGCTCGAGCTCATGCGAGCCTAACTCTTCGAGCTTGGGCTCGGCTCGTTGTATTTAGCGAGACTCGGCTTGGTTTGTATAGGCTCGCCACGCTAGCAGAGCTTGACTTGTATAAGGTTCGTGAGCTCAAGCTCGAATAGGCTCGTGAGCTCGAGCTCGCAATGTCTTGAATTGGATTACCGTATGTAATGGCTCATAATATATATATATATATATAGCTCGTTTAGGCTCACGAGCTTCATGAGTTGAACACTATTGAGCTTGGCTCAGCTTCTTTAACCGGCGAGCTCGAGTCGAGCCAAATTCGAGCTGAGACCACACTGTTCACGAACATCTGACCTCGTTTACACCCACACACACATATAGTCTTCCATTCTATAGGTTGTATTTTCCTTTGCAGGAGTAATCAACACATCGCAAGGAAGTAGATCTGAGGCACTCCTAGGTGAGTTTCCTATACATTTTTAACTATTTATTTAATTCGATTTATGTCCTGATCGATTTGAATCATTAGCGCATACCTAAGAATCACCTACTAGTGTTTGCTTAAAAGAATACATAAATTACTAGTTGAAAAAATTTACTCTTTGTACTATTATATGAGTGATTCTACAATGATCCATAGAAAAACAATTATAGTAGTTGGCTATATCTCCATGATTTCAATTGGACTATCGTCGTATGCGCCGTTGTGACGTCAAGCTGATCAAAAGGGTGATGCTTTATTTCCAGGGTTCGTTAATAATCTTTCTATGTGGAGTGGATATGTGCATGCATTACGTAAATATTACAAACATTTACACTAATTTTTCCCATACAAATAAATATAATAATGGCCGAGCATTCATCTCCCAATTAATACCACAACATATAAAATTTTCATTTTTGAATATTAATTTCCTGATGCCACGAAGAATTGCGTACTGTTTGTAGTTCGTCCTAGTTACCTTTCCGACATGATGATCTTAGTGGCCGCAAAATATATATTTTACTACCTATTATAAAAAAAATTATATTTTTTCATACATTTCAATGAAAAACTTTTTAGAAATAAATTTACTCCATACTTTTCGACTGAGATATTACATAAATAAATTTACAAATAAATACCTCGCAATGTACTATCAAATAATAAATACAAATTACAATAAATGGATCCCGATCGACTCACGCTCGACCAATATTCCGTTCATGCTCACCATTGGTTTAAACGACCAAAACCGAAATTAAAACAATGCGGGCTCGTAAGGGCCAGAGATCGGGTCCGACCGACCCAACGAATTTCAAAAGGACAAAATGGTCCTCGAGATAGCCGTGGGATCGGTCAAGCTCCCGGGTGATTGTCTAACCTCATTTCACGTGTCTTAACCCGAGTCATCCTCTGCTTAGATACTAAACGGGTCGAGACAGTGACTCAAGGCGAGACCCTAGATCGCACTCGAGACACGCACACTTGGTGTGTGGGGACGTTGGACCCCTTGATCGACAGTAAAGGGACACTGGACCCCATGTGCATCGTATCCTATGGGCACGGGCTCAAACCGTGTGAAAACAGACAAAACAAATAAAAAGCAAATCAAGTCAAAAAACAACAGACAAATTGTGTGTTATTGTTAGATTTACGTGATTAACAAATTATGAACCGAACTTGCTTGACTGACAAGTTCGTACCATAAACAGACAAATGGGGTGATATATTCAATGTGAATCAATCATGGACTGCCCTGAGATGGTATGTTTCATTCGGCAATATTGAAAGGACCCGACAAACATGATGTCTGTAGTCAATTCTCAAATGTGTGAGTTGTTTTTCAATTGTTCTGTAATGTGACAATGCAGCTTTTACAGATTATGACAAAGGTGTATTTTCGCCTAAAACCCGAAACCTAAATCTTTGCTTGACTATTTGCCCGCGATTAATTAAACCGAGTTTGAGATTAATCCGTTCTTCGTATTTGGACTCATTCTAAGCACAAACTTAGGGAAAAGGAGGCATGAAATACCATTAGGGTGCCAAGATCTCTGCACATATCCCATGAGGGACCAGACAACCTTTCACAAGCCGTTCCCGCTCGTGCCTCTAATCCAATTTTCTAAGCGTCCGAATCTACATCAGGGTGACAGAAACATACAGACAGAAAAGGGAGGGTGTACAAATGATAATCACACCTTGATGGGCGCTCGTTCCTTTCCTTATTCGATATATTTCAATCATCATGATGCCTAGGGTGTCGGCGAGGCAAGAACCGGCGGTCGTGCCCTTAGATTGAAAAAATGTGTAAGTGCATAGGAAAAATCGAGACCACGTGACACGGACTATCGAAAGTCGGCAACCGGTGTTGACCGATCCCTTGGACCTTCTAAGGTCGTGGAGATCCCGAAAGAGCCAAGAAAACCAGTCGCTCCTCCCGGAAGTGGTCTAAAGAGGACTCGTGTGCCTTGACTTGAGTCGTCTCAAATCGGGCCCAAACTCAAGTCAAAATACACGAGTACTCCCTAGATATCCATGTTACGCATGTCATGTGCCTTGATGCTCTTGAAATTGTGAGTTTTAAAAGGGTATGACCAAAAGTTCTTGATTTGTCAACACGATTACAGATTATTGACAGGTTCGTGCAATTTATTAAGTCAAGTGATTTACTTAGCCAAGTAAAACGTCCTGATTTTCCTGTATGTGGAATTGTTGAGTTAATTAAAATCTCGCCGAACGCTTTAAATTTTGCAGATTTCGAGCCGTCGAGCCCGCCATTGATGGACCTTTCGATGAGAGCTCGAATTCCCAACCGTCCTAAAATTAAAGCAGATTTTAAATTGAGTTTACGTGATTAATTCAAATTCGTGCGAGGTTTTAATTCAAATGCATTCAAACATAACACACGAATCATGGGCACACAATTATGTCAAGCTCACCAAATTCACTAGTCAAATATCGAAAGACTTATCTCATGACACTAAAGTGAAGATTTGTACCTGATCCCAAGAGGTTCTCATGATGGGTTAGCTCGGAAAATCCTTGACTACCACGGACTGAGGTGGCTTTCAAGTCAGGACTCAACCTAAGCCTAGGTAAGTCTCAACGTCTTCAAGCCCCCACCGGCATCGGCCTACTATCTCCACTTCTTTACATCTTTCTTCTTTTCACTCCCAGGCTCAAGGTGACATGCAAAGCAAGAAACAAACATGGGAGAATCGGGACAAAGGCAAATGTACAAGCCATGAACAAGATCGAGAGAGATAAGCTTGATAAAATGAGCTCTACGACTTCGGCTTAGATTCTGGTCATGACTTAAAAGTCTCATATCTTGACTCTATAATACCCGAAATGCCAATAGAAAGCAAGGGAAAGTGACCCCGGGGCATCTAGGAATGAAAACAACTTATCATATGCCGTAATGGTGACTGAAGCAAACCTCTGAAGGCCCTAATCACAGATGGCCAGCAAGCACAGACATTCACAAACGAATCTTAACACAGTGAGATGCGAGACACGAGAACTTCTAGAAGCGCACAAGATCGATCCTAGGTCATACTCAAAGTCTAGAAACTCAAATCAAGCATTAATCGACCGAATGTATAACAATTTATCCCGATGTCAATTCACATAGGTAGGCTTCCCGCGCCTCAACCATTTCCCACAACATCCATCCTCACCATGGAACAAATCTCGTTCTCAAACCCATTTGATTCAGCCACACATTCGGGCATGGGGACAAGTCACCAAGATCGAGTCTAAACATTTCACATCGAACAAAAAACAAAAAAACAAAAAATCACCAAGCAATTCAGTCCACAATGTAAACCCACCTCCAAATCATCCAAACTAAGCTAAGCACACTCGAATTGGTCAAACAATCTCATCACATTCAGCCCACATCAACTTAAAGTCGATGAAATCACGCCAAACGAGCTCAAAACACTAAAGGAACCGTAGCCTAACTCAGCCATAAGCTCAAAGGTGAATTTAAGCTCTTAGAATCAAGCAAACTCCCATAAGTCAATCGAAGAAACCGAACTATAGCTCAGCCCATGCTTCAAAAATGATCTCTAAACCTCGAAATCAAGCTAGAACCATCTTAATAGAACCAAGATTCGTTCTACAGCTTAGCCTAGCACTTAAATAGGATTTTAATCGCCAAAACCAAGCAAGACACGTCTAGATCGAAGCATAAGCTAACAACAAATCTAACTCAGCACTCAAGCACGATTTCGGGGTGAAGGCGGCTCACCTAGCCCTCTTTTTGGCTCGTGGCTGTGCTGTAACGAGAGAGGTTGAGAGGGGCTTCACCAGTCGACAAAACACTTCAAGGAGCTCAGATGAGGATGAACAACGGCTCAAGGAGCTCAACGGGAGGCAGCCAACAGTTGCATCAGCTCAGAAAGTTGAAAAGAAGCCCAAGAAACAGCATCGAGGCCAAGGAGGGACGTGAGCAGCGCATGTGAGCTTGGGGAACTCAAGAGGAGCGCCAGCATACAGTTAAGGGGCGTTGATGTAGCTGCAAAAAAAAGGAACGAGAGCAAGAAAGGGAGAGGTTGAGATGGCTTTGCCGTTGAAACCAGGGGAGGCTGTCAGGAAAATTTAAAAAAAAAAAAGAAAAAAACGAAAACAACATGCAAGAGAAGAAGAGAAAAGTCAAAAGAAATCTGCATGGGGTTGATGTGTGTTGCAGAACAAGAAATAATAGAAAAAGAACAAGGGAGGGAGGCAGTAGTGGCGCCAAGGATGCGGGACAAGTCAACGGGAGAAAATGGAATGGCACGGGCTTGCAACAGTTGAGGAGGAGCTGGGATGGAATTCTAGGGATGGTGAGAACCGATCGGGAAAGAAGGGAAGGCCAGTCCCGGCTTCTATTCTGTTCTCTTTTTCCTTTTTTTTTCGTTTTGCCCGCTAGTGTGCGAAAGAGAAGGAGAGAGAGCCGGATTGAATGACCCAGAGTGATTAGAGCTGCTGGTGATGTCCAGCAGCAGTTGTAGGTGATGGCGTGAAGGAAAAAGAAGAAGCAGAGGTGAGGACGTGATGGTAATCTGATTGCAGGGGAGAAGGGCGGGATCGCCAGGGCATGGGCATGTTCAGAGGAGTTGCTGGCGTCCTGCAGAAGAAAAATAGAGAGGAAACACCGAAAAGCAAAAAAGGAAAAAAAAAATGGTCCGCTTCAGAAGATGAAAAAAAAAGAAAAGCAAAGAAAAGAAAAGAACAGGTTAGTCAACAGCTCAAGCCTGATGGCCGAACCTTCTGACATTTGCATTTCTTTCCTCGTCTTTTTCTATTTTTTTTCCTTTTCTTTTTACTCGTACTGGCGTCTTCGGGGTGAAATTTGATTTCTCAAGATCCATCGATATTTTAGAAATGAAAATTTCGAAATCATGAAATTCGAAAAATAATTGGCTTCATGATAATTTCAATTTGCACCGACGGAGATCGAATCTCGATAAAAATCGATATCGAACGTGCGTTGATCGTAATTGCTCAATTATTTCCGAAATTTAATATTTTCAATCAAATGTCCGAAATATATTTCAAAACCATCGTTGCGTTCAAAAAAATTCAAGAATCGAAAATATGCAGAAAAATATTTTTCATTCCCAAGCATCACCCCGAACTTTGAAAAATTGAAATTAATGCACGTATGGCTTAAAATTTTCATCTTTCTAATCAGATCCCCAAAAAATGATCCAGGATTACCATTGTATTCAAAAAAATTCAGGGATCGATATTATATAGAAAAATATTTTTCAGTTCTAAATATCATCCCGAATTTTGAAAAATTGAAATTAATGCGCGTAAAGCCTGAAATTCCCGCCTGTTCAATTTGGTATTAGAAAAATGATTCAGGACCACCATTGCATTCAGAAAAAATCCGGGATTAATTTTGAGTAGAAAAAATATTTTTAGCCTCGAATTTTGTTCCAAATTTTGAAAATTAAAGTTGATGTCCGTAAAATCCAAAAACATACCGTAGAGTTTTTTTTTTGAAAAATGTAAAATTGGCGTTAAATTAGGAAAATGCCCCATTTTCAAGAGCCATGAATGTCCGAGCAATTAGCCGAAAATACTTCCATTCGATGAATGACAGAAATAATGATTTTGCCCTCTATTGGAGCCAGTGAATCAAAACGGGGTGCTGACAGTTGTTATGACAAACTTCATATATATATATATATATATATATATATAAGCTTAAAAAAATTGTACATGATGAAAGGTCCGGGAGAGTAGAAAATAAAAAATCACGAAATATAACATCGAGAAATTACAAGAGCCAACTTAACTATTTATGGACTAAATGGTGAGATAAAAAAATATAAATTTAAAAGATTTTTTTAATTAGTATAACGAAATAAAATGAAAATATTTCAAATCTAAATAAGGATATACTTTACTTATTACTATAAAATACTATTTCGAACAAAAGACAAGAAATTTGTTTGATAATTGCAATTGAAATTATTGACAAATTTTGGTTTACATATTCACTTCTAATTTTAATACCATAAAAGACTATATTTACATGAGGTGACCGCTGAAAACCGAATTATTAGGCTTGTTTGGTTTGCAAATGTGATTTTAAAATCACAACTTTAACCTAATTTTACTCACAACAAAATAAAATAGCTCATACAAAATCAAAGGGTGGACCCCATTTATATCACTTTTTTTCACAATAAAACAAAATAACTCATACAAAATCAAAGGGTGGACCCCATTTATACCACTCTTTTTTAAAATCAAAATATGATTTTAAAATCCTACTTTGAAACCAAACATAGCATAACAAAGTAGCAGATTCAAGGCAGACTTAGGTGAGCTTCCAACGATTCATTTTTACGTTATTTGGTTAATTTAGTTTATCATTAGTCTGAATTCTTATCAAATTAGCCACCTAAAAATACATAAGTTGCTTCTTAAAATATTCCATGATATGTATCATTATATAGATTTGCAATTTTTTTAAGAAATATATCCCCAACTTTTTGCATGGATGTTAAATTCATCTCCTTTTTAGACAGCTCTACGATCTTTTACTTTTTGAATTCTTGTACTTTTTTTTTTTGCGGCACCACGGTGTTTTCAGCCTATGCCCAAAAAAATTATCCCTTAATTGAAGAGTTACTTCGATAAAATCCCGTGCAATGTATGGGGCTAGTTTTATATTAAAAAAATTTCGTTTCTTGGAAAAGACTCGCACCAATAATGCTATTAATTGGTATTTCCAATTCTTTCCTTCATTCGTCTATTACAATTTTACTTCTTTTTTTTGGGTAAATTATTACAATTTTACTTTCTCGGCAAAGATTCCATCATTAATGTTCATTAATTAGTACAAATTCAAATATTCTGCTAATATTCAGTATCTTTTTCTTTTGTTTTTTTTGGAATTCTTTTACTAAGTATGGAAGTGCAGATTATTCTCAATTATCATGCGCTCTCGTTGCGATTGCTCTCTTTGCTCTCTGCCAATGTTCGTAAGCGGATATATTCCTTTTCTCTAAGAATTGATCATAAAAGATCAAAATGAGGAGAAACAAAGAAAAGGACTGACGAGATTATATACGTACTTTCATTAATATAATAGGAGTTTCTAATTAATTTCAGATATGAATTGTACATTCTGGCCGGCACAGCGTCACGACCTCGGGGTTGATTTCTTGCACTCCAAGTCACTTAAGGCGAGGGAAGAAATTGAAAAAGCCAGTCCTTACAGTGGCCATCGAGTCCGAGACACCTCGTCAGGGTCCTCGAAATCAATGGCTGCGAAAATAGTGATTTCACAGTGCAGCAGTAGTTTATTTATAAGGAACTTCTGTTGCGATTCAAATCCGTCCCTTAAGTGCTTCAGAACTAGAGAGGAGTGTTTGCAAGGCTGTCCCCCCTTCAGTCCCCCATCTTCTCATAACTAAGGTCATTTGCCCAAAAAGTCATCTCAGAGGAATAAAACTGATCCTGTGAATCCCATAGTGATTTTCTCGATCGAGTAAACAATCTAGCCGGGCTTCTGTTTGTAGAACGGGTCTGATCTATGAATAATAATAATAATAATAATAATAATAATAATAAGAGAAATGAATTTGTAAAGGAGCTCGCAAGTAAACCCTTTCATCACCCTTTTTCGTTAGACTTCTCCCCGAGATCCCTTCACTGCAGGTCTAATACGAATGTTGTGGCTTGCTTTCGTCAATCGGTACGCACATGGACGGCAACAGCCTTACCGTTCCCAGAAGTATCAGTTTGGCTGAAGAGTGGCTCATAAGATCTTCAAAAATATATGGAGCTACATTCTCTCCAATATGAATGGAAAAGGAGCAGGACAATTAGTTGTATGTGACCAATAACTTACCTCTGAGATTCCCCAATGCAAAGAGATAGTCATTTACGTGATTTATCCTCCTTTTTTTCCCCCCAAAACATCAATGCTTTTAAAGTTTATAAATAAAAATGACGCGATTTTCGTTTTATTTTTCTCAACTCAAGCTAATCTGTCCAATTTGCCGTTAAAATATTTACATGACACGTTCGTCCTACCCGGTACTTTTCCCGACATGCACCCAAAATGGAAATTGAAATGTAAATTCTATGGACACTTCCTATAACTTCCTAAAGCAAATTCCTATCCTTTCAAGATACGACACTTCCTATAATATTTTAAAAATATTTAAGTAATTTTATTGCAGAAAATAAAACATAACTCATAGAATTAGGTGAAAGAAAGAAGAACAAAAAAACTAATTACCGAGATCCCTCTCGGTGTGACTGGTGGAGCCTCCCCTGCCGGCTTAATCGGAAATTATGCTGCGATTATTTAAGTGACATAACTAAAAGCCAAAACTAGATATATACTCGCATTATCGCGGATTTTATTAAGTTAATAGAGAACATGTCCTATTTGAAATCGAAAAATTTCAAAAGAAAAAATTCATCTGTTATGTGCCATTTCATTCTTTTTCACCTAATTACTTCAATAAATTATGTGGGATTCTTTCGTAATAAATCATAATAAAGAATTCTAACAGAAAGAGTTTACTATTAGAATTTATACGAATGGTGAGAAATATTATAATAAATTAATATTGTGTTAATAATAGAAAAGGCTTATGTGTGCCCGATTTTGGTGAGGGAAACTGGGAAAGAAAGAAAATGGTGGAAAAATGACTGCTTAATAATATATCAAAATATAATTTTGGCTCTAATTCTTTTTTCTAACACATTGCTCCTAATATTTTTTTCTTAATTAATTCCGATGTGCATTATCGAAAATGGCATGCTACAAGAAAATCTTTTCCTATAGTCAATAGATATATTAATTTCTTTTACTCGAAAATTATATTTGCTTTTTATTAGGAGATGAGTGATCTACGAGTCTAGTATAAGAAAGTAAAAAATCTATCAAAATAACATAAGTAATTCTAACATGAGAATTGAATCTGAAATATTTTATCATACAAAAGCGTGTGCCATTATACAATATTATCTTTCTTAAATATTTAAGAGTATATGAGATTCAAAAACTTTTCTAAAGTCGACGAGCTGCTGATCAGTCCAAACACTATTAGCATCACAGTGGACGACAGATCGATATCTAGGCTTCAATAAATGGCGCAATAATGGGTTGTTTTCTCGGATTACCTCGAAATATAGTTTGAGTCCAAGAAAAAATAACAAAAATAGAGGTGGAAGACCGACTATATAATTATCACATAAACATTCACCTTAGAAGACTTCACCGGCGGTGATTTATTAGTGGCAATGCCAGCAGAATACTCGATATAAAAACAGTTCACAGCCTGTGCGTGCGGACTCGGAGCTGATGCATTGGCGCCCGACGAGACTAACAATGAATCTAATTTCACATGCTCCCAACACTCCGATAGTCGAGCAATCGTTCGCACTATCATGCATGTTGAAGGTTGTATGCTCGTGTGACATTGTTCACTCAAATGGCGATTAAACTTTACCAAGCTGGTCCAAAGCAAATCGCGCAAGTGACCTGGGAACACGCCACGAGTTGACTCTCGCAAAACATATATAACATCTTCGAGAAGGTTATAACTTCGAGTTATTAGTACTCCACGCGCATATTGTCTGTATGAATCAAATTAGTCAGGACACTGGGCCTCTGACTCCGCAATAACACATATAGATTGTCTGGGTACAGTACCAGCCAAATCGAGAAATCCACACCAACATAGATTTGTTTCAAGTAGTTCGACACATACTTCTCTTAAATAAAAACTTGGATTCAAGTTTTGTATATTGAAGAAATCTACATTGGAGAGCTCTACTCTTAGTGAACCGATCTAACTCAAATTGGATTAATCGGGGCCTTTTGAACTATCGGATAGTAGAGTTCATATAGAAAAATTGAGAAATCCACGAAAGAAATTAAATTTATTAGAAGGTGCAATTTTGGTATACAGCTCTGTCCGCACTTCCAAGGGGACCTTCCTCTGTATATTCGCAAATGACAATATATATGGGAAGAGGTCCCCATTGACATTGGCCCTGATCTACTCTCCACTCACCTCTCTTATGGGGACATAACACGTTTTATTCCTACAACGTTTGCTGTATTATTGATGCAATGAGGACAGTAAGATGAAAGCATGACATCATGTGTGCTCTGTTTGACAATTGCCTTAATTTCTTTACCTTTGTTAGGACGACTCCCCCTACCTCTACTTCGTCTTAACGGGGTAATATCCATAACTAGTGCCTTTAGTGACCCGTAGAGGCATAAAAGGAACATTCAAATCCGGAATGACCGAGTAGCAAAACGTGTAATGTTATCACGGACTCGGTAGCCTTTGGCAATACATGTCCCCTAGTTTCTTTTCTTTGTTTTTTATCTTAAGAACTCTAGTTCTGAAGTGCAGACTACGTCCATATTGAGTAATTCATCCAACCCAAGGATAACTATAAGTTGCTATTATGAGACATATACACATTCATATGTTTATAATCGTCAATTTTGTACGATATTCTTATTTGGTGAAGCTGTAAATCGATTATTGTTGCAATCCAAAATTGTCAATTGCAATTGTAGGGAGACTGAGTTCGGACTGTATTTTTTATTCCGATTATAATGGAGAACCATGAGAGTACTAAAATGTAGAATTCTCAATCCTACTAGCTAATGAAAGGGCACCGAATAGTCCCACCTTAAAAAGTGACATGCAACATATTGGCTGATATAAACGTCACCGCTGATGTCGCACCTCTTTCTCAGTTTGGCTTCAATATTTATAGTAATCATGAGAATATGTGAGGCTAATATTGTAAATTTACTCGACAAAAGATATTCCACTTTCATTTTCCATGCAATGTTATATGTCCTATGATATCATTCTCTTTGCTTCCACCACCATTTTATATTCCTACATACACACCAAATGCATGCAAGCTCAGCTATAACACTCACACAGCCAATGGCCTCACCACTCTCCTATTCCTACTTCTCCCTCATCTTCTTCCTTCTAATCTCTTTGCTCGGTACCTCGTCGTCGGCATCGTCTTCTACTAGTTCTCATCGATTGTTGACTCCTGAGAGAGCTAACGCTGACAGGTTCAAGCAATGGCTGGCTTGGAATGTCAAAAACCACCGCCAAAAGAGCGCTTTGAGGTCAGAGCTTGCAGCGGCTCAATTAGCCCCGAACACGACCTGGGGAGCTCTTGACTGGCAGCTCAGGAAAGCCGAGGAAAACACGGTTGAAGTGACGGTGAGCCAAGATGGTACCGGAGATTATAAGTCCGTCAAAGAGGCCCTTGATACGATCCCCCTTTTCAACACGAGGAGAGTGATAGTCAAGATCAAGCCCGGGGTCTACTGGTAGGCACGCTATTCCTTGGTCTGTCGTTTCATCCAATCAACAGTTTCGAAAAATTCATAGTCGCCTCATGATCGGGAAAGGTTTCATTATATGACTTTATGTGTGGGGGAGTGGCCCAGGGAAAAGATCAGCATCCCTAGAGCTCTCCCCTTTGTGACATTTTTTGGGGACGCTTCCGACCCACCAACCATCACCGGGAACGACACCGCATCAGTCACGGGAAGCGGCGGCACACCGCTAAGGACATTCCAGAGTGCGACAGTCGTAGTGGACGCCAATTATTTTGTGGCCATCAACATTAGGTTTGAGGTATACATTTTCAATTATTAGTAAGCTTTGCTATATCATATGGACAGTAACGCATGTGAGATTGTGAGAAGAAAACAGAACAAACGAATTGTCAGGATTACAATAATAAAGACTAAATATAAATCATGAATTAATTGAAAAAAATAAAAGAAAAGAAAGATTCTGGTCGGAAATGAATGGATCAGAGAATGAAGACAGATAAAGATTCCATTCTCTGGTCAGGAACAAGCCTCAAGTTTCCAAACGAAACAGCCCTGCCATCTAGTGGCCGGGCCACATACAGTTCAAATCGGGCAATCTTGTTCTTTGAGGGATCGGACTAGTTCCGATCTATTTTGACCGTCAGATCAACTTCTTCTAATAGGGTCTACAGCACAAAAATTTGATCTAGGGGTCGTGGAAAGGAGGGCCTGTTCTTGAGGGAAAGGTAGAATTATCCGATTGGTAATTAGCATAGATTATGAGAGTATCAGAGTTAGGGGTATTGGGCTTGTTAAACACTTCTTTTGATGTTAATGTGCAGAATACCGCTCCGCACGAGGTTGGATTCAGAGGGCAACAGGCGGTGGCTCTACGCGTATCGGGCAACAAGGCCGCATTCTACAACTGCAGCTTCATTGGGTCACAGGACACACTCTATGACCACAAGGGCCTCCACTATTTCAACCACTGCTTCATCCAAGGCTCTGTTGATTTCATTTTCGGGTACGGGAGGTCACTATATGAGGTAATTAATCAGTTCCTAGTCCATAACAACTGCGACGACTTGTCGAGGCCGGATACCTGCTGAAAAACCCGATCTGATCTATTTATGATAAGGATGATACAGAACTGTTATTTGAACTCTGTTGCAAAGAAGGTGGCCTCTGTGACGGCACAGAAACGTACAGAATCGTCAATGGCAAGCGGGTTCTCCTTCAAGAACAGCACCGTGACAGGTACTGGACTCATCTACCTCGGAAGGGCTTGGGGAGACTATTCGAGGGTCGTCTTCTCGTACACTTTCATGGACAAGCTCGTCCTTCCCCAGGGTTGGAGCGATTGGGGCAAGCCCAAGCGCGACCCGTAAGTTTACCCATTCTCACTTCAAGACAGACTCCCAGTAACATGTCCATTATTTTCTACGATCGGCATCAATATCCGATCACAAATAGAGGGCGATATCGCCTTCAACTTGCTACCATCAAATTAATTTCTTTCATTGCTTGAATGTTTTGGAAGCAGAAGAGTGTACTATGGAGAATACAACTGCAGGGGGCCCGGAGCTAACACGACAGGAAGAGTGGCATGGGCAAGGATTCTATCTGATGAAGAAGCTCAGCCCTTCCTCGGAACCTACTACATCGACGGAGACTCTTGGCTTTTAAGCCCTTAAAATCGAACCTCAACTATAATGTAACAACAACATAAGGCCTGTCAATTCATGTGTTGTGGTAAATCGTCTGAATAAATTATCCGCAAATTGATGTCGTCGATTAAGATCTTTCTGGCTACTTATTTGACTAATTGCTACCAGAGTCGAGCCCTCCGCCACACGACATGAGATTCAAGAAAGATTTAGACGAACCAAATCTAAGCCTGGAAGAAACTCACAAACAGTAGAGAAGAATGCTTTTGAATTTGACTGTCAATTCGACAAGAGTTCAACAGTGGTCATGCTTTTGCCACTACGAACATTTGATAAGTACGACTTTATTTATTTCTATACATATCGAGGGGTATGCGTACGTATTCATTACCAAAGTCAGATGACTCTACAGCCAGATGGAACTACTCGCTATCTCCCATTTCTGGAAATCTTCATAGCCGATATCCTCAGGTCCGCGAACGATCAACTCAGGTTTCCCACCAGAAAATCTCCTTCCCCGAATTTGCTTCGGATTCTTACTGCTGAAACAGATCTCGCCCCCATTTGGTGCCTGACTGAGCATAAGATCCGCATCACAGCACCTTATCAGCGCCTCAAGCAACAGGAGCAATGATGCCATGCCTCCCCAACTCCTTAGATAAATTAAAGTAAGAAGCAGAAAATAATCTATCGAAACCTCGAACTCTTTGAGAGTTTCGCCTTGGGGGCATAATAAAAGATTTCGGGCATGATTGGCTGGGGAAGTCGAGGGTATTAATTCGTGCAGGAAACGTTAAAAGGCAATTAAGTCTTTAAGTTGGTCATCCGAAGAATCCATCCATGTTTGACCCCAGTCAACAGAGCGTTTAACAACTCCCTCCGCTGCTTTTCTTCTTTGACCTCCAAACCTCTGCCCTTCAAGCAACTCCTAAGCCCACAGAGTCATTATGCTAATTCGTTTCATCAACACGAGATATCATCATGAGTACATAATGACTGGCGACATTCCAAACATTGTCTTTTCCAGACGTTATCGACTTATGGAGCAGGTACGATATCAAGACTAACAACTTCATTAGTGTAAGTGAAAGTTCCGACTACCATTTAAGCCACAACCACCGAAGAGTTCCTATTGGGTCGAAATCTTGTACTAAAACTTAGTTAAGAGCGTATTTTACAAGCTTTGCCCTCCATGTCGTTGCTATAATTTATGCTTCTACCTTTCACAAAGTGCCTAGCACGACTCAAAGATAAAAACTTATCCTGAGATCTTTCAGGAAGTAAGAATGACAAAGAAATATGGAAAGGTAAGCACTTTATTTTGATCAATACAGGTTTTGATGATATTTTTAGATGCTTCCTTTTCAAAGGACAAATATTAAACTATCATCACCGTGAGAGACATAAAACTTCGGATATCGAAAAATCTATGCATACACCAACCTTCTCATGGACAAGCTAGTCCGTGAGGACAACGTTGGTGATATCTGGGAACTTCTCCTTAATTGCTGCTTTGATTCCCGATCCAATGGACTCAGGTCCCACATACTTGACGAGGCACTCCACGCCTTCAACCGATAATACTTCGACTGACCCACCATAGTTCTTAATAGCCGGCCTCAGTATGTCGAGGTGGCGATTCACTGCCTGCATTTAAACAGGATAATATTATATTTTCACATGCAATCAAAATCAAAATCTCTATTAATTTGGAACTTGAGCAAAGCACTTCGGAGTGAAGGTTTCAGTCTCTTCTCACCTCAGCAGTGGTCTCGTTAACTTCCTCATCATACACCTGCCTAATGTCTTTGATTGCGTCCGCGAACTTCTCTTTCAGAACCCTTTCGATTCCCATCTGCATTGTAGTAGTCGAACTGGGACAGCTCCCGCATGCCCCTGTTGATCAATTCAACATTAGACCAATCCGACGGTTCGATAAAACTCAACCTTTACCAATTCTTCTGCTTAACAAATTACAGATAGACAAACAATGATTCTTAACATACTAATAAGATAATATCCTAACGAATTATCGTCCCGTGGAACGAGCAAGGCCGAATAAAACTTGAATTGAACGAGGGGATGCAATTCAATTCTTCCTTGCAATTCTTGTCCTCAACGGAAATCTCCATGAATTCTTCGAAATTCAGCAAATTTATTCTCAAAGAGCACATTGGGCGCTTCCATGATCCATCAATGGATGATGAGATTAGAATTGAAATGAAGAGCTGAGCTATGAGTACTAACCCTGAAGCTGGAGTGAGACGATGCCGTCCTCAACCGACACGACGTCGACGTTCCCGCCGTCGGCAATCAGATACGGCCTCACGTCCTCGAGAACCAGGTCGACGTTCTGGACTGTGAGCTCGAACTTCTGGGCGGAGTAAAGTCCAGGAGAAGGACTGGAGGAGGCGGCGGCGCCCGAGTCCGAGGCCCTGATAGCCGTCCTCGTCTTGATGGACAGCCGTCTCCGGGGCCCCACTCCAATTCCTGCTGGAATTCGGCGTGGTGGGTGCCGGGAGGATTTGGTCGGGGTCGCCGGAGAAGGCGACGGAGTTACGGGCAGCCTAGTTACGGTGAGGGAAGACGCCATCGTTGGTCCTCTCTTCTGGCTGGGGTTACCTTAGAACGGGGACGAACGGGGAGCGGGTGAGTTAGGGAGTGACTAGCAATTTTGGACAAGTACAGGGGTGAAAGTGAAATTTCAAATATCTTGTGGCTAATAATTTATTGACTTTTTTTTTTGGTTAATAAATTAGAGATGAATGAACATGTTGAAAAGATAAATCAGTTTCTATATTACAATTCATAGTGTTAAAAATGAAAATTGTTGAGTGACTTTACATCATCGTTTTACTAGAAGAATCAACATAAAAGTCGAAACACAGAAATGTGATAGCTCCATTTAATAATTCTCATCTCCTGATAAGACATCTTCAGTTACTTGAATCAATCCATTTGATAACTCTTAGTTCCAAATGAATTGACTTTTCAATTTTTGTTCAAAGAACATATATTATATTTTATTGATGTTATATACGACGAATGTTAGAAATATATAATAAAAATTTATCGAAAATTAAAAGTTTGCTTGATAATCGAAAGAACTCTTCAAAATATGTAATATTCTTTAACTTCCACGCTCTAAATTCTCTATAAATACCAATAAAATTCATTTTATTCATCGTTTTCTTATTTACTATGTTTTTTTTCTACACACCTATACGATGACTCCACCACTTTTCATAAGCATTAATACATATTACAATATTACGATTTTTCTATAAGTGTATTATGTGCTTTATATGTTTAGAGTACGCGTTTGTTGATTGTCGTCATGATTTTACTTACGTGGACTGTCTTCTTTTTTTACCTATATTTATTTATAAGTCATATAAGTTAATTATTTGGTAAAAAAAGATTTTAAAAAAATACCATGCAACGCGCGTGTCTCAATTAGTATGTAATAAATTCTACATAATATATATATATATATATATATATTGATAATTGGCAGGTATCACATCAAATATTACTAAAACTTATCATAATATAGAGTTCATTAATAAAAAAAACATTGAGATATATTATCCCACGCGAAAAAATTTTAAAAATAATAATAAGTTTATAAAGGTTTGGATCTATCAATATATCAGTTTAAGTTTTTGGATTGCATATTAGCTCAAGTCCGTCTAGGTCCAAATAGAAATTTTACATGGTATTAAAGCTGATTACGCTTTAACGAGCACTTGTGAAATTTTCGATTTCTATTATATTTAGAATTAATAAAAATTTAACATTGAAAGTTGGGTCAAAGTGAAAAGAAAGAAAATAGTGGACTAGCAGGAGAGCATTACCCCAAAAATTCTGGAACGAGAGATTTAGGGAGTTTTTCACGCTCGTTAATGAAGAACTCATCAGACTTCATTGTATCCGGGAAGAAAAAAAAATCTTTGTCTTAACCTTTTAACAGTGGTGTAGGGTTGAATGATTCTCTTTGAAAAGCGTGTCATCTGCACTTCGAAATTCCTCATCGCAGTTCATATTCGTGTTCTTCATCAACCGTCTTCAAAATTCATCTTCTTTCCCGGTTCGTCCAATCCATCACGACCCTCGATCATCGCAAGGTACGTCCCCAACATTCACATCTTAATATATTAACATTTAAACATTGCCTTGAAACTGATGAAGTCACCCCCATGCTTGTACGTTTTTATTAGAAGACTGGACCAGTACGTCGAATAACTTTTGGAATACATCATCTTCGTACTCCGGGATGGACCATCGAAGCGAACTTAACTTGCCAAATGAATTGGTGCGATTCGTCATGTGATCGAAAGGGGCCACCAATTCTTATCAGGAAAAAAAAAAAAAAAAAAAAAAGAGGCCGCCAATTGATTGTTTCCCTAGATGGATGAGCTATTCCTTCCGGGTTACATATTTATTATTCTCCTTCGATGTAGCTCGCAAAATCGACTGATCCAGGACCACTGATATTTCTCTTTAGAAAAACCTCAAAAGGAGAAAAAGAAATAGGGCAATGGATTCATATTCTCGGACCGGCGTGCCATAACGAGCTAGAGATCCAAAAAGATTTAAACCTCATTTGCCAATAATACTACGCGTATGTTTGAACCTAAGATTGAATTGGGTTTGGTATGCCAGTAACATCGCTCAAACTCGGTTTCGAGAAATTTTTTGTGCAAATTAGAATGGTTTCGAGCAGCTTTTGCGCAAATTGATGAGGTATGTATGCGATGATCATACATAACGAAAGCATTTTCACCTGGACAACTACTGTATGCCCTTTTCAGTAATTTTACAATTCAAGACTCTTCGCATGTATTAAGAATTTTTTGATATAATTATTCCGGGTTTAATGAGGCTAGCTAAACTAATTGCAGATGGACCATCAAAAGAACAAAAGAGAAACAAGTAGTTAATTACACGTCGTATGTGTTTACAAGCCAGCCATTCAAACCCAATAGGGTTGGCCGGATGAAATAAAGGCGCGATATCTTTACAGGATTCAAGTTCAAGTCATCCTAAATCATGCAAGTGAGTTAATACCTATTGGACCACCTGCATGCATGGTCTATGCGGTTGGCCTGATATGTTCCGTTGTAAGGTGTTCGTATGGACTTGTGAACTAGTTGGACAAAAATCCATACATCTTTCATTATTTTAAAAAAAAAAAAACACTGTCTAGATAAACAACCTTTCAATCTGCATTGATGCCTTGCCAACCAGCTGTCCCCCAGTCAGATCAAATCACTAGTCATAGTGGGATAACTAAGGTTGAGAATTAATTATAATTCCACATTAAAAAAATACGAATGAAAATTTATTAATTTATATGAAATTTGGATATCAATTTTTATTAATTTGAGTTTTTAAGTGAATATGAACTCAAGTCCATATAAGCTCAATGGAAATTTAATATGGTATCAGAGTATAGGTTATGCATATACGTATCCACGCGCATATGCGCATACATCGATGTGGTTCAAACCAAGGAAAAGAACAAACAAAGACATTCGCTTAAACAACGTTGTACAGAGATCCATGTGAACAAATTAATCTCGTATAGTTCCTATTCCATTGGTCCCATTCAATTAATTGATAGTGAGAAGGATGCTAGTTTATTAGCTGGAAATTAGTAAGATTTTTGTTATTATTTTCTTTTCAGTAGACGAAGTACAATAACTGATATATTATAGTTGGGAATATACAATACATAGTATCCTAATTTAGTTTATAAGTTTTGGCTAGTCATGTATAACATCATATCTTCGTGCATTAATGCCTACTTAACTGAAATGTGCTTATTATATTCGGACTGCCTGTGATGGTTAATAATATGTATATATATAGGTTAATATATATTCTCAAGAGCTACTTTAAAATATTAAAATAGAATTTTAAGATGCTATGATTCCATTCCCAATCCAAATCCATGAATCCTCTGCCATTTTTACATGGAAACTAGATTTCGATGAACTTTTTGGGCGAGACTAGGATGTATAGGGACTTTTGCTTTCATTGAGGCCTAACGGAGTGGCGGCCTCAATCAAGACCCGAAAACCTTGACTTTGATTAGGGTTATCCGGTGACAATTACCAGTTTACTGAAAATGGTCCACGAGTTTTTATGTCGATGAGGTTGATCGACGCGGTCCAAAGGAAAAGGCCAAATGAAAATGCATATGCTGTACAAGGTGATCCAATGTGAACAAACCAATCTCGTATTAGTTCCTATTCCCTTGGTCCCTTTCAATTAATGAATAGTAGTATGTATGTGCTAGTTAATTAGATGCATTAGCAAGATTTCTGTCATTATTTTCTTCTCGATGAAGAAAAGTTAGTTCAATAATTGATTGGTTAAAACCCATTGCCTGTAAAGGCGACCACGATGATTGAGGAGCCTCGTCGCAATAACGCGAGGCGGGTCCACAATGCTGCATCAAATATGTAATGTCCCAACCGCTGAAAAGAGATAAGTCTTTGGGTTAGTTGAGAATAATCAATACAAAGCATCCCAATATAGTTAAATCACTTTTTAGCTAGTCATGTATCATTGTTACGTTATTTGTAATGTGGAAATTAATGCAAGGTTAAGTAATGCTAGCTACTACACCCACGCGTTACACGGAATTGTTATTTTATCAAAAAAAAATTATATTAGTTTGTGTAGAATTTAAAATTTTATCTCATACATTGTTTGATTTATCATCATCATCATTATCCCCTCATCGGTTATCCTACTCGGGAAAAGTTGTGAAAACATTGGATATATATAATTTATTTTTCTCCTTAACAATTATCCCATTTGGTGAAATTTGTGAAAATTTGGTATATAATAATAATAATTATGATTTTTCACGATCCCAACATTGGAACTGCCTATGGAAAACGACACAAAAAGTCATGACATATGTTGTTTTCCACCACACCAAGAAGGGATCAAACCTTAAGCCGGGAATGGGGGGCCGCATACTCTTCACGGCATGTTGTAAGGACCGACGCAAGATATCAATCACATGTGATTATTAATATAGTGAAGCCATGTTAATGCAATACCTGAATAATAAACGCCTCCCTTCTAAAAGCTAAGCCGTCATCTCTAATTGAGCTTTGAATGGAAATTCCAAACAAATTGAACACGTTGATTATAGCCAAGTCTTCTATGTTGACTGATGTCCCTAAAAGACAACTTTGGTCTGAGAGTTTCAATCAACCCTTTCTACTAACACTTTCTAGTGGTTTGTGCATTCATGAGACTAACATATGTTATATAAGAATGGCTAGTAATCGTCATGATATATAAACCTAATTTAAATCAGGAATTAAGTTCTGAATTTTTTACCCATGGCGGGAATTTTGCATGGTTCGCTTGGAGCTAAAAGCAAGAAACGTTTGAATCCAGTGAACATGTAACGAGAAGTATGAGGTATCTTGAAGCTGGGCACTTAAAACCCATTGCCTGTAAAGGCGACCACGATGATTGAGGAGTATCGTCGCAATAACGCAAGGCGGGTCCACAATACTGCATCAAATATGTAATGTCCCAATCGCTGAAAAGATATAAGTCTTTGGGTGAGAATTTAGATTGATATTGCAGATTTTACAGGGCTTGTGGTCATGATGAATATTGTCATGTGCTCAGATTTAAGATTAAGAAGTTGATTTGACAAGGACACCTAAAGTCCTTTGTCCACAGTGAACCTCTTCATGATCGCGAACATAGGGACGCATGCGGGGATACTCTATGAGGAGTGATTTATTAAAGTTGTTAAGCTATTATCACAATTTATTGTCTTTTCCCTTTTGCTTGTTAGACAGTTTGCAATACATGTTGTGATGACATTTTGATTGATGAACATATATTTGGTTTATGAAGTGGTTATTGTGGTTCGCTAACTCTTCATGGACAGAAAAGCGATGCGCTTGGACATCTCCCTTCACCGAGAGCTATGCTTCTGACAATGATCACATCCGATAACCACGGGCCAAACTCGATAACCAAGGGTCTCCATCACGCCGCCCGATAACCAAGGGCAAAACCCAATAACCAAGGGTCTCGATTGAGTCCAATAACCAATGACTATATCCCGATAACCAAGGATGGGGCAACGCTTGATAACCAAAAGGCTACACTAAAATGAGTTCGATAACCAAGGACCACGTCTCAATAACCAAGGGACGATGCTCGAGAACCAAGAGCAAAGCTTTCCTTGGCAGAAGCAACAACGCTCGATAACCAAGAGCGAGGCTTTCCTTTGCGGAAGCAATAACGTTCAATAACCAAGAATAGAGTCTTCCTTCGCAGAAGCAACAATGTTTGATAATCAAGAGCGGGTTTTTTTTTTTCACAGAATTAAACAAGTGATACAAAGTCTATCTTCGCGTCAAGACATTGCTTACAACATGATAACGGTAGTTGTGAATTGATTCCCTTCCCGCGACCTCTCGAGCTTATGGGAGAGGGGGGCTATGTTAGGGATCGGAAAATCGACCCGTCCCATTCGTCTTACAATTATGGGTCCACCTTAACACACCCAAATTGGTAATTAAATCCTCAATAAGGGTATTTCTCTACCTACATCTCTTTTATATCTATCGATATCCTTAATTTATCTCTAGAATGTTTAATCAATATTTTTATGAGATATTATACTATCTTTAACTTTATATTTGGCACGTATATCTACTTGTTGTATGCAATTGAATATTTGATACAGATTATAATATCTCAATACGGATATCCCGTACATCTCTGTAAATACTTCTCCAAGTATCTCTAAACTCTAAATTCAATTTTCTATTATTTCTCATACACACTCTCATTTAAGTATCAGAACACACTCGTATTTAAGTATGAGAGAGGAAAATCGATATTCCCTCTCGATCTCCCATTTTGCAGGTTGTTCGTGTGGTGATTCATGGAGACTCGAGGCTTGTGACTTGTACATGATCAAGACTCGATTTTTCACGACCCAACAAAACTGAATAACAAGATAAAGTTGCTTTATCATTGTTTTTGTTAGACATTATAATTTTATTTTAGGTGTAAGGATTAAAATTTTTGTTGGGCCCTTTTTTTTTTGGTCATTTGTCTCTTTCCAAAGAAAAAACAAAAGCTGATCGTGGTTACTCCAAATTTAGAAATGGACAATGCTTGAACTAAAGTGATGGGTCCCCTATCCCATCAAACATTTAATATAAATCAAGGACCACCACACTGAGCTAAAATAAATGTTTTTCCTCTACCTCAAAGTACGAACCCAACGAATAAGGCTAAATTAATGGCACACCGCAAGTAAATCACTCTGGGGAAAAAAAAAAACAGAGGTGCTTCAAAACTTATTAGATATCAAATTTCAAATAACTTCGAACGCATTGGAAAATATATATATATATATATATATCAACATAGATTCGCAAGTTAGATTAGTTGGTTTGGCTGAGTCGTAGCCATGGGCCAGCTTCTCGAAGAAGTCGTGGATTTGGGATTCGAAAATTGAGTAAGACGTAGATGCTAAAATAGTTCCAATTGTGGATGCATACAATAGAAAATCGCGTTGTAGAATAGAACAAGCTAAGAATTCAACTGATATGCAAATGCCCTATTTTACTGCATGAGAACAATTAAGACCAATTTGCTTTTTGTTTGGTTTTCGCATTGGATATAATCACTTGACTTTTTGCGTTTATTCGATGCAATAGTAAATTAAAAGATTGAAAATATGCTTGATTCAATGTCGGCAAGGGGTCATGATTGAGAATTTGCCATCTTACCGTCGCACAGATCTTAGAATTGAGACCCATCAAAAACTTCGCAATTTTGGGAAGTAAAAATTTTTTCAACTCTGTTTAATTTAATTTGTTACCAGATAAAGGTAGCCGATATTTTGAAGAGAGAGGGGCTCGCCAATTACCTTTATTTGACTTACCTTAATATTTTTTTTTTAAGAGGGAGGGATCCACCAGTGCCTTTCTCTATCTTTCTTATGAGACCCACAATTGAAGTTGAAGGTGGCCTGCTTCGTCTTTGCTATGTTATAATTTCAGTTGCTACCGACAGCAAGAAAAAAAAAAAACTAACAAGTCAAATAAAGGCAACCGGTGAATCCTTTCTTCTTCAAAATATCGGTCTCCTTTGTCTAGTAGCAAGTTAAATTAAGCAGAGTTGAAAAATCTTTTACTTCCCAAACAGAATCTATGTGCAACTTTTCGATTTCCTTGTTTCTGGCCGCGTTCTTGGCAGCTCCAGATGTACATCCTCTGCAGGTACACACAGAAGGCTCAAGGTATCCCTCAAGTTCATCGCACAGCCTCTTCAGTTCGGCGAAATAACTTAGAACAGAACACCCTCCTTTCTTGAGATTACTGATGTCCGCCTTGATCAGCCGTACTCTTGGTGCATTGCCCTGGGAGAATTGCTGCTTCAATTCCTCCCACATCACAGCAGCAGTTTGTGTATATGCAGCCGCTCCTTGCAAGCTTTGCTCTGTCGAGTTGGTGATCCATAGCATGATCATGGAATTGTTTGACTTCCATATATCAAAATTCAGGACTGGATTCATCCGGCTGCTTCATTGAGCCATCAATGGACCCGATTTTGTTCTTAGCCTAGAGAACCCTGAGCACTGCCTGAGACCAAGCGTGGTAGGTCTCTCCATTGAGAACCACGGTGACAAGAGCCATGCCCGGATTATCTGAGGCGCATACGGCGATGATGGATCGACTGGCTTCTTCTCCGGCGTGATTGCAAACTCTTGGTCTATGGATCTTAATGCTCTGATACCATTCAAAGATTTGCATGGAGTTGAAAATAATCATTATCTACTATCTGATCTCATGTACATATATACAGGGAAGTGTAGTAATCTACATTAGGAATACATGAGCAAATTGTGGGTCGGAGCAAATACAATTGGAAAGTGAAAATTCTTCCTCCATTTGTCCCTAATTTTCAATACTCTTCTTAAGTGGAAGACTTTTAAATGGGAAGTTATTGGATGATTCTATCTCGTCACGTAACGTGAGGAAATATTTATAAAAATACATGAAATTAAAAATTTAATACTAATCCCTCATATAATTATTATAATTATTCTTCATTAAGTTCTCCCTCAACATGTCATTTGAGGAAGGATTTTCTCTTTCTAAATAAATTTGCACCGATCTACCGGTTGTGACGGATCAGAATTTGATGAATGCAAACAAACAAGCAGCACAGCCAATAGCAGAGTCCACTTCCAATTCCCAAAGGGGCCATTGGCTTGATAAGATCTCCATCTGACATCAATTAATATCGGTATTTGTCAAGGGTTAACTTCATTACATTTATTACCTATTCAAATAAAGGACATCATTAATTATTGTTAACTAAGATACCGGAAGGGACATCTAACTCTCTGTTTTTATTTTATTTTATTAATTATTAGGTAACGCATGGCCTAGGGGTGTTTGAAACATCCGGACATTGGGAGAACCCAACCTATTCGATGATCTAAACTGGTACCCTTTCCTAGGCTGTCGGCCTCTCTCATAACCCAAAAATCAAAAAATAAAAATGTAAGCGGCTGAATATGAACTGAAGTATCCTTCCTGCTTAACTTACATCTCTATTTTCTCAATTCAATTTTTTTAGTTTTTTTTTCCTTAAATCCTGTATTTCAACTCCGATTTCTGAGATACCAGGTCGAACTGCCCTGTTACTCATTCATTGTAGATGATTAACTCCCAAACAAAATAGTTATAAGTGTTTTACTAATTTCTATTTATAAGTATTTTAATTGATTATTATTCATTATTTAATTAATTTTTTTTGTCATGTTGGCGGTGCTCACTCAAATGTAAAATTTTTTTTAAAAAATGAAACGTCATATTTATAGAGAAAACAAAGAGAAAAAGAAGAAAAACAATATGGTGCCGTAATGTAACCGGCAAAAAATATATAATATATACATATATGGTCCCAATAAGAGGAAATTGAGCAAGTTGTTTCCTTAAAAAGAAAAAAGAGAAAAAGACGATACGAAAAAGGAAAGGACGGGAGTGGACCGTACAAAGTAAATGAAGGAGCTGAGAGATCAGAGACGCAATACTATTCACCTGCTTCAACGAACTCAATTAATTCATAGCTATGGCCTCTTCCCCATCCTCCTCTATCTTCCCCTTCTTCTTCATCTGCTCCTTCTTCCTCTCTCTTCCCTCTATTAAATTCAACTCCGAACTCTCTCCCCTCCGCCGACTGCAAAGCTCATCAGAAACCATTCACTCGCTCTGCTTCTGAGTAAGCTCTGCTCTGTCCCTCTCTCTCCTCTGCTTTCCGCCCTTGGCCCTGTCCAAACCAGAGTAACCAAAGCACCCGACTGATCCTCGGCCCGTAGGTTGCCAACCTCCCTAAGCCAAGCTCATAAAAATCCAAGCTTTGGTTAGGACTGGGCCCAGTCTCCGTGATGGGTCGGTTTCGGGTTTGGTACCCGAAATGCCAAGACGATGTTGTCGAATTTCCGGTGTTCATGGGGACATGGTTTTTGTAATGTTACTGGAGGAGTACGAGGTTTCAGTAGGATCTTCTTTTATTATGTTGTTGTTAATGTGACGTTTCTGTTAAACATTCGACCTTTATTTTGTCCTTTTATTCCCTTTCTTTTACGGTTCCACTCTGCGGGTTCTGCAGTCTGCATTATATCTTACAGTGTTCTGTTTTTGTTTGATACTGCCATGCTTCTTGTACTTATACACACACACACACACACACATACACACACACTGGTTCAGTTCCTATTTTTATATTTGCATTTCTTCTCTCTTTTCCTCCACATAGAGTGTTCCTGACAGCACCGTAAGATCTCATTACTTCTGTTTTTTTTCCCTTTGGTTCTTATCTATACACATCAGATTCGCTGTAGTTTTTTCGTGTTTTCTAATACACGAATATCCCAGTAAGCATAGAGATTTCGCGGATTTTGTGTAATTTTAACTGATGTTAGTTAATTCTTGCGGGCCTCTTCTCTGTGTTTGACATTAATCTTTTGGTTTTCGACGTTTCTTCTGTCAGTTAGTTCATAGAGAATGAAGATTTTGTCAGTCAAAGTTGAGGATGGAAGCGAAGGCAGAGATGGGAGGCCATCGGTGGGTCCCATCTATCGTAATCTGCTCTCGGAGCATGAGTTTCCTCCACCGGATCGAGACATAAACACGACGTGGGATATTTTCAGGTAATTCTGTTCGTGCTCTGTAATGGCTGAAGACTCCTTTACAAAGTCTGCTAATTTAACTACTAGACCACGAATCTGAAGCGGACTACTCTGTGGAGTGTGGAACTGCATCGATGGTGCAAGCGCAAACTCGTACCCAGGACGATCAAGAAGCAGTCACATTCATATCTTGATGGAGTTAATGTTTCTCATGTGCGAGATTGCACCAAAATAGTGAAAATAATTGTCGAATAATGTAATATATTGTTTTTGCACCTTTCGAAGTTAAGGATAAATTGTTGTGGTTGCAGAGTTTCAGTTGATAAACATCCGCAGAACAAAATGCTGGGATGGCGTAAAACCAATGGCAAAAAGGTCGGTAATTTGTAATTCAATCCACATATTTTCCTTTATTAATTTATTCTTCGTGTAGTCATCATCTTTTTCTTTTGTGGCTTCTTAGCTAGGACCGTACACATGGAAAACGTACAAGGAAGTATATGAGGAAGTTCGGCAAGTCGGTTCGGCTTTACGAGCATCTGGTGCCGAACCAGTAAGGATACACACGCATACAAAATCTTATTTCCCATGGGAAAAAAAAATTGTTCCTACTCAAATCAGTGATCTGTGAATGTGATGTTAATTTGAGTATCTGGCAGGGTTCGAAGATCGGTATTTATGGGGCAAACTGTCCCCAGTGGATTGTGGCTATGGAGGTCTGTTCTTAACCGACCTCATAAAACTAACTCTTCCCCGTCAGATCTTTGTCTGATCATTGTATATTTTCGTGTCTTTTCTTTAGGCTTGCAGTGGCCATAGTTTGGTTTGTGTGCCGCTCTACGACACTCTTGGTATCGTTCTTTCTATAAATTTTCCTTTTTTCTGGAACAAGGTATCGATTGACTTACATAATCTGTTGGTTCTCTTTGTGACAGGGGCCGGAGCTGTAAATTATATTATAGACCATGCAGAGATTAATTTTGTTTTCATCCAAGATAAGAAGGCAAAAGAAGTAAGCAAACAGCTTCAGAATTGATTTTCTTCTGTTACGGAAATTCTGTATACGGCTATCGGTTCTAAATTATGATCCAATTCATTTTTGTGTCTTTGCAGCTACTCAATCACGACTGTGTATCTTCTCAAAAGCTAAAATGTGAGATAAGTATATCAGTGCTGATTTGATTGCATGCTGAAACTAGGTGACCTAGAAACCGAGATTAATCAAACCCTCTTTGCAGCAATTGTTAGCTTCACATCCTTCACAGAGGAGGAGAAGGAAAAGGCAGCGCGAGCAGGGATTAAGCCTTACTCGTGGGATGAGTTTCTTCAAATGGTTTGCCTGTTTGTCGATAGTTTTGCTGCGTAATACAAAAACCAGTTTCCCCGTGTTATTCGATACAAAATTTCTGTTGATTCACTCCTCAGGGGAAAGAGAACCCGTGGGACCTTGCACCGCCCGAACCTTGCAGCATCTGCACAATCATGTACACGAGTGGGACCAGTGGAGACCCGAAAGGTGTCATGCTAACACACGAAAACCTCGCGACATTTGTGAGTGGAATGGACCTCTTCATGGAACAGTTTGAGGATAAGGTAAGAAAAGACCTATTGTTGGTTCTTCATATTTGACATATACCACATAACTGCCATAAGTTCACGTTTACATTGAAGAAGTAGCAATAGAATGGAACGAAATTCCTATGCGAAAGAATCTTAGATCTGTATTAATTTTTTGGTACCAACCATGACATCATAGTCCTAACAGATTCAATTCATGACTCTCAACAGATGACAGTCGATGATGTGTACTTGTCTTTCTTGCCCCTTGCTCATATCCTCGATAGGATGATTGAGGAATATTTCTTCCACAATGGTGCTTCTGTTGGATACTATCACGGGGTATGCTTGTGTTCCTGTTTCGCACTCAAAGAAGTCGAATTTTCATTATAATCTTGTTCTCGCAGCTAATGTCCATTTTCTCGTGTTGAAGAATTTGGATGAATTAAGAGACGATCTGATGGCATTGAAGCCGACTTTTTTGGCCGGAGTGCCTCGGGTTTTTGACAAAATATATGAAGGTGCCTAAAAAGTTCCCTTTCAAATGTCTGCAGACCTCTTTGATGCAATTTTATGCACAAATGTCTCTTACCCGCTGCTTTCCCGACTTTAGGTATCAAGAAAGCGCTAGAAGAACTAAATCCGGTCAGGAGGAGAGTTTTCGATATGCTTTATAACCAGTACGTGCATGTCATATCTATTTTGTTCGTATCTTTGCCTGTTTTTCAGCCCACAAGTGACCTCATTATTCTTATGGAAAATAAAAAGCATATACACGATTAATCAACTTGTAAATTGAATTTACAGCAAACTTGGGTGGATGAAATCTGGGTATAAGCAAAAAGAAGCATCCCCAGTTGCAGATCTCTTGGCATTCAGGAAGGTCATATAACGTCTCTCATCTAATATGCGTATTTTCATCATTCAGGGCTCGAACTAGCTAGCGCTACTTAATCATACTATTTCTTAGGGTATTTGGAGAACTGAACAAAATTCATCTCTTGTGGCTGAAGGTAAAAGCACGACTTGGCGGCCGGCTTCGTCTTGTGGTTTCGGGAGGGGCACCCTTGAGCCCTGAGGTTGAGGAGTTCTTGAGAGTCACTTGCTGCGCTTTCTTTGTGACGGGCTATGGTAATTTACAGCACAATAAATTGGAGGGTAGACTTATATAGAATCTCTTACACGTAATGTTTCTCTTAGGGTTGACGGAAACCTGCGGGGCTGCAACTCTCGGGATCCCTGACGAGATGTGCATGCTTGGAGCAGTCGGTGTCGTTGGAGTGTACAACGAGCTCCGCCTCGAGGAGGTTCCAGAGATGGGCTATAACCCGCTCGAGAACCCTTCAAGGGGTGAGATTTGTCTTAGGGGGAAGACGGTATTTAGCGGATATTACAAGGATCCTGAGCTCACCAGTGAGTCCATAAGAGATGGATGGTTCCATACAGGTCAACTTACAAGCTTATATCTGTTAGCAAGCATTCACCCAAAGCTTTAGGTAATATTTGGTAATTAAAAAGTTTGGTTTCGGTTTTCCGGGCTTTAGGGGACATTGGGGAGATACTTCCTAATGGAGTCATTAAGATCATCGACCGGAAGAAAAATCTCATCAAACTCTCCCAGGGAGAGTATGTCGCGCTGGAGCACCTGGAAAATGTTTACGGGGCAACCCCGATTGTCGAAGACGTGAGATTTCTTGTCCAACATTATCTGATCGTTTCTTTAACAATTTTCTGGAGAAGAAAAATTAAATCATACGTTTTGAATTGTCCATTTTGATTAGATCTGGGTCTACGGGGACAGCTTCAAGTCGATGCTGGTAGCAGTGGTGGTCCCCCACGAGGAGAGCACGAAAGCTTGGGCAAGCAGAAATGGCTACACTGGGAAGTTTTCCGAGCTCTGCTCTCTGGAGCAGCTGAAGAGCTACGTCCTTTCCGAGCTGAAGGCAACAGCCGAAAAGAAGAAGGTGATCCCGTTTTCGCTCCCCTCATAATTTCACATTCTTGCTACTTGTTCCTGATTCTGTTTTTCGATTTTTCATGCATTTTTTTAAACAGCTGAGGGGATTTGAGGGCATCAAAGGAGTCGTCATTGAGAAAGTCCCCTTTGACATGGAAAGGGACATGGTGACTGCAACACTGAAGAAGAAAAGGAACAAACTGCTGGACTATTACAAGGTGATCAATCCGTCTAATCGCTTAATTGATTATCTCATTCAGTTCATATTTATATATGATGCCGATGAAACCATAGTTTGTTTGGTCTTTGACATCGAGCAGGTGGAAATCGACGAGCTGTACAAAAGTTTAGCTGCACGAAGATGATAGGTTCGAAGACAAGGAGAGGCAGAGGACAGTAGCATGAGAGAGTAGGAGGAAGGACACGATATTCGCAGGATGTTTACATAAGTTGAAACAGTTTCGTTAAATAAAATAAATTCTCTGTTGCAAGTCCTCAGTTGTCTGAACAATGTAACATCATCTGATCTGGTCATTCATCAACTTCGGAAGTACGACGGAAAGATGGCATTCACCTAGAGGACAATGGGACTAGAACCAACCCGGTTGGTCACGATTTCAAGTCGGCCAGCGAGTCCAACAAGTTCTAAGAGTTTGTTCGAAACATTGTACGTGCCTGAGAAGATTTACTCAGATTAGCTTTGATCAGTATTGTTAGTAGTTCATATCGAACTACTATTCTAATAGTCGAAACAACTCCACATTGCAGCTTAAAAAATCTGCAGTATTCCGACACATTTTATTAGGCTTGAACTGATCTGTCCACTTGACCCCAAAATATGATCGCATATTAGTCAATGTGGATCGTGCCCGAAAACACGATGTTGCCAAAGTCATCTAGCGGCTCCACCCCGGCAAACCTCTCTCCACCATAATTTTGGCCGTGGTCCTAGTCGATCAATGACAAGGACTGTAGCGGAGTAGCGGTTGGATGCAAAAACAGAGTTAAAAGGCGAGACCTCGATAAGTTGGTATTGCTCCGTTTGTTATCAGAGTCGTGATTTAAGATTTTAACTTTAACTTTAACTCAAAACACTACACAACAAAACACACATTTCAAAAGTCAAATTGGTGGGCCCCATATATTATTAAAATACAATCCCATTATAATTAATTATCTCTACCTTCCATTCATTTTATATTTCAAAAGTCAAACTGGTGGGCCCCATATATTTTTGTCTTCTTCTACAATCACAATCACAATCACAAATTCGTGACTTTAACTCCGAAAACAAACGCATTGTATGAGTCTCGTGTCATTTACGTTAGTTCGAAAATTATATTGCAAAAATAGTGATCTATTCGTTTCTATTACTTGACCGGAAACAATTTCCGTTTTCCTTTTGACCAAGAAACATTTTCCGTTGACTTATGCTTTCGACAACCACACATGGATTCATTTTCTGTGTCAATTCACATTGGAAAACACATGAACTCTGTTATCCATTCCCGTTTTCCGTTTCTTCTTCTTCTTCTTCTTCTTTCTCTTCTTCGTGAATACTTACTGATTGAAACCATACGATGAGCTCAAAAACCTTCCTTTCTCAACAATGGCTCCTCCCGTCCCCCTATCCTTTTCCCGCCAAATCGGTGCCCTTTCATCGATCGTCCTCAACTCGATGATCAGAAAATGCCTTCGAGACAGCAACTTGAAGGAAGCCCTCCAGCTGTTCGATCGGAATCCCGCTTCCCGGGACGTTGTTTCGTGGAACTTGGTGATGGATGGGCTGATTGAGAACCACCGGTTGAATCAAGCACAGAGATTGTTCGACGAAATGCCCCACAGAGACGTTGCCTCGTGGAACACTATCTTATCGGGTTATCACCGGGCCCGTGATCAGTCCCGAGTATACCTTCTCCTCCGGAAAATGGGAAGGTTCGGCTTTTTCCCAAATGAGTACACGATATCGATAGTGATCACTGCTTTCTTGGGTTCCAAGTTCAGTTCTTTGGTCCCTCAAATTCATGCCCGTGTATTTCATTTGGGCCTCGGATCGAGCGTCTTTGTGGCTTCTGCTTTGATGAAGGGCTATGCTAATATTCGCGAGAGCACGGGTTTGCAGAGGTTGTTCAATGAACTTCTCATGAAAGATGTCTCCTCTTGGAACACTTTGATATCGGGCTGCATGGAGATCGGTTGTATAGAGGATGCTGAGAGAGCCTTCCGAACAATGCCTGCTAAGAACAGTATTTCTTGGACTAGTTTGCTCAACGGTTACATCATCAATGGACGTATTGATAAAGCCCAGTTGGTGTTTGAAACGATACAGGAAAGCGAGAGGAATGTCTACTTATGGACGGTGATGATTAGTGGGTACGTGAAGGACAAGAAGTACGAGGAAGCATTGATGTTCTTCATCTCGATGGTGAATAGCGGGGCGATGCCTAATCACTTCACGTACTCGTGTACTCTGAGCGCGTGCGCTCTCACGTCCTCTCTTCTTTTGGGCCAGCAGGTCCATGTGAGAGTCGTGAAGTACGGTATGCCCAACAGTGTGGTCCTATTGACCTCACTCGTAGACATGTATGCAAAGTGCGGGGACATTGTAAGTGCAAGTCGCGTCTTTCAGAAGATGCAGAACAAAAATAGTGTCTCATGGAACTCTATCATAGGAGGGCTTGCCAGGCATGGTTTGGGGACAAGAGCTCTGGAGATGTTCGAACAGATGATTGAGGAGGGGACCAAGCCCGATCAAGTAAGCTTCGTGAATGTCCTATACGCCTGTGGGCATGTTGGACTGGTGCGGGAAGGTGAGGCATACTTCAAGTCCATGAAGGTGAAGTATGGGATCGAGGCCGAACTGAAGCATTATGCCTGCATGGTGGATCTCTATGGTAAGGCAGGCGAGCTGGACAAAGCAGAGAGGTTGATTAAGGAGATGCCCATCGAGCCCGATGTGGTCGTGTGGGGGGCATTTATTGGGGCCAGTGCAATGCACTCGACTCGAAAGCTGAGTGAGTTCGCAGTTCAAGGGATCGAGAGGCTTAAGAAGGATCATCCTGCGGTATATTCGATGTTTCTGAAAATTCATGCAGAAGAGGGATCGTGGAGCGAGGTAACAGAGTTGAAGAGGATGTTAGGAAGGAAGCACGTTGAGAAGCAGAAGGCAGGTAGCTGGGTCGAGTTGAGATAATTATAACTAAGAAACAGTTCTTTTGCAGCTTCGAAATCTTGGAGCGAAGCAGAAGCCAATATATCGTGCGATTTCAATTGCCATACTGAGCACTTGCACAATTATTCTGGTTTGATTTAGGTTGGACATCATACCAAAAGGAACTTTCACCTGCCAAGAAACAGTATCCTATGACTTAAATTGAATCCAAATTCATTTCCTGCTGTGTTCATCAATTAAAGAACCTCACAGGCCAAGACAATGGAGGAATTCCACAATTGACTACACATAGTAACAACGGGAAACTGCATTATACTATCTAACAAATCATCAAAACATTGGATATCATCAGCTCATAAAAATTTTTGCTCCCTTTTGATCCCTTAGTAAACTCTAGAGACAAACAGCAATCCATCCATTCTCGTCATCAACAGCCTGTGCCTCTGGAGAGGGAACAAGGGATTTGCCTGAAGGCTGAGCCAGCCTGAGGAATCTTCACCTTCTGTTCTTGCTATCCTCCTTTTCCCGTTCCCGCTTCTTATAGAGCCTCTCAAGGACCCTCTTAGCCTCGCACTGGGGAAAGTTTTCCAAGTCATAATAATGGGGTGCTACATCAACCAACCTGCAGTAATGAGAAACCATTATTTTTAGCCCTACATCATTCATGCCATTTCCAATATCATTCTACATGCCTGCCCCCCGGGGGGGGGGGGGGGGGGGGGAGAGAGGGAGGGAGGGAGGGAGGTAGGCAGTACCATTCTCCACGAACGTCGGTGACTGTACGGATAAAGTTCCTGCTGGTTAAGACATACTCGTTGTAAATGACCCACTCGGGCTTGTGATCGAGACAGGTCGATGGATGCAAGTGCACAACCTAGAGGGACAACCAAATAAGTCAGCAAACAATCTCACCCACAGACGCTGCATCTACTTAGTAAGGATCAAATGTGGAGAACTTATGTGCACCTGATTGTCCTTGACGGTCAGATAATGCCCTGTCTTTTCAAGGTGAGCAACCTGCATGAAGTACCCTGCAAGAAGTGCCTTCCTTATGTTGACATAGTAATCCCTGCTGTTGAAATCTGTGCTACACAGCTTGAGGTTGTATCTGGCCATTATCCGGACCAACTGTTGCCTCACATTATCAGCAGCCTTCATTGTCCTCTGATTGATGAAGTTCTCGTAGCACCATGTGGGATCCTCACCTATAGACCATTAAGAATCAAAACAAGTCAGATCATCCAGAAGCAATAAAAGTCAAATTGTTGGAAAGATGGGAATTAAAAACTTACTGTTCTGCTTGTAGGCATGGTAGACATTCAGGAGGGTCAGGTGGTCCCCATCAATGTGGCCAAACCTAGCTTTAGCTTCGTCTGCAGCCTTTTGAGCTTCCCTAGGCCTTACAAAGCAATTGGGTACTAAAGAAAAAATGGGGTATCACAGCAGAGGCCCACGGAAGGTCAGCGATGCATAGAGGGAAGACGAACCATTTGCTTCATGAGATAATACTGAGAAACTGCAACTATCTGCACCAGCACTTACTTAGAATCCTATGGTGCATGTCTCAATGGGGAATGGGACCCAAACAAAACAGTTACTAATCACACTTCCCAGTTCAACACATAAATGTACTTTTGCACGATGGTTGCACATTCTCATATTATTTGCATGGGTGGTTAACGGTGAATAATAAAACATTAAAAATCAAAGCCTGAGATTAGATTTAAAAATCATACATTAAGTCTCCACGATCAAGGCAATCATGTTGATATATAGCGGAATTGAAAGTTCAGAACAATAATAACAAGGTGAGACAATAGAATACCTGATAACATTGCAGAGACGGACAAGATTTCATTCGAACAGTTGAACTCAGGACTAACCACCAGCATCTTTGACATCTGAGGATCTAATGGGAACTCGCTCATGATTTCTCCCATTTTTGTTAAGTTCCCATCATCATCAAGTGCTCCCAAGTAATTCAAGACTTCCAATGCTCGCATCAGTGTTTCAGGAGCTGGAGGGTCCATAAAATCGAAATGAACAAGATCATCAATGCCTAGCTTTTTCAAGGTAAGGACAGTATTGGCAAGGTTGGACCTCAGAATTTCTGGATAAGTCTGATTCACTAGATCATTACTGAAACTTCTCTCAGTATAAAGTCTGAAACATTTTCCTGGTTGAGTTCTACCCGCACGACCTGCCCTCTGGTGTGCACTCGCCTTCGATATTGGAGACACCAGAAGTGATTCAACACGAACACGAGGATTGTAAACCTTCTGCTTAGCAAACCCAGGGTCAATAACATAGACTATTCCATCTATGGTCAAAGAAGTCTCCGCAATGTTTGTAGCCACCACAATCTTTCTCCCAGGACGGCCACCTTCTTCTGAGGGAGGCGGAGCAGGTTCAAAAATCTTCTGCTGCATAGCCGGGGGAAGAGACGAGTACAGTGGCACCACCTTAACGGGGCCCACTTGATTCCCCATGTTTCCAATCTCCTTATTGATCTTGCGGCAAGCATCTTCTATTTCTTCTTCACCAGTAAGAAACACAAGTATATCCCCTGGGGGTTCAAGCATGTGTATCTGCACAATTGTACGAATAGCAGCCTCTAGGTAGTCCCGCTCAGGTTCCGAAGTATAGAAGACTTCCACTGGATGAAGCCTGCCAGGGACTTTCATAAGTGGTGCCCCATAAAAATAATTTTGAAACTTTTCAGCTTCAAGGGTCGCACTCATCACGACAAGCTTGAGATCGGGCCTATTCTTCAGGACCTCTTTCAAAAGACCAAACAAAACGTCTGTTGCTAACGTTCTCTCATGGGCTTCATCGAGGATTATGACCTTGTAACGTTCCAACAGAGGATCCGTCATGGCCTCCCTTAATAGCATACCATCAGTGAGGTACCTAAAATGAAAATTGCAAGCAGATCAGAATTTCCCGTCGAGGATAGAATTTCCTAGGTAACATGAAACATCAACATATTTCCTAGGATAAATAAATAAAGAAAATAAAAGGAGCTCACTTCAAAACAGTTCTTGCACTACTGCAGTCCTCAAAACGAATGCTATAACCTACTTCCTCTCCAATTGTTACATCCATCTCCTCCGCAACACGCCGCGAGACGGACATTGCAGCCACTCTACGAGGCTGTGTGCAGGCAATCATCATTTTTTTCCGCTTATCAGGGGTTTCCATATCCACGGCCTCAAGGACAAACTGAGGTATCTGTCATTCAAAAACAATACAAGTCAGCGGGATGTCCAGCTATCCAATGAATCATTCCAACCCAATAGGCCAGACCAACAAATCTCTGCATTGTAAATCAAATTATCTGAAAAAATATGGAAACAACTCAAACGAAATTCTTCCCGAAAAGGAAAAAATGTAACACCCACATAGAATGAGCTAAAATGTTAACAAGTCCTGTCTGTAATAACCAGACAGAGGGCAAAGGAAAATTTGACGCCATTACTGATTTCTGAGCTCACATCCACGCCCTCGGAACTCCGATGCACGAATTCACAGAAGAACGCAAATTTATGGCAGTTAGCTCATGGGAGGGGAGGAAACCAACCTGAGTGGTTTTACCACTACCCGTCTCTCCGACCAAGATAAGAGTCTGGTTCTTCTTCAGGGTCTGCAAGAACTCATCTTTCTGCTGCCAAACGGGAAGCGACTTCCTCTTCTCCAGTATCTCATAATACCTCGCCGAGTAGGGCCTCCCGTTCCAGCGGTTGACGAGGCTGCTCCCGTCATTCTTCCCATTGCTGCTACCGGTGGCCATGGCGCCGTTCGTCTTGCTGATCTTGCCGGAGACTGAGGGATCGGCCACCACATCGAAAAGGCTCACCTTCCTCTTCCTCTCCGTTCCCATCAATATCCAGAAACCCTAATTGACCGAATCGCTTGATCGGGTCCGGAGCTGCGGCCGGGCTCCGGTGGGGGGTTAGGCCTTGGGAAGAGGATTGCGAAGAGCAAAAACCCTAGGCGGAGGCTGGGTTTTTTAGAGAGGGAGGCGGTGGAGGTAATCGAAAGAATGGCGAGGGAGCAGTTTCGGAGAGAGAAACTGTTATAGAAAAGCAGGCAACAAACCCCGTAATTGCTGTTTGGTTCTTATTTTTTGAGTTATTTATGTTTGTGTCCTTAAGGTTCTGAATATTACAAATGGGCCCATCAAACTTCATGGAGTTTCTCAACCGGGCCCGGGCTCGTCTTCTCCTTCTTCGGACTTGGGAGTGGGACTGTGCACTTTCTGCTTCCTCTGTTCAGTTCAAACTCGAAGCTGTTATCAAATCATCGAATCAAAGCTTCCGATTTCGGCTCGGCGATGGACATGCCGGGAGGAGACTATTACGGCGGCTATCCCCCTCCGCCGGGGCCCCACCACCCACCGAGCGATCCTCAGTACCCTCAACAGCAGCCGCCGTACAATCCCTATCCTACCGACCCTCTTCCGCCCCCGCCCCCGCCCTTCAACGGCCCTCCACTGGACCCCAACTTCAACTACCACCAGCCCCCGCCGCCGCCGCCGCCGGCGGTCAATGCCCCGTGCGATTCCTACGGTGGAGGAGGGGGATTTTGGCCCAGTGGAAATAACGGTGGGAGCAACTATGGTGGTGGCGGCGGCGCCGGCGGTTACTCAGCCCCTTTCCATGGCCGCAAGCGGCCTCGGCATGCTTCACGTACTCTAATCTCCCTCTCTAACTTTGATACTGTCTGGTTTATTAGTGCAAACCGTCAATTTTTAATGTTTAAGTTTGTCATGGTGATCTGTTTGTCTTGTCCCTCTGTTATTAGAGCACGGCGATGGTACTGGATATCCCAAAATCTACGTTGCATCGGTGCCGAGAACGGCTACTGAAGAAGATGTGAGTCATTCTTTCACATAACATTAACATTGGCTGGAATATCTTCGTGCAGGAACTGTATCACCTTCTAGTTTATGATTGTGTCACCCTCTCTTATCATGTATACCGATGATGCCCTCTTGTGGTACCTCAACCTGAATAATCTGAACAGAAGTAAGCGGCCTCGCTTTGATGGATTCTCAAAAAATGTCTTTTGAAATTCTTTTCCTCATTTGCTTCTGAAATTTTTTTTCAAGGATTTTTCTTTGGAACATGTTATTGAAAATCAACCGAAAATCAGGGCTGGAGACTGTTTGTGTGTAGAGGGTAATTGGCAATGAATGCCAGAGTTGCTGGGAGTGGTCACTGGTGGTTTGAGTAAAAAGAATATCAATTTTATGTTTCTCCAGATTTACGAATTAAAAGAAAAACAAATGTCGAGATGAGAGTTTTTATGCGGTGAATTCATGTAAACATGCTTTTCTATGTCTAGCATTTTGGGAAGCAAAGACTTGCAAGGTGCCTCAAAGGTGGTATCTTCTGTATTTCACCTACTCAAGAATCCAGATCACACTCGTCATCTCATTACTACCTTGGACTTTGTTTGATACGTGTTTCAATCAGAATGTTACGTTGCTTTGACTTCAGATTCGTCCCGTGTTTGAGCCACATGGAAGACTTGTTGAGGTTATTCTTCTTAGGGATAAGAGGACTGGTCAGCAACAAGGTATTGCGAGTCCTATGCCGTTTATGTTGATGGAAACTCTTAGAAGTTTCTGCCTTTGTCTGGAGATTTTGCTATTCGTTTCTTCACATTGTTTGGATAAGTTCTGTTCTTGCACCGAGTAAACTATGTCGATTACACTTGTGCAGGGAGTTGTTTTGTGAAGTATGCTACAACTGAGGAAGCTGATAGAGCTATCAGAGCGTTAAACGATAAATTCACATTCGAGGGGGTGAGTTTGTATCATTTAGCATTTTTTCATGATTCTATCCTTTTTTTTTTTCCTCTGTTGTATTAAATTATACTCTGTTAAGGGATTAATTTTTGGTACAGGAACTATCTCCTGTTAAAGTAAGATATGCGGATGGGGAGCGGGAACGCCTGGGCCTTTTAAAGAACTGTCCTGGTAATACTGAATCGCTTCCAGATATCCCTGTTATCATGGTTTTGGTTGCATGATCTTTGTAGTGCATTATAAGCTTTTTGAATTTTCAATAGATGCGGCAACTCTTTCATGATCTGGTCATATCATGATATGCAGTCTTTTATTGTCTATGTTCGTTAATCAAAACTGATGTATTCTATGAAAGGCTCTGCAAGTTTGTATTTTAGACGAAAGAGCTTAAAGAATCTAATGAACATTGATTGACTTTGATTGCATATTCTGAAATTATTGATGGTGGCAGGTGGCCAGTGGGCAGGATCTCCACCAGCAGCTGCCAATGGTAATAATTTTGGTCTTTGTTAGTCAAAATTGTTGGTCATATGAAAGACTCTGCAAGTCTGCATTTTAGATGAGAGCTCTTAGAGATCTGTGAACACGGATCAACTTTGATTGCATATGATGATATTGTTGATGGTGGCAGGTGACCAATGGGCAGGACCTCCACCAGCTGCTGCCAATGGTGATAATTTTGGTATGTGATGGTCTACTGCAGTGGCTAGTTGAGGAAACTCAAATAGTGATTGTCAATTCCTACATTTGTTAATTTAGAATGTACATTTATGAAAAACAATCAGTTCATATGTTTTTCACGGCCTAGACTAATGATTTATTTGGATAAGCTTTCATGGGTATGGGTTTTCCTTGTGACAGGAAGTCAATGGACAGCACCTCCACCAGGCTTCAAAGGCGATAATCATGGTATGAGGTTTTCTATGGTAGTGCCAAGAATTAGAAACACATATTGGTCATCAACACCTAAATTTGTTGGGTAGATAGATCACAGCATGATAACAGTCTGTACTGGACGAGATAACTTGGAAAATGTGACTGTATGTGGATATACTTTAATCTTGTGGCAGGTGGTCAATGGGCAGCACCAACATCAGCCTTCAAAGGCGAGAATAAAGGTATAAGGCAGGTTGTGGAATTGGCTTGTCATAGGACACTGATTGATCGTTGAACAAATGGCTATGGGTTTAACGTTGAAGAGCATGTGAAGATAACATTGTTGCTGTCTTTCCATTGTTGTGTTGTTTGTTGATTTGGATGGAATGGAAATGTTATCCATAATATTTGGTGGTTGATGTGATATGTTCAGGGTTTTTTGGATTATTTGAGGTGGTTCCTGAAGGAACTTGGTTTCAAAACTTTACCTATTGCACTCTGCGATATCTTTGCTAATAATGTATATTCACAAATATCTCCATGGCTGCACAGTATGAAAATTAAATTTGCTCCGGAAAATAAAAGAGGTCATCCATATTAACAAAGTGATATAAGAAAATCCAAGTTGCTCCAAATTATGTCAGTCATTTCTGTCCTGTTATGTTATTTCCAGCAAATTATGTCGGTCTTGTCTATGATAAGATATATCTTTTACTTTGTTTATGATGAACCTGCGCAAGATATGGCTGGTAGGAAAGATGTTTATGAGGCTTTGATACGACATTTTCCTTCAGCCACATACAATGGTGTTTCCATGTCTTGCTCTTGGTGCATGAAGAAAAAAGAAATGGTTGAGTTTCTTCAAAGTTATTTTGGTTTCCTCTTCTTACATTCATGCATGTGATGATTGATGACAGGCCTACTTGTGGATAAAGTATATGTTAGTGGTGTTAACAGACATGCAACAAAACAGGAAATCAAGGAGGTATGTGTTCTACCTGTTGGTTTTTGGTTTAAAGGCAATACCTGAGTACCTTTATTCAGAAAATCGTCATATTATTCCAGAAGACAATGTATATAATGTGTAACAAAGGAAGGAACAGATGTGTCTAAATCTTGCATCTTTTAAATTTCTTATGATATGTGAAATTATATTAAGGTGATTATGCTTCAACTTTGTCTTTCCAGATCTTTTCCCCATATGGTGTTGTTGAAGATATCTTTATCATTCGCGATGAGATGAAACAGAGTCGGGGTGTGTCTCTGATCTCCTCTTGGTCTGTTGTTTAATGGCTTTTCTTTTCTTTTCTTTTAGTGTATATTTCGATGACACTCCCTATAGTTTGTGAAATGGTCAGCGACACCCCCTTCTTTCAAAATTAGCCACATACCACCCATCCTTTTGCTGATTTCTATTATTTTTTCTTAAATCGGGTCAGATTTGGTTCGGGTAAAGAAAATTAGGTAATGGGTCGGTTTGTGCAGTTTCGTGACATGGGATCCACATGGCAAAATGAATGTTCTCTTGGTACGACCTCAACAAAAGGAGGGGTGGTGTGGCTAATTTTTGAAAGGGGGGAGTATCGCTGGCCATTTCACAAACTATATGGGGTGTCGTAATTTACCCTCTCTTATATGGTGATCCTACATGTTTTTATTTTCTTCTTTAGAAACCTTTGTTCGTTAAATTTTACGGGATTCTGCTTTTTAGACTTTCTATACATTTCGTGATATTTTGATCTCTTCTTTTGAAGGTTGCGCATTTGTCAAATATTCTCATAGTGACATGGCGGTGGCAGCAATCAAGTCATTGAATGGAACTTTCATAATGCGGGTAAAAATTTTTCCTACATTTTCCCATGCTCCTCAGAAATCAACCATTCTTTACTTTGTGTGTCTTTTTGCTCTAGGGCTGTGATCTTCCATTGACTGTTCGATTTGCGGAACCCAAGAAACCTAGAGGTGGGGAACCAAGGTATGCTTTGTAGTATCCCTGGAGTATCTACTTCTATTTCCGATGTAGTTCCCCTTGAATTCTACGAAGGATCATATTCGTTTGATTTCAGGGGCAATAATTCATCATCGGGCTCTTATTTCAGTGCTCATTCTCGAGAACCAGTCAATAGGTAAAAAAATTTCTCCCCTCAACTCCTCTAATTCTCTCCCTCTCTCCACCATTTTGCTTGTGATAAATGATGGATTAAATGCAGGCATGCACCACATCTCAGTAATTCTATGGGGGGATTCATTCCTCCTGTTCCATCACATCACATGCAGCAACAGTTCAACTCCTCATTTCCAAATCAGGTCCCTGCAGATCATAGAATCATGCCGCAACCAGTTCCGCCATTGCAGCAGACCCCTCCGCTGTTACCCCAGTGCTCTACTCCGCATGTAGAAACTCTCGAGGGTTCTCAGACACCAGATCAAGTGGGCTCCGAGATACGCCCACAGCCTGATAAGCTTCAAGCATCTAACCAAAAGTCTGAGCAGCAGCAGCAACAACAGCAGCAGAGTTCTCAGGCATCAGAACAAATGGACAAGTTCATGGTACTTGCAAAATCCCATAAATCTCTAAATCATGCCAAACTCATTGAATTAGAGTTGAATAAAATCCTAGTCATATTGAATAAACTTGGGGAGGATAACACTTGGAAGGCAAGATAAAGGGTTCATGCCAATCTGTCTTTCTAGTTGAAACACTAAAGCCAACTCTCTGCACAGCAACTGTGTCTTTTTAGGTATACTTCATATTTCACCAGAAACCCAGTGCTTATAAGCTGATGAAACACAAAATAAGCTAGATTCTGATGTTCTAAGTTTTTCATGATGGATCTCGAGGGAAACACCTTAGAACAAATGCTATGCTGGCAAATAATTCAGACCCAAAATCTTAAGGCTGAAAGCGGTAATCCCGCAAAATCTTGTCCACTAATCTTAGCTTCCAGTCATTCTGGGATCAACCTGATGGAGAGCCTGTCTCTTATTTTGCATTCATTAATTCCAATACTGAAGTCCCAATCTGAAATGACGTTCTGCCCCTGTCATGATCTCTGCAGACTGCTCAGGCTCAGGTCGGTCCTCAGACAGCTGTCAGCGCTTGTACCACATCAACGGATGCTGAAGCAGCTTCTCTCGAGTGTGATTGGAGTCAGCACATCTGCCCTGATGGATTCAAGTACTACTATAACTGTGTCACTTGCGAAAGCATGGTCAGTAATATCTCCTGAACAAAAGAACTTTTGCATAATACTATTTGCACCCTCAGCATAATTTCTCCAATCTCATCTTATGCTCATAATAACTTGCTTTCAGTGGGAGAAACCTGATGAGTTTGCAAGATATGAGCAAGAGCAAGAAAAGCTGCGAAATCGGCAAAATTCTACCCAGCATATTCATTCGCAATCACCCATTATTTCTTCCACCGTAGAAACTGCTCAAGCACAACATGTGCAGATTCAGAATTCTTTCTTCCCCCAGGTAATGCAAGTGAGCATATAGTTACCTAACTAAAACAATTTCTTTTGCCTTCTCAAATTTCTTTTGGATGGCACAATGTTGCATTGCCACATCAGGGGGCAAATATTCATAGAGACTATCTTTAGCATACGATTTCGACGTCTAGCCGTCAATGCTTCCTAAGATCTTTTTACTACTTTACATGTTAAAACAGATTGGTTAATTATATTATGCTGCAAATTTTGCAGGAGAAGGGTCTAGCCGTTGTCCCAGCCTGTGGTTGAACAGGTATTATCTGTTCCTCCAAGTCTCATAATCTGCATTGGTCAATAAAAATAAAATATTAATTATAAGTTCTCTGCCTGAAACTCCATTCGAACTTTTGAACAAATTTTTATGCTCTTCGTTTCGTTCTATACTCGATCCACAGATTAATCCTTGATCATCAATGAGATAGAGGATCACGACTGATTTCCACCATGGTTGTTGATGAAGTGGAACAGTTTAGGGATGGGGTGGTAGAATAATCGCTATAAAACCTGTCCAAGGATAGCTAATGAAAATGTTCGAGGTATGTTTTCCGGTCTTTATGTTCAGATGTCCTCTAGGGTCTCCATTTATCTAAACTATGCAATGCAATATTGTATTCATAAGCGTTATTATCTTGGTAAGTGTAGTTTAGACGCAGGGTCACCATTATTCTTTTCTACTGATTTCTGTTTGTGGTTCCTATGTTATCGAATGTATCTGAGGACGCAATACCATACGCTGCAGTTGAGAGTGTACGAAAATGTAATCCGAAGTTGGTAACATTATCACCTCGATTTGTACAATGTAGCAATACTACTAAACACCTATCTGTTATGGGAAATGAGACTCTTATCGTACACCAAATCATGTGGAACTCCTTCAGTGGACCCCCAGAAACTGCAAATGATCGGATGAGAACTTATCACTTCTGAACTCCATTATTTCTTCTAAAGAAGGACATCAAATGACCCTTGGGCACGTACGACATATAACGTCCCTCGTCAGCATCTGTTCGATGGAATAGTTATTATGGTACAAGGTAGGAAGGAATCCGAACTGTCGAGGTGCATTTTATCACGATGGAGACTACACGGCACGATTTGGCCACAGCTTCATACTAGCTCAGATTGCGATATAATTTGTCTTGGGAGTCTCCCCCCCCACGCAACACACCTTCCGGGTTATTATTTCTTTTTGTTTTTTTTTTTTGGGGGGGGTGTGAAAAAGGGAAAGGAGACAATGAATCTTCAGCAAGAAATGGGAAAGATGGGCGGCATTTATTAGAGGGGCACAGCCAAAAATGGGGCGGTGGTATGAATAATTCTTGCTTTCCCCCCCCCCCCCCCCCCCCCCCCCCCCCCCCCCGTTAAGAGCGCATTATATTCGCGTCTCAAAATTTCCTGATAAGATCATGAGATATTTTTAATTTATTAATTGTGATCAATTTATGTTCGAGCGTCTGCTTAAATTTTAATCATGAGTTGCTTTCGTTGAGTTTCGAAACTGTACGCTGTGGATTTTGATCACCGTGACGCACGTCGTGATTGATTTTTATCTTGAGTTTTACTTAGAAAGAAATGGAAAATGAATCGCCCGAGGTTCCATTTTCCCTTTCCCGAAATTGGGCTTCTTTTAGATTCCCAGACAAAGGAGACGTTAGGGTACTAGAAAGAAAAGAAAAGTTTGCTTCCAAATTGCTTTTGTAGAGTACTATGAACTGAATTGAATTAAATGCAAATTCCTTCTAGAGCCCAAACAAGAACCTCCGGACAAAACTGGTCAGTCGAATTAATGGAGAGCGAATCACACCAATTTTGTATGTGAATGTCCACAGGAACTCGATCCTCTTAACGACCACGTGGTCGAACCATCCTTAGGTATCGATTGATCATCTCATCATAACATATCGGAAGTCATGGAACATATAAGGTGTTTCATTAACTTAGTCCACGGCAAGTACAGGAGAAATCATGTAATTAGCGAGCCAGGAGAGACCAGTAATGCCATCGGTTGATCGGGTACCAATATTCGAGTTTACATAAGGTGTTCAGGTCGACCTTTCGAATCGGTATCTAGTGACTAAGTACTACGAGAGCGGGCCTGCCTGCAGGCGTTGCACACAACTTTGATGGGTCCCTAATTAAGTTTCTGTCCTAACTAATTACATCAAAATCAGAACCCAATAATTAAGAGGGGGAGAGAGTTCACTGCTCTTCCTTTAGGACATGGGACGGGACGACGTCTTGGAGGAGGCCGTCATCCAAAATCAGGAGACTCGCCGGCGCCGATGACCCGGGAGGGCAGAACCCTCTTTTCTCAATAATAGCCGCAGTTGTTGACCCCTGCAAGCTTTGACCGGACCTCATCACAGGCGACAAGTCATTGATAGTGACTCTGGGTGGACAGTAGTACGGACCACACTGGTGATGGCTCCTCCTTTGGATCATGTTCGGGTCCACTGAGAATAGGTTCCCGACCCTGCCGGAGAAGGCGGAGTATTCAGGTGCTGGCCTCATCAGGGCAGAGTGGCGGGGGACGAGGAGAGGGCTCGGGTGGATGTGCTGGCCCTCGTACGTTGTCACGACGATAGACGGGTCGGCGTGGGATCGCTCCACTCTCTTCTTCACATTGCAGGAGGCGCTGGTGCAACGGTAGTAGCTCCTTCATATAAATCAAATCAAAATAAGAAATTATTAAATCGGAAAATATTAAAACTATAATTCCATATACATATGATATATTTTCGAATGAGCAAGTCAGGATAAAGTTTTCAACGAAGCAAAAATAGCTCGAATGAGGAGATAGTGACACAGACTCGGACTATCCGAGGATTGGAACATAGCCGAACAAAGGACGAACTCTCCTCGCTTGATGCCACACTGCACCAACCGATAGAAACCCTCAAAGGGCACATATCTAAAGATATATATAGCCAACAATCAATGAAACCCACCGTAAAAAGATCCTAAACCGGATGTCAGTATCGATCCTCCCGAGTTTTTCTCATTGATACAGAGGGGAATGAGATCGATTACGGTCGCGAAATGATTTCTTTTCTTCTTTCCAAGAGTGAACGCACAGAAAGATGAGGAAAAAATTGGCAATAGGAAGAACCATTGACATTTATGCACATAGGAATATGTATATACCTGGGGAAGGGGCTGTTTTTGACAGCCTTTTGGCCGTACTTTCGCCAGCGATAGCCGTCTTCAAGGTGATCGACCTCGCTCTTAGTCATGAAGGCAAATCTCGGCTCCCTCTGCTTCTTCTCTTTTGCTTTTTTATTCCTTTCCAAGGCTCTACACATAACAAATCATACCCCACGAAAATATATATAAATTATCTAAAAATATGCTCCACCAGATAATGAAAGCAAAATATTAATTAATCCATTTAAGTAACCACGCTTAATCCGAACAAAATATAACTCAAATCATACGCTACTCCCTTCGCCCGGCCCCAAGATCCGAACTAACCCTCGCTTTCATCTCCCATCCTTACTGATTTATTTTTGCTTCCATTCGGATGAATGCTCTTTCGACTCTTCGAGTGCAACCATCAACGATGAAAGACACTAATATTCGATTGTCGAGTTATATCCACCGTTATGATGGATGGATATAACACCACCGATCGAGCATCGGAACTTTTTTTTTTTTTTACATGAATAAGAAACCCATATTTCCTAGATCAAATCCAAAAAGGAAAAAACCTACGGGAAAATGCAAAAGCTTTTCAGCTTCCCACGAGACTAATTTTTAGGGTTTCATCGTTCAGTAAAAGTATAGAGATTCGTTGCACTACGAGAAACCGATATGATCGAAATCAAACTACGAGCGAGCCAGCGAGTACTAATGATGCACATAAAAAAAAAATTCGGTAAGTAATTTTCTTACTTCTTTTTAGTCTTTTTCTCCTCTTGCTCTTCTTCTTCTTCTTCTTCTTCTTCTTCTGGTTCTTCGGCTCCGTGCTGTTTCGTGCCATCTTCATCCTCCTCATCCTCTTCGGCAGCCTTGACCTGCACCTCGTCAGTCGAGGCGGAGGAGATCGAGGAGGTGTTAGGGGTGGCGGGCTGATTCGCCGCCTCCAAGGAGGAGTACTCCACGCCGGCCGGGGGCTTCGGGGTGGCTTTGTTATGAAGAAGAAGCATGTCATCGAGCAGGTAGTTGTCATGATAGTAACTGAAAGGGGTCAAGTCCTGCATGCCTAGCAGCTCCATGAACCCATGCTGTGACTGTGCTGCTGATGACTTCACAAGATTCTCCATCTCCATAGCCCAAAGAAGCAGATCGAGTGAAAAATGGTTGTATGTATATGTATATCTCTCACTCTCTGCAGACAGTACAGTTGGCTCTCATCTGATGAGTCCTTGAAGCTGAACAGAGGAGGAAGACAGGAGAGAGAGAGAAGGGTAAGTGGGGGTTGAAGTGGTAGGGTAGGTATTGATCTGAAACTGAGAGAGAGAGAGAGAGAGAGAGGAGTGAAGAAGAAAGTGAGTGCAAGCAAGCGAGGGGGGAGGAGGGGGGGAGGGGGGGGGGGCGAAGCTTATAGGAGTAGCTGAGGTTTGGCAGAACAGAACAGAGAATTGACTGGCGATTGCAGGTCAAACCTTGTACGGAATATACTGTCCAAAAAAAAAACACAGAGCCAGTTTAGGCTTTCGATGCATCGACTTGGTTGCATTTGCACCCCCACAAAAAATAAAATAAATAAATAATAGTTTATATTTATTGAAAATATAAAAAGAAGAAAAAATCTTAAGTTACAGTACATTTGGCTGATTGTATTGTTGATTCATGAACTTTATTTGCAATGTAAGAATTCAAAACTTATTGAAAGTATCTCATAATCATAACAATTTCACGTTTGAATGGGAATTAATTTTAACTAATAAATTGAAGATATGTCATATTTTGCAAAAAGTAAAAAAGAAAAAAAAAAGGAGAAATCAGTGACTACGTGGTTTTCTTCTTTTTGTCAGAGTGAAAATGGTTCAAATCGTCTTATGTTGTGCAATAATTCGAAATTTATGGGAGGTACTTCGGGTTAGAGTTCAATCTTATCCAAAAGGAAGTAGTCCTTGCAAATAAACTAAAAATATTTCGCAATCTGATCTGAGTGAAACAAAAATGGTTTAATCGTATTTTCTTTTTTTTCCCCTTTCCTTTTAGGTGATATTATGCATCATAATTAGATGATAAGCAAGGGCGGAACTTTTGAATAATGTACTGCTAATCTGTCGTACTTGTGTATTGTTTAAAATATAATGAGACATGTTATAGTAGAATGCAAACAATATACCATGTCATTGTTGATTATGTAATCTTAACAATAAATGAAAAGTGCCAAATGCATGGAGAACGGTCGAATCAATTAATAAAGCAAAATTTCTTGATCTGTTTAAGGAGATTTTGGCATTCCGTTAGCGGCATGGTACTTATATACTTTCTAATCAACTCTAAAATCTCGCCAAGAGACTTCGTGATATTCGTTTTTCTTTTTCAAGCTTCTTCTATTACTATTGCTTTTACTATTATTATTGTTGCTTTTAAAAAACAAAGATCAAGCATTTGATGCTTCTTGAGTATGGTGGGGGAAAAAAGCAATAATTTAATTGATATTTTTATTTTTATTTTTTTAGGTATTTTATTTAATTAAAATTTGTAATCTACTAACTGAAAGATATATAGTACATAATAAGTATGTCACGAGACACATAAACTATTCTATTCTTTTCAATAGTATTATTTTATATTTTTAAAAATTAATAAATATTCTAAGATCTAATATTATTTTGTAATATTTTCCAGGTGAGATATGTCTGTCACATATCCGACTTTCTCCTACTAATTTGGCCGACGAACCTGTTTCCGTATGAAAAGGGGTTTATGACACGTGAGATGATTACGGCGTGATAAAAGGCCGATCGAGCGATCTCGCCCCGTGTGCATGCATGTGAACTTGATCACCCCAAATCCCCTCAAATACATTATTTTATCCTCACTTCTTGTCCGTACGTGCATCAATAAATAAAATAAAATTCACTAACTACCATTATTTTGTCTAATTTAATCGGCTTCCTTAATTAATAATCGCCTAATAAAAGCCAACGTAATTATGAACAAATAATCCATCAAATGCCCCAAATGAACTTCCAACTATTATATTAGCTAAGAGCAAACCAAACGTTAGCTCTTTCTCATAGGGATAAAGCGTCTCGATTGATCTAACTTTTTTAAATTTCAAAATTTAGTATGCTGACGCAATACCAGCTCTCACCTAAACAAAGACGTTAATTTTGATATATCATCATAAAAAGACCTAATATGCTCTTCCTTACTTTGTAGTGTCTACCCTATTTTTGTTTGGCATATCTAGTACTTTAATTTAATTTATTACTAGGCATCAAATCTCTTTTTTTTCCTTCGGATTACTCGGCAAGTCGGCATCATATCAAAGACCTAAATATCAGCACCAACAATTGGGAATTACGTGGCTTTATGTCGGACATGTAAAAATCTCCTTTCTTTTTCCAAAACCTGAAGGTTTTTGATTTCACAAGTTGATTGAAAAGGTTTCAAATTTACACATATACAATTTTTTTTTTCTCTCGTGGGCTTCATTTCATTTATTTTAGTCTTTTTTTGGTGTAAATTCTAATATCTGAAAACCCAATATGATCCCGACTAATTTAATCGAGTCGGATCAACTTATTAAGGAGTAAAATTCTCCCAACGTGAACATTTTTTACATTCACAAATACTCGAACTTGATCAATCCATGTTGGTCATTGCAATCTTATTTCCTTGACAAAAGTATATATGTATATATATGCACGATGTATCCCGTCCATTTATCAAAGGAAAAAATATATTAACAACAAGAAAAAAAAAACAGTAGAAGTAAACAGGATTGCAGAGAATTAGTTGAAATTATAAATGAAGTGTTTATACACCACTGGCATCATTTCCTACGGAAGAAATTCGATTTCCCACTGGTACTATTTCTCACATCTGAGATATTCAAAAATGATCTCATCCCTCCAAGATATGAGAAATTTTAACAGAACCGCAACATACGAATAAAGGGGTTTGAAATATAAGAAATTTCATAGTTAGTAATTACTCATGAATTTGTACATAATGAAAAAATTATTAGCTCTTCCTCGTCAACTTATCATAAGAAAATATTATTCAATTAGTGCTTTTGGATTTTAAAGGAAAATGTTAGTTCTTCAAATATAAATTAGTGCTTTTGGATTTTTAAAGGAAATTCCTTATATATATATATTGCTTAATTATTAAATTAGTGCTCTAACTGGGCAATGACTGGAGCTAGAAGTGCTTTTGGATTTTTTTTTTATAAAGAAATTCCCTTTTTTTGGTGGTGGACAAAGGAAATTCCTTTTTAACTCTTTTTATAACTAAAATTCTTTTTACTTTCTTCTCATGCAATTGCTTTCGTTAATTCTTTTTTTTTTAATTCACCCAATAAATTTTTTTTTTTAAGATCCGGAAGTAACATATATAAAGAAATTTTTTTTACTAAAATAAAGAGAAAAAGTTACTACAGCTATTAACTTTCAATTTGTTCCGGTGAAATTAACCTTCAATTTAGTCTTCTTCTTTTTTTTTTTTTTGGTGATTGCTTTTCCGTTCTTTTTATAGATATTAACTTTCAATTTGTTCCGGTGAAATTAACTTTCAATTTAGTCTTCTTCTTCTTCTTCTTCTTCTTTTTTTATTTATTTATTTTGGTGATTGATTTCCCGTTCTTTCTATAGCTATTAACCTTCAATTTGTTCCGGTGAAATTAACTTTCAATTTAGTCTTCCTCTTTTCTTTTCTTTTTGTTTTGGTGATTGCTTTCTCATTCTTTTTCACTAGAAGATTATATAATACAGGGACATATATAGCTTAGCAAAAATGAAAGTGAATATGTATATGTATATAGTACGCATAGACAGTGAATTGATTCTGAATTGGAATAAGTTATCAGACAAGAAAAAGAAGAAAGAACCCGAAATTTTCCGGTTTCTTGGGAAATAATTCATGGATTTGAGCTGTGACAATTACTGCTATAGATACAGGATGTGAACGGAGGTTTAGGCGTAGGGAAGATTGGTGTATAAGAATGATTCTAGATCGATATATGAAAAATGTGATCTCTCTGCTTTGCACTTTTTCTTTTTCTTTTTCTTTTTATCATCTAAGAAAAATTCCCGCATGTAAAAGGGCCAAAAAAGATGCATGCATGAGATCTGATCTCTCTTTCTCTCTTCCTTTCATTTTCTCTATTCATTAAAAAAATGCATGCATGGAAAAAAGGGTTATATATATAATGCACGTGCAACTGAACGATGATCATCTCTCTCTCTTTTTCTTTTTTTCCTTGCAAGTCTCTTTTTTAATGATCAAAATTATAGAAGACGTTACTCTTGTAATTTTTCTTTTTTATAATTCGTTCAAATTTCATTAATAAAAATGATCTTATAAGACGAAAATCACAAGAGGTTACAATTCCAAGAGATCGAATATTAAGGTTATTCTCCCTCACAAACGAATGCGCTTTTCGAAATTCAAATTTGTATTCTCCTATTTATGGAATTGAATTGCTCATCATTCATCAACCAAGATTTTGTTGGCAGTGAAAGCCTTTTGCATTTCTCATCTTTCTGTTGGTACGTGATTGATTAATTGCACGCTCTGCGAGATGTCATACTTGAAATTTTGTAAACCTTTGTTTTGCCCCTGTATTATGTATATGTATGCATACTGTTTAAATTTTATAGCATTATCCATGCTTGCGAAGTAGGCTATATGTTACTTCGCTTATTATAATAAAGAAAAATTTAGTAGAATAAATCAACCTTTTTTTTTGGCAATTTTATTATTTCATATTGTTGGGAGTTCCCATACCAAATGAATAGCGAGAACCACTCACAAAATCTTACCTCAAAAAAGAAGTTAAAAGTTACTCATACGACGACAGTAAGGAGAATCATGTTAAAGGAATCACCAGTTGGATTTAAACAAATATAATGTAAATATTTATGGCTGTGATATGAAAATTAAATTAAAAATGGGAATCTACCTAAGAAAAATTAGGAATATGAACATATATTAGAACCTTTTTTTTCATTTCAGCCTTTTATTTTTTTGTTTCAACTAAATAATTATATTATAATTTTAATAATAAATCACGTAACCTTGGAGGCGTAAAAATAAATGGGGACAGGTGGCCTTTTTCTGATTTTGGTATATGCTGAGAGGGGCTTGCTTGGTTCACAGGATCGGATCATCGGAGAGGATCTCCTCTCCCCTATCTCTTTTTAATTTGGCCAATTCAATTTTCCTATTATATATATATATATATATATATATGTCAATATCTTAGAGCATGATAATACATTTCAATAATTCATATACTCAGCACCAGTAGATATTAATAATTCAATGGGAAAATAAACATCAAATGGTTTTAAACGAATCAACACTTATTTTCATTAAATAAGATTGTAAATTCAAGTCTTACAAATAAAAAAAATTATGAAATATAATAAATTTTATTTTTTAATAAATCGATCTAAATCGAAATGAATTAGTGAATATTTATTTAGTCTTTCGGAATTAAGAAATAATTAAATGGAGGAGAGTAAAATAAATATTATTTTGTTCACTAAAAAATATTATTTTAAGTGACTGTTTGACTAACTAATTAATAATGTTGCTTCTTGGGTACGTTTAGTAGCTCAAAAAGGAACACAAATGCACAAGAAAGAATTATTTTGATCAAAAGTAATTTGTCCTGTTGTGAGAAGTCACCATCTTCTGTTCAAAAATTTAAAAAGAAGAAAAGAAACAAGGTTTTATATTTTTGGGGGTCTGAGCCGAAACTTTGACTACGGTTCCGAGTCTTCGCTACTTTTATGTGCTTAGAGTCATATTCTCACAGTCTATGTGGTTTATAATATGCAGATTTGGTCAAATATATCATAATTATTCAGCAAAACATATATCATAATTTGCCCCCCTATATTCAAATTAACAACTTTTACCTTTGTTGGAAATTGAAGGGCTTTGTCCATTTGAACCCGTAACCGTTAGAGCCTCCATAAATCGAAAAATACACTCTTGTATTCGAAAATTCAATAACTTCAATTAATTCAATTCAAGCCAAATTAGTTTTAAGGAAAAAAACTCTATAAGTGTGAATTGTTTCTATTCACAAGACTCGAAATTGAGACCTTATTTAAAGGAAATAGTTGTCAAATTACTTGAACCAATCGACGTTGGTAAAAGAAGTTCATTAATAGTGAAAGAACCAAATCAACGCGAAAAAAGAGGTGATCTTAGCTATGAAACACATGATATTTATGGTAGTCATTTAGAATAAGATTAAGATAGATGTTCGGGTACGTATCATCACTTAAAAGGAAAGAGAGAATTGAAGCAAAGACGTAACGCTTGCGTTTGGTTTACGAATTGAATCGTGATCCTACTTAATTTGATTTTGTATAATGATTACAAGTGTTGATAAATATATTAATATGTGAGTATATATATATATATATGTAAAAGGAAATGGTGATAAATTATTATTAAATGGTAAAAAAAGATAAAATAATAATAATTGTATTATTAAATTTGAAGAAAAATTTGAATTGAATTGAATAGAATTGGATTATTATTTATGAAACAAACGGAGCTACGGTCTAACATGTTCGGAGATGAAACCGTTTGTTAATGAATTCGTCATTATTATAATAAAAAAAAAGGGCATGAACTGTGAACTTTTGCTTTTAGGTGAAAATTGAAGAATCATGTCACCATGTTAGTTTGGATACGTAAACGTTAGTGCCTCCATTAACCGAAAGAATTGTTAGTGGTGAAAGAACCGAATGTCTATATATCAAAAGGTAAATTCTCATGCACTGTGAGAGTGATAATCTCACACACACACCACATGCTTCATCACTTGAAAAAGAAAAGATAGAGAAACGACGCAACGTCGTACTGTGTTATTCTATGCTTCTTCACTTGTGTTATATGTGTCTTTACCATTAAAGAAGAGATGTATACATAGTGATGACCACAAAGAAACAAGGAAGATGACTTTGCTTCATTAATATCGTCTCGTTAGTTAGTCTTCGTCCTATATATATCTATAAATTCTTTTAGGTTTAGGGTATAGCCACATCTTGTATGCGCACAGACATATATGTATATGCGTATATGAGTATATATAATGTGACTGATATGATCACAGATTCCTATAAACCAAAAGAAAAGATAATAATAATGATACCTGTAGGTGCTGCTGGTCACGTTCTCTTCACATATTTGGAGACAGATCCCTCTCCCATCTCACCTAACCCTATACCTTTTAATATTATCCATCAGCTTGAACTTATCCTATTCATGACCCTTTCCTATTAATTAATTAATTAATTGATGGTGGCAAAGAAAAAAAAGAAAAAAAACTAATTGATGAAAATTCAATTTTAAGAACACACAGCTCCTTCTAGAATTATAGAAAAACAAAAAACAAAAAATCCAATCTATCTACGCCCAAGTAGTTTTGGATCTTTTAGTTAAATATATTTATTTTGATGCTCGGTTGACTGCGGCATAACTTAAGGTTAAAATAGATCAACTCTTTTCTTTTTCCCACAAACCCATGAAAGTTAAAATAATAATAATAATAATAATCATGAAGTGTAATACGGTTGACAAACTTTACTTCGTAATCACGACCTTTTACGCGGAACAAATCATCTGGAAATATAGTGAAAGCATCTAACCGGTTATTAGCCGCAGTTAATACGTTGAAGCCGCATCTCATGTTTTATCAGGAAAGACAAATTGAGAAAGATGATATGATACAGTAACATAAGTGATCAACTCCGAACAAAGGGGTTTCAATATAATTCTTGTCAGTAGGATTTCTCATATTGTTATTTCGTATTTTCTGTATTCTTATAGTAAGTCAGCTAACCTCCCTTAAATTAATAAATAATAAGAACCCTAATGATAATTAGAGAGAATTTATTCAAAGGGGCATGTGGAAGTGGAAAGTCAAACATTTGGCTCGAGTAATTCCAAGTTGGATATTTCTTTTTGTATGTATCGAGAAAGGGAAGGTAAGCATCGTGGGAAGGGCATTGAGAGTCAACAGTAAAACGACAAGCTGCAAAATGCTTCATGGGTCATGATATATCCACATACATATACATATCTATGTATATATTCCCTCATTGCATTAGCATTTCATGGGACGCTTCTTTTTTCGAGTTCGAGGTGATTAAAGGATCATAAAATTTTGATGATAACAAGTTTTAGATATGATTTCCTCGTCTTAGCCAGACTTAGTAAATTTTGATAGCTGTAGGATTATAAAACATTGAATATATTTTACTCCGTGCGATCGGATATACCAAATTATATGAGCGGGCTCCATATGAAATCTTTATGTATAGTCAACAAAAACCTAAATGTAATAGGGAGGCTTTATATAATATATATATATATATATATATATTTATATTTATATAAAAATATTTTTAAATGTCCTTTCATAATGACTTGTACATGTAACTTGAAAATTTTGTTGTGCTAACGAAGCTAAACAGAATTAATTAAAAAACTTATTTTATTTTTAGTAAGTAAGAGAGAGAAATATCACTTGCAATAGGTTAATAGCGAGACCAAGACCTTGTATGTCTCATAGGAAAGAAATTCGAGAATTCGCTACGTTAAATAATGAGGGTTATCGGAGCTTTTCCAATTAATAATAAAAAAGGGTCTAGGTGAGGATCATGTATGTCCATGAAGACAGATAAGTTTGACCATACAAACCGGGCACGGGAAAATAACTACAAAGAAATGGAAAAACAAAATTCACTCTTCATGTCTCTTATTGGATAAACTATGTAATTAACCATCGATCAACAACAATTGAGAATTCCTTTTAGTGGGGGTAACATTATACATATGTATTTGATGAGAGCCCGATCCAAGAGTTGTACGTACGTGTTTAAATGGGCGTAAACAGTATGTTTCTCCCATTTGACGAAGTTTCGACAACATCGACAATTGTACAAATATAAGTACGGATTTTTATTTTAACGAAATAATTATCATCGGTCGGATTTGAGTCAGATCGAATCGAGGACCGGGACGATATGCTGCTGGTCGGATGCAACAGCAGCAGATCCCAAATCCCTTCATGGGCTTTCCGACAGTTAGACGGCCCATACATTTGAGTTTATCACTGGGAGATGTCCTGGAACAAAAAGCCCGTTTTCATGCACTTATAGATAGGCCTATTAGATCAATATAGCTTGCATATGGATTTAGGAACAAAGCCAGGATATATATATATATATATAGTTCAGAAGAAAATAAGTAAATAAATATGTATATATATATGGGATAACATAAATTATTGAAAATCAGTGTTTTCTTATGTGCTCTATGTTTCTCCGCTAATTCTTGAGGACACGTATAATTTTTTGAAATCAAATAGGGCTTAATTAGGCCCATTTTCGTGGGAATGAGATATCGAAGACTTGGGTGCAATTGAATCCTAAAATGTGGTTAATATCAAAGACTGACTTATAATCGATCTAATGCATTCACATAATCTGAACCAATCATGGTGATGGAAAGAACCCTGAAGTTGTAAAATTCACACTTTGGCCTACACAGACTTGAACTCATATACAACCCAAAAACTTAAGCTAATAGGTTGTTGGACTCAAGTCTCATATAAGTTTATGGTTTCTTTCTCAATTTTTTCATGTGAGATAACGTATCTCAAGAGAAGCCTGCTCAATTACCACATTTTATCTCAAATGTACCATGTAGTGTTCAATCTAGCTTTGTTTTAAAAGAAATTAATTAAGACGTTCTTCTTCATTCATACGGCTTTGTGCTCATCATTAATTTTTTTTTTCAGTTACAAGGGAGGTCATGAGCCTAGTACATTGAAATAATAAAGGAGATATGAAGGGGCATGATAATCCCACTGGGTATCGAACTTAAGGCCTCTTGGTCACCAAGCGAGATATGTGCCACTTTACTATACCTTCTCTTGATTAATATATATGTTTTTCCATAAATTACGTATTTACAAACCAAATAGGTCCATATCAGAAACCAAAAGAATATCTTTATCGAGAGGGTATAAGTTGTAACTATGCACCTTTCTCGATTCATATTTCTAGCTAGCGTGTGTTTATTTTTTTTCTGTCGCATTGCCCGAAGAAAATCTAATGACAAAAACATGAGATATATAACAAGTGCAGATAGTACACCATATTCGAAATTAAACTACTTCAATTCGAAGAACGTAACCCGAACAGAAAATTCACATCGACGTCAATTTTCTATGAGAAGACATAATTAACCCGGAAGATTGAACAAGCTTCTACGGTTAAAATAATATAAAGACCACCCTAGGACAGCAAATGATACAATGGCTGACCTTCGAAGCAATTAGCTCATCAGCTTCCCCATGGATAGCTGTATATATAGAATCCACCATATATATGAAAAAAGGGAAAAACAAGGGGAAAAAAAAAGAATCCCAACTGGAAAGAAATAAAAATAAATTAAAAAAAGCAAGAAAGAGAATAGGGATATCGACCTTTACAAAGAATTATAGGATATAATCGGAATAATATCATCGATGATGATCATCATGTCATGACACTGGTTTAATTAACTAGAGCCTGCTAACATATTAACCATCATTTGCATGACTTTCACTCTCGTTTGGAGAGACAAAATGTAATCGGCTGTGTCCCGGAATAGCCCTTCCAACCCCGTAGATCGATCGCTTTTCGGGATCAGCCTCTTGAGTGTCCGGACCCTTCTCTCGATCCTCACCCCTGATCTCCGGACGGTCCTCTTGATGTGGACCCTGCTTAACCTCCTCTTGCTCATTGATAATGGCATCGGTGCTCTCCTCTTAATCCTCACAGCCGGCCTGATTGGAAGAAAACTGCTTTCGTCGTTGCGTCGAGCGCCCTTTAAGTTCACAAGGGTAACAATGAAGGAATGTGGTGAAGCTCCCATTGTGATTTCTTCTTTGCTTCTGATTGAGTTCGATATGTACGTGGTGACGATCTACTACGAATGAACAAGCTCTTGAGTTTTTCTTCTCAAAGTTGAAGGGTCTGGATAGATGAGGAGAGATGAGAGAAGACCTCTGAGAATATGGAAATGGAGCATTGAGGGGGCTTTTTATACATGATAGATAGGGAGACTTTTGTTATTTGGTGCCCACATTGAGGATAATACAAATTTATTGAAGGGAAAAGAGGACAATAGTCACACCTTCAATTAATTAAACCAATGAATAGGAGGATAGGGAATAAGTCATACTCTGTCAAATTCTTAGAATCTTCCTAAACTACATTGCAATATTTAATTAATATGACAATTTACTTTCACTCTTTCGAACACATATACAACATATAGATCATGAATGATGGGCACGTATGATGTCAAAAGGTTAACGTGAACGTACTAGTCAAAATATAAATAAACTTGTGACGTCTCTTATGTATTTGAATTTTAAAAACAAAACAGCAAAAAACTTAACCGTTTATACAAAGTAACTGTTTGAAAAATTCATGTATTTCGTTGCAGTCTTCATTTTGCTTAGTCTGCGTCTAAACTTATACGAGGATCTTGTTAATTTATTTATATCTATATTAAGGTGTATATTCTTGAGACTCAAATCAAGGAAGAGCAATTGAAGGATAGCTGGCAAATGGTGGGAGGGCCAACAAAGAATGTTAATTAATTAGAAAAATAGAAGGGGGCTCTCCAAAAGAATGGGATTAACTCAATTGGAATAGGCCAAGTGTACTAATTGGAAAACTCATTCTTTTTTTCCCTGCATAATTTTGCTTTGAGCATGCATGTTCTCCAACTCAAAATTGCACATGTTGCCACATGATTCTTCTTTCAATCCCTTCACCCCCTCCTTCCCACCTTAAGCGCACACCCTGTATTATTCCTCCTCCTCCTCCCAAAAAGAAAAATAAAAATAAAATTAAAGAAAAAGAAAAAAAAAGTGTTTGTCAAATTCAATGCATATGATAAGAGAGTCTTAACTTAATTAGGGCTGAAATACCAGCTCAATTATCACGAGCTACCTAGCTAACCAAATTTAAATTTCCTACATTAATAAATTAATCTATATATACATATAGTTAGGGCTCCTAATTAGTGCTTTATTAGCCCCTTTTCTTGCCTCCCATTGGGGAACCCATTTAATTAACTTAAAATGTAATAAAGAACTAAGATTATTATCTGTCAAAACTGTGTATGTTTTGTTATTGAGGGTAATGTGGATAAGGTATGTTTCTTCTGACAAGTTCATGAACCGGATGATTTTATTTCAATCTTAAGAGAAAATGAATCATGTCCCTAACATGTCTCTGCATTTTTAAATACGTATTTTAATTACGATTAATATTTTTGAAGTGATAAAGATGCATGCATCCAATTTATTAATTAAATTCCATTTGAATGGGTGCAATGTGGACGATGTTTCCAGGATCCGTCGGATTGACAGAATCCTTTAATTGATGAATGATGTGCAAGCATTTGATTCAAATTGCCTAATTCTTGGACCCGTATACTCCTATGCTTTGGTTCGGCATATGGAAACAATTACGAATTTCTTTGGTATTCCGGTAGACATGGGGGAACAATTTCTCTGTTTATGTTTTTCGAATTATAGTACTGTTTTCTGATTTTTTTTTATAGTTTAATTAGATGCATTTGATAAATAAATCTGCTCACTCAACTGAGAAAAATTGACCAGACCCAGTGACACAAAAATATATACATAATAATTTATGTATTTATTGGGCTCAGCTACATATTACACAAATATATATATATATATATATACATGTGCTGATTAGTCCTTTAGAAGTAGTCTTTTGAACCTTGAACCTTTCATGTTAAACTCATGTACTTCATATCTGGCAAATTCATTCATTGTGAACATTGAGTAAGATCTGTCGAAACACTAGATCTAGTAATTGTCTTCCGCTACCCTCTAGTACAATATATGGTTTAACGTGGAATGCCAACATATAATTTTTAGCAAATAAAACGGTTCTCACTGAAACCCGGGTAATAAGTACATGTACTAATCCGGCCGATACACATTCACTAGGAGATGATGAAAAGTAGAATAGGCATCCTCTGTATTATAGGTCACAAAGGAAAGACCAATCATTGACAAACTCGTAATTGGTACGCAACCAGGGTTGCATGAACATATAATGGTGATATTGCAGGTGTTCAACTGTTCATCTCGATCGGTTGCATCACACAACATATATTGGATGTTTTGTTAACAAAAGGTATTTAGATATATAGGACATGGTATTACACATTATATTAATATAAACACTTGACCCCATATATTCAGGATCGGAGAATAGCGTGAGAGTAATGTAATATATATATATATATATATATATATATATATATATATATAGTGTTAATTTGCGCTCGAGAGCTTGAATCTTATTTTTATATAAGTGGTTTTACGAGCCCCTTTTCCTTATTTCTAGGTCTATAAACCTTATTCATAAAAAAAAAAAAAGAGAAAGTCTTGTAAGTCTCATCTCACTTAAGAATATGAAAACAGCAAGTAGTACAGTAAAAATTTAAAGGACCGTAATAAGCTACTGATTACCCAAAAGAAAAGGGGGGGACCATAATAAGCTATTTAATTAATAAGGTTACCTTTTTGGGTAAAATTACAAAGTTAACTTTTTGTATGAAACTATGCTTCATTTTTCCTTTTCCATTTTTTTTAAATTTCTTTTCCCTTTTCTTTTCACTTACAAAGGTGTTTCATAAATTGTTGGTTTATGTTCCACTTCAAGAAAATATTAGATAAGATTAACACATTAAATAATATGTTCTAAATTCAATCAAATATCAAGAAAAATAAAAATAAAACAAGTGCTTCAAACATCAACTGAGAGCTGTATATTATTTTAATATATGCGTCAGTCTCATCTAATATATATTTATATTTTTCCCACTTCATGCAAAGGCTGAATTGTTGATGAAAAGCCGTGCCGGTCGATTCAAAGAAAAAGAGTTTCCTCGACCACTCGGGAGTAAGCCCTTGTACATATAAGATCATGCATGTCACCAGCGACATTCGAGTTGGTTAGTGGCTCTATGAGCAATTTTTGCACCACTCAGGCCTATCATAAGAGAATAGATGCAGGGTCAAATTGATCAGTATATATGAGAGTTTTTAAATAAATTAAATCAATCTCTAGCTGATTTTTTCGGTGTGCACCATAGTAATCGGAAGCCTAATGGGTTCTGATTAATTCAGTTCAATTCTAGTTGACCCATTAATATGTTAAATTCAGTGTAGATTTTCTCTATTCACAACTCGAATCCCAAAATCTTATTTAAGGAGAACAAGCGTCAAATCATTTAAACCAACATATGTTAGTCCACTATGCAGCTGATTAACAAGCATTAAATCACACTGACAAGTGACAAGGGATAGTTCAAGATTTATATATGCATGTATATACTTCATTATACTTCCTCCCTTACTATCGAAGTTATATTCAAATAGCAGTAGCAATAGCAATGATAATGATGTAGATCCAAACTTTGCAATATGGGAGGTTCTGTCAAAGGGGTATTGTACTAGCAGGTCACATTGGTACGTACGAATGGAGAATAATGAAATAATCATTCCATTTTTCCTCTCAGTTTTCTTATTGGTCGTCACCCTTTTAAGTTGGAATGAACATTCCATTATGATAACATTTCTTCTTTAACTTGTTGGAATGAATTTTCCTTTAAAATTGTTAAATAATATCCATTCCACCATTTTAACTTGCTTTTATAAAAGTATCATATATATATATAATATTTTAATTTCTCATATATACAAATATATATAGAACAAAATTTTGGTTAGCAAGTCCAATTTATTAGTTAGTCATCGCTTTTCATATTTTGAGGTGCAACAAAAAAATCAGCATTTTTCTCTTCATATCATTACGTATCATATATCCCCGTAGAAGCAACTCCATTTCATCTGGCGCATCAAATGTGATCATACAATATTTTCGTATAAGTTTGTCTAAACTCTCCAATCTCTCAAATATGGGATTCTTGGTACCTCTATTACCACTAAGTGTGTTAAGAGGATTGTCGCACAACAGAGAGCTGATGAACGAATGCTGAGTATACGAAGGGCTTGATAACACCATCTGTCAATTTAAATTTTTGAATTGGACATGTACTCAACTTCTTATGAATCAAGTGAAATATAATATGGACCAGAGTTAGGCCAATCCATATCTAATCGGACACCCGTACAAGCTTGATCTTGTGGCTCTTTGCTCTATATGAGTTTTTGATAGGACATCTTCAACCCTGCACATGACAAAGGTATTTAGGAACAGTCTTAATTAGCAAGCAACTTTCCAAACTGGAAGACCAACATCGATGTCCACGCTATGCGTGAGGTGGGTGTTAGAGTACATTGCCCCATATCGAACAATTCCAAGATTGAGGATTGACAACTTCCACCAACAGATCAAGCATTTTAGTTGGATATGAACTCAACCTCTTATAGACTCAAAAAAACATTTTAGTTGAACCAATTCGAGATCAACTAGCTACTAGCTAGCTAGGATTCGGTCTATTTTGCGTAACGAATAAAGGTTGAACGATGTGTTAATTAATGTTGATGAAGAACTTTTTAATGAGCCCTAAGCACGTGCTATAATAAATCATCATTAATAGGATAAGCTTGAGTAGTTAGTGGATATGGCCCATACTATTAGCACGCCCACTCCTCCCCTCCCTCCTTCCCTCCCTCAAATGCTTCCCATGTTCTCCATGTGCATCTGAGGGGCATCCCTTCCCCCCCAATCTAATCCATCTCTAATTGGGACCCTAATTAGGGTTCTAATCATTCAATTAGCAACTTCCTCACCCAATTTCTTGGCTGAAACATCACCTCCCAATTGGGTGTCTTCCTCTTTCTTTTCCAATTTTGTCTTGGTGCCAGGTTCTTTATGGACATATGGGGCAGATGGGTCTGCAGACTTGGCAAATAAAGGCACAGTTCGAATGCGATTGATGAGGGTTGGGTCCAAATGTTCATGTGCATGGTGACCTGTACACATGCTCGTTTCATGATCTTTTCTTCACCCTCCTTATTTATCGTGCGTTCAATGGCATAATAACTATTCTATATTCTTTTAGGTTTTATTGTTTGTATATACAAATATTTTTTTCGGTGTGTAACGTTATTCGAAAGCTCAACGAAACCGACTAATTCAGTTCGAATCAGGTCGGCTCACTAATGAATAAAACTTTTTCAGCATGAATTGTTTACTTTCACAAGACTAAAATTTGAAATTTTATTTAAAAGAAACAAGCGACCAATCACTTAAATCAAGCCATCTCGGTCGCATATTCAAATATTAATTATTCAGTCTGTTTTTTTTCCCTCTCCTTTTTCTTTTTTGACATAATTATTACACCCTTCATCTTCTCAGAAAAATACAATTCGCCTTTTTCCATGTGTCCTCTCTTTTGTCCCAACATGCTAAGTGAAGGCCCACAGGTGGACGGCTTGGGCCGGCCTAGGCCCATGTCATGTGGGCCCATGAATAGTAGTGGAGTGGTGGTTCATTTTCTTTCTCTAGACATTGTGTATACATTTCTTTTATTGTTTTGTTTTTTTTGGGTGAGTATATATACATTTCTTCTAATAATGAAGGTTTATTCCCTATCGGCGTACAAGACCCCATTATATACTCATGAGGTCGGGTGCTTCCATGTCCATGATCAATGGGTTTTTTCTGAAAGGCGATCACATGTATTGATTATCTCCAAAGGTAATTTGCGTCGATGAAGAGAGTCGATCTCATAAACAGTTAAAACCCTTATAAAGTGCAGGGTGATAGACTACTTTTGACTATTGGAGCTAATTATTTTTTGGGATAATAACAAAAAATATACAATTTTTTCACATTTTAATAATTTTAGAACGAACTTTTTTCCTTAATCTAAAAATATACAAATTTTCGATTTGATAACATTTTTAACACGACGTTAAATTTTTTGATAATTTGGATGGAATCGATGTTATAGAGGGCGCCATCGACCACAATCGAAGGGGAGGTCGTCGGCGACCCCAATTGGGGGGAGGGGGTGATAGCTGAGGACGTGGTTTCACTCGCTGGAATAAGGAGAATCTCCAATATGAGGATTCTCCTGATTCTAGGCGGTGGAGGGCTTAGATTTCGGCCACCACCCCTCGATTGGGGTCGTCGACGCTCTCTGTGATTTCTATTCCATCTAAATTAACGGAAAATTTGATATTATACTAAAATTGTTATCAAATTGAAGGTTTGTGCATTTTTAGGTTAAGAAAAAAAATTTGTGATAGAATTGTTAAAATGTGAAAGTTTATGCCCTTTTTTTTGTTATTAACCCTTATTTTTTTCTGTTAATTTGTTGCAAAGTTTTTAAAATCGGACCGAACCGACCGATCGAACCAGTTCGACCAAGAACCGGGCACCCACTCGGTCCGGTTCCACCAATTACTCAGTTTGCATGCTGATTGGGTCCAACCTAAGGGAACCGACCGGTTTGAGGGAAAAAACCATGAACCCATACGAACCGGTGGTCAAACCGGCTCTTTGAAAACTAAGAAAAATGAAAAAAAAAAAAAAAACAGTAGGGGTATTGTTTCTTAGTCCTTTCCCTCTTCTTTCTGTCACGATCGAAGTCTCAAACCCTAGAAGGACACGCCCACTAACGACGGTGACGTGAGGCGTGGAGCCTTTCGGTTAAGATTTCGGCTTCTTTCGGCGAGTCATTGACATTGGCGTCGAGGCTCTTCGCAGAAGAGGGCAAATCGGAGCCGGACACCCCATATTTGCCTACGGATGGCGCCCCAAGGTTCAAGGGGCCTGTCGCCGATGGATCAAAGGTAACTGATGCTTCTTCCTTCGAAGACAAGTCCGAGCTCACCACAATCTCAGCCTCCTCGCTCTGCTTCTTGACCATGAAGATTGTATCTGGGGCCTGTCCAGCGACCTACCAGTCAAGGGTCCTTGACTGCCTCACGCAGTTAATAATAAAGATATATTTTAATGATTTTTGTTTTCTTTTTTGCTTGGAATTAGATATTTAATGAAATTCATTAAAAGTTTGATTTTCTATACCTATCAAAAGAAAGTTTGGATTTTCTACTACATATAATGTTTTCTATATAATACTTATTGTATAGTTTGTTATTTTTTAATTATTTTTTTGAAAAATCCGATTGAACCCCGTCGAACCCCATCGAACCAAAAAACCCCTGAACCCATGACTTTTCCGATTTAATGTTCGATCCGGGTTTAAAAACTATGATTTATTGGTTTTACTTATGGGTGCGAGTGCCTTTTCCTTTTTGAAAAATTATCAATGTAAGTACAGCCAATGGGTCTATTACAGAACAGAGATAAGAAAAGAAAGGAGTACCAAAACTTTACGGATTACAATCAAATCAAAATATCTTCGTTTCTTTAAGGCTTAAAAGCCTTCTATTTGATTGAGGTGGAAGATTACACGACACTCAATAAAAAGAATTATCTTTTTTCTTTTCTCTTTTCCGATATCAATATTAAAATTAAATTGTTTGGATTCATCGAAACATCTTGCTGATGTTGTGAAGAAGCATGTGTGGTCTTATATCCAGATAACATATTTTATATAGCTGTGAACGCGTGGAACTCTATTGACTTCATAAATCCATGAGAAAGTGTTGCACCTAAGCTAGCAAAAAGCCATACATTCAGAGAATTGTTGGCCCTCGTTGGGCCGAACCAGTCAGGGTAGCTTCCATCAATTTTGTGCTCCTCACATGGGCATCCGTGGATCTATCAAGTGACTGGTCCCTCTCAGATTGTCGTCGTCCTTGAGTTGTCTAGGACGTAAATAAGCAGATGTATGCATCTCACCCACAACAAAAAGAAAAATGCGCATATTATTCATAAGGGCTTCTCGTGGCTTTCGTATTTTTTAGAAACATACAAAGCATTAGTCAGATTAATTGCCCATGTTCGACTTGCTTTTTGATACAATAACTTGAAGGTATATCATTGCTTTTACTTAATTCCATACACTTATTTTCAGAAATTGAACTACCTCAGAAACAACCTTAAAGTAGCTGTTTAGTGTTAGGCTTATCATTACTTTACACACACACACAAATATACATATACATATACATATACATATATATATTATAAAAGAAAATCATGAGTTTAATACAATAAAATAGAAATATTAATAACTAATAAAAGAATATGGATAGTTTCATCACGAGAATCGATTATATAACTTCTTGATTGATGGATGAGGAGGTCCACCACTATAGTGCCCCTTCTTTTATCTACATAATAACTTTTTCATGTCAATTTTAATTCGTCATCACTTACAATAATAGAATAAAATATATAATAGAGAAAATTCAAAACTTAACCTTTAATTAATATTATAATTATAAAGAGGATATAGCAAAATTATCAAACCCCATATATTATAATGATCAACTTTTTTTTTTTGATTTTAAGGGAGACTGGTGGACCCGATATTATGAAATAGAAATACTAATAGTTAATAAAGGGGTATGGGCAGTTCCACTGAGTATCAGACTTGGAACTCTTGATTATCGGGCGAGAATGGACACCATTGTGCTACACCCTCTTAGATAGAATCAACTTTTATATCTTAGGGAGCGGTTTGTTTGCTAATGGTTAGATTTTAAGTAATGTTAAATTATTAGGAAATAAAGTTTGAGAACGTCAGATTTCTAAGAATGATATATTATTGTGTTTGGTAACTAAATTATACTTTTGGTAAGTATGAGTTCTTATCATATGCCCTTAGAATACAGTTTAGAAAAATCCATGTAATATTATGTTTGGTAAACAAAAAATTAATGGAAGATATGTAATTTCATAATAATGCACTAATTATATAATCTTTAGGTGAATAAAATAATTAAAGTTAAAATTAAAAATAAATATTAATTTCTATTTTTCAAGATCGTAATTTTAATATGAACATAGACATTTATTAATTTAATTGCAAGTACTTATAAATAATAAAATAATAATGTACCATAAATTATATTTATGAACAATAAGAAATATTTATTTTTCAGTTAATAATAAATTATGAATATTTTTACAGAAAATGATGAATAAATTTATTTTAAAATAATTTAAAGAATGATATAGGAAGGGGAAAAAAAGGAAAGAAAAAGCTTGGGGTAAGAGGGTAAAATAAAAAAAAATTATATTCTTGGGGCAAAGATTTTCCCCTTAGATATCACCTCGCTATGGGGAAAAAAAATTCCCCACGAGAGGAAAAATTTTGGGGCCCGAAAAGCTCGTTTCATGACTCCTGACCAGCTCCAATTCCCTCCAAGCATGGTGAAAGGCATCGATTCTTCGTGGGAATCTGAGAATTCTACAAATTTTCAGCAAATCAAACAACCCTTTTCTTATAATTATTAGATATTCGTCAATGTATGGTCCTCTCCTTTATTTTCCCCTCATTTTTGGGCAAAATATATTGAATTTTAGAATATGTGGGCTGGTCGTCCTCGTGCCTATTTAATAACTGTTGGTAATAATAACAAGCATAATAATAATCTTTCAAAAATCTACACAACATGGGCTGGTAGCCCTTCTAAGGTTTAAACTGAGCCTATCTGTGGGCTTATAGGAGAGGCCCTTGTTCACACATTTATGGGCTTCTGAAGCCCATCAGAGAAGTCGCAATTTTTTTCCCTCTAGAAATTCCAAGAAAAGAACTGAATACACGAGTCTCCTCATATGAGTTTTATTAAGGGAATATTGTAGGGCGTTAATGCTTCGTGCATGGTGCAGAAATGTTAGATTACAGATTCAACAAGCTCGAGAATCTGGATTTCCATAAATGTGTAAGAGAATATAATGTTATTGTTTTTGGTAAATTTCTGGAGTCAATGTACATTGGAGAATGGACCCAGGATTTGGATTGAGTATAAAGGTATTCCTATTGGGTCAGGAGGGGCAATATAAATAGTTTCGTTAAAAAAAATCGACAAAAAATACACAAACTTTTTCAGAGAGTAATTTTGCATAAATGCCTAATTTTATTAATACAAAATATAAAAATTGAAACAACCAAACCCGAGATGCTATAAGAAAAGAGTATATAGTATGATATATTTATTTTAATGCCTACACCTTATATTGACTTGGAATTATAAATTTTACAGAAGTGCCCTATTTTATTAATGCAAAATTATTTATGAGTCGAAATAGTACTTTAAACAACTTTGAAAACAAATTTAACCTTTGTCAGAGAATAAACTCAAAAATTTTTGTAAAAATTATATATGTTTTTGTGTATAATATCAATTATTTTCACGAAAAGCAGTATATTATTATGTACGGATTTCCCTAATGCATGCATGGATTAGCATCCTGTCATGCATGCATGGATGCGTGATTTGCGACTTATGCTGGAAAATCGACATTATCGTCTGCACCGGCCATCGACACTGACACTTTCCTAAAATTTAGGATAAAGTCAAACCTGTGGACGTTATTATCCGAAGGACAGTTGGTTAGTTATGTTAGTTGGCCTCTTCTTTTGGCAGTTACTGACTGTTTAACCTCCACCGTTTCCGATATGCCCTTTTGCCCTTTGACCGTTGCTTTTCCATCTCATCATCAATCCCCTTCTCATGGCATTGGACCGACCATAAAGAGCGATATTATAATCTCAGATTTTACGACTATATGTATTCACGAAAGAAAAAGTACCATTTTCTTTTTTAAAGAACATCTTCTCGAAGTTGAACGAGCTTTACATCACCGTCGAGAAACGAAAAGAGACTTTCGTGTTCCGGGTTACATCGTCTGATTGGTTTACAGTTTTAATAGTGGTACTGGAAAGTTAGTTAATGGAAGTGACAGATAACATGTTGAGGGATTCCAATCCACTAGGTTTTGATCCCTCCATGCCCTATTCTTTTCCTCCGCCTAAACCGCACAACTGGTGCAATTAGTGACCGTTGATTTTGGGGAAGCACTTTCTTAGTTATTTCCTAGTGTCCGGACAATATAGTGTTGGGATGGGCTGAAATCAAGTGTCCATCAATAATCTCATCTTCTAGCATAATCGTTTCTTTCGAGAACTTGTTTTTGTCGAAATTAGAACTATGGTAAATTATACGGTATATTATATTTTGATGACATTTTTAATATTGTAGTACCAATAGAAATAATTTCATCATATAGCACCAAATGTTTATTTATTTTTTTAACCTCACAGCACATCATCAGTATTCATTGCAAAATTATACAGAATGCTGGCGTGATGGTTTTTATTTGGATTTTTAGTGCACAAATAACAAATTTGTTGACTTAAAACCAATTAAAAATTAAATTAAATTAAAGTAAATTAGAGAAAAAAAATATAGGGTTGGAGAAGGGTGTGGGGGCGGTCCTATTGGCTAGCCACCCCCAGATCGGTGGATGGGTGGCCGTCCCCTAATCCCTCAAAAGAAGAAAATCTAATTTAAGAGATCCCACATCTCAGTCAGTCACCCACTCCTAATTGAGATTGCCTGCCGGCTTAGGTCATGTTGGCGATCTTGATTGAAGACAGGTGCCACACCAAAACCAATTTCAAAGATCTAGTTGGGATCTTTCAAATTTGAGGCAGCCTCGATTGGAGAGTGGATGGCCAATGCGCGCCCCCCCCCCCGGGAAGATCCCACCAACACTTAATTCTTAACTGAGGTTGCTGTATGGTCTGAGCCTGGAGCCGCGTCCCTCCATCAGGTGTGGGTGGTCGGCAGTGTGCCCTACCCTCTTCTCTGATTCCAGAATTTTCTTTTTTTAATAGTTTTATTTTATATATTTATTTTATTTGTTTTAAATCCACAGGTTTGCTATCTATGAGCTAAAATCCCAAAAAAGCCATCTTGTCAGAATTTCATCCCCTTTTTGATAGGATACTAACGACGTGTTGTGGGGTAAGAAAAAATGAAACTTTGGTGTTATATAGTGAAATTACCTTGATCTATGTTGCAACGTTGAAATGTTCATAAACTGTTCGGTGTAATTATTCTTTAAAAATATATCAATTTTCAGTGCTCGTACCGATAAAATATTCTATACCTTCCTGTCAATATAGAAATAAGGATCTCTTCAGTCGAGATAAATCCTATATGTTGGAGATACAGCATGATGGAACATAAAAGTTATAAGAATGTCTCGATGACCAAAAAATTATCGAAAATCTAATATCAGGCTACAGCTAGTGTCACTACTTTGTCACTATTTTTTGGTTTTTTAATGGTCGAGATTAAAAAAAAAAAAAAGTACTCCGTTCTTGCAAAAACTTCAGAGGCATATCCCACAGAAGAAATCTTCGCCAGCATCTCCTCGAACATTGAAACTGGAACAGCGGCTATATATGCAGCCAATACAGTTTGGCTCCCACTTCGTTATGGGTTGTATTTTCCGATCCTCTGGGCTTTCGTCCAGTTTGGCTCCCACTTGTATTTGACGCTGTTTGGTTATTAATTAATATAGAGAGCCCGCTGATCTTGATCGCAAGGAACGAGATAAACCTGAAAATATGAACTTACATAATTAATCTTACATATAGCGGCTAAATTTTAATCGAGATCATGCCAAATTTTAATCGAAAACGTTTACATCAAATAGAGAAAGCGTTTTATATAACCCCGATGAATCGAGTATTATTATTGTGAGCGTCTCCACTCCGATCGTGTAAGTGAAAGGGGTGGGTTTCGTGAGACAAAACAAAAATTCTCTGATAAACTAACGATATGATGGGCGGTAGGAGATAAGTGTTGCTGGGAAACCTTAAATGAATGTATGATATGTGTACATGCATTTAATGGTCGAGATTTAATTTTAAATATGTTGAAGCGAAAATTGTACTCCCAGTCGTTGGATCTTTGGTGGACTTGCACCCGGCGCGCGCAAGTCGCTGGTCTCTTGCCAGGTGGCGCAACGTGTCCCCCTCCTTGCGTCGTGGCCTCATGTTGAGGCTAGCGCACTTTTTTTTTAGGTTTAATAATAATAATAAAAAAACTATTTTTTTAAATTTTAATAATCTTAAAACGATTAAAAATACACAAATTTTCGATTTGATAACAATTTTAGTATCGAATTTCTCATTAATTTGCATGGAATCGAGGATATAGAGGGTGCCGACAACCCCAGTTGGATGAAGGGCGTCGGCAACCCCAATCAGGGTGATGGTCGAAATCGTGGCTCCATCATCCGGAATCGGGAGAATCTCAACTTTTTGGAATTTTTCAATTCCGAGGGATGAGGGCCTTAATTCCGACCACCACCCTTCGATTGGGATCGCCGGCGCCTTCTGTGATCTCGATTCCATCCAAATTAACTGAAAATTTGATGTTGTGCTAGAATGATTATCAAATTAAAAATTTGTGTATTATAGGTTAAAAAAATAAATTCGTATTAAAATTATTAAAATGTGAAAAGTTTATACGTGCATCAATTTGATTTATCTATCTTCCAGAAATGTGTTTCAACCTGGTGAAGATTCCTTTTTCTTTTTTGGGTAGATTAATCTAGTGAAGATAAATAAGCTAAAAGTGCGATTAATGTTAATGGTCTAACATTGAGCCAAAAGATACCGAGAGCCAGAGAATATTCTGCAGAATTAAAGAATTTATCTTTGCTTAAAGGATTGGATTACATGGGCAGAAACTTTCATGGGAAGGCAGCCGACAGAGAGAAATGGCGGCTGTTCTAACTTAATGACCACTTTTGTTTCTTCCCATGGTCGGTCATTAGCTGGAGCCTTCTAGGTTTATGATTGACATTCTAGCGTGTGCTTACCTTTATTAAGACACGAGCCCCACTGTTTTTATTTTTCTCGATTTTGATCGCCCGGTATTCGGAAGTTCAGCGAGTATCGGCTAATTCGGGGAGACTCCGCCGATTTTTGCCCGGATTTACTTCCTCTTCATTTACTTTTATTTAATCTTTCTCATCTTTTTTATTTCATCATATAATAACTCCTTTAACCCCGGCTCACAACTTCTTGCTGCTCCCAACCATGTGGGCGATATCATCAAGTCAGTCATTCTGCATCGATGAATTACATTCTTTTTATCCGCTGGCTTCCCCATACAATATAATTTAGACGGGTGATGAAAGGGAAAACATTTCAAAGAGATGGAAAAAAGGCAATAAAATAAAAGAACATAAGAATAATATAGTATTCATTTAGTAATCAAAACAAGAAAACTAATGCTCCTAATTAATAAGTTGAAATGCTTGAAATAATTACATCATATATTGAGAATAAATTAGACCTCTGCAGTAAGTCAATACATGACATATATTCATTTATATACATTATAAATTGGGAAAATTACACTGTACAAAATTTAAGTTTGTTAAGTTATTAAAACAAACATTAACCCCAAAAATGTGTGTATATATATATATTACTTACAAATATTTTATTTTCTTAATTAAAAATATAAAGTTATGTCCGAAGTGCCTCCTGCTTCTTCAACCCATGGAAGATCCACGGTAAGTTTCCCGTCAGGAGACCAGCTGAATGCCACGTCACCACCGTTTACGGAACAGCACCTCGGGGCCCCACTCGAGTAGGCCAATAGCTTGCCCCCGCCCTTCACCCTCATCTTGACGCTGAAGACGCCGCCGTACTCCAGCTCCTGAATTGCTCCTCCACTGTTAAACATGTTGGCGAGCCCGATCGGGGCAAACTTGGTCGCGGCAGGGCCCACGGTCCTGACTGGGACGAATGTGAAAATCTCGAACGAGGAAGGCTGGACCTTGATTTGGACCGGGTCGGATTGGACATCGGTAAGGAAGAGCTGCTCCGCCTGGTTCAGGTAGACGGAGTACTCTCCGGCAGAGCCCATGGGCGCAGATTGCAGCATTTGATCCCACTCGATGTCCGTGACATGTATGGAGCAGGACATAGGCTTGTAGCATTCGGAGTAGCCACGGATCCTCTGCTCCTTCGGGTCCCACCCGGCTCCTTGGCAGTTGAATGTCCCAATCACACCTCCAAACTGCCATAACCATTACAAATTGGAAAATATTATCTTTAAGCAAATTTTCAGAGTTTGATAATCAAACAAGTAATCTATTAGTTTGGATCGAGCTTATTATTGAAGTTAATTATGTACTGATACCCGAAATCTTCAATAAATCTAGCAAACTTGTCGACGTAATATATTTTAAATTTGGTCAGTCGAATATAGATTTTATAATTGACGATATTTATACCCAAGAGCCAAGAAAATGCTAAATTAAATGATTAAGAATACCTTGTTTAGGTTCCAAATCTTCAAGACAGTCTTCGTGTCGAAGAGCGGGTTCTTGAACAGGCAGTCACGGGTAGGGAGAGCGAAGTGCTGGCACTTGGGTATGGTACCATCCGGGAACACCAGCTTCTTGAGCAAATCAAAGTCGTGACCACCAACACAGTCACTAACATATACGGGTCCGCCACAGATGGCCCTAGATCCAGCGTGGAATTTGGCGCACAGGTGATCCGATTGGAACATATCCCAGTCAGGCTGGATAATCTGGCCCATCCACATACTATTGTAGGCACAATGGATCATGTGCACTCCCTGCAGCCAGTACACCCCCATTGGGTCTCCGTTCGGGTCTTGGAACCAGAAATCATCACCTAAACGATGTAAATGGTTTAAGTAATAGGATGAAGAGCTACATAATTGTGAGTTGCACAAAAAGTCCGAGGATATCTCGTATTTCACCGAAAATAAGAGAGCGTAAATCAGAGATGCGTACCGGCTCTTCCAAAGGAAATCTGTCTAGTGCCGAGGAGAAAAAAGTCATTGCACTGTTGCATGCTTGAGATAAGTCCACTTCCCTTGAAGTTCTTCGACAGGGAATTCGACAGCCCTTTGTAGTAGGCCTTAGCAAGCTCAACCCTTCCCCCATATTCTTCGCAAACATATTCAAGATCCTGTAATAGAAATAAAGAACCATAGCAAACTTAAGAATCTGAGGTTCATGTTAGAGACGGGTCGAGAATTGAGATTAAGAGATAAGAGAGAGGATGCTTACGTGAATGACGTCCAATTTCACTCCGGTGATACCGGCTTCGGCATAATAAGAGTGCATAGAGTCGTAGAGGTCTTCGGCTTGACTAGGATTGACTAGCCCGATCCCTGCTTCAACAACTTTCACGACTGCAAGATCCTCCATCGTGCGGTCGAGCCCGGGAGATAGTTTACAGGGAACTACCTTTGAGTCGAGATGGGTCGACCCAGGTCTCACCCCGCCCCACGCTCCGCATAGAGCATGCCACACGTAGATATCGTCCAACCCCTTGAAGTTGGCTCTCAGATCTCTTGTGAAGGCCTTCATACCAAAGTTCTGCTCCTTATATGAACAGTCCATTGAACCTTCATTCTCTTCCTCCCCGAACATGGCCTCAAGTTCTTTCTTCAATTTCGCGATCCTGGCCTCAAACTGGGTCAGGTCGGTAGTCCCCAAGGAGACCGCCTTGTCCCGCTCCTTCTCGGTGCGCTCGATCTCTATAGCCTTGGCAATGAGCATCTTGGGCCTCGTCGGGTCAAAGGAGGGGGCGTTGGTGCCCATCAGTGATCCACCCTTGTACTTCCGAAACTTGTGACACTCCTCGAAACGGTAGAGGCGGGCAGTCATCTGCGTTCCCCCGAGTACAAGATTCTTGGCGTCCTGGGTCGGGTCTTGCCCGTCAAAGTTGATGCTTTGCCACCCATCATCAATTATAAGGAACCGGGGGCTCAGTCCCGCATCTGCAAAGTCCTTCAGCCCATGCCAAACCCCGGCGGGTTCCACCGTTAGGTAAAATGCGTCCCAAGTGCACCAACCGAACTTATCCGCCAGAGAGGGCACTGTCTTTTCCTCCAAGAGCCTAAATGTGTTGAGATGCACTCTTATGGCACTATAAGCCTCCTTCATCAAGTTGTACGGGTTTTCGCCCACATGTACATATGCGATTGCGCTGAAAGACGAGGCCTTCACTTGGCTTGACCCGCTCTCGGAACATATCATGACATGCCCTTTGATACCGGGATGAAGGGAGGACCGAAAGCTGCCCTCTATTATAGGCACGATGAGAGCATACGACCCGACCTCTGGCACATTTAGGAGCAACCATTGAGTTTCCATCTGAAGATCAGAACCCGAACTCCCAACCCACATGGTGGACCACCATGTCTTGAACCTGAATATGCTCAAGAACTCCCTGTCAGTGAACTTCCCTAGGGAGTTGTTCAGGTAATCAGACGGTACCCCCTTTTTGAACCCGAGGAACCCACCCTTGTGGGCTCCGGCCTCGACTCGCTGGACCAGGGGAGCCGGGGCATCGGAGGAAATGGGGATACTGGAAAAAGGGGTGAAGGAGACATTGCTTGGCACATCGAAGAGGATGGGCACACCCTTCACTGTCAAATTCCCGCCCGATAGGCTGAACAGGTTATCGGGGTTCTTCGATCGGAGGAGGCTGTGGAGAGTGTGCGCTTCGTCACTCGGGGGTGCCATAAGAACAGGGGAAAACAGAGAGAGAGTCGAAGAGTAGTTCACAAGACAAACCTCGGACCTTGTTTACTTAACAGAGTACACCGTACGGGTAACAGAGGAATCCTTTCAAGCTTGGTTCGGGAAAGTTTACAAGAGCTTGTGATTGTACTTACGAAGGGCTATGCTGATCTTGTGCTCATATGGATGTGTCTATGTATATATATATATAGTTGAGGAAATGATAAAGAAAGGAGGCTACGTGTGTCAAGGAAATTAATTGAAAAGAAAAGGAAATTCAAAAGAATGAGTAGAATCAGCAAATCTACCGGTCAATAGATGAGGAAAATTTGGGCGGTTTCTGCCGGGATTGGTGCCCTTATGAGTCCACTTCTGCTTGAAGTGGCAGGGAGAAGTTGGTAAGATAAAACAACCGACCTGGTTAGTTCCTGTAGATGGTGACATGTCGGTGAGGTTGAAGAGCCATGCACATGCACTCTTAGAATCGGAGTAAATATTGTATGAGTAATACTCATTTATTTGGATGTGTAACACCCAATCATACGGGGAGATAGGAAGTGAGAAAATGATAATTATATTTTTAGTTACATAAATTGAACAAATTGATAGTTCAAATGAGACCAATAAAGCGATTCAGAACTTGTTCCTCATAAGTTTGGTCTCGAGTTTGAATCTTGTAAGAGAAAATTCACATTGAGAGAATTTTATTTATTAATGGACAGACCCGACTCGATTGAATTAATCGAATTTTAATTGGACTTCCGGATATTAAGGTCGACAAAAAAAAAACAAAAAGATCAGCGGTATACATGGCCAAGTGCCATGCATGCATGGTCAGATATATATGTGTGTTCTCCCAATCGTGAATTCACCAATCAACATTGAGTTTTGACTGAGCTAAAATTTGAATCATATATTTTCACTCAAACAAAAAAAGTCATCTTGTAACAAAAAAAAAAGGAAAAGAAAATTTTGGTCATATGGACAAAAAGGAATTGGTGCAGTGGTATCATTCTCGCGTTTTGGGACTAAGTAGTGAACTTCGATTTTCATGGTGAAACTTTGGGGGGGGGGGGGGGGGGGCGCCCGCCGAGTCATATTATTGGGTTTTGCAAAAACTGATACATCTTTATCTTGTAGGTCTCAAGGCCGGCCCAAGGGTCAAGCCACTAAAGCAATGGCTTTAGGCCCCGTGATTGAGGAACATTAAATTGAAATTTACATAATTAATATCTCTCTTAATTAAGGCTTCTGTAATTTACTTAAATTTAATTCTATTGCCATCCGGATACCCTTCTCTCTCCTTTGTATTAATTGACTAATCAATTGTAATCTAATCAATTCTGTACAATTCCTAGTTTTTTCTCTCTATCAAAAACCACATTTTATTGCTTGCTTTTGCATAATTCCTAATTATCTTTCTTACAACTATTCATAAGATTCAATTGAATATAATTTTTCTTATCGTTTTTGCTACATTCAATTAAATTACTTTTGTCCTCCAAGATATTATTTTTTTTCTCCAAAACATCGTCTTTCTTTGACTAAGTACCTATTAACTTCCCGCTTTGTTTCATTCTCTCAGACTAAATTTCTTCCATGAAATTTTTTCTCTCTCTCCATTAATTTTGTTATGTAAATAAAATTGTAGACTTGAAGTATCTTATGACCAGAGTTGTGCTGATGCCAAATAGAATATTTTTTTTTTTTTGGATAAATGATGAAACTTCATTGATAACAGATGAATTTACATCAGAAACCAATACCATTTTCCTCTATACGGAGTAAAATAAAAAATACCCAAGAGCTACTCCCAAGTCAACTAGTTGCAGTATCAAAATGGTGAAACATATGCCTCGCAATGATAGAGTGTGCAATTTTGCATGAGAATCGAGGGAGAACAGACAACTTTGCTTTCACATCCGAGAAGATCCTTCGTATTATAATTGTTGGAGGTGAGACTTGATTCCGGTAGAGCCTGGCGTTCTTCTCCCTCCAGATGCAGTAAATGTAGTGAGTCCAGAGAAGTTTAAGACAAATAATATCCAGCTTCTTTCCACGGAGAGAGGAGACCCAGCAAAGTTCCGTATTCCAGTCGACATTGTGTTTGTTCATTCCAACACGGTCTAATAAACTTCTCCAAATCCCTTGGGTGATAGGGCATTCAAAAAAGAGGTGATTTCGGGTCTCCAATTACAAACTACAGAATTCGCATTCGGGAGCAGTAATCGAGATTCTCCAACTCATAAGCCTATCTTTTGTACTCAATCTATTATGAATACAAAGCCAGCTAATGAAAGAGGATCGAGGAAACTGCCCCTCAAACCAGATTGCGTTCCTCCATTCCATCTTCTGGCTTCTGGGACTAAAGCATTTCCACGCACTAGCAACAGAAAATGTCTCGGATTTGTGAGCCGTCCATGTGACCCTATCACGATCAGAGAGTTGAATTGCATTAGCGAGATCACGGAGCAGGCCAGCTTGCAGATCCGAGCTTCTAGGCCAATGCCAGCATCCATCAACCAGAATCGAACTAACTGTTGCGTGCTCCCTAATCGACGGAAAGCACTGGAGCCCCCTGGTGCAATAGTTTATTAAAGAACCGACCGGTAACCACTTGTCATACCAGAAAGATACGTTCGTACCAGGGCCAACACAATAGCGGATATAGGGAGACATCAAAGTCCTCAGCTGTAAAAGTTTTCTCCAGTTCCAAGAACAATCACCAGGTATCCTTAAAGACCAAATACTTCGGTCTTTGATTAAATATTTAGCAACCCAGGCCACCCAAAGAGACCCTGAACGCACGAGGAGAGACCAAAGGTTTTTGAGTACGCATACCTTATTCCACAGGGTTAGGTCCTTGATACCGAGTCCTCCATCAGACTTTGGAAGACATAGAGTTTCCCAGCCGAGCTTTCCTCCTCCTATATGCTGCTCAAGGCCTTTCCAGAGGAAGGATCTGCACTTCTGCTGCACCAACTTTATGACTTTCTTGGGAAGAATGAAGTGGATACACCAGTAGCTGGCCATGCTGAAAAGTACTGAATTGATCAACTGTACTCGTCCCGCGTAAGACAAGTGTTTCACAGACCAACTCCTTATACGCTTTAGGATTCTCTCAGTAAGAGCCTCGCAGTTCTTCGTGGAAAGCTTGCCCGAGACAAGAGGGAGCCCCAAGTATCTCACAGGAAGAGTACCTTTCTTAAAACCCGAGCTATTCACCAATATAGAGATGCCTTCCTCAGTGATGCCTCCCGTGAAGATTTCAGATTTCTCAGGGTTCAGCTTGAGCCCAGACCAGTTATAAAAGGTGTTCAACACTTCCAGAATGGCAACAAGAGACTCTTTGGACCCGTTTGTGAACAAGAATAGATCATCAACAAAGCAGAGATGGGTGAGCTTGATAGACTTACATCTAGGATGGAAGCCGATTCTGCCTTCGTCTGCAGCAGTGTCCAAAAGCTTTGAGAAGACCTCCATGGCAATAACAAACAAATAGGGTGATAGGGGGTCACCTTGTCGCAATCCCCTTTGGCCGGCAAAGTAACCACATAAGGAGCCATTGACAGCCACTGAAAAGTAAGGAGAGGTAATACATCCCTTGATCCATCTGAGAAATGATAGGGGAAATCCCATGACCTTCAAACAGTTAAGAATAAAATCCCAGTTCAAGGAGTCAAAGGCTTTCATTAGGTCAATTTTGATAGCACAACGGGGGGTTATTCCTTGTCTATGGTAGTTTCTTACAAGCTCATGAGCAAGCAAGACATTGTCAGATATTCTCCTGCCCTGCACAAAAGCTGTCTGGTTTAGGCTTATAACATCAGGAAGGACCCCTTTCATTCTGTTGGTGATCACCTTGGTAATGCATTTATACACCACATTGCAGCATGAGATAGGGCGGAAGTCCTTCATGCGATCAGCTTTCTCCTTCTTAGGGACAAGTGCTAATATTGTAGAATTCACCTCTCTGCGCAGCTCGCCTGTCGAAAAGTAATGTTGTACAGCAGCAAAGAAGTCTTTATGAACAATTCTCCAAGCATGCTTATAAAAATACACCGTGAAGCCGTCTGGGCCAGGTGATTTATCATTTCCCATTGAGAACAGAGCTGATTTGATTTCCTCTTCTGTGATAGGAGACACAAGCAGTTGTTGTTGAGCCTGAGAGATCTTCTTTTTGAGAATAGAAGAAAGTTGCGTCGCAGAGGTGCCCGCTACGCTTGCATCCTTTTCTCCTAGAAGGCTTTGGTAAAAGTTGACTGCTTCCGCTTTTATTTGATGTATATCTTCCAGCTTGGAACCTGAGTTAGTGTAGAGTACTCGAATGGAGGTTCTTGCATTTCTTATCTTCACTGCCTTATGAAAGAAAGAAGTGTTCTGATCCCCCGCTTTTAACCATGCCACCCTTGACTTTTGTCTCAGTAGCTTCTCCTCTTTATCCATGGCTTCTAATAGCTCAACCCTTATAGCGATTTCCTTTTCCATAATTTCAGAAGACATGCAATTACTTTCAAGAATTTCAGTTTGGATCTGAGCGAGTTGAGTTTGCAAGGCGTCAACTTTAGCATGCACATCCCCAAAGTAAGATCTATTGAAATCTTTCAGATGTCTCTTTAGATTCCTCAATTTCTTGTAAAGCACTGCCATAGGATTACCTTCCTGGACCTCCATCCACACACGTTCCACAAGTTTCAAGTACTCTGGATGCTCAGTCCAGAAATGGAAAAACTTAAAAGGCTTTGGGCCCGCATTCTCTTTGGCACCAAATCTCAACATGATAGGACTATGATCAGAAATTCCGGGAGAAAGAAATTCCACTGTTGAGGCAATATCCCGTTGAAACCATAAGTCATTAACCAACGCTCTGTCAATCTTCCTAGCTTGAAACCCCTCCTGTCTTTTGTTGCTCCATGTGAAAAAACAGCCGGTATAGGGGTGATCCTTAAGCTCCGATGTGCTAATGAAGTCTGCAAATTCTCTTATACTTTGATCAACAACAATTTCCCTCCCAACTACTTTGGCCTCTTCTAATTCTTTAATTGCATTGAAATCACCCATCAACATCCAACTATACCTCATACCCACTGTTAAAGTCTGCAGATCATGCCATAACACCCTTCTTTCCGACAAGTCATTTGAAGCATAAACAAAAGTCAAAGCAACCCAACCAACTCCTTTGGGAACATTTACCAATAAATGGATATATTGACTAGTTTTGCTAAGGAATTGCACCTGCAAGTCCTCTCGTATCAGAATCCACAATCTGCCATTATGGGCATGCTGATAATTTTCCATCAACAACCAGCCCTTCCATTTATTCACTATCTTTAGACAATTGTTTTCCTTTACCCGTGTCTCAATGAGAGCAAAAATCCCTATATCGTGTTCCTTCGCAAACTTAAAGACCATTTTCTGTTTCAGAGGGTCATTTATCCCTCTAACATTCCAAGAGGTAATTATCATGATAGTAATTTAGGAGGTTTACCTCCCTTGCCCGTTCTAGGTTTCCTTTTGCCTTGAACTTTCTGGGTTGATTTCACCTCCTCCACTGTAATGCTCTGATTCTGTGTTGTAACTCCCCGACGCGAGGATACCTCCAGCTCATCATCTGAGCTGATCGCATCAGAACGAGACTTCACATCTTCTAAGAGAACTTGCTTGCTATTCACCTGTGAGGACTCTCCTTTGGAAGGGACTTCGATATTGTCCCCGTGCAAGTCACTCCATTCAGCCACTTTTCCTTGCTCTGATGCAAGGGGGGGAGTGGGAGTAATAGAGTTGGGGACCTCCAACTCGCAAACTCCCTGTCCAGCGAGCATTCCAGCATCAGGAGGGGACAGTTCAGCACGTTCAGCATCAGCTTTTTCACCAGCCCGAGGAGAACTCCCTTCCACAGGGGTTGGTGTCAGTATTGCTGGAGTGGCTGCAGATGGGTTGCTGCAACTGTGACCGAAAACTTTGCATTTGTCACACTTCTCAGGCAGCCATGGGGTGTCCACAAGAACCTCTACTGTGTGTTCATTTCCCAAATCAACATTCAAAACACTTGGAATTTTCTTCCCAAAGTCAATTTCTATACATACTTTAGCATAATCCAGTCTCGAGCGTAGGGCAGTAGCTCTATCCATGTAGAGTGGTTTACCAATCGCACTTGCTAAAAAGCTGATGCCTTTAGGATGGAAGTACTGAAGGGGAATTCTCCGCAATTGGGCCCACATCGGCATCTTCTTCAAACTCAGTTCCTCTTCAGTGAAAGTCGGACTCCATTTTTGCAAGATCAGAAAATTGCGCTCTACATGCCACGGTCCTGTTTCTAGAACCCATGTCATGACATCCTCATTAGGAAACTGGAAAATAAATAGGGAGCCCATGGTGCTAACCGTAACCTTCCCTTGTTTACCCCATAAACCGTTTACAACAGCAGCAATCTTTCCAAATTCGGGAGTCTTGCCCAAGAATCGACCAACAAGAGTGTAGCACCATTGGTCGAGTCCCATCTGCAGGATCTCCGATGGAGGTTTTACATTACAGTGGTCGACTCCCTCAAAGTACTCAAGATTTTAGTTTACCTTTGGAAAAACTTTTCTCCAGTTTAATGGCCCTTTCGGTGCCAATTTCTCACCGGAGATGGGTTGCGGAAGACTCTGGACACCATTTGTTACTGATTGAGGAGCCGATTCCGCCATTGCTGGTGAAGATTTGGCCTCCCACAGGCCTCTCAGCGGCGGAACCAGGAATCAGGCAGGCAGGAAGCAAGCAAGCAGGAATCAGGGGACGACTATTCCACAAGTGCACACTTCTCATGAGCATATCATCGAACACCTTACTTGCACGCAGAAGCAGCAAAATCGAGCTCCCGAACACTGGAAAGAGAACGACCAGACTAAAGCAGAGACGGAACCACCGACAGGAAGACAACACTGGAGACTGAACGACCAGACTGGAGACGACCGGAGAAGGAAACTTCGGATTGTACTCAGTGAGGCATTTCGTCGAACAGGTTGTCGGCATCAAATCAACTATTTATAAGAACGTCGTCTGAGGCCACCGAACATTGGATGGAGCAGACCAGGGAGACCACGAAGACAATGAGCTTAACTCCACGCACCATGACCAGACTCCCTCCCCCTCACAGTTCACAGTGGCAGTGAAGTGAAGAACGACCGCGCCGCTTCTTTCTTCTATGCTGTTCTTAATTATACAACAAACGCTTAACAACTAAAAACAGCTCCAAATAGAATATTAATCTCAACTTAAACTAAAAGCACATCGTATTTTACCGGAAATAGGAAAAAATATTTTATGTTTTGTTAAGAAATATGCTATTATAGATTATGTAAAGAATTTTAGCACAAGACAATTATATGAAATAAATGAAGGTTTTCATCAAATAAATTCAAGAAATTAATTATAAAAGAAATTATATATATATATATTTGTATATACTCAAAGAAAGAGAAAGAAAGAGTTTGACAACAAATTTGTAAGAAGACATGAAAGAAACTCTCTCATAGCCATGAGCACATTTTCTTTATTTTTCCCACATTTTTCTACCTGATACTACTCTGCCCTGGTCCCTCACACATAATCATTAATTTTAATTTTTAATAATTTACTTCAACAAAATAATTTGAAAAAGTTTCCAATTAAATTCTATGCGACACATTTATTATCTATAATAATATGGCTCATATTATAAAAGCAAGTCAAGTGATAATTGAATCTGTTCAATTAACACGCAATTTTGTGTTTGGCTATTCCCACTTTTGGTGTGATTCGCTAAGAAAATGATCCCCATCAGCCATGCAAAAACGTCAGTATTTCCATACATATGTCTAAGTTCGTGTGTCAATCTCGTATTGGAAAGAATTGATATCCTTTCTTTGTGAGATCTAACAGCTGAAAGGATAGAACTCTTTTAATCATGAATAATTTTCATTCACAAAATTCTAAATTGAAACCTTATTTAAGAAAAATATGCATCAAATTATTTAATTCAATCCAAATTGATCAAAGCATGATAAATTAAACATCAGGACTTGTCTTGGTTATTGTTTAACTTGGAAACTGAAAATTCAATTCCCTTGAGGAACAACTGTCAATTAATTACACGTTAATTCCGAATTTATCTTCTGGAACAAATCATAATAATCATCTCCATGGGTTTTGACTTGTGTCCCTGCCCAAATAGTGGGACTTCTCATATGTTCTAATTTTCTTCTTTGACTAATTCATCTGTTGTCCCACAGTGGATTTTGTCATGTTAAACCATCTGATTCAAATAGCCAAAACAAGCCAATTATTGTACAACAACGGCTATTACACGTTCAAATTTATTCAAATTCCGCCTTTCCGGCCGGAATAAATTCTTCTTTTTTTTAATTTTTTTTTCTTATTTTTATTAAATAAAATAGTGTGGGTTCACTTGTCCAATAATGTTGAACCACGTGATACCGTTAAGTTTACGTCAGCCGTTAACGTGCGGTGAGTGACACCTTTCCAACCTGTATCGAGCATCATAAAAAATATAGACATATTAAACATCCAGACGCTTTGGTGAGTAAACTCACGTGGAGAAACATCGATGTTTTGTTCCCTCTTGTTTGTATATACAAATATTTTTTTTTTGTGTAACGCTATTCGAAAGCTCAACAAAACCGACTAATTCAGTTCGAATTAGGTCGGCTCACTAATGAGTAAAACTCTTACAGTATAAATTGTCTCCAAATAATATGAGCGGGCTCATATGAATATAAATATTTCGTGAGGTAAATCTATTACTCCTAAGTTAACATGCAATTTAGGGTTCCTTCATCATTGGCAAGGCTCCTAATGCGACTTGTGAAACTAGAGACAGCAACAAGGTCTTCGTACATTGGCAGGGTGTCCGGTAAATATGAAGGCGAAGTATCTGTGTAGTTGTCGTTGTACTGAAGGATTGCACTAGCGTTTACTTTGTTATATCGAGTATCATCTAGCGTGATGTTGTCGAACTGTCTAGTAGACATGTAGTAGCGGCCGAGAGACTGGTTGGCTATGACTAGAATGTCCATCGTCTGCCCTGGGCTTATCATCACGAAACTCGTGACATATACAAAATAATTTAGTGCAGAATGTCGAATAATTATCATTGACTAGTGACTCATGCATAGGGTCCCAATTAGAGATGGATTAGATTGGGGGGAGGGGATGTCCCTCAGCTGACCCAGGAGGACCGAATGATCTTCGAGATAGTCGTGGGACGCGATCAAGCTCTTGAGTGATTGTCTAACCTCTTTTCACACGCCCCGATCTGAATCGTCCTCCACTTGGACACTACTCAGATTGAAACAGTGATTCGAGGCTAGACCTCATGTCGCGCTCGGGTCGCGCGCACCCGGTGTGTGAGGGTTTTAGATCTCGTAATCGATGGCAGGGGCATTGGACCCCGTGTTGTTCGGGTTCGAACCGCCATAAAACATACAATAACATATAGGAAACAGATAAAAACAGAGAAATAAGCAGAATTTCAATCTCAAAATGATCTTAGAATTTTTATGTCTGCCCCGTCCATCTCGACCATTGTGAGGTTGTGGTGACCTATTGTGAAGAACATTACAAGCAAGATACCACTTGTGTTTATTAAGTCCCCATACAGACCCGAATCTCACCTAGATTGAGTTTTTTATTACCCTTCTTTTGTAAGAAGTCATATCTACTCTGAAAGTTAGGCTCTCTGTGAGTATATCCTTAGCCACTTACATCTTCATTCATCTACTGTATTAACAAGCTCCTGCTAGACAAGCAAGCAAGCAATATCCTACACATGCAAGGCCGATTGACCATTCGTATCTATTTCACAATTGATTTGATTAGGAGCGCATCAGATTGCAGAAGAAGCTCCATGCCATCTGATCTTCAGGAACCAATATAGTGAACTATTTTCCAAGATATGTACCTTATAGACATCAATTTTCTCTAATATTATTGCTTTTGTAAGTACAGATGTAGACTTAATTGGTTGCTTTTCAGTACTACAAACTTAGCATAACTTTCACAACCGATTTGGTTTTACAGTCAAGTTTTTAAAATTTTAATTATAATTTTAACTCTACTCACTACACAATAAAAATCAATAACATAATTATTACTTTTTCATTTTTCTTCAATTTTCTTAATCATTCAATTCAATTTTTTATACTAAAAACTATCAACTATCCATTACTTTTTCACACTTTTTCTTATAATTCAACAACACAATCATTACAACCCAATTAAAATCAAAACTCAACTCTACTTAACTCTAAAACCAAACACACCATGATTGTATCTATTTGCATAATTATATATATATATATATATATATATATATATATTCTCATTACTTAGAAATCAGTTTGTGTCGACGGAGCACATTTGCATGTTTTGGAGATTAAGGCAAATGGGAACACCTGCCTGTCCAACGCACATGCTGTATTTTATTAGTAATTAGAAATATCTGTAAGCAGTTAATATCTCCTCATATGTTTGTGGAAGTATAAATTTAGAAGCATAATATTATTCTTTATATTATTATATAATTAAAAGATGAATACTTATGTTTATACTTTCTTAATCACCACTCACAGTCTTTTAGTGCTTTTCACTGTAAACGATAATATATTGCAATTATATTTCGGGTATCAATAAATTACTTTCTCTCACTCGGTGTCTCTCTATTAAATATGAAATGAATGGAAATATTTCTATATATCTCTAATATATTAGGATTAGTCCCCTATGTGTTACATTACATTCTTTGTTACTTTCAAGGACTTGAAGCTATAAATGCTAAGAGATATTATGCTCTATTTTTGTTATTTTTCACTGTCTATCTATATGTATAATGCTTTTGTCCTTGTTATATATATATATATATGTATATTATATATATACAGCTAAAAGTCATGAAAATAAGAGAATAATATATTAGAGATATATAAAGATATAAGGGATAAAAGAAAAGAGATATATTCTATATATATTTATATATAAAATAAAGTTTTGTCTTTGTTATATATATAGATAGACAACTAAAAGTAATGAAAATAAGGTGGTGTTTGTGCTAATAGAAGAAATGTATAGGAAGAAAGGATGAATGAATAAGGACGGGAAAAGTTTTGTAGGGGATAAAGAACAAGAATATGTGAAAAATGAGTTAGTTTGTTAAGTCAAAATTTCTTATTTCATTGATTGTTTTTACTTAATGATTAAGTAGTTCATTCCCTTATCTCTCATATTTCTCACTTTACATTTATTTTTCCTTATAACTAACTTGTCACTAATTTTTAAGTACTTATATAATTAAGCTGAAATAATCCCACACTATAAGTAATATTTCTTAGCATTTATAACTTCAAGTCCTTCAAATGATTATATCACGACAATAAACTCATAGAGGCCTAATCCGTGACTCGAACTCATTACAATATGTGTCTCCATATTAGATTCGAGTCTGACAGATTATTATTATGATAATAATAATACTAATTAAATATTTCTTCTTAGTTAAAAAAGAAAAGCGACGTCAGAAATCCCTCCTGCTTCTTCATCCCATGGAAGATCCACGGTAAGCTTCCCGTCGGACGACCAGCTGAACACCACGTCAACACCGTTGACCGAGCAGCTCCTGGGGGGCCTACTGGCGTAGGCCAATAGCTTGCCCGAGCCCTTCACCGTCATCTTGACGCTGAAGACGTCAACGTACTCCAGCTCCTGAATTGTACCTCCACTGTTGAACATGTTGGTGAGCCCGATCGGGGCGAACTTGATAGCATTCGGGCCCATGGTCGTGACGGGAACAAAGGAAAAGATCTCGAACGTGGAAGGCTGGATTGTGATCTGGATCGGCTTAGATCCGACACCGGTAAGGAAGATTTGCTCCGCCTGATCCAGGTAGACTGCGTACTCCGTAGCACAGCCCATCCGGGTGGATTCTGGGGTCTGGTCCCACTCGATGTCCGTGACGTGCACGGAGCCGGACATGGGCTTGTAGCACTCGGAATGGCCCCGGATCCTATGCTCTTTTGGGTCCCACCCAGCTCCTTGGCAGTTAAATGCCCCTATGACACCACCATACTGCACGAACAGTATTGCCAATATAATTGTTCGTATGGTCCCATAGATTTATAATATCAAGTGTGAATAAATTCATATAGCGTCATGAGAAGAATTAACGCAATCACCTTGTTTACGTTCCAAATCTTCAAGATACTCTTCATGTCGAAGAGAGGGTTCTTGAAGAGGCAGTCACGGGTAGGGAGGGCGAAGTGCTGGCACTTCGGAATGGTGCCGTCCGGGAACACCAGCTTCTTGATCAGCTCGAAGTCATGGCCTCCGACAGAGTCACTAACATAGATAGGCCCGCCGCAGATGGCCCTGGATCCAGCATGGAACTTGGCGCAGAGGTGGTCCGACTGGAACATGTCCCAGTCAGGTCGGATAATCTGTCCCATCCACATACTGTTGTAGGCGCAATGGATCATGTGCACCCCCTGCAGCCAGTACACTCCCATCGGGTCCCCGTTCGGGTCTTGGAACCAGAAATCGTCACCTAATAGTAATATAAATGTTTTCAGCATTGAGTAGGAACATATAAAGTAAATTTCATATGTGGCCCTAGAAGATCTGTGGTGCAATCACGGGAAGAGATGCATACCGACTCTTCCAAATGAAATCTGTCTAGTTCCGAGGAGGAAAAAGTCATTGCATTGTTGCATGCTTGAGATAAGTCCAGTTCCATTGAAGTTCTTCGACATGGAATCCGACAACCCTTTGTAGTAAGCTTTTGCAAGATCAACCCTGCCTCCATATTCTTCACAAACATATTCAAGATCCTGTTTCAACATGCACGCACACACAAATCCAAGATTTGGCCAGTTAGAGTCCGTCGATCGATAGACAGGAAATGCAACAATATTGAATCGAGAAGAGATGGCTAGAGGGTGGGCTTACGTGAATGACATCAACTTTCACTCCAGTGATACCGACTTTGGCAAGATAGGAGTGCATGGAGTCGTACAAATCATCAGCTTGACTAGGATTGACAAGCCCAATTCCTCCTTCGATGATTTTCACAACGGCGAGATCAGTCATCGTCCCATCGAGTCCTGGGGATAACTTACAAGGGATCACCTTGGAGTCGAGGTGGGTTGCCCCAGGCCTCACCCCGCCCCAAGCACCACACAGGGCATGCCACACGTAGATATCGTCCAAGCCCTTGAAGGTTGTCTTCAAGTCTCTTGTGAAGGCTTTCATTCCAAAGTTAGCCTTGCATGAACATCCCTTGCACCCTCCTCCTTGGATCGAACCGTCATCTTCTTCCTCCCCGATCATGAGGTCCAGCTCCTTCTTCCGTTCTGCGATCTTCATCTCGAACTGGGTCAAGTCCTTCACACCTGAGAGGGCTGCCTTGTCCCGATCCTTCTCGGCATGCTCCAACTCTATGGCCTTGGCAATGAGCATCTTCGGCCTCTTTGGGTCAAACGAGGGAGCATTCTGGCCAGTCATCAACCCGCCCTTGTACTTCTGGAACTTCTCACACTCCTCGAACCGGTAGAGCCTGGCAGTCATCTGGGTCCCGCCAAGGACGAGATTCTTGGCGTCCTTAGTCGGGTCTTGCCCATCTAGATTGATACTCTGCCACCCATCGTCAATGATAAGAAACCGAGGGCTGATTCCCCCATCAGCAAAGTCCTTGACCCCATGCCAAACCCCAACAGGGTCCACCGTTAGGTAGAATGCATCCCAAGTGCACCAACCGAACTTATCCACCAGAGAGGGCACCTTCTTTTCCTCCAAGAGCCTGAAGGTGTTGAGATGAACCCTTATGGCACTGTAAGCATCTTTCATCAAGTTGTATGGATTTTCACCGACATGGATGTATGCGATCGCCCTAAAAAATGAGGTTTTCCTTTGGCTTGACCCGCTCTCGGCGCATATCATGACATGCCCGTTTGTCCCGGGATGTAGGGCGGACCGGAAGCTGCCCTCGATTATGGGCACGATAACGGCATATGATCCGGTCTCTGGCACATTTAGGAGCACCCATTGGGTCTCCATTTGGACATCCGAGCCTGAACTTCCGACCCACATGGTGGACCACCATGTCTTGAACCTGAATATGCTCACGAAATCCCTGCCGGTGAACTTCCCTAAGGAATTGATCAGACGATCGGACGGTTCCCCCTTGTTGAACCCCAGAAACCCACCCTTGTGGGCCCCTGACTCGACACGCTGGATTACGGGGGCCGGTGCATCGGAGGAAATGGGGACTTCGGAAAACGGGGTGAAGGAGACGTTGCTCGGGACCTCTGAGAGGATCGGCACACCCTTAACGGTTAATTTCCTGCCTGATAGACCGATGAGGTTCTCAGGGCTCTTCGGTCGGAAGAAGCTGAGAAGGGTGTGTGCTTTGTCATTGGGGGGTGCCATGATAGCGGAAACTACAAAACAAGGGGGAGTAGTCAAGAGTTAGCAAGATTCTCGATAACCGAACTTGTTTCTTTATAGATGACTTGGAATTAATAAGGAAATCTAAAATACGGAATGGCTCAAATTTGTGTTAAACAAAGGATAGATTTCTGAAAGGTATGATGAAGAGAAAGGAGCTAACCGATTCTTGAGATTTTACAAGAGCTTGTGATGTGAACGAATGCTGATCTTAGGGGGCATATATATATATAGATGGAAAAAATGATATAAAGGGCTGCTAGTGAAGGAAACTAAAATTAAAACAAAATAAGGAAAAATTGAAAAGAATGAATAGGACTATATTGGTGAATTTAAGCGGTTCGGTACTTATTAATTTTCATTAAGTAAGGTCTCGAATTCTTGCATTGTGAATGGAGAAAATTCATACTGTGAGAGTTTTATCTCTTTAATAGGTTGACTTAGCTCGAATTGGATTACTCGGGATCCGTTGGGCTTCCAGATACCAAGATGCACATAAAAAAAAGAAGAAGGAATGAATAGAATATATTCACGAGAGATATATATCCATAAGAGAAAGGGCGTTTGGTATAGAAATATTGCTCTAAGTCTGAAGTTAAGATGTCCCGGTTTCAATTCCTATTACTAGAACTCCACTTGTCCCTTTAATTCCATTTCTCCTCCCTCTTCTAGACTCATGGTCCTCCTATATGTATCGGGGAAAGAAAAAAGAAAAGGCGTACCAAATGAGAAAAAAAAGTGTATGGTTTGTTCTAGGTTCGAATCTCGTTAGTGAGACTTTATGTATCTCTTTATTTCCCCATCTTATTGATTTATTAGGATTTTGGGTCTCCCTCATAAGTTGTAACAAAAAGAAAAGGAAATTGAATTAAATAAAAAAAAGATGAGGAAAATGGAAAAGAATCAACAAAGAATCAATGAAGCTATGGATCAAGATAAGGAAAATCGGGGTCGGTTTATGCTTGCGATGATTGGTGCTCTTGTGAGTCCTTTTGTGCTTTTAAACATTCTCATTCTCTCTACTGCTTTCTTTTGAATCGACTGAGGAAAGTTGGTAAGAAAAAACAACTGACTAGTTGGTTCTCCTCATGGATGTTGACATATTCCGGGAGTTTGAAAGATCATTCACTCCTTGAAATGCTCACGAATGACGACGGAAATGTAAAATTAAGTAAATTAATTATCCACTGTACGGCAACATAACATAAAATTGCCATGGAGAGACATGTTAGGATGCAATTGGTCGGTCGAATCCAAACGGAGACATGGTTGTAACTGCATTTGTTTTGATCAACGAGATTTAATTTCTTTTTTCTTTTCGTTAAAAATGTGTTTGGTAATTGTAACTGCCCTCTATCTGGAAAAAACTGAAGGAAAAATATGAGAATATAAAAGGGGTAAAGTTCACCATTTAATAGCTTATATGTTTCGATCAAGCTGATCCAGGGCGCTCATAGCTAGTGTCAATTAAAATTTAACTTTGGCATCAAAGCAGTTTTATTTGTCCATGCGAGGTCAAAACAAGTCAGGCCTAGAGTTGAGGATCACTAACCCGATTGTGGAAGAGGAAGCCGACCTCATCGTTCTCCGTCTAAGCAAATTATTACGAATACAAAGATGTATAGGAACAAGAAAAATAGTAGAGAGGAAGATGTTGTCCAATGCACTTTGCCATCTTTTGTTTTAGTTTCAAACTTTTGCGACTCCAAAGGAAGAAAACACTATTATTGTAACATTAATGCCTTTATCTTTATCAAATTTTCTTTTTTGACCTCGGGTACGATAATTTATTACTATAGAGGCCGGGTTTGATTGCATCTGCCATTGGTAGGCCACAAAGAAAATTTCCTTGATCAAAGCTCCCTTGAGGGGGGGACACAAGTTAAAATTTTTTTTCCGTGAAATATGTCGGTATAATACTTGGAAGACCGAACAATTTTCTTTTTATTTTCATATATATATATATATAAGATTATATTTTCTGAAATATCGTGAATGTCAGTTACGCAAATTCATTGTCACTATGTACACCATAGGTTTCTGCAATTTTTTTTTAATAATCTTATTAATTTGATCTAGAAGCTGTGATATTCCCGTGCCATATAAAGAATAATTGTCAATCGCAGAAAACTGAAACAGTGATTATTTATGTCATTTATCGTATTCAGGATGAGTTATGGTCCATTCACGATTATACTGTAGAGAAAATTAACATTTTATGCACAATTACATTAAAATTGGATTTCATAGGAGGAATTGCTATAATCACCAGCGCTGGTATATGTAATGGGCAGTTCAGCCAAGGGATTAGTTTGAAAGAAAAAAAAGACTTAATAAGGTGTTAATTGTCCCACTTCCACGGGCCACTGCACTCTTTCATATAAAAGAATACATTTCTTTTTGCGGTGAAATACATAGATCTTATTAACTAATTTCTTCTATGTACCTCTCAACAAAACTTTGTCGCATTTATTTGGTTTTTCCAACCATTATGTATAAATATATTAGGTGCTAGCACCCCTGCAGCTCGATAAATATGTTTTTCAATTAATGAGATTATATACACAGTAAATTGGATAGTCATGATCTATATATATAATTATTAGCTAGAGTATATAATTAGTGCACTTCTCATCTACTTCATAAATTACTGCACGCCTTAAGAAAAAATAATCAGTACATATGACTAAGTTGAAAATTTTACTTGGAGCTAACGTAATATATATCCAATATTCCCTACAATATTTTAAGGTTTTACAAATTTACATATTTAGGTCAGTAAGGAAGAGATGAATCATTAATTATTGCAAACTGAGGGAACTTTCCCTCGATAAGATTACCTAAAGGAGTGAATTACGGAGGGAACCCCGATCCCTGGATAATCCATTGGAAATCTCACCTTACCGAGGTTTCCCGACGGATTACCGATCACTCAATCAATCCATGTGAGGAATTCGGAACTCCTATTCGTGCCTTGTTTAGCCAACAAGTAAATGCGCAGAAGCATTCGCTTCCCAAGGTATATGAAGGAAACTCAGTTCTGCAAACAACTTTCCTAAGAGTTGAGATGTCGTTAAAAGCCAAAGAAATTCACCGCGGTTGGTTCAGCTCCTTTGTAATCCAAAAGAAGTTATTCATAGAGTCTGTTTCAGTAACTAATCTTGATCTCACTGCATGCCTCATTAGATTCTTTGATATCAATTGGAGAAGAAAACATGCCAAGAACTCGACCGATAGTATCTCGACTCCTGTGATACCAAATCCCCATGGCTCTCGTGATGACGAGCCATCTGTGCTCCATTTTGACCATCCAGTAGGTGGGGGATCAGTCCACTGCACTTTGTTTTCTCTTCTAAGAGCTTTTTTTTTTCCCATCCTCGACACCTTTTGAAGGTTTGAGACGATCCGAACTTGAATATGGAAAGCTCGGGTAGTTCGCTTAGAGCCAACCAATGAATCTGTACAAGATCATAGGGAAAACATCTCCACTCGGGAAAACCTTTTAAGTCGCAGAGTCCAATTTTTTCTTCAACTATTAATTAGTTGTGATATCCGAAAAGCAAATCAAAGAACATGCAAATCTGAGCTCATCAAGCTCTTTAATTCAGTTTTCTCTTTTATCTTAGCCATGTTTTGTTTTTTGGACAGATGTTTCCTTCTTGTAGTTAACTATATAACTATATGAATTGCCACAAGTAAAATATTTAAGAATGAATATACAGAAAATCCGCTAATAAAGGAAACGGTTGATAAACGATGGTGCCCTCTGTGGCCTCGATTTCGTACAAATTAAGGGAAGATTTGACGCTGTGCTAGAATTTTTATTAAATCGAAAGTTTATGCATTTTTAGGTTAAAGAAAAAAGTTCGTGCTAGAATTATTAAAATGTGAAAAGTTTGTTTGTTTTTTTTTTTGTTATTAGGATCTCTCATGAATCAGAATCACTCAAACTTTATGCAGGAATGATGGGAGAATAAATTTCTTAGCCTCTGCACATAAGTAAGGAATCCTAACAATAAGTGCTACTCATATACTTGTTTCTTTCCAAAAAAAGAATATACCACGCCGAAATTTCTCGTGCTACCTTTCTGTGTCCTGTCCCTCTTTACCTCCTCCCACTTCAAAAGTTAATATTCTCCGGGTTTCATTTTCATGCATCGCTTTACTTTAAATGAAAATATCGACTTGTTTGATAATGGATGAAATAGAAATAAAATCGTCTTTGGTGGAGAGATATCCTCACAGTGTAATGGAGTGGTGAAGATGGAGAATTTCGGTCTTGGAGGGTAAGTGACTGATCACATGGATGGGGGAACGACATCTCCCTATTCAGGTACTCAAAACTTCCTAGAGGTAATTAAGAGTCCATTTATTTAGTTGGGTCGGGTTTCACGGGTTCAACTAAATCTTCAAGGTTGTTTATCATGGTTCGCATTATAGTCTGTATATATATGTCCTCCTTTTGAGTGAGCAGTCATATTCGCCGCACGTGTCTAGTGCAAATCAGATAACATGAAGTAGATTGTTTTGTGCGCATGGTTGGAAAAAACCAGGGAATCTATATATGGGCGAAGTAAAGTGAAATGCAGAAGATATCTCTATAGCTAGAAGGATCTGATCCGATCGATCAGGGATTCCCGCCTGTGACATGTTTGAAAGTGTCCCAAGGGGGTTATATCCAATCCCATAAATAAAGAGAAGTAAAAGAGAGAAGGGCATCTTTAATTTTCTCTGTACGAGAATATGAGAGAGAATACGTAACTATATGTAAAGGCAAGAAGGAAATTCCTAACTAGATATTTTTTGGCGATACCACATAACTATCCTTATGGATCTTTATCGATTAAAGGTTGAACTACAAAATTCGGTTTTAATGTATACATATGTGAGTACCAGGTCCTGTAATTGGGGCTGGGTGAAATTTGTCAAGCGATCAATTACGTAATATCGAGTAGACAATGAAGCCATAGAAGAATATATATATATATGGTGATGATGATGGGCCAGAATTCTCATCTTCTGGAACAGAAATGATACTATTGGATGGACCACACATATATACTTATGAATATTCTGTATAAGTGATCGTTTCTGCTCTTAAAGATATTTGAAAAATTCCACTTGAAAAAGTTTACTTTTATGAACATCATGGATTCTTTGAGCACACAGCCCTCTGGTCAGATCAACCTAAAAGAAATTCAGCATTTTTACATGTGTTCTGTTCACTAACAATTGATTGGAAAAGTTCGGGCATCAATATCTTCATGTTCTTTTCCCTTCACCATGATTAATTCCGGGAGAGAATATCTCGTGGGAGTGTCACAGTTTACAATCCCCTTGGACTTGCAGAATTCTTGTTTCAAGCTGCGATATATATAAATATATATATATATATATGTTTGGATGATATTTTGCAGCAGGGACGGATACGGCTTGGAAACATGGAGGGAGAAGATATTTATAAGCGGGAACTAGATTGGGGAATTAAAATACAAATGAGGTTAGGACCATAACTAGAAACTTTAATGAAAAGAACTGATAAGATTACATTGCTACCATAACGCAATGTTTGAATTGAGGGCTTGGGAGGGTTTTTAGGGGGGACGACAGCTCTCGTCATAGCTACCTCAAGCATGATGGAATATCAAAGCTAATTAAGAAATATCAGACATGGAAAATACATCATCTGCTTCAAGAACCTTGAATCAGCATTTGCCATCAAGCGAAGGCTGAGCAGATCAAGAGGTTGCCTATCCCAGCTAGTGATATCTTTCGACGTGGCGATTCAATATTAAACTCATCCTAGATTTATATTCTTTGCACACTCCTAGTAGAAGCCATTGCTTGTCAGTAGATCGAGGGGTAACTTTCACTAGTTTGGCCGGGAAGTGCTTGAGAGGGATGGATTTGCCCTGTAAATATCCGCACTGCCACTTCTACTTCTGAAGATTCTTGATGGGACCACAAGTCAGCTGTCAATTAGTTGCCAAGTTCATCAAAAGTTATAAGAGTAAGAAATAAATCTAAATAAAGGGGCACATAAGTCTCACTAGCGATGATCCAATCTAGGACTTCTTAGTTCCGAGTCAACGTCTTATGCCACTGCATGCATTAAGACCCCTTCTTTTGAAATGAGATCTTATTTTGAATTAGCCTAAACTATGGATTTCCATATAACTATCCTTTTTTTCGGTGATCTAGGACCGTACCCTCCGTATAACTATCCTTTATGATGACAATGTAAGCGAGGCTCATGAGAAAAAGGGGAGACATTACCGGCAAGAATTGATCCTAAAATCTCTTATTATCAAGAGTGAACGTTATTGCAATATATCTTGTTTCTCAGATAGAGGCTTTCGACCACCTTGACATCGGTCGCGATCATCTTGGTCTAACCACCCAAGTTCGAATCAAGCTAGTCTGGCGACCAAGTCAGTCACAACCTAGTATGCCTCAACGTTGGACCAAATAGGCCTGTATCTAGATATGGCCTGTCAGCATCTGACTCTCATGGGCGGAACGACGACGTTGTGATATTTTGATTATGCAAGGGGATTTTGGTAATTCATTGTTCCATTCGACATATTATATAAGGAAACCATAATCAAAATTTTGATTTCCAATTTCCATTTCTGGTCTTGTATAGAAAATAGAAGTATTCTTCTCTTTTAAATATTATGCCTAGTCATGCAATTGGGCCTCGCCCCCCTAATTCACCCAAAACATAAATATTATGCCTTGTCAACTATATGTATTGTTCAGAAAGGAGACGCAGTACATTGACAAATGTCATCATATAGGAATCAAGAGGTTTCAGTTTTGATTTCATCAATGGAATTATCTGTATCTTTTTATTTAAATTTTTATCTCCTTGTACCAGGGTGTAGTATAGTAACACATGTATTTGACTGTTGATTTAAATGTCGTAGGTTCGATACTTAATGGGACTACCCATACCTATCTATTAATTATTTATAATTTCTCTTTTATTATACTAGTCATTGGTTCTTTTTTGTAATCGAAAAAAATTAATATTTGATGCATATAGGAATGCAATTTTCGAAAGAGTTGTTTCACAGCTACCAATTCAAGCTATAAGTTATGATTGTACCTCCAATATATTCTTAATTAATAACGGAATATCTTATATTAATTTACTATGTTAATTTTTTCGCATTCTTCTTCTATCAACTAAACTCCATATTGGTCAAACGCGAAATTATTCTAACCATGTTCAGAGCAAATTATCAGGATATTCTATGAAGTACTTTAATTTCGAGTATGTAGGGTAAATTTCAAAGGTACCTTATAGTTTTGTAATGTGCCAGTCACATCGTCTCTTTTCAAAATAAAACACTTAATTACCACCTCTACTTTTGCTTATATGGCAGATCACTTGGCGCCAAGTTGGGTCTTTAATCTGACATCGCACCTATAATATTACTATCTTTTATTTGAGTAAGTTACTGATAGTTGAGCAAATGACAATAACTTGATTGAATTACGTATCAAATGACAATACTTTGATTATTGTTACCTGATTGTATTGAATAAACTTTTTTTTTTGCTAACCCGGGATGTTCAAGGTTCGCCCGACTAATTCCCGGGGCTTCATGAACCCCCAGCGGCTCACGGAACAGGTAATTACGCCAAATGCGCTCCGGTGGCATCAAGAGAATTTGAACCCGGGTCTCGGTGTAAACTTAAATGCACATTAACCACTGGGCCAAACCCCTTGAGATTTATTAAATAAACTTCTTCATTGAAAGTAAGTGCATCTCTTTCGAATTATTATAGCATAAAATACGTACTGATGCTACGCACCATTTACCATATCTTTTTTCTTGCTCTTTAAAAATATCTACAGAAATATTATTATTTTTATAGTTTTTAATACAAGACGTGTGCTAGTGCCATGAATGGCGTGCTTTTTTTTTTGGTTTCCTTTCTAAATTATTAAAGAAATAAAATTTACTTTTGTAAAGATTAATAAATAAAATTAATTGAAAATTAAAGAAAAGAGATGGTGAGATGAGATAGAAAAGGAAGAACGAGAGTAACCGTGGGAGGGGAGAGAGAGAATAGGAAGTGAAAAGGTGGTTAATGTGTTTGGTTTTAAAGTTGGATTGAGTTGAGTTTTGGTTTTAATTGGTTTGTAATGATTGTATTATTGAATTATGAGAAAAAGAGTAAAAAAGTAATGAATAGTTGATAAAAAGTAATAATTCTATTGTTGAATTATGAAAAAAATAATAAATAGTTGAAATAATTTAATATTAAAAATTAAATTAAATGATAAAAAAATTTTAAAAATAGAAAAAGTAATAATTGTATTGTTGAATTGACGATAAGTAGAGTTGAGTATAGTTGAAAATTTTTTTGAAACCAAACATACCTCAACAATTAACATTACTAATTTATCCCATCTTTTTTCATAATTTGATAATTGTTGTTAATAGAGTTATTTTTTTTATAGACAAAACTGGAAAGGGAATGTTACCTTATTTTCGTTCTTTTCTTCTTCTTTTTTCCTGAATATTTTTCTTCTTCTCTTTTGTAATATAGATGAATGCATATCAGGTGACAGAACTGATTTAAAGCAGAGAAAAAGGGGAGAAATTAGTTTTACTCACGGGTAGGAGAAAGAGGAAGAGAGAGAGGGTGGAACAAAAAGATTGTGGAAAATATGGGATATTTTATTAAAGAATATAATAGAATTGATAATTTTAGTCACAATTTTCTCTTGATCCACTGATTCTTAATTGTTTTTAATCTTATTTTTCAATCGGTATTTTTAGAAATCGAATATTGCACCAATTGGTTTTCTTCTCCATTTGTAAAGTATAGATAATAAATGAGTCGCATAGAATTTATTTGAAAACTTTTTCAAATAATTTTGGTTGAAGTAAATTTTTAAAAATTAAAATTAATGATTATGTCTTAGAGGGAAGGGGGGGAGAGTAGTATCGGGTAGAAAAATTAGGGAACGATAAAGAAAATGTGCTCATGGCTGTGCGAGAGTTTCTTTCACGTCTTCTTACAAATTTGTGTCAAAGTCTTTCTTTCTCTTTCTTTGAGTATATGCAAATATATATATATATATATATATATAACATATAGGGTGAAAAATTAAAATGGAACACTTAAAGAGGGGGAAAGTATCATCGAATTTTAAAATGTAATGGACGACAAGGATTAATGAAAATTTTATTGTACCAATAAGACATCGCGTCCCCCGCCTTAATTAGCACTCGTTGAACAATCCGATGACCAGGGATCGATGAGGGGGACGTCCTAAGGTTACATATACAGGCCATCTCGTAATGTTCTATAAATTCTATAAATCCAACTCACTTATTTCTTTATTTTTTTTACGATAGGTTATTTCTTTATTTATTTTACAAGTGAGATCGTGTGGATCTTACTACATATTGGATATTTACGGGGTTTGCCCACTTTCGGTATGATAATGGACCGGCTTGTCATTATTTGCTCTCCGATTGCTGACTCCTACACCTCCTCCGGCACCGGCACCGGCACCTCCTCCTACACCTCCACCTACACCAACACCACCTCCCACAGAGACGCCAACACCGGCTCCGGCTCCAACTCCAGCTCCAGCTCCAGCTCCACCACCGGCCCCAACACTCGCACCACCTCCAGCCCCAGCACCACCTCCAACAGTCGCACCTCCTCCACCACCAGCGCCGCCACCTGCTCCGCCTCCAACTCCAGCACCAGCACCACCGCCTGCCCCGCCTCTTACCCCTGCACCAACTCCACCACCGGCACCGGCACCTACTCCGGCTCCAGCACCACCTCCAGCACCTGCACCGACGCCACCTCCAGCGCCGCCGCCTACCCCAGCTCCACCGCCAGCACCGACACCCGCACCACCGCCAACCCCAGCACCACCTCCAACAGCCGCACCTCCTCCACCCCTAGCGCCAACACCCGCTCCGCCTCCAACTCCAGCACTAGCACCACCGCCTGCCCCACCTCTTACACCTCCACCAACTCCACCACCGGCACCTACTCCGGCTCCAGCACCACCTCCAGCACCTGCACCAACGCCACCTCCAGCGCCGCCGCTTACCCCAGCTCCAATACCTCCACCGACTCTAGCACCACCCCCAACGCCTACACCAGCACCGCCACCTCCCCCACCACCAGCACCGCCACCACCACCTGTACCTACACCAACTCCACCTCCAACACCTACGCCAGCACCGGCACCACCTCCAACCCCAGCACCGGCACTACCTCTACCTCCACCACTTGCTCCAGCACCACCACCACCACCTACTCCAGCACCACCACCAACTCCACCTCTGACACCTACACCGACACCAGCACCGCCTCCAATGCCAGCTCCACCTCCAGCTCCACCTCCAACCCCTGCACCAGCACCACCTCCTGCAACTCCGCCACCTTCTCCTCCACCTCTACCTCCACCACCTGACCCAGCACCACCACCAACACCGCCACTAACTCCACCTCCAATGCCTACACCAACCCCAACACCACCTCCAATCCCGGCACCAGCTCCACCTCTTGTAGCTCCACCACCTCCTCCTCCACCTCCACCGCTGCCTCCACCACCACTGCTGCCACCCACACCGGCACTACCTCCCCCGCCTACTCCTATACCAACACCACCCCCGCCATGTCCGCCGCCAAAGCAACTAGCCGTGCTACCCTCAGTACGAATCTCTCGACCATCTTTCGTGTATCCACAAACTCTAACATCCCCTCCCGAATGACTACTCTTGCCAACTGAAACCGCTTCTTTTTCTATCCATCTTGCTTCTATTATTCCCACAAGAACCGCACATACGATCAATAATACTGCTGCAATCCGGACTCTCATAGGATGGTTTCTTGAAAACTGCCCCATACTGCCTCACTTAGTATGGTGATAGTGTGATTAATGTCACTGAACGTCAATGCTGAACCGATCGAATGCATGGAAGGGAATTTATAGGGAAAGATTGGGAAGAGCAATAATTGCGATGTTGATTCACCAGGCACTCCCAATTGCTTCTCTGGCCACAATAGATTTTATGCTTCTTGAAAAATCAAAACGTGGCGATGAACCAAGGAAGTTATTTGTATTCTTCTTTCCTCCCCATTAAGTGGGGCAAAAAGTTTAGTGCATTTCCTGATCAGGAAATCTAGATCTCACCAAGAGTTGCATATTTGTCCAGTCGCAAGTGCCCGAGAAGGGCTTAATGGACGATATACTACGTGCCCTAATTAGATGTTTAGTAAGAGGGGGGAAAAAAGGTAACGACAGTTGGGAATTAGCTGGGGTTTTGGCCCAAGGTTCGGGTTATGTATTGACTAGTTGTGATAAGGTAAAATTTTCAATTATAAAGAGGTCCGTGAATCCAATATAATGAAATAAAAATTTCAATATCTAATAAATGAATATACATAGTATCATCATGAGTTTTGAACTTGCAATCTCTTGATTGACAGGTAAGAGTGTGACCTACTATACTAATTTCTTCTTTCATCGTCGCATAGTAAATTAGTTGCTCTGCATGACACGCATGCATGCAAGGAAGATAAGAAGACGTTCCAATTTTAGAAGTACATCATTTTATTTTTTTGGTAAATTAAGTACATTCTATTTCCCTTTGCTTTTTATTATTTTGGTAAAGAAGTTGACAACGTGCGCTTCCTGCTGTAAACTTTACATATAGTATATAAAAATTTGATATTCACTAAAAGCATAGCCAACGCGAGATTAGATGTTCAAGTAATAGTCACTATCAGCCAATAGATGGGACAACTCGTGAATTCACTTGAAGAGGACAAAACAAAATGTCTGTGATGTAGGAATTAAACATATTCTTTTGGAAAACACCCCCAACCAGCCAATGCAATTTATTTTCGATACTACAAGAGAGTGTCTATGCCGATATTAAAGAAAGTCAAATGTCGGGACAGACAACGAGAGATCTGACTTCATATCGTTATGGATATTACTTAATTAATGAGTAATGGCTAGCTAGCTACCATCTCATTTTTTATTAACGTGTCAATATATTGGTAAGTGTGAATGTAGAACCCAAATGCTGGTTGATCAGCTCACGGAATTTCTGTTAAATATGCTCCACAATCTACATTAGCTACCGCCCTCCACTAGACATATTTGTGCAGGTGGAATTCCACACGTTAAATTGCCCAGAGAAAGAGAATCCCTTTTAAGGTCAAATACTAGTTGTAGCATACTGGGTATATGTATCTGAGGTACATATTATCTGACGCGGTGTAACTGGTAAACATTTAATATTGTACTCTCCCCGTTTATGTAATTACATACCAATTTGCCATTACTCATTAATCGATTACGCATATCACGTGTTACGACATATGAAAATCCTTTGCTCTCGACTTTCAGCTATCAATTGTCAGCAAGTTCGAGTTTAATAGCTATTGAAATCCTGGTATCAGTGGCCAGAGCTCAAGTAGAACATATAGGTAGAAGACAATAATTAAAAATAAAAATAAAAATAAAACGTAGGAGAGGATACTATATTCAGAAACTATACAGCTCAACCGCATCTCTACTATAATCATATCAGTAAGTCGCGTCCGGCTGGATTCTCATTGTGTGTCAATTCCATTTTTGGTGCATAACCTTTTTTGGACTTGGGTACACACAAACATATATATATATATAATATGAAAATTCTGGTGACTTCTTCCTAGTTTATAGTGGAGAGGAGAGAAAACTTTCTACGTAATGAGAGAACCTAGTTTAGCACATCCACTTGTACGCGAAAATTAGATAAAGCAATATACGTGTCTATATATATATATCTATGGATATATAATGCATGTCCACGCAATCGTCGGCCAGTGGGGGGCGGTCTAAGAGATTTTGGGGGCTAAGATTTTTAATAAAAGGCATTTTATTTAAATAATAAAACTACCCGAAATCCTGTCCCCAGCAATGTACATTATCGATTGTTGCATGCGTGATTCGTACTCAAATTAATGTTGTTGTTCCCTGGAACTGTTATAAATTTACTAAATGTACGCTGGAGCTGATTATTAAAGTGCTTGGTCTTGAAAAATTACATTTTCATATTTATATCTGAATTTCTCTACAATAATTTGTCTTTCCATGTCATTCTTTAAGTTTTTTTATTTACATTTGTTATACAAGGAAAATTGTTTTTATCAACTCAAATTAGTGTTTATCATTCAAGACCGATCGTGAATGGCCTAATTTTGACTTGATCAAGAAAGTGGCTTAATAAAAGAGTGTGCAGGCATATATGATCTTATTTTTACATGCAATCTATGCATAATCAACTAGATTTTTTTATTCACTAAAAATTATGAATAGATTCGTTAATCAAGGTCAAGATTAATTTGATATACTTAATCACTATTTTATATTTAGAAACATAACTTTTATTTAATTTATATGTTCAGTTTTAACTATTTAACTACATTAAAGGCTTAATTATTTTATCAAATTAGATTTTATTATTTTATTTTCAATATTGTTGATGATAGTTTTTTTTATATATGTTAAACAATGAATTATTTTTAATAAAATATGTTAATTGTAGGTGTCCTTCATCGTCGCCATCTAAATTAAAGTTTGTTCTATTCTATTTTCATACTATAATTTTTAACTTTAACTTAAATGTATACACACACACACATATATAATATGGGAAAACACTTTCCCTCCGACTGCTTTGGGAGAAAAATCCTCCGATGCATCCTTTTCAATAAAAGCCATTGCTGTCTGCTTTATTTACGAGAGGGTCATTCGCCTCTATTCGGCTGTTCCGAATTCGGCAGACTTTAGCACTGCTCTTACTTACGCATCAATTTATTATATCTGTGGATCGTATGAGTAGCATTTGCGGCAATCGCTAACGCTGTATTGTCTTACACCAATTAGGCTCTTGTTTTTCATTTTCTTTTTTGTTGATTCGGCAGACTATCATGCGGCATATATGAAGAAGTCATAAATTACTTTCCCAATAACCACGAAATATTCATCGATCAAAATTACACGACTTCATGCAAATATTCTTCCTCACGAGGAGCAATATGAAAAATACCTGAGAGATTTTTTACGTATATCAATCATGGTGGACCACTAAGTTGATGGAGAAATGTTTTAATAAGAATTCACTTAGCCAATGCACAGTCGGGTTTGTACCAGTAACTGAGCTCGTTCATGTTGCCATCTAGCTATCTTCTAGGTGAAAATATCAGACCATTTGTTTGGGTGTGTATCTTGGCTAGATGGATGATTCTACAATAGCTTGGGTACGGCATGCTCGGGAAAAGTGTATTGATCACTATACGATTGAACTTATTATAAGAGATTCTCGATTGCGTGTTGAAGTTCTTAAGCTATGTATTTCTTTATGTATACATGTGGAAGATGGTGAATTGGGACGTTGGTTCGTATGATGTTTAACTTCACTTGATTTATATAAGTAGAATGGTTGGTTCGCATATGATGTTTAACTCCACTTGGTTAGTATATGTAGAATGGATCCCTTTTAATTAATGATAAAGCAATAGTAAGATTTTTCACGTTATTGGTTAACATTTATGCGAAAAGAATAAAATAAGCAATTTTTTTAGTTCACACTAAGGCTTCATAAGACTCTTACATTTAACAAGTGTTTTATCCGTGCATTGCACGGAATTTTTACATAAGTTATTAATTAAAATAAATAAAGCTAATTGTATTTTTAATATCAATATGTAATTTTTATGTTTGATTATATGTCTCATAATTCGATTTATTCTCTTTTTAACATCATTTTCTTTATATATTTGTAATGAAGATACATACATGATTGAATACAAATATTTCAGATAAAAATACATCATACTATATATTGGTAATGGTTTGATAATGCTTATAACATAATCAATTGCGACACATTAATTATGTAATATATGTGCATTGTTGCTTATTTTTTAAACTTAAATGAATTTTTTGCATGAGGTTTCGATTGGATTGGTATTCTCTTGAATTTTTCTAATTTTTTGGACTTTTTTTTTCCAATCTCAGTTTTTTTAATCTCCCAGTATATTTAACTTAACTTCATTTAAAACTATATAAATATAATAAAATAGAGAGAGCTTTTATCTTAATTATTACAAAGTTTTTTTATAATTACCTTGGTAATACTTTTTAAACATATGAAAAAATCTCTTCTACCATGATTCACTTGATATAAGTGTAACATAGGTATATATTTTATATATTGTATACGTATTTTACCTAGACAACCCACTTTTTAAATAAGATTGATATACATGCATATAATAAATCATATAATTCATTAAATTAATTAGCATATCAAATATTTTTAGGATCAAGTGTTTGACTATTTCTATTTTAAAAGGTTAATATTTTCAGGATCAAGTGTCTTAAATACAATGTTTTGCTTTTTCAATCAATTAATTGGGCAAATTATACTTTTGAGGCCACACAAATTGTAATTTTTTATGATTTATCCATTTAGTCGTTTAAATATAACCCATTATAAATATTGCGTGCATTTTTTAGTCAGATGTTTTGAATATTCCAAATTATAATTATATAAGTGACTATATTAAATTTTCTTAATTAATCAATTTATAAAGAATATATATATATATATATATATATCTATCGTTAAGGTCATAAATTCCTTTTTTTGTTTCATAATATATGGGGGCGAAAACTAGCGAATCAGAAATTTAGGGGCAGAGAAGCAATTAATCTTGGGGCAAACTTCTTCAACAACGATGAATGAGTTTTCTTTCGACGCTCTTGATTCAATGAGAGTTGCATTATAAGACAACAAAAGATAAGATTAAAACATAGAATTACATAAGAATTAATCTATAGCTCTATCCTTTTTTAAGGTGAATACATACGCATAATCCTTTTATTTCGACAATGCAAATATAAATATGCAAATATTTATGTTTTATATTTTGCATACGATATGGGGCTGAGCCCAAAAGAAAAAACAAGGGCAAAATAGGGATATTGTTCTTTCTCATGTTTCTCTCTAATTAAGCTCCATGATCAGTCAAAGATTAGACCGAATTTGGAACGGTAGCTTTCTTGTCACCAAATTCACCACCCTCTCCTCCTTCCTCGCCTCCCCCTATACCGCCGCCGACGTCGACACCACCACCGGCTCCGACACCACCGCCAACACCAACATCACGACCACCACCACCACCACCAATCCCACCTCCTACACCCCCGCCAATTCCACCGCCGCCTCTAGCACCTCCCCCGCCTCTTCCCCCACCTTCGCCTCCACTCCTACCAAATCCACCTCCTGAACCGCCACCTCCACCCCCTCCGCCTCGTCCCCCACCTCCGCCTCTTCCTCCACCGCCGCCTCCAACACCTCCACCAGCTCCTGCACCTCCACCAATACCTCCTCCAACACCTTCTCCGATATCTCCACCAATACCCCCTCCAACACCTCCCCCTATTCCACCTCCAATGTCGCCACCTGCACCACCTCCAGCACCACCACCGCCTCTTCCACCTCCTCCGCCTCTTCCACCACCTCCGCCTCCACCCCTACCAAATCCACCTCCTGAACTGCCACCTCCACCCCCTCCGCCTCGTCCCCCACCTCCGCCTCTTCCTCCACCGCCGCCTCCAGCACCTCCACCAGCTCCTGCACCTCCACCAATACCTCCTCCAACACCTTCTCCGATATCTCCACCAATACCCCCTCCAACACCTCCCCCTATTCCACCTCCAATGTCGCCACCTGCACCACCTCCAGCACCACCACCGCCTCTTCCACCTCCTCCGCCTCTTCCACCACCTCCGCCTCCACCCCTACCAAATCCACCTCCTGAACCGCCACCTCCACCCCCTCCGCCTCGTCCCCCACCTCCGCCTCTTCCTCCACCGCCGCCTCCAGCACCTCCACCAGCTCCTGCACCTCCACCAATACCTCCTCCAACACCTTCTCCGATACCTCCACCAATACCCCCTCCAACACCTCCCCCTATTCCACCTCCAATTTCGCCGCCTGCACCACCTCCAGCACCACCACCGCCTCTTCCACCTCCTCCGCCTCTTCCACCACCTCCGCCTCCACCCCTACCACCCCCACCTCCAGAACCTCCACCTCTGCCTCCTCCACCTGCACCCCCACCTCCACCAGCACCACCTCCGATACCTTCGCCGATTCCACCCCCAAATCCACCTCCTCCACCTTCGCCACGACCACCGTATCCGCCTCCAAAACCACCACTACCATAATCACCTGAAAAGCAGCCGCCGCTCTCCTTATGAACCACTTGCCCGTCTCCCAAGCTTTCACACAGTACAGCATCCCCTCTCACGCTCTTTCTATCGTTGTCAACGAACACGGCCTCCTTGTCGATCCACCGCCCATCTGCTATCCCCACAAGCACCACATTCGTGATCATTAGGCCCACAAGAACTCCCAAGGGACGACCATTAATTCCCAGAAACGTCCCCATAATATTGACCTCTCTTTCACCTTGTGAGCGATATTCTACGTAAATCTAGCAGGAACGCAAGTGTAACAATGCTAGATTGAATGCATAGAGAGCATGTATGGCATGTGGTATTTATAAGAAAAGATTGGGAAGATTGCGATAGCGTTCATTCTGACCGACCCATGCAACTTTTTTAATGGCCTAAGTGGATCTTGCAGTTCTTCATCTTCTCCTTATTGCAAAAGTGAACGTGGCAGGGAAATATGAGATTTATCCCAAGTAGTGGGATGAAAAGTTTTAAGTGCATTTGCCAGATCAAGAAATTCATGTCAGATCTCACCTCAACTTGATCTGCCGTCTTTCCAGAAAGTTCAGAACTTGAGAGGACCTTAGTGGACGGTATATATAATACGTGGCCGACGTTGGTGTTTCGACAAATTTGAAGTGGGCAGTGATGAGTTGGGAAGTTGATATATATAAGCTTATAAGGAACAGTAGCTATATGTACATGGAGCTGCATGCAGAGGCAATTAAAACGTTTTCTAGATTCTCGAGCCCCAAGTGCAGGACAAAGATTGGTGGCTTGTGAGTGTTGAAATTTAAGATGGATATACATACAAAGTGGTGATCCGCGGGAAAGCTACAATAATATATATAAGGTTCCATAGGAAACATATAAGTAAATAGATTTATGTGTTGAAATTTGTCTTAGGAGAAAGCTTATGAGTGAATTCGAATTAATTTCAGTCAATAATTTGATAGCACACTTCTTGACGTGACTTCTGAAAACTTGTCCCGAAATAATTAATAAAGGCAAATTTGAAGAACCAACGTGGGTTGATTCAACTAGTTCGATATTTGTTCCGTTTAAGTAAAGTTTCGAGTTCGATTTCTTGTAAATACAAAAAATTCACGCTCAGAAAGCTTTACTCATTCGTAGGTTGACTCAGCTCGACTGGATTAATCGTGGCCCAATTGAATTTTCAAATACCATGATTCACGGAAGGAAAAAAAAAAAGAAGCAAATTTGAAGACTTTATTTTTATATACATATATTACATATATATATATATATATGTGTGTGTGTGTGTGTGTGTGTATGAAGTGCAATCTAGAGGTGGCAAAAAAAGAAAAAAAGAACTGCAATCTAGAGGGTGTGCGGGCGCAATACTGAGCTTTGTTGAGTAAAGTATTGGTAATTAAGCGTCACTCATCTACTGCAGATGAGTGACAATCAAGATTGTTTTTAAGCGAGAATTTTGACTGGTATTATCTTCACGGTGAATATATAACACTAAGCAAATTTTGTTCTAGCCTATTCGATTCCACTTTGTGTATGGCTATTTCATTTTGAGTAATTAACAGTGACTTAGGTACGGGCTCCGACGAACATTTATTCACGGGCCAAGGAGCTTGGACAGACTGTGAAAACACGCATCATGAATTCCAATGCCAAGCCTAAGACATATGCTAATCCCTTTATGGCTACCAAGGACAACATTGATGAAGCATCCTTGAGCTAATTAATTAAGTGGATATCCACACATATTACACAGATGAAAACTCCTAGAGAGATCAGCAAATTGATCGATTAAACTCAAATGTCGAGCATTTGAATTAATCTGGTTCCATGGAAGCAAACGAAAAGCATGAATGAAATATATAGATACTGAACAGTCTAACGCAAAAACTGACTACTTAGAATGAAGGTTCTGTGTGGTAAGATTCGTCCTTGACTTAAAGATTAAGAGCACATTTGTATTCCATATGAAACCTCTTGTACATTTTCATTTCGAAAAAAAAATATTTAGTAAATATTACCCATTCATTGTGAAATATTTTTTTTTATTTATCCCTTGCTAGACCCTAATCCAATACACGTAAGTTGGAGGAAATATCCTTGACATCGGAAAGTTATGATAATAGTAACACCAATAAGCATAGTGGGGTTTTTGCGATCATTTCTCAATGACCAGCACCTCACTATTTTTTTTATTTTTTATTATAAGAAAAGTCTATGGTCCAGTACAAGAACGAATATAATAAAACTAAATAAAAGGGTTCCGCTAATAAGAATCAAACCTCAGACTTCATGATTCCGAATCGCAACTCGTACTACTGCTCCAATTTTCATTTGGAAGCACCGCAATAATTTTAGCAAATTCATTTCTCACTGGGGTTTGCATGTGCAGAAATTTTATTATCCCTAATGTACATACTAGCTCAACCATCTATTGTGTGACGATGGTAATTAACATAAGTTCAGCGACCTTGGGAGGGATATCGAAGAAGCACCGCGCGTGCATGCGGAAAAGGTATGACTAAACTTTAATTAGAAGCATATACACGTGTACGCGGAGAGGAATTCCTCTTGTTTGACCATTAGTATGTGTATGGACATGAATATACCCACTATCTTTACCACATTAATTGTACGTCCTTTTCCAGTATGCAGTTAATAATAGACGTTTTGGAGAAGAACACGATGCAATTAAGACAAAATAGACGTTTTGGTCTCTGAAACATGATGCTCACGGCAAGTTCATCCCCGAAAATTTTTCCTTGTACTATTTGGTCCGGCCGTTTGAAACCTTTGGACCAATTGGTCCTTCCGTTGGAGAAAACGTTGGTCCCTGGGCAGAAGACCTGACCGACGCCGTGAGGACAGAGCCTGCCTTCTTCTCCTCTTCTCTTCTCGGTTTCCCGCTCGAAATTCCCCCAATTCTTCTCTTCTCTTCTCGGTTTCCCTGCCTTCTTCCAATTCAGTGTTGAAATTGCCCCAGCCGGCCGTCGGATTTCTTCCGAGAAGGCCGATTGTTGTGAAGATTTCTTCCGATTGCCCCAGCCGGCCGTGAGAAGCCCGATTGTTGCACATGGGGAGCAGGTGAGTTCAATTCCCTCTAAGAATCCCGATTGTTGCAATGTAATTTCGGTCGATTGTTTAGTTTGGGTGGTTTTGGTTTGTTTTTGGGCTGTTATGATGTTGAAATCGATGTTGCTGTCAATTGCCCTAATCAGCTACAAATTGCCCCAAATCGATCAAACCCTAAATCGCATGGCTGTCGGAGAGTCCGAGCCCTAGCCGTGATCGATTAGCAATGGGAACCTTCTTATTCTCTTCTGCTCACTTTGCTGCTGCTTGATTCCGGATTTGGCTTCAAAGTAATCGAAGAAACAAGCTGCCGCGAGTCCTCAAATCTCACTGCCTTCAATTTCGAGGTAATTTTTGCTATTTCCTTCAATGTGGTTGCCCAATTCTCTGAGTCGAAGAACTCAGCTCAATGTGGTTGCCCAATTCTACCATGTTCAATTCAATGTGTCTATTTAATGCCATGTCATGATCCTGCTCAGTATGTTACTACGAGAACTGATTTTGCAGATCGTCAGGGAGTTCAAGCTCTTTACGGGTTTCCTGATGGACACTGGGAAGTCAAAGTTCCTGAAGAAAAAATGCCACCCAAATTTCCGGAACCCACGATCATCATTAACGTTCCCAAAGATGATAAGCCGTTTGAAGAATGGCTATCCAACGTTGCTGCCTTCAGTGATGCATGGTTGCTTTCTGTGATGACCCACTGTGCTAAAAGTCTCAAGTTTAGCAAGGCTGATAGGTAATAGTTCTCCTATATGTTTGGTTCCCATCTCATCATGTTTGTTGGAGTCAAATCTCCAAGAGAAGACTCGGGTTCATACATTGATCCCATTTCCAAACACTTCTCTTCTTTTGTATAGCTCGTGACGGTGGGCGTTCCATGATATGTAAGAAATGAATGTGATTTGGATTGTACTCCTGTAAAGAGTCGGTATTGTTCTGTAATGCAGGTCTGTTTGGTGGAAGAGTCAAGAGCCCGAGCACTCTTCTAAATTGACTTTCTTGTATATGCTGGACTTCTTAAGTTTTATTTTCTCTTTTCTATGCCATATGTTATGGTCGAAATTTATGGTGCAGGGGATGGCTTTTCAGTATGATAAGCAAGCTTCCAACAGTACTTGAGGTTGTGAAGGAGGTGAAGCCAGCACCAGCAGTCTTGAATAATAGCAGCTGCCATACTGGCCCTAACTCCGAGGTAGGATGAACCTCATGTTCATACGATATGTTTAAAACTTCATTCTCAGAGTAGTTTATTGGAATTAATATCTTCACAAAATGCTAGCAGTTTGAAGCACAAGATATATATTGTATACACTCGTTTTCATTTTCTGAAGCCATTGTCTTCAAATCGATATGAGAACAATGTCCAAACAATGCGATGGGAATGAATGACTGGTTCTTGTTTCTTATTGTTCATCTATATAATGATACACTCTCCTAATGATTTGATTGCAGAATCAAAGAGATTCAGAACCGCACAGCGAGAGCCATCTGGTAGCTGTTCATCTGAAGCCTGAGGATCAGGATAAGTCGGCATTGCAAGAAGAGCACAAAGATGAACCTGGAGGAGATAGATGTGCAATCCCTGGTGGGAATTATATTTGGAGTCTGTCCTGGATCATCTGTAAAGTTTGCAAGAAGTGGGTGCGAATGCAAAAAAATTGAAGATTCATGAGTGCCGAGAGAAGAAAACTCCACCTTGAGATATTATGAGATGATTCTTTTCCTCACGTTGGTAGGAGTATGAATCATGAAGCGAATGGCATTGTCAAGAGATGAGAATTAAATTCTCATTGATGTTTAGCAGTCTCTCCTTTTTTCCTAGTGCGGTTCCAGTAAATTATTTTGACAACTGAAAGGGAGTTATTTTCATTTCATATTTCTCACAGTTGTATCAATGATCAATTTACCGAGATGCATAGCACAAAAATTTCTGCATGAAATTAGCTCTTCGACATGACAATGTTCAGATGGAGCCACGCGAGAGGTGTTTTCCCTTGAAAAGACTTCAAGTTCTACAGTTTCACAACCTGGACTGGAGCGGATGATTGAACTTGTCAGAAGTACAATTCGTTTCTTCTCAGTAAATCTCAGTAAATTATCAGGGGAAACAGTTTATGCTTATTCCACTGGTCGTAAAATTTAACTGACTTTTCTTTTGGTACAAAAACTTGGAGAACATTTGAGAGTCTGGGACACACAAATTGCTAAATATATCGCAGGAATCAATATCAATATATCATATACAAGGTACTAACCCGCGTGATACCGTCGGCCAAATTGTAAAGACATAATTATTTTCATTGAATAGATTCCAACCCAATAGCTAGGTCTAGCGTACTTACAAGCTTTGTCAGATATGAAATGCGCATAAAACCATCACGTATTCTGAAGTTCAGTGGTTTGTTTGTCTCCCTTGCAGGTGGACGTTCAGATCACAGGACTTGGCACCTCGGTTTTCCGTAATGCCACCCCTAAAATCAAAGAGGGAAATCATTATTACCCCCATCTTCTTCGACTCAAAGAATTGGGCAACCACATTGAGCTGAGTTCTTCGACTCAGAGAATTGGGCAACCAAATTGGGCAACCACATTGAAGGAAATAGCGAAAATTACCTCGAAATTGAAAGCAGTGAGATTCGAGGACTCGCGGCAGCTTGTTTCTTCGGTTACTTTGAAGCCAAATTCGGAATCAAGCAGCAGCAAAGTGAGCAGAAGAGAATAAGAAGGTTCCCGTTGCTAATCGATCACGGCTAGGGCTCGGACTCTCCGACAGCCATGCGATTTAGGGTTTGATCGATTTGGGGCAATTTGGAGCTGATTAGGGCAATTGACAGCAACATCGATTTCAACATCATAACAGCCCAAAAACAAACCAAAACCACCCAAACTAAACAATCGGCTGAAATTACATTGCAACAATCGGGATTCTTAGAGGGAATTGAACTCACCTGCTCCCCATGTGCAACAATCGGGCTTCTCATGGCCGGCTGGGGCAATCGGAAGAAATCTTCACAACAATCGGCCTTCTCGGAAGAAATCCGACGGTTGGCTGGGGCAATTTCAACACTGAATCGGAAGAAAGCAGGGAAACCGAGAAGAGAAGAGAAGAATTGGGGGAATTTCGAGCGGGAAACCGAGAAGAGAAGAGGAGAAAAAGGCAGGCTTTGTCCTCACAGCGTCGATCAGGTCTTCTGCCCAGGGACCAACGTTTTCTCCAACGGAAGGACCAATTGGTCCAAAGGTTTCAAACGGCCGGACCAAATAGTATAGGGAAAAACTTTCGGGGATGAACTTGCCGTGAGCATTATGTTTCAGGGACCAAAACGTCTATTTTGTCTTAATTGTATGTCCTTTTCCAGTATGCAGTTAATAATAATTTATTTAACAAGAACACATTTTCCTTTTAAAAATTTGAAGGGAAAGAAAAAAAACTAGGAGACATGAAGAAATAAATAAAAAGATGGAATGAAATGAAACAACGAAAAAGTTTATTGTAATTATATCACGAATTTTTTTTCCACTCTAGCATAGTAAATCGAACATGGAACTCGTCATGAGCTTCAACAGGAGAACGGTCGCTATTACTTTTGACAATTAATTTTTGTTGATCCATCAAAGTGGGTCGCCAAAAGTCCCATGGAGTGGGTTTGGGGCGACCCAAAAACTTGGGTCATTCAATATAGGATTTTGGCCGACCCTTTTTGATATGTTAGGAAAAAATGATGGTCATAGGCTAGTCTATGCAGACCCACAAAAATGGGGTCGGCATAGGCATGATTCTTGGTGATTCATTATTTAAGGTCAGCACAAGTTAGTAGTTCTAAGTCGGGTCTATTCCGACTCTTACGAATGAGTCGTTCCATGTCATACTTTAGCCGACCTTTACAAAAGAGTCAGCAAAAAAGGTCGCCTCAGCCCTACGTATGCAGACCCTTTCGTAATGTGTCGAAACAGGCAATGCCTAGGGCGACCCATCGGTAACATCAGAGTAAAGGTCGCCAAAAGTCTCCCTCTCTCTCGACCTTACTGGACACATGTACATGGGGTGACCCTTTTATAGTCGAGAAAAGCCTATTCCATTTCACATGTTTTGTATTCAAAACTACTAGTACGCTAGTAACATGCTTCCAGTAGGAGCAAAGAACAAAAAGGGAAATTGAAGGGTCCTCAAACATTACATAGGTGCAGTTTGTTCCAACCCAAAAGAAAAGATCACATCAAACAAGACTTTACTAAATCGACTTAGTGAAATTCCCTATTTTGTTTCTTAGAAAGAGAAATGCTCCTTCAGGCTCAAGATTGATCTTTGATAATGTGTCAGATCACACCCATATCAATCGACCCAAATTTTTTGGTTGGCCAAGCAAGGTCTATGACGACCCATAATGGGTCGGCCTTGACATGTCAAAGTCAATCCATCTTTTTTGGGTTGGACAAACAACCCCTATGCTGACTCTTACATATGGGTAGCCAAAAACCAAACAGTAAGTGCTAAAATGGAAATTTCAAAATTTTAAATTTGAGAATTTTAAATTTGGAAGTAATATAAGTGTGATGCTCTCTATATCTCCCTCCCTTTTGTTTATGTTTTTCTCTATCTTTCTTTGCCTCTACCTTTGCTTCCTGCAACACGACGAACCTCTGCGCCTCAGCTGCCTTCAGTATCCTCTTACTCGATCCTAGCTCCTCTGTGACCTAGTTCTTCGTCTTAGCCCAACACTACTCAGAAAATGTGTTTCCCTTTTGACGTCTTAGGCCTGCTAACGTTAATCGATTGACGTCAATGAGCTCAGCTTGTCTTCCTCCTCAACTAGTACTGCAGCGGCTAGACATCACCTCCTCCATAAGATCTCTTGTTGTCATTTACATTCTTGTCGCCCTCATCTGCATCCTCTTCTCTACTACCACAAGTCCAATGTCTACTTGAAGATCAACCAGGGCCTTGCACTCTTCATGGCGGCCTTTCTTATCATCCCCATCATGGAAGCAGCATGCATAAAGGGCTGGTTCAAGTTGTTTTAAGTGGTTTGCTGCTTCACTATTTCTTCTTCAATTTTTCAAATTACTCAATTTTCTGGATTTAGGGTTTACTGTTGTAGCTTCAATTTCAACCTTTATTCTATGGTATGACTATTATTTGGTAAAACTTTCTGGTGAATATAGTTAGGTCAACAACATGTTTCAAGGCTGAATTATTGAGGTTAATTAGATAAGTTCGTAAGGCATTTAGACGTTCTTTGATTCCATGTGATTTCATTTGCTCAGTACTAGTTGTTCATGATTTTATTTTGATTTTTGCAGTCGGATGTAGATGGGGAGTTTGTGGTGATACTTAAATGCATGTTCTTGAGAATTTATTCACAGGAAAGGGAAGATGAGGAACAAACATTGAAGGAGAACATGTTTTGGTTGCAAAGCTTCGGAGACAAAGGACAAGAATGGAGTGAAGAAGAAAATTCAAAGAGAACAAGAACTACATGTAAATTTGTTTCACATGTATTTGGCTTTGTGAGGTCTTGTAACCATAGCATTCATAAATTATTTTGTAATGATTTTGGGCATAATTATTCAGGTTGTCAATTGATTCTTGTGCATATATATTTTTTATATCGCAATTTATAGCACAACTTGTTGATAGAATCTAAATGCTAATGTGCATTCACGTATATTGATAACAAGCTAATAACATGCTAATAACATGCTAATAACATGCTAATAACATGCTGATAGTGACACCCATTATTTATGCTCGTGAACTGGCAACGAGCTATTAGTGTTCATGTATCATGCCTGGGCGGACCCTTCGAAGGTCAGCCAAGACATGGATCTCACAACCTAAAACATTGGATTGCCCCAAGTAAGGCTCTCTTGACCCAAATTGAGTCGGTCCATGTTTGCTTTGGGCGACCCAAAATTTTGGGTCAACCTTAATAATGATTTTGCCGACCCAAATTGGGTCGGCTCAAGTTTCCCTTGGGCGACACAAAATATTGGGTTGTCTCAAGACAGTGCATAGACCGACTATCACCTTAGCTGACCCGTCGTTATGAGTTGCTTTTGGTCAGGTCTATAATGATCCATTTGAAAATGGATCACTGAGTTTATTACAACTGTACTTCAAGCGACCCCTTTTAATAGGCCGGGAGATAGGTGATCAAACTTATGACGACCCAAAAGTGGGTCGGTCTAGATACTCTTATGGGTCGCCCCAGGTACATTCTCTTGTAGTGGGTGATGAACGCATGCCCAACTCCAGGATCTGCTTCAAAAGACCGAATCGTGGGGGGATTATCTTTATAGCAATCAACACGTCTTGCTACAATATATATAGTTAGATTGCAAGGAGAGCCCAGAACTTCCCCGCATAGTTCTGTCAAGTAATCTCGGAATGCCTCCTCAAATTTGCGAAATAGTCTCAATCAATTTTAATATATAAAAAAATGGAAGGAAAATACGTTATGTAATTCAAATTATGAAATCTTTACGTCGAATCGGCCTTTCAATAATTCCAGTTCAATAAATTTTTACAATATCTGTCAAGAAAAATTTACCGGCTTCAAAAAGTTCTTCTTAATTATTGAAAGAAAACTTTTAATTTTAAGATAAATCATTATATGAAAAAATTATTATTAGAAATTAAGAGAAATTAAAAAAAAATTCTCAAATATTTGAAATTTTTTATTAATTTCTCTTAATTTCTAATAATAATTTTTTCATATAATGATTTATCTTAAAAATTAAAAGTTTTCTTTCAATAATTAAAAAGAACTTTTTGAAGCCGGTAAATTTTTTAATTTAATTTAATGTACCAAATATCCTATTAATACAAAACATAAAAATTCATTAATTTAATTCTCTTTGTATTCATTGCCGTTCTTTTATCACCATAACTCCTGCATAATGTCTCTCTCATAATTTATAATTGTTATTGTATCTATTTGATCAAATATATAGTTTTAAACATTTTTTTTCAATTTAAATTCATTTATATATATTATACATGTTAATAATCTTATTTTGGTATCAAGTACAAAGTGAGCAAAGATTTAGTCTTTTTTTTTTTTTGCCCCCCGGTGAATTAGCAAAGATATTTGTACATGGACTTTGACCGCGGCAAAGCAGTGATTTATTTATGGACTTAAAATTCAAAACCGAGAAATCCTCAATAATTTTTTATTGGATTTATTGTTATTCAGCAACATCGTCGGATTTTTCCGATCTTAGCATGGCTCAGTCATATAACGAACAACATGAAGGCTCACAAGAGTCATATAACCAACAATCTGTCCAGATTTCGTCGACACAACACAGTTTATCTATAAACTGTTAACGGCTTAAGGCGGCTTAACTATATTAATTCCGCGAAACCTTAGGAGTGCAGCTCGAGACAGCTTAGATGCATCGAGGGCATGCTGAGCCCCCCCTGCAAACTTGAGATAGCCAAAGAGCCATCAACTTTTTTCCTGAGCTTTTCGTAATTATTTTTCACCTAATGCCCAATTGCCTCGGACTAAAAAAACTGATTCAAGAAATTCCCCCCTTTTTTTCTAAATTTTCTTTTCCTGAAAAATAAGCAAGAAACTCCCTTATTTTTCGATAAGTTAAAAAGTGAAGGTCGACCATCGACCTTCACTTTTTAACTTATCGAACATGAAAATCCCCATCTCGCTACTTGTCCAAGAAAGAATCATTCATACAACTTCAATCCGAGCCTTAAGGATTCCATCGAACGTTTAGTTCGGTAGATCATGTCCATAACACAAAAACCATCATTTACAAGGGCAGGCCACTATAAACAAGGTTAAAACACAAAGCAACGATCAAGATGGATTACAAACAACTACTACAAGGGGAGTGTCTGAAGGTTGGAGATCTGGTCGGGAGTCACCCTCTCGATCATGTTTGGGTGACCCCGATCGTCCTGAAGGACGAGAACTTTCAGGGTTCCAGACTCCCTCAACCACGCTGCCACTACAGAACCGCTCGATATGAATCTACCTAGGTTGCACTTTGCCAAGCGGAATGGTGCCCCCATTCCAGTTAAGAGCGCCTCCACAGCTCGTTTGAGGGCCCCATCCCCGACCACCTTGCTGTGTTTGCCCCACCCAGTCAAAATGCTGACAAACACAAAAAACGATGTTGGAGATTTTGCCCTTCCGATCATGACAGACAAGAAGATAAGTTTTCATGTATGCAGGTTCTGTTTCGAAGCAGTTCCAGCTTTTCGGTTTTCTTGAGGGAAAAATTCATCTGAATTCATTTTCTCACGCATCCATCAACAAATGTGTCGTTGGAAAAATAATTAAAACATAAACAGAGAACAGGGGAAATTCCTAGGCCCTGTTTACTTTGAGAAAATGTTGGAAAATTTTCTTAAAAAAAATGAAAAACTGAAAAATATGTATTCACCTACTTAAAATGAAGATCAGTTTCTTAGGAAAACAGAATTTTCTAATTCCCCAAATTCAAAGCAATTTAGAGAAGTACTTTTGACAGTTATCCGATTTCTGCTCTTTAATTGAAAGGTTCTTTTATCAATTTTTTTCGTTTTTAATTATAACAATTCCTGTAAACCGAAAAAATATATATATCAATTCCCCTCCCTTCAATTGGAAAGTTTCCAATCGTGGTTAAATATTAAATATAAGTTTGAAAATTCTCAATTTTGAATTTTTAAACATAATTTCTCAATTTTCTTTAGAGAAATAAATTTAGAAAAGGAGAAGAAAAGTGGGGGGGAAATGATAAAGACTTTTTTGAAAGTAAACAGGCCCCTAGTTTTCTGTTTTCTGTAGTTCTGCTATTAAAAAATGAAGAAAAAATTGTGCCACATCGTATCCTAACAGGTGTTTAACAATCTAATACACATCCTAAAGGACCTAAACGGACAATAAACTCATGTCCCCCCAAACCTCTTTGTTTTACAAATAAAAGGAGGAAAATGGAAAATATACGCAATTTACCTACACCAAAGAGACCAGCAGTTCCTGTGTAAGAAAGCTTGCTCACCTCAGAAGTTTCGGAAGCTCATGGCCTTCGAAGACAATGGAACGGATATTTAGTAGCCAAGCATGGACCATAGCCCGGGCAGCTCCAGAAGACATGAGGTGCAAATCTAAGCAAGATTCAGACCATACATTTTCCCACACACGCCGGCGTTTGCCTTCAAGCACAACCAGCTGAGCCCCTTCTTTCTGGACCAAGTAGTATCGAACAATGTTGTTCAGAGAATTTTCGATAAATTTTGTTCTTAAATTTGTTTTACAAGTTGTTCTCAAAAACATGCTTCGCTTGTTTTCATGATTGAAATCATTCAGCAAAAAGTTCCATCCATTTGGCTGTGATCATAAATTTATTAAAAAAAAAAAAAGTCTTGGGTGGAGCCACCCTCTAGAAACATTATAATAAAAGAATCTCAACATTTCATGAGTATCTTTGGTTCGCGAATATGGAAACAGTTTGCCTTGGCCTTTCAAGCTCAGAACAAGATCTGTCGTGGAGTGAGCTATTGCAAGAGCAGCCTGTCTATGATGAAGTTTACGATTTAAGAATGTTTTAGTAATTGTGGAATCACTGTTATCACTGACCTGACCGAAGTGCCACAGCATGTCAGTGAGGGCATTGTAGAAGGCAGATGCAGTAGAAGAGCCCATCTGCCTCACTTCATCAAACAAAGACTGTGCCTGAAACCAAACATTCTCCCGTTTACCCATAAGAAGCCCATGGGCTACCCCGTAAACTTGATCGTCGAACAACCGTAGCTCCTCCAATAACATAGAAGCATCCTCAAAGGAATCACAACGGCTGCATCAGAGGCAAACAAGTGAAAAATTGATCTCAGGGATTTCATTATAAAAGTTATAACACCACAAATAATGAGGACATCTCAACCATCTCAAAGAATCCGGATAAGCATATCCTTCATGTAAATTGAGCAACAAAGAGTACCTGCAAGCATTTAAAATGGCTGAAAAAGTAACCACATTTGGTTTAATCTCCAACTCGTGCATCTTCTGAAACACTCCCAAGATGCACAAAATCTCTTGCTTGCCTCTGCTGTCTTTCTTAACTTGGCCATCCTTCTCAGATGCAAGCTGCCCAAAAATCTTAATGATACGGTTATCCTCCCCATCTATGGCTGACTTACTTCCAGCAGGACCCTCAATGAACATCGAGCACGATGACAGCCCATCCCTTGTATCATTAATAATATCAGCATGTACGGCAGACGATTCATCAGTCACAGGCCGCCCGAAGGCATCAATAATCGAATTGTACGTGACAACATTGGGCTTAATGCCCTCTTTTGTCATCTCATCAAGCAATGAAACAGCAGACTCCACGAGCCCGTTCTTGCAGAGAGCATCGATTAGCGCACTGTAAAGGACAACATCAGGCTTCAGGCCAGCTTTCTTGAACTCCCGAAAAACCTCCATCGCCTCTTTGTAAAGGCCTCCTTTCGAGTAAACATCAATCAGAGTTGAGTATGTCAATAAATTAGGGGAAACTCTCTCAACTTTCATCTCTTTAAACACTCTCCTCACTTCTTCATACTTCCCCTGCTTCCCATATCCACCTAAGAGTGCATTATAAGTTACAACATCCTTCTTAATCCCTGAATCCTCCATCTCCTTACAAACATCAAAGGCATCCTTGAATCTCCCGAGCTTCGCATATATGGAGAGGAGAGTATTATACGAAACTCGATCCAAATTGATGCCAAAGAACTTCATGTCATTATATAAGTTCAAGGCATCATCATATCTTCCCACTTTAGCATACCCATCTACCATAGTACTATAAGTTACAACATTAGGCAAGATATTCTTGGCGGGCATTTGGGACATAATCTCAGAAGCTAAGTCCATCTGCCCACCTTTGCAAACTGCATCAAGAAGAGTATTATATGTAAATATGTCCTGATCGATCCCTCTATCAACCATCTCACCAAACAATCCTTTTGCCGCCTCCCACAAACCACCCCGACTGCAAACTGCAAGGAGCGAGTTATAGGTTATGCGATCGGGCTGTACCCCATTCTTTATCATCTCATCGAAAATCTCCAGCACTTGATTGAACTCCACACCCCCTTTACCACAAGCATCGATCACAGCATTGTAAGTGACTAAATTGGGCCTCAAGCTACGATTTTTCATCAAATCAAAAATCTTGATTGCCTCAGTACAGTATCCGCTGCGCCCATACGCACTAATTAAGGCGGAGTAAGCATAAACAGTGTTTCCATACCCTTCACTAACAGCGGTATCGAACACGCCCTTTGCAAGGTCAACCTTACCAAGCCTACCAAGAATACTAATCATAGCACTGGCCAACTTCCCTTGCTCATTCTTCCTCCTTTCCCTCCTCACTGCGAACTCGAAACACCGGATAGCTTTCAAGTACTCTCCCCGGTTCCCGAGCTCCCTAAGCAGGAAATTGTAGTCGTCGGACCCGCACAGCCTAGACTCGAAATTGAGGAGCACGCTCTCGAGTCCCAGATCATCCTTACCGTACTGAATAGCGTGGTGAAGGGCCTCCTCAGCAGCGGAGGTGTGGCGGGACCCCGAGGAGGGCTTGGGGCGGCCGAGGTGGATCTTTGAGACAAAGCGGGTCGAGCGGCGGCCGGAGAAATCCGAACCAAGATCGGATTTTGGGGGCGGGAGACGCGAGAGGGAGGGAAAAGCGGGGACCTGGGGGGCGGCGGCGGCAGCTGGGGGCTTGGTGAGTGAGACCTTGCGTGGATGGGGGTGAGGGTTGGGATGGTGGCTCTGCCGCGGATTCTTAAGGTGGTTCTGAGGGTAAGGGTGGTTCTGGTAGGGTTTTGTCGCCGTGATTGAGCAGTGCGGCGGAGTCGATGACGCCATTGAAGAAGGGTTGACTTATCTCTCTACCTAGTTACAGAAGAAGAAGCAGGATGAGGAAGAGGAGGAAGAAGGAGGAGGAGATGGGGCTAGAAAGGGTTTAGGTAGGGCTTCAATGGTGAGTGAGGGGGAGGTGGAGAGGCCATATGGATATGGCGCTGATTCTAGAGAGAGAAAGAGATAATGTTTCAGAGAGAGAGAGAGAGAGAGAGAGAGAGAGGACACAGCTTCTTGCTAAGGAGCTGAGCTGCTGAGTCCATTTCATTAATTTTCAGACATTGGAATCTACGCCGCGGTCCTGTTTGCTCATTTTCTTCCCGATTTTCCAGGGAAAATTTTCAATTCGACCCTCTAATTTTTAATCTTTCCAATTCGAGTCCTCTGATAGATTATACTTCCAAGTTGCTCCTCTGTACTTCCAGGCTTGGGTTATTTATGTCTTTCCTTTGATTCCTTCCAAGTTCCCAGCTGAGCATCTTCGGGTATCGAGTGAGATGGGAGGCGTGCGCCATGTCAGGTTTATCAAGAGCTTCTCCAGAAAAGTTGCAAAATCGGCTCTGTTACATTTATTTTCTCAATATCAATAAACACATTTAGGTACAGTTTATGTTGCACGTTGATAAAATTTTCGGTAATAAATAGATATCTATATAGAATGAAACATAGTGAAATATAGTGATATCATTATACGGTGATTTCCCATTGACCTAACAAAGTCGAAGCCATAACATATGGTGGGGAGAATCAGTACAAGCATGTTTGATGATTTAAAAAAAAAAAGAGAGAGATTATATTTTTTTATGTACTTTTGATATTTTTTTACAGTCATGTGGTTTCGTTTTTACTCTGAAAATGTTTTATTGTCCATTAAATTTGATACGTGAATTGCTTAATCATGACATTCATATTCAATTACCCGATAGTCATGTGACGTTCGAAAAATTGGCCCCACCGGATTTTTTGGTGGGTCTTTCCACTTGATTGCTATAAAATTGAGGATCGTTTTGCTATTTTACGATAAAGTACAGGGGAAAAGCAATATTGATTGCTGGGGTGGGTAGGGTTCATCGTCCGTTCATCCGCTGGCTTGCTCAATGGGAAAACCTACACATTTTTAGGTTTGACCGTTGACCAATGGAATATCCCAAGAGTCTGGGCGGGTTTGGATTAGGTATTTTCTATTGGTCCTTTTTCTAAGGAATTGGAATTCCCCCTGATAGTTTTTTATTTTATTTTCTCTAAATAAAACGTGGAAGTCCTAAAATTATATGAAAATTTAAATTTCAATATTAATACTCAAATTCCTTTTGATATGGTTAATAGACGATACGTGGGCCTAACGCGTATCGTAAAGTTTATAAATGTCAAGTAACTTTTAATATTATATCTAATTTAAAATTACCAGATATATCGCATATATCACGTAAAAAAACGTGTATTGCATATATGATATATAACGTCTTCGACTGCAGTAAAAAAAACAAACACCGCAATAAACCAATAAACAAACATCCCACCCTCCTCCCACCGATATGTCCTCCCGCCGATATTTCCACATGTCAATTTCATTTTTTTACTCCTGCAATGGTTTCAAAAAAAAATTTTCCATTTATTTAAAAGTTCGATCCTTCGACTCGCTTTTCTCTTCTTCCCCCTCCCCCCAAGATTGGGAGATGATCCGGCAATGATAGTGCATACAGATGAACCTCTGAATTCAACTACAAGAAACCCATTTCTCCATACTAGTATTAATACAAACTTTTCCGTTAAAAAAAGAAACAATATAGATGAAAAGGAAATAAGTAATATTTTTATAGTTTTATAGACTTGATCCATGAATTTTATAAATATAACATTGACTGATTTATTTTAAACCCAAATTAAACCATCATCAACACCAAAAAAGAATATGTACCATAATTCTAAAAAGTGAATTTTTATTAGAATATGATATAGATAAAAGTATAATGAAAATAATAAATTAATTGAAATGAAAAAGAATCTGGAAAAAAAAGGCACTAACTAAGAGAGGTGAGAGATGGGAGAAGAAATAGGGAATGTGACAAGGTGAAAAAGGATTGTTATTTTTTTACATTTTACAATTATATTCCTCGATTGAATAGTTGTAATAAATGTAAAAGTAAGTAGAAAGGATAATTCTGAAAAGGGAAATATATAAACTAATTCTTCTCTTACATATAAGTAACGTATATACATATAGATGAGCAACTTAAATTTCAAATTATTATGAATACAAAAATTATAAACACCACATGACCGTTAATTAATTAAAATAAATATATAAATAAATAAACAAAGGACTCGCATTGTGCTTCAAGTTAAAATATATTTTTTAATATAAATATGAGTATTGTGAAAATATGGGTCCTGACTTATTTTGTCAGTTGACGCGGAGGTCGATTTGCAATACTCGACTTTAATTAGATGGGACGAATCCAAACCCAAAGAAATATATATGTGTATATATATAAGTTTAACCTCACAATCTTATATACTCTTGAAGTTTAATAAATGTAGTGACTTAGTATGATAATTGTCTTAAGAAAAAAAGAAAAGGGAAGAGCAAAATTAATAAAACATCGGCGAACAAATTGAGCAAAACTGATCGCGTCTTGTTGGCGCTAGAAAGCAACGGTCACTTCGGACACAACACAACATCACCGCCTCTCTCTCTCTCTCTCTATATCGTCTCTGTCCCTCCGTCACTCTCTCTCTTCATCTGGTCTTCTCAAACATCGATCCTCTGTGCCCACGTTAACTCCCTCATTCTCGACTCAACATTCAATCATCATCCTGTGCCCATTACCCCCCTCTCTCTCTCTCTCTCTCTCTCTGCGGTGATGACGTGCAAGCGGAGGACGGAAATCGCGGAAATCCGCAACAAGTCCGCCAAGAATGTGACTTTTACAAAGCGGAGACAGGGGCTGTTCAAGAAGGCTAGCGAGCTCAGCGTCCTATGCGGTGTCCGGGTCGGGATTGTCACGTTCTCGCCGGCAGGAAAGCCGTTCTTGTTTGGGGAAGATGTTATTGCCGATTACTTGATGCAGTCGAGGCCGTCTTCGGGATCGGAGTTTGACACGACTGTCAAGAGGATTAAGAGCGCGCCTGATGGTTCTTGCGAGACTGTGGAGGAGTTGGAGTCACTGATCAGAGAAAACGAGTCGCTCCAGCAAGCCGTGGCACGCCGCTTGGAGAGTGGCTCGTTCGCTGCTTCAAGTTCGGGTTCGCGTGGGGCTATCTCGGGTTTTCACAGTTGCTGCGCCATGAATGGCGAGTTTGGCTCATCAATTCAGACAACTAAGGCGTCGACACTCTTAAACCGGTCCGTTCCTCTGCAATATGGCCCCGAGTCAATCACCGACCCACTCGAGCCTCACACCGCCGCCAATACACCCGACTCGATGACTTCAGGCTTGACGGAGGCCGAAGTAGAAGCGTGGGTCTCGACACTCTTGAACCCATCCGTTCCTCCGCTGCAATATGGCCCCGAGTCAGTCACCTACCCACTCGAGCCTCACACCGCCGCCAATACACCCTACTCGACGACTTCAGGCTTGACGGAGGCCGAAGTAGAAGCGTGGGTCCCGACACTCTTGAACCCATCCGTTCCTCTGCTGCAATATGGCCCCGAGTCAGTCGCCTACCCACTCGAGCCTCACACTGCCGCCAATACACCCGACTCGACGACTTCAGGCTTGACGGAGGCCGAAGTAGAAGCGTGGGTCCCGACACTCTTGAACCCATCCGTTCCTCTGCTGCAATATGGCCCCGAGTCAGTCACCTACCCACTCGAGCCTCACACCGCCGCCAATACACCCTACTCGACGACTTCAGGCTTGACGGAGGCCGAAGTAGAAGCGTGGGTCCCGACACTCTTGAACCCATCCGTTACTCTGCAATGTGGCCCCGAGTCAGTCACCTACCCACTCGAGCCTCCCACCGCCGCCAATACACCCGACTTGACGACTTCAGGCTTGATGGAGGCCGAAGTAGAAGCGTGGGTCTCGACACTCTTAAACCCATCCGTTCCTCTGCTGCAATATGACCCCGAGTCAGTCACCTACCCACTCGAGCCTCCCACTGCCGCCAATACACCCGACTCGATGACTTCAGGCTTGACGGAGGCCGAGATAGACGCGTGGGTTGATACCCTGCTTGGAGAAAGATTAGATTAGAGATCGACTTTTGTGTTAGATTAGATCAGATCAGATTAGATTAGAGATTGACTTTTGCTCTATCAATCATGTAATCAACTCCGAGTTGAATTGATATTGCTTGTTTGTTCCTCTTAATTCTCGCTTTAATTCAATGATATTGAGTTCCTCTTAATAATTCCCTTATGAGATAAGTCTCTGATTCATTCTTACGTTCGTTTATGTGCTTTTTCCGGCAATCTGCAGAAGATGAAACAGATACATTTTCCGTTCTCGAAGTCAGCTCGTACCAAGGCGAGTGAAGAACGAATATTGTCTTTCTTTTTTGGCAATATACGGGATATAAAATGGTCAATACTCATAAAAAAACCGAGTTACACGTACGTCTAAGTACCATTGATAGATCCTCGGAGACCTCGAGCTAAACAAAATTTCATCCCTTAAAAGTCGGAAACTGTCGAGTCTTATGTCCTTACAAGGCCTGAGTACCTAACATTAACCAAACACTGTCCGAGTTAGGGATCATCGATTCATCTCCTCTTGAAAATTTTGCTCTTAAGAGCACCTACACTACCTCGCCGAGAAGTCAGAAAGGGCACATCTAGTAAGTCTTCTTTCTAACGACTTGCTTCCTGAACTCCTTCTTCGGAGCTGCACCAATTCCTGGAGCTGACATTCCGATTGAGCCTTGGTAGATGTCCTTCAACCTTTGACAAATCGGGAATGGAATGATGAAAGAACGTTAACATAGAATGTAAAGAGTAACGGAACAGAACAATGAATCTTAGGAGGAAATATTTGGAAGTTTTCTCCGTAGAGTTACCTTGGCATGCTGATGAATAAGACGATCACAGAGACTCCGACAATAAGAGGAAACAACGGTGCAACTGTTAAATCCTGCTTGTGGTGAGCATCTTCAATCTTGTATCTGAGAGGGCCCACATGGATTTGGGAATTCTTCTCCAAGTCGACCTCGATAACCTCGGACTCAAACTTGTGGATGGTAGAAGGGAATTCAGACCGGAGCTGAAGAAGGTACTTGCCCTTGAGCAAATCCTTCACCTGGAAGAAATTTGAGAGAGGGAGCGGGAAGATGGATATGACCTTGGATGGGTCAGTAGCCGATTTAATCTCGACAAAAAGACTCGAGTGCAGTTCCCTAATCTTCTGTCCTTCAACATGGGAACTTAAGATGGTCCTTTCGGGCTGCTCAAAGACCACAAAGTCCAGCCCTTTGATTTCCTCGTTACCAACCTGAAGAAATCAAGCAACAGGCACAGATCAGAAACCAAAAATCATATGCTTGATACATCAAATTGTGGGTGTATGTATATTGAGGATATATGAATGAACGAAAAAGAATTGCATTGTAGATGTTTTACCATGACAGTAACAGATTCTGGGGAGGCTCGCTCAATCTTACTGCCTCTGAGGCCATCTTTGCTCACTACTCGGATCGCATATGTTGTGTCCGGAAGAAGTCCTCTCAGACGGAAGCTTCCAGTGGAGTCTGTAAGTGTCTCCTCATAGTAGCCTTTTGACTCCGAACGAGCTTCCACCGAAACACCTTCTTTCGGCTGACCCGACAAAAGTGTGACAACACCCATAGCACTGTATTAAAAGGCACAGTCAGCATAATCAAGTCCCAACGCTTTTTCTGTATAAATAATTATTCAGTTATTGCCTAAGTTGCTCCAAAAATTAACCAAAACATGCAGTTGAGTTGCCATCTCATTATACAGCAATACAGATTTCTTGGTTGCATCGAGTAGTGCTACATTTAACTTTTTTTACAATCACAATCGCCAAACTCATATGAACTTTCTTCTCTGACAGAATGACAGTTCAGAAAACTGCATCTTACAAATGGAGATTTGAATTCTACTGTCAACCCACTGTGCGGGAAATATTCATGAAAAATGGTGATGTTAATGGTGCTCTTTTTACTCAGTTTTAATCCATCAATGGCCTTATCACAATTTCTTCATCATATTACACTACATTATATCTATCTTTTTCTGTCATTCATCTTAAACAAATTAAAGAATTGAGTGAAGGTTTAAGAATAGTAGTGTATAGACGAACCTGTATGCAACACGAGTTGCCTGGAACACGATTTCTCTGGATTCTCCAGAACCAAGTTCTATCGCCTGTGCTGCAGGAGAGAAGGCATACTCCTGCAAGAAATTAGGCATATCAACATTGAGTAAGAAGTGGCAGGTAATGTTTCAATTACAATGGTTATTCGATAGGCCAGAGAGAAAAAGCTCTGATCATGACCCCAGTTCACTCATAAATGAAGTAAAATGTTTTGACAGTAACAAAAAATCGTGGCTCCAAGATTGAAATATCAGAAGTCTCAAAAATTTAGATGAGAGACACAAATAAATTCAATTGAAATTTCTTGAGAGTTCCACTTCCATACCTTGAGCAGAGGACGCAAATAGAAACTGCCGGGGAATAAGTTATCAAAGAGGAATGTTCCACCAGCACTAGAAACAGAGTTGTTCCTATAGCCATCATCCCCACTCAATGAAAGTAGCACAGATGGGATGGGTTCGCTAGCATCATCCTTCGAATGTACATGAACAGATATTTGACCAAGCTTCTGGCAAGAGAAAGAATAAGGTCCCACTTGCTTGAGATGATACCCAGACTGCAGGAATAGGAGAAATGTCAGGAAATAAAGTTATTTGTAGTACACAGAAGTGATGAATTATTCCTCAATAATGTGAATATCAAATGCCACAGGAATAAGAAAAGAATATCACGAAATACAGTCATTTTGTACAACAAAAATGTTCAATTCTTCAATAATCGGAGTATCAGTAGTCATAGTTTAAAAGATAGACTCTTGAACTAGTGTTATGACACTGGACTTGCCTATTGGCCACCTATAATTGCCATCAATGCGCAACTATTGGACTTGTTCTTAAACCATGGAGAGGCAAATAAACAAGGCAATTTTTTCTGTTAAAACTGTAGCATTTACAGAAGGCGCAACTAAAATCCCCATCATAATATTTGGATGAACTTCATTGAGATTACGAATTCAAAACTCTTTTTCCAGGGAATGCAAGAGGCAGATAGCAATGATGAAGTTCAGTCACTAAAGACAACAAGAAAGAAGAGTTAAGTGCTCATCCAAACCTTAGAAGCCTTGACTTTGTATGTTATATCATCATAGAGAGGCCCTACCACAAAGGAACCATCTTCCCTCGTAGTAGTGTCAAGGGCCAAATCACCTTTCCTAAGTGGAGCATTCTCACTGTCTCCTGCAGCTATAACCTTAATGTCAACACCAGAAATAGGTGGCGAGACTGATCCTTCAATGTACAACCCAGGCCGACCCGTAAATGGAGCAACTGAAGATTGGCAGCCACCGTGTTTAACTAAAACCTGCCAATAGATTAGGTTGCTCAATGGTTAAAGGATAAATTTTAAAGAAAGATACAGAGAAGCAAAATTTGGGATCAGTAAAATGCAAACAATGCTTGCCTGCTGTTGTCTAGGATAAAACAAAATCTTCTTTTCCCCATCATCCCTGAAATACAAGAGAAGACAACTCAGCATTGTACTCGATAGAAGCAATAATGCATAAGCCAAAATAAGCAGGCAAGCATGGTTTGCTACAATATTATATCAGAACTCACTAGAACGTGGGAAGAAAATAAATCACAGATAAAGCCGAAAGAGACTAAAGCAAATACGTTTGACCCAAGGGACATGCTCAATCAAGATCTTAATCTTTGCTCGACTCAATATGGTCCAAGAAGTACATGTACCCATCTACACTAATGGTATCGTACGATTTTCTTTCTTTTTCCTTCATTTTTTTTTTGGGGGGGGGGGGGGGGGGGGTGGGGGCGCAAAGTATTGTATGATTTGGCAAAAAAATAATGGTATCATATGATGTCCACAGTATATCAAAATCACTGTTGGTTAAAGCAAAATAAGCCAGAAATTCAACATTCTACTTCAGTTAATTGAATGAAGGGGAAAAATGGAGATGATGCAAACTTTAATTTTAACCGTGTGAACTATCAGCTGCATAGATGAACTATACCCTAAAAATAAAATTTTGAAAATGATCAGGAATGCCAGTGGAGATGACAATTATAAAAATTAAGGTACAAAAGGTTGTTTAGCACAGTAGGCAGTCGCGCATACAGAAAGAAATGGAGAATGGTAGAGAAATTAGCAAACACCTTCTGAGGAGAACAAGCAAATTAACTTTTCAATAGATGAACCAGTAATTATATGGACCTGGAGTCTCGAGGGATGAAGGTTATTTTATCTCCGAGATTCGCCCATATGGAGTATTCAAATGTAGCAGCACTTGTGTCTTCATCTCCAGCGGACAAAAGGCCTGCTGCAGCCGTGTCAATAGCATTGCCATCACTGTTTACCATGTCAACAACAATATCCTTGGGTAACTGAGCCACACTGGAGTCTATAATAATTTGTCCTTTGACAAGATACTTCTCTCCTCTTAAATAGACAGGCTGTGCAACGAAAATAAGATGATGTGATAAATTCCTCCAAAGAAAAACCATTTGATGAAAGGTAAAAAAAAAAAAGTAAACGAAAATATACATACCGAAGGACTTGATGTATCAACCTTCACAGATGAACTTCCAAAGAAAATGCATGAATCAACGAATTGTAATTCATGGATTCCAGGAGACTCTATGCATATGCGTTGGGGACCTTTCTGCAGTTTTACAAAGAAGATTATAAGCTTCACATGAGAAACACTCCGCAATTTAACATAATAATATGGATCTCAAACTTCAGTTCATTGTAAGCAACCTTGATTTTCAAATTAAGTGATGAACCATCAGAGTGGGTCAGAGTAGCATCCACGTCATGAGTGGAGATGACATTAACCCAATACCCTTTCTGAACAAATACTAAACCCTCGAGATCCTTAGCACCAACATCAACATCAATTGAACTCTGTTGCCAACACCAATTATCTTGCCCAGAGTTCATCTTCTCAGGGTTGCGCCTGACCTAGAACAATGAAAGTTAAAACATGGTAAGATCAGGTCTAGATGAACACATCTAGACTTGAAGAGCAAAACTATTTAGCACGTCTAAACACCACTACTACACCTTAGATTCCACGAAAACAAATTCCCCATACTTAGGATCAAATTTTGTCGTGAGTGGTTACTGTATTAGAGACTGGATATTAAAAGGTTACCTCAAGTCTGTATTTCCCGGGCAAGACATCTGAAAAGATGAATTCGCTGCTATCATTGCTCAACTCCACTGTCTTCCTCTCTCCACCATGCTTATTAGCCAATCTTGTTAGAGTAACTGAAACAGATGGGCCACATTTCTCCTTGCATTCCACATGACCAAGCACATTGACCAAAGCCTTCATTTGGGGGAAAACATTGTGTCACAAGACATGTCACATATAACACACGCATAAATGAGATGAGAGAGACAGATGAATCCATCTAGATTGCTAAGGCATGACCAGATGAACCATAACCTCAAACAACAATGACAAGTGGACTTGAACATCTTGACAGAACTTCTTAATTTACTCTTTTCACAACGTGATCTTACTCACACTGGGCCATATAATGTACTAAACAAACTTCCAACAATCAACGGAGTTCTTGATGGCAGCTTCAGATGAAATGGGACTGGCATACAAAAGAACATTATGCAACAAAACTTTCAGTGGATATCTATTTTTATTTCAGTCAGAAGGTTTATCCTGCATCCAGCATAACATAATAATTCTGAAAGTGAAAACTCTAAGCTAATTAAATTGTGCAAAAATAGAAAGATTGTCTTGTCAAGATCCATCACATTACTCCATAATCTCAATTCAGCACTAGCCAACACCAATGAGGGGAATGATATTCTCAGTCTCTTTCATCCGTACTACCTCGAATGTCTACACCAAGTAATTAGCTCCTCACAATCAGAACCTGCCAGCCATAGTATATACCTAAAAACCTATGTTGGCTATCCAGGCCAGATAATGTCCCTTCTACAACAAAGACATTGACTGTTCAGTAATCAGATTTCCCTGCAGAATAAAAAATTTAAATAAACAATCTTTAACCATATCATATAGTTTCCCTCTTCATCAGTCATAAGAGGTGGTAGAGCGATTCCCAGTAAGATATTTAATGCAATTATCATGAAGTCAGAAGGATCAATAACAATTATGATGTAGGGTACACAACCAACCCCATTACATCAGAGTGCACGAACAAATTATCTATAGAAGCAACCTTCAACATCTGAGAATCAATTCAGCAAGAAGCTACAGATTAATAATAACTATTAGAGGAAGAAAGCATTACCTGAGAAAATTCAATATTTAGTAATGGACTTTTAACTGCAAAGTCAATGTAGGTTGGTAAAAACAGAAGTCCTGGAGCACTCTCTGAAGTCGCGGATAAAGCAGATAAGCGATATTCACCCAGTGGAACCTGCGCAATACCAGAGGGGGAAAACATTAGTTCGAACATGTACGAAAGGCAAGCTTGCATCAGTAGAAAAAAGAGAATTACCTTCTGAAAAAGATAAATGTTAAACTAGGTAAACTCAGACCAATTTTTTAATAGAGGATCAACCATACTTGTAAAGAACATAAACGTGACAATAACATGAAAACTTTCCATTAAAAAAATATAATTCATTGGAAAATCTCAACTACAGATGTTGGATGAAATTGAGGCCCATCACTGCCACAAAATCATCATCCCTGAATCAAGATAATGCTTGTTACACCTAGGGCGGTTGCACCACGTGCCAACGCAAAGGTGGTTTGTACCAATTGAGCAAAGCTAGGTCGTCAGTGTAAAGCAGCATCAAAATCCAAAGAGAATTGTTCACTATAATATGAATTGCTACTCACTCTTTCAGACAACTGCAGTAAACGATAGCAGCAAATACAGTTGTTACCTATCAACTCATATGCCAATTCTAATTGCTACTCACTGATCCTATGGCCTCGTATCCACTGCATTACTCAGATTGCCAGTATTTCAAGGGGCAGTTTGACTCTATTTGCTTGACATACCTCAAAGCAGAACTTTCCACTTTCATCTGTCAATTTCCTTTGAGGTTTGACATTTTCAGGACCATGAGTCAGAGCCACCTATTAACACAGAATCGTCAATAAATGAATTTAAATATAAGGCAAACTGAACATTGGGAAAACACAAGCAAAATAACCTTAGCTTTCTGTCCAGCTGTAATTGTGCGAACAGTGCCACAAACATCATAGGCAATTGCTTTAATGTCCAGTACAGAGGCCATATTTGGCAACACCTGAACAAATTGATATTGCCAGTGGAAAATAGAGATTAACAGCGCAAACTCAACCAGCAATATACTCAACCATATTTCTTGCTCTGTGCTGTAGAGATTAAAGGGAGCTAGGCATAGGCAAACAGAGAGAGGTGTAGACTACTTTAGATGATATACCAAGAAATCCTTCAACATGTCGAACTTGTAGTGCTCCTTCACAGCTTCTACAGTATAACGATTGGATGTCACCTGTCACAAGTACCACAAGAAAGAAAAAAAATCAGGTACTATATTCATTTTCACTCAATCTATCAATTGCAGGATTCAACATAGTAGCTGAAGTAAACACAAAGGAGGGAGGGAGAAGGTGGGGAAGAGAGAAAAAAAAACACCTGATCAAGCTTGTAATACCCTTGCTTATCGGTGATTGACCTTTCCTGACCATCAACTATAATCTTGACACTCTCTACTCCCATCTCATTCCCATCAACAACACGACCACCAACTGAAAATCCAGTCACCTACAGAAAAGGAGAAGAAGGTTGGGGGGGGGAGAGATCAGAGGAAAAATCATGTCATAAGAAGCAATAAGAAAAATAACACGTAACTTTTTACAGCAAATGAAGATGCCTTAAAATCAGCATTCTTAAATCATACCTTTTAGCTTTATTGTGGCTCTAGCTGCTCAATGGATATGTATCTTTTAAAATGCTTCTACAACTACCTAACAGGTCATATGACTAGTTATCCAATTTTATTCAGTCAGGGAGGTGTGTATTACTATATTGTTACAACTACCACCTAACGGAAAAGGGAAAAATGAAACTCAGATATAAGGAAAGTAAAATTGATGAATTTCTTCAAAGGACAACCCAGATTGACAAGGAATTAGTGTAAGAACAATACTACAGTGCTTTGTAATAAAAAATCAAATATGACTTGGATAAACACTCGTCAAATAGTAGAAGGAAACCCAATATGGCACCTAGACAATCTCAACCACAAATTCCAAGTCAAGAAGATAGTAGCATGAAAACTCCAAGGGTTTTCCTTTCTACTTGAAAGCAGCAAATCCTTACCTGAAACTTCTGAGGGACAGTTACATGTTGATGCTTGACTGAAACTGATAAAACTGGAGGTGAAACGTCAAAAACGGTATTCTCACCCTTGTAATAAGGCTTTAGTGTATAAGTTCCTGTAATAATTATTTCATCGTGTAAGCCAGCAGCAATTCAAGAAATTCATATTGTTAAGGCTTTAAAAATTTAATAAGCCAAGGGGAAATGTGAGTCAAAAAGAAGAGCAGAAAGAAAGACATGTCACAAGAATATTTTAATTAAAACGGAGAATTACCGCAAGGTATTGATTTGAATGTGAACATTCCATCAGCATTAGATATTGTGTGACAAAGAGCTTTCTCTCCCCCAGGTGAAGAATCGGTCTTTTCATGACAATTCACCTCCATAACATCATCTGAGTAGAGATAAATGTGAACTCCCAATATAGGATTGCCCTACCAAAATGTTGAAAAAAATATATCCTCAATTATAATGGCAAAAGAGAATATAAGAAGTTGAAGACCCAAAGTATATAGTTGTGATGCAAATCTAAGGAATTCCCACTCTGATTTTCCAGAAAGAGATCATCAAGCACATGATGCACCATTTTGAAGGTAAATATATGTCCTGACCATGGTTTTTGATAGTAGTACTATTCTCAATTATTAAAGATAAAAGAAAAGATACCACAAATTCTTTTAGAAGAATTTCTGCATATACACTGGGTGAATAGCGAAACAATTCAAATATATAAGAAATAGCAATTCTTAACAACCTTATCTTACCTGGGCCACAACTGAACCGTGGATATTATATCCAGGCACAAAAAAGATGTCATCTACCACTCCATTCCCAAATCCCAATTGCACCTGCTGATCAGAAAAGATAAACAAATATAGATATAATTATCCATAGCCTGCAATGGAAACAGATATTTGGCAAATAGGCAAATAATAGTTCAAGATCTACAATTTTACACAATGTGTATAAAGTATAAACACTGCTAAGCTTATTAAGTTCCAGCTCCTTTTTCAATGTCACAGTTGAACTTGAGCAGAAAACATCAAAAGGACTGTCACAGCAAGGGGAAAATAATACAAGGTAAGTAAACAACCTCTGTCGAACCTCGAACTTCAACCTTCAAATCAGGATGTGAAGCATGTAATGTATAGGTCCCTACACACATAGACCAGTTCTAATGTAAAATTACTGGATACCTAAAATGAAGTATGAGGAAAAGTACACACCAAGCCACAGCAACAATATATGATTGCATTTAAATAAACAGTAAAAATAACAGATTAGGATATGCTACCCTAATTCAAATATCAACAGTAGCAATGAATGGAGAAGTTTACATATGCTTGTTGAAAAACTTAACCTTAGCAAGTTTACATATAGTATGAAGTTCAACAAGATAAAATCCACAAGTGACAACACATACCTGGAACTATATTTTTGAATAAGTAGCTCCCTTCAGCTGATGTTGAGACAGAAGAGACAAGGTCGCCACTAGAAGACAAAAGCTCAACATTTACGTTTGAAGGACCTCCATTTTTCAGGGCACAACTCTCTCCGCCAACAGCTCCAACAACTCGTCCTGATATGGTGAACCTATCATGCGTAGAATTGAATGAAAACGAAACAAGCATGAGCACATAACTCCAGATCAGGGAAGCTGCAAACATACTTAGATAAAGAACTCATAAGGAATACCCAGTGAATTGAAAATTGATATCTTCATTGCCATTGCAACCAGCATTATCCACAACCACAGGTACCTGTCTCAAATTATAACCAATGCACCAACGGGGAAGGCCAGGATAGGTGGCGTCACATCAATCAGTTAGACAACAAACAGGAGTTGGGGGTATAAGGGGTAAAAAGGAAAAGACCAATGAGGAAAGGTAATATCTAAACCTTGTCAGGGGACCATGACCATCCTTCTGGACCGTTTACTCCAAGCACAAAAGAACCCTGCAAATATGAAATACAGTGATGAGAAAAAGTATTTCACATATACATGTAAAAGTATGTAGGCTGCATGCTCATGCAAGTGAACTAAACAAGAATATGAAAGATTTAATGAAGAGTGACTTGAATGAAGTGACCACCAATGCAACCAAATCGATCATTTTTTTCCTTTAAGAAAGGCAAGCAAAAACTTGACCAATTTGTAAAAAATAAATGAGGCAAAATCAAAAGAAAAGCACTACCAAGTACCAAAAATGCTGGAAAAGTATAAATAAATAATACCTTGTCATACACAGGAATGAAGTAATAACCATTGGGAGCACATTGGGTTTTGTCCTTGACCAGCCCATCAACAGTCCGAAGTTCAACCTGCAATTCAACTAGACAGATCTTAGCACAAATTTAACATGCAATATGCATGTTCAGTAAGTACAAGAGAAAAAAAAATGGCATTGACTAGATTTTATGTTGCAATTGACTTCACATGCACTGCATATCGATATCCATGCCCGAATCACCCATATCTCGGTATAGTGGATAGAGATGGTCAAGTTGCATTCTAATTGGGTGAATTTTCAAAGACAATTCCTCTCAGATGTCAAAGAGGTATTTGAAGTATCCCTGTGGCCACTGCCTCGGTCATTAAATAAAACAATAAAATACTTTTGCGGTCTAAGAGTAGCCGAGAACCTGTACAGCTCCTTGAAGGCTCAAAAAAAGCTTTGTTCAAAGATTGATGAACAGACAAAATTAGCAAAATATGCTGCCATGAAGCAATAGGAGAAACGAGACAGCAGCCAGAAAAACTGCAGGGCTTAAAACAATGGCCTAGAGTGGCAATCAAGAATTACCTCTTGGAACATCAAGATTAATGAACTTATGACATCTAAGTACCCCTTTGTGTCTACTTATCACAGTAAAAAAGCTCAATAGTGATCACTGATTGCTCGGACTTAGTTATATATGGCTACCAAAAAATCGAGACATCAGCACGAACTCCTAGATTAGCTTATGAGAGTATTCACCAATCATCTTATTTTTCTTAAACTCAAATTATCAACAAAGAAGTAAATGAGTGGCACGAGATATTAGTGATCCTACTTCCGAGTAAACTAAATATTACCGTGATATGAGAATAATCCAATTTCGCATCAGTCGGCTTCCTCGACTTGATAAGAGATGGACTCGCCTGCACAATCGCAGACATTAGCACCAATAAGAGCATCAGAACTTCAGTGTTCGTAACAAAAAAGCCGAAGCCACCAGTATATAGCAAGTGAGATAACGCCGAACACCGATTCAGATCCACAGCTTATCTCCCTAACGAGCTGCAATGGAAATATGCAGAAAACTGAGCTAGCTATGAGCAACTCTACCTCGACAAAGCCGCCGCAGCCATGAATATCAGCTGAAGCGAGCCAAAATGAATGAGCTGCGACGACCAGTAACCAGATCAGAGCGTGCACGGAGCTCATCGCCATTGTTTTCAAGAAGATGCAGCTGAACGAGGTGAGGATCTGATGCTCATCAACAGAGCTGCTTCGCCATTCCGGATTGGATCCGGCGTTGCTTCTCCGTCTCTGTCAGATCAGATTCGAAGCGGAGATTTTGTATGGGTTTAGAGAGTGGCTGCCGCCGGCGCTGAATGCTTCGAGCTCTCCAGTGAAGACGGAAAATCCGATCTTTTATTTATTGAATCGATTGTTGAAGCGCTGTTTCCTGCCGGAGAACTTTACGTGGGCGAAAGTCAATGGGAAATTTTATTTTGCACCCTGAAGTTTTGTGCTGTGGCCATTTGGATCCCTGAGGGAGGTATAGAATCTCTCTATTATTCTATTTTTCAGAAAATCACAAGGATTACAAAAACAACCCCCTTGCCCAGAAGAACGGGGGGCCCCCCACCTCAGGACGGGAGCATGTCCAAATAACAAGGCGATCTCGACTGTGAAGTAGGTGCCAACTGAGGCGAAGCCACATTGATCTTCCTCGACTTTAGGTCAGTTTTGGGCCGATCTGAGGTGGGGTACCCAAGGTGCTCGACAACAACCACTACTCTCCAAGTTAAGTTTATATCGCCTACAACATTGCACATCGTAGATTAGGTGGAGGAGAGGGGTCGATCCACCTCGCTCCGCACAACACCGACTGCCCCAACAAGCCAAACCGGTGGACTATGAAAAAAGAGAAACGTCCTCGATACTAATTAATAAAAGGAAATATACTTTTGGGGCAATTTAAAAATTAATTGGAAATGAACAATGAACATATCTTCCACAACCATTAAAGTGATAAAGATTACATTCGTTTAAATCGTAATTGAATAAATCTAAGGTTAGGACATAAAAATAAATAAAATTGACGAGTGTAGTTCACATTATTTCTTAGATTTAATTATTAGATATAGTGCAATAATTAGAAAAAAAAAAAAAAACAATTGGGTGCCTGAGCTCAAATGTAAACCAGTCCACAAGGGATATATTACTCATCTCAATCAACATCTAAACTAAAGCATTCGAGAGGAATTCCGGGCACCAATCCGACATCCCTTCTTGGAGTTGCAGGTCGGGAAGTGGTCACTGCTGGATTCGGAGCGACAATTCTCGAAGGCATATGTCGGATGATCCGTGCTCCATCAGTTTTATTGAACCGTCTGCTCTCACAATTTAAAAATATAAACGCCCCACTGCCACACGAGATCTCACGCATCACCACTAACTTGGCCGCACTTCACCAATTAATCCTTACAAATTATCGACATGCTACCTATTAGTATACTCTAGTTATCTATATAAACAAGTCGATTTCCCTTAATGCCATTCCATCCCCGCTGATCATTGTCAGAGAGGCTACAAATTCGAACTTCAGTAGAAAACATGCGCAGAGGATTGTTCGGTATACCTTCTACACTCCGGCTTTTATATATATTAACTGCAGGCCTCAGAAAGCTTGAAAGGGGCCCCCAGGGCTCCAGCTAACATACTTCTCTACTAATTGCAAATTGAGGATCAATGCAAGGAAATTCAGAAGAAACTCGGTCAGCATAAAAATGCGGCAGCAATCAACACCTGATATTTGATTTGACCGAGACACACTTCATTTGGGATAACACTCGTGAATAATGTCCGATCTCTGGACTGTGAAAGTAAAATAGATCGAAATAAAGTTCATTCCATACCCTATCAGAAAATACCTTCGGAATTAGGGTAGCTCCCAGCAAAGAATTTACGAGGGGCAAACCTTCTGGAGCAACTTCTTAAGTTCATCATCTATCTCAACCCCATCTTCATCCATCATTCGACGCATCTCTGGGTCTGTCTTGCCTGCAGCCACATATGCCCTGAGCAACAAGTTGTAGGCGACACTTTTGACACTGCTCACTTCCTTCAATAGATTGAACAATTCATTCGCAGCCTTTACGTCTCCGTTCCCCTCAAAGTGCAACAGAAACGCATCGATCGTAGACACCAGCGGGATCCACTCCTCGTTCTTAGATATGGACAAGGCAGCTTCCAGAAACTCCATGCACCGTTCCAAACAACCCCTCCTCAAGAAGTAAACCATAAACAACTCCATACCGCTTAAGAATGGTCTGGAAGCCCTCGTTGAGGCATCCTTGAATATAGCTTCAGCTTCTTCGAGTCTGTCTTGATCCAGATAAGCACCAATGACAATCTTAACTACCCTAACATCATAGCTTGTGCAGTTAGACTGCCACTCCTCGAAAACTTTTCTTAAACCCTCCAAGTCTTTCAATCTACGAAGGCTGCCAAGCATTACAAGATAGCTGATATTGATGGTTACTTGAAAAGCTGCCTTCAAGGAATCCCACACTCTACAAACCTCCGTTAGATTAGAAAGACCCGCATAGAGAGTGATGAGATAATGATAGGCCTCTCGGTTCGCCGGATCCATAACCGACTCTAGCTTCTTAAGAGCACCCTCCGCTTTCTCAGTTAATCCAGCCTTAACATAGTGTGCAGCTAGATTACTATAAGTAGTCCAATCACAAAGAGCCGCATCTTTTTCCAACATTTCATGGAAGACCTTTTCAACTCCATCAATGTCATCTGAGCAAGCGTAGCTCTGCATCCATATATTATAGGTAAATGAGTCCAAGGATATGTTTCTCTCTTTCATCTCTTCTACTAGGCTCGGAATTTTCTCAAGTTTTCCTTTTCTCATGTATAGGCTCATAATGTTATTGTAAGGCAAAGTATGGCAAGTAAAACCCAATTCTTCCATCTCCTTGAAGAGCAGCAATGCCTTGTCTTCCATGGCTTCCTTACTGTAGCAATTCAGAAGAGCTCCATAGGTAAACCTGTTCTTCGCAGTTGCCGGAAGGCTGTGGAAATAATTCTCCGCTGCAGCTGCCCCTTTGACCTTTGATATAAGATCCAAGCGCACCGCATGTTCGGTGAATGAAAGGTTGATATTCCTATTCTCCATCCAATCTATCACCTATACTAAAACAAAGCAACACAATGTTAATTCGATTGTAATTTCCTCACCGGTGCTATTACTTTCCCACACAGCAGCACAAGTGTACAGTCTCCTCAAGACGTAATTATGGAATAATGTTGATTTTGCTTTTATCTGATGTTTAATCTAAGTATGCGTCGTCTCTGATCTTTTAAAGGAGAAACAAACATCAAAAACGAATCTTTACCCTATCCAAGAGGCAGCTTCGACATCAAAACTCCTACTTGTTAGCACAGGGTAACCAATCCAAGCATGATGTTTTGTTTCATTCTTGTTGTTCACTATAGATGAACAATATCCATCCTCAAGCAATGATTCTTTATTCATGCACTTTTACCTTATTAAGAATGAATCATTTTGTTTCAGTAGAAATAACTACCAGCTGAGTGATTGAAACTGTATATCGACATTCGAATCATACGACAACGAGCGAATCATTTGCTCAAACAACAATCGGCGTAGACCAGAGTAATGATCAAAGATCATCGGCAATCCGCATAGACAAGAGATTTTCCTAAGAGATCGTGCTGTGGATGAAGCTTTAACCTCAAAGCACGGAAATGACAATCCGGGATTCATCTATCCGAACATTACAAAGGTCTGCTTCAATTTCACAAAGTCGAGGTTCGGTCAGGGAGGAACTAACCTGAAGTGCGTGGCCGTATCGACGATACCTCCGAAGCTCTTTGACGATTCTCACCAGCTCCCGTTTGGTCACCCATTTCCCCTGCATTATGTGCTCATTCAGCGTCCTCGACACGCTCCCTCCGGTGGCTCCGAGAGCCGCCAGCTTCTGGTAGATCCTCATAGGCTTGGTCGTCGACGACCTTGCATCCTTCGCCGCCACCGTGGCTAGCAGCCGCAGCTGCAAGAGCTTGGTGGCAATCGGACGGCTTGCGCTCATTTTCCCTCGACAGGTGGGTGGGCTGAGGCTCAGCAAGAGGGGTTTGCCAGGGTTTTGCGGTTTGCAGGGCAATTGACGGCAGTAGCGGCGGAAACAAACGGCGCCGTCTGGTCTTGACGGAATGGGCATATCTGCTAAAATAAGTAAAGAAACACGTAGACATTAAAAAAAATTAAAAACGCCATCACTATTCAAATTAAAGACCTTGTTAGTTCATGATTTTTTTTAGTGACAATGGAAGCTCGTGGTCTTAGTATAATGAAATAGAAGTCTTAATATCTAATAAAATGATACGGGTAGTGCCACAACAAGTATCGAATCTGAAACATCTTAGTTATTAAGTGAAAATGTATATCATTGCCTTACTTTTTTTTTATTGTTAATTTACAATTTACAATTGGGAAAACCAAGGTGTTTGAATAGATGCTATACTCAACGGAGTTTCAATTTTAGTTTGGTTTTCGAGCTAAAAAAGATGTCGAAGACGATGATCTTCCCCAGGGAAGTTCGAGGTGTCTAATACTGTTAGCGCCTAGTGATATCAGATGTAGAATGTACCCTCGAGGCATCATCGGGTTCCAAGATGTGGATCATGCAGAACAAGAGACACTAAAGAGTCCAACTACAAAGGAGTCGAAGAGAATGTGTCGCATCGTGTATGATCAGTTCTTTGATGCTCGGGCAAAGTAAGTGAAGCACATCATGTTGGTCGGGTTTTTAACAAGTTAAAGATGCCGATGGTTTGAGGATGTTTTTGAGTTGTTGGATTTGATTAACGTGCAGTTAAGTAAGACACAGAGGAGGTGGAGTAAAGCCATAATCCAATGTTTAATCGACTGTCGAAATGCGACGCGAAAGTTTGCTTCTTTGATCGAGGGTGCATGGTAACGTTTATAGATGGCAATGGAAGTTCTCAGCATGTTTAAAGCGGAGAGGAGGCAGGTTGGATAAATTTAGTAGGAAGAAGGTCGACTGTCGCAACCTCGAGAAGACATACTGTCGATCAAAGGTCACGGAGGATTTGCCGAAGAAAAAGTAGTTGCAAGTGGTGCCGGAGGAATTAGCAATGGTGGAAGACATACTATAAGTAACAATCACTACAACAAAAAGAGCTTAGGATGACTTTTTGGAACGATCCGTAGATAAACGTCGTCAAAAAGTTCGACGCGGTGGCACCTGGGGCGACCCATAAATAAACTTCACATAAAACTTGTTTGAGGCAACCCATATACAAACGCTGGCCACGGTAGTCATGAAAAGATGGGCCTGGGGCGATCTATAGATAAATGTCGCTTAAAATACGCTTTAGACGACCCATGCCTTATTGTTGGGGGAAAAGAGTTGGCAAAAGGTCCTTTTACGCCAACGATTGTGGAAACATCGCAACAGGTTAACTTTTTGCCGACCCATGCCGTAGCGTCGCCCCTTCATACGTATGACGACGTTTTTTGTGGGTCGTCCAAAATCAATTCTTTTTAAAATTTTTTTGCTAAGTCTACTGTCATAACATGTCGACTTGTTAACAAGTCTTGGTCGACCCATAAAAGCGCCGGCCCAAAGTCTTAAATTTAAAAATAAAATAAAATAAAATGGTAGGCGCGAAAGTTCCCGCCCATTGCCAAACCAAATTTTAAAATATCAAATTAAATATTTTTTTCCCTTCGTCTAGCTCTCTCATTTTCCCCTCTATCAATTCCTCATAGAGAAAAACAAAACGAAAGGGAAAGTCAGCTTCACCGACAACTGAGTTCCTCCTTGTCATCTCAGGAGTCGTATATCTATTCTTCACTCATGCTGGCAAGCAAGCTCCGTTGAGATTCTGTTCCGGCTGAAATTCCCCCGATGCGTCAGATCCTCTGATTGAGCTTCTAGGGTTTACACTTCAATATGATGAACAACAGCAACAAACACAGCTGCAGTAACAAAAGCACTACTACCACCGCCAACTCCACTAGTAGTAGGCACAATCTCTGCCTATATTTCCTCGATCAGGTGAGGCTCTGCTCCACTGCGACTCCCTCCGCCAAGGACGAGGCCGAGGAGGAGGAAGCTCCACTAAGCTGAACCTGGTCAACAGCTCCAGCGGCTTTCTCGTCATCTCCATCGACAAGTTCTCCATCAAGTACATCGGCATGAACCTACACGGCCACGATGTCAGGGTTGTGGCAGCGAACAGGCCTGGTCCCGTCAGGCGGCTGCTGCACTACTTCGAGATGTACGTGAAGGACTCAAGTGTTATGGGCCAGTTCTCAACCGGGTTCACTAGTGAGAGCTTCAAGATGACAAGGCAGCCCGGGTAAGGCCGCTTGTGCGTCTTGCCTATGCTTGATCTTTTCTTGATGATTTCTTTAGGGTAACATAATTCATTTGAGCAAGCCATGTTCTTGCTAGTAATTTGCCTCATTTTCTCAATGAACCAAAATATCACAGTGGTGTCTAATTTTGGTCAATGGGTTCCAGCCTGATGGTTGAAGGAAACTACCGAATCGGTATTTATCATTTAGAAATTAAATTCGATCGATTTATTCGCTTAGAGTTAGAATGAAGTTAATAAATCGCTTGTTAAATATTCATAATATTTAAAAATCGTGAATTTTTAAATAATATAATACTTTACTAATCTTATGCAAGTAAAACATATCGAATTTTAACTTAGTGTATAAGAACGAAACAATTTACAAATTTAAGTTAAAACTCAAAATAATTTTTCACGCCCGAATACTTGCTCTAATTTATAAAGGGATTTCTAAAAATTTTTATAACAAATTAGAATTTTCATGTAAAAACTAAATTATTTGAGAAATTATAAAGTCGAACTATTTAAACAAATAAACCGTTTGGATTAGAACTCTAAGTAAATAAATGCTGCTTGAGTTCAAAATTTTGAATTATATGACTGATTTATTATTATTTAGAAGATATAAGATTTAGAAGTCAAAGTAATTTTTACCATTTCGATGCTAAAAACTTAAAATTTTTTGAGAATAAGAAATCAAATTGTTTACCTTAATTTTAAATAAAATAAATTTTAATAAATATTTAATAAACTTTTGTTGAATGTGTTGTATACTCAATATTTATTTTATGTTCAGTACCAACTTGAAAGTTATCAAATTCTATATAATCGTAAACTAATTAAAATATGCTTAAATCTGTTACATATAACAATTCCCCGCAAAGTGCAGGCTGACGGTTCGACCGCATTAAAAAAAAAAACTAAAGCGTTTTTGGCGCTTAAAAATAACGGTCACTTGTAAGTCGGCCTCTGATCTTACAAACACAACTCTGCTTTACTCTCGTTCTCGTCTCTGTCTCAACTGCCCAAGATCGAGCACATCCCTCTCTCTCTCTCTCTCTCTCCTCTGTCTCTCTCAACAGAACTGATCGATGTGGTCGGTCACTCATCATATGTAGCATTCACTCTCAACATCCAATCGTTGCGCCCGTGCCCACATTCTCTCTTTCTCGCTCTGAGGATGTCGTGCAAGCGGAGAAGGACGGAAATTGCAGAAATCGGCAACAAGTCCGCCAAGAATGTGACGTTTACGAAGCGGAGACAGGGCCTATTCAACAAGGCCAGCGAGCTCGAGGTCCTATGCGGTGCCCGGGTCGGGATCCTCACGTTCTCACCAGCGGGTAAGCCATACCCGTTCGGGGAAGACGTTGTTTCTGATTACTTTACGTGGTGGGGGCCGCCGTCTTCGGGATCGGAGTTCGACACGATTGTCAAGTGGATCGAGAGTGCGCCTGATGGTTCTTGCGAGACCGTGGAGGAGTTGGAGTCATTGATCAGAGAATACGAATCGCTCCAGCAAGCCGTGGCACGCCGCTTGGAGGGTGGTTTGATGGCTGCTATGAGTTCGAGTTCAGGTGGTGGGGCGTTCTCAGGTCATCGCCGTTGCTGCACCATGAACAGCGAGTTCGGCTCATCAATTCCGACGAATTCGACGTCGACACTTCTAGACCCATCTGTTCCTCTGCAATATAGGCCCGAATCGGTCACGCACGAGCCTCAAACTGCCGCCGATACACCCATTCCGACGAATTCAATGTCGTCACTCCTAGACCCATCTGTTCCTCTGCAATATAGCCCCGAATTCGTCGCGAATTCAATGTCGACACTCCTAAACCCATCTATTCCTCTGCAATATGGCCCCGAATCGGTCACGTACGAGCCTCAAACTGTCGCCAGTACACCCGTTCCGAGCCTGGGCTTGACAGAGACTGAGGTAGAATCGTGGGTTAATTTGTTGCTCAGACTCGGAGAAGATTAGATTAGAGATCCGTTTTCGTTGGTATCTGGAGAGATGTAATTTGTCTGCTCAATCACGTAATCAACTACGAGTTGAATTGACATTGTGTTCCTCTTAAGTCTTAATGATAGATAGTCTCTGCTTCATTCTTATTGCGTTTCCTCTTAAATTCCCTTGTAATAGTCTCTGCTCCATTCTCGTTCACTTATTCGGTTTTTCCGGCAATATATGAAGAAAATATAAGATAACACGGACAATATTTTCCATTCTCGAACGAAGCCATATCAGACTGGCAAAGAGCGAATAAGTCCAGCCCCTTGATGTCCTCATTACGAACCTGAAGAAATCAAGCAACATGCCCAGATCGGAGACCAAAAATCATATGCTTGAAACATCAAAATGTGGGTGTACAATGTAAACACACATTACATTGGGCATATATGAGTGAATGAAAGAAAAGTGCATTATAGATGGTTTTACATTGAAGGTAACAGATACCGGGGAGGCTCCCTCCATCTTACTGCTTCTGAGGGCGTCTTTGCTCACTACTCGGATCGCATATGTCGTGTCCGGAAGAAAGTCCTTTCAGACAGAAGCTTCAAGTAGAGTCTGTGAGTGTCTTAGCCTCTTGACTCCGAGCTGAAAATGAGCTTCCACTGAAACACCTTCTTTCGGCTGACCCGACAAAAGCATGACAACATCCTTAGCACTGGATTAAAAGACACGGTCAGCATAATCAAAGTCCCGACACTTTTTCTCCATAAATAACTACTTAGTGATGGCTTAAGCTGCTTCAAAGATTAACCTAAAACGTGCAGATGAGTTGCCATCTCATTATACAGCAATACGAGATTTCTTGGTTGTATTGAGAAGTTCTACGTTAAACTTTTTCTATAATCAAATTGCCAAACTCATACGAACTGCCTACACTGTCAGAGCGACAGTTCAGAAATTTGCAACTTACAAATGGAGATTTGAAGTCTCCTGTCAACCCACTGGACCGAAAATATTCATGAACAATGGGGAAGTTAATGGTGCTCTTTCCACTGAACTTTAATCCATCAATGGCCTTGTCACAATTTATTTCATCATGAGGAAAGTCCAAAAGACTAGGGAGAATATATATATATATATCAATCAGTCTGTATTATCTCTCTCTGTTTTCGTCATCCATCTTAAGCAAAATGAAGAATTCAGTTGAGATATAAGAACAGTAGTGTACAGATGAACCTCTATGCAACACGAGTTGCCTGGAACAAGATGTCTCTGGATTCTCCAGAACCAAGTTCTATCGCCTGTGCTGCAGGAGAGAAGGCATACTCCTGCAAGAAATTAGGCATATTAACATTGGCAATAGCAGGTAATGTTTCAATCACAATGCTTATTCAACAGGCCAGAGAGAAAAAGCTCCGATCATGTCCCCAGTTCATTCACGAATGAAGTAAAATGTTTTGTCTCAAGCGCAAACTCCACTGTGGTTTCAGGATTAACTAGACCAGAAAATGCATTATGTAACAAAATATCGTGGCTCTAATTGGAATATCAGAAGTCTCAAAAATTTAGACGAGTGAGTCAGTACCTTGAGCAGAGGACGCAAATAGAAACTTCCGGGGAATAAGTTATCAAAGAGTAATTCTCAACCAGCAGTAGAGACTGAGTTGCTCCTATGGCCATCATCCCCACTCGATGAAAGTAGCACAGATGGGATGGGTTCTCTAGCACCATCCTTTGTATATACATGAGCAGATATTTGACCAAGCTTCTGGCAAGAGAAAGAATAAGGTTGCTTGAGATAATACCCAGACTGCAGCAATAAGAGAAATGTCAGGAAATAAAGTCATTTGTAGCACGCAGAGGAGATGAATAATGAGAACATACACCAAAAGCTGCAGGGGTAAGTTACTTGTATAACATATAAATGTTCAATTCCTCAATAAGTTACTTGTATCAAATGCAGTTATGGTTTAAAAATACTCCTGAACAACGAGTGTTATAACACTGGACTTGCCTATTGGCCACCTATAATATTGGAGAGAATCATCTTCTCTGTTAATTTCTCAGCCAACTGTTGAACTCATTCTTGAATCATGGAGAGGCAAATAAACAAAAAAGGCAATATTTTCAATTAGACTGTAGCATTTACAAAAGGCGCAACTAAAATCACCACTAAAATATTTGGAAGAACTTCGTTCAGATACGAATTCAAAAGTCTCTTCCAGGGGATGCAAGTGGCGGGTAGCAATAAAGAAGTTAATCACTAAAGACAGCAAGAAAGAAGAGTTAAGTGCTCATCCAAACCTTAGAAGCCTCGACTCTGTAGGTTATGTCATCATCGAGAGGCCCTCAAACAAAGGAACCATCTTCTCTCGTGGTGGTGTCGAGGGCCAAATCACCTTTCCTTAGTGGAGCATTCTCACTGTCTCCTGCAGCTATTACCTTAATGTCAACATCAGAAACGGGGGGCGAGACTGATCCTTCAATGTACAACCCAGGCCGACCCATAAATGGAGCAATTGAAGACTGGCAGCCACCATGGATAACTAAAACCTGCCATAGATTAAGGTTGCTTAACGGTTAAAGGATAAGTTTTAAAGAAGGATACAGAGAAGCAAGCATTTGGGATCAGCAAAATGCGAAGCAATGCTTGCCTGTTGTCCTCTAGGATAAAAAAAAAAAAATCTTACAAAATCTTCTTTTCCTCATCGTCCCTAAAATAAAAGACGACTCGGCAAAGTTGTACTTGCAAAGTTGCACTAATGCTTAAGCTAAAATAAGCAGCCAGGCTTGGACCATGATTTAAAACAATGCCCTGTCTTCCATGGCTTCCTTACTGTAGCAATTCTGAAGAGCTCCATAGGTAAACTTGTTCTTCGCAGGTGCCAGGAGGCTGTGGAAATAATTATCAGCTGCAGCTACCCCTTTGACCTTTGTTATAAGATCCAAGAGTGCCGCATCTCGTTGAATGAATCTTTACACTTTCCAAGAGACAAATTCAAGCATCAAAACAACTACTTGTTGGCACAGGGTAACCAATCCAAGCACGATGTTTTGTTTCATTCTTGTTGTTCACTATAGATGAACAGTATCCATCCTCAAGCAATGATTCTTCACTCATGCATTTTACCTTATTGAATATGAATCATTTTGTTCCAGTAGAAATAACTACCAACTGAGTGATTGAAACTATAAATCGACATTCAAATACACGTCAACGAGCTAGTCATTTGCTCAATTGACAATCGGCATAGACAGGAGATTTTCCTAAGAGCCCATTCAGTTAATGACCGTCCGGGATTCATCTATGCGAACAAAGGTCTGCTTCGATTTGCTCTTACAGGTGGGTGGGCTGAGCGGAGGGGTTTGGCGGGGGGTTTTACGGTTTGCAGAGCAGTTGAGAGCAGTAGTGGCGGAAACAAACGGGCGCCGTCTGCTCTTGACGGCAGGGGCATATCTGCTAAAATTAGTTCGGATACACATAGACATGTAAAAAGAAAGAAAATAGAAACCTCATAACTAAACAAATTAAAAGACCTTGTTACTTCACATTTTTCTCTTCTTCTTCTTCTTTAACGGTTACAATGAAGGCTCATTAGTCTACTACAATATTGAAATAATTCCTAATAGCTAATAAAAACACATGTGTAGTTCCACGACGACTATCCAACCTATAACTTCTTGTTACCAGAGCAAAGCATGTGTCGTTACATTACTTCCTCTTTGATTGTTAGTTTACGGTTTACACTTGGGAAACCAAAGGTGTCTGAAGAGAAACTATACAATACTCACCTTGAGTTGTGATCTTATTCGGATTTCGAGCTGAAAAAGATGTAGACCATGATCTTCCACGGGGAAGTTTGAATCTCAGGTACGGTTAGCACCTAGGTGATATCAGATGTAGAATGTAACCTTGAGACAGCATCGGGTTCCAAGATGTGGATCATGCAAAACTAGAGACACCGAACAGTCCAAATACAAAGGAGTCGAAGAGAATGTTCCGTAACGTGTATGATTAGTTCTCTGATACTCGGGCGAAGTTGATGATGCATTGTGCTAGCTGCTGAGGTTTTGAGGATGTCTTTCAGTTGTTGCATTTCATCAATGCAGTGAAGTAAGACTTAAATAAAAGGTGGTGGAGTAAGCCACAATCCGATGTTTAATTGACACTCGACAATGCCATGGGGGAGGTTGCTTCTGCAATCGAGGGTGATGACGTTTATATGACGGCGAGGGAAGTTCTCAGCACATTTAAGACGGCGCGGAGGCAAGTGCGAAAAAATTCACAGGAAGAAGATTGATTGTTGCATTTTCAAAGCCAGAGAAGACTCCGACTATAAAGATTCCGTCAGACCCCAAGATACTCAAGGATCATCAAGTAAAGGTCATGGAAGGCTGCGTGACAGAGGAATTAGCAATGATGGAAGACATGCTATAAGTAATAATATCCGATTCATTATCGTGTGACCATTGTCTGTCCATCTTTGCAATCAGTCGATGCTCATTGCGCAGTAAGGAAATCAATAGATGGGAAGCAATTGGGCTCTTTATTCCCTATATTCATTCATACCCTCAAGTCGAAAACTTTCATAGCAGAGCTGTGAAATGCACAAGTAAAATCCGACGATTGCCTAGATTGAAACTTGATAAATATACAAGAAAACGGCAATGACCAAGAATGAACAAAGCAACTTCTGGAATCACCCATTAGTGATTAGTAAAGTGCTATACAGTCGGAACAGATTGAAGACCGTTGTAATTGTACCTTGAACAGCAATCATAAACAGTTGATGACAGAAAAACATCGGGCGACCATTATTTTAGGTTTAAAGTTAGGTGCAAAGTACAAACCAATACAATGACAAATTTGGGAGTCAATCTTATAATGGTTGTTCCTTCTGAATCCAATGCTCGATCAGTGAAGGCAGACAAGATATAACTCATATCAGTGAAGAGGAATGATGCAGCCTCTTTAAAGCATTGTCTATTCGACATCTTTGTATCCCAAAATTAGTGAGAAAACTATACAATGACATGGACGACGCAATCATTCCCAAGACAATTGAATAGAGGTTAGATATCAGGTTCATGCGTCCTCGATATCATAAATACTTGGGATTATATATGTAAAGGTCCCTCCCCATGCAATCCAGAAAAAATCTCCAGAATAAATGGAGTAGTACCTTACTAAGAAGTTATGAGGAGGGGCAAATCTTTTCAAGCACCTTCTCAAGCTCATCGTCTATCTCGATCCCATCTTCCTCCAGCATTTTACGCATCTCTCGATCAGTTTTGCCTGCAGCTGCATAAGTCTTGAGTAACAGTCTGTATGCAGTACCTTTGAGACCGCCTACATCCTTTAAAAGATTGAACAATTCATTTGCGGAATCTACATCTCTTCCCCCCTCAAATTGCATCTGAAACGCCTTTGATTGTACGCTCCTCTGGGATCCACTTCCCCTCCTTGCACATGAACACAGCAGCTTTCAGCAACTCCATGCTCCGAACTACCCGCCCTTTCCCCAAGAAATATACCATAAACAGTTCAATTCCACGCAAGAATGGCCTGCTGGAATTCTCCAAGGCATCCTTGAATAGAGCTTCAGCTTCTTCGAGTCTGTCTTGATCCAGATAAGCACTTATAGCAATCTTTACTAACCTATTGTCATAGCTCAAGCAGTCAGACAGACTCCTCGAAAACTTTCCTTAAACCCTCGAAGTCTTTCAATCTATGCAGGCTGCTGAGCATCGCGACATAGCTGCTGTTGTTGATAAGATAAGCCGCCTTCAGGGATGCCCACACCCTCTGAACCTCCCCCAGATTATTAAGACCTGCATAGAGGGTGATAAGATGGTGGTAGGCCTCTCGTTCTTTGGGCTCCACAACCGACTCTAATTTCTTAAGAGCTGACTCTGCTTTCTCAGTGAGCCCTGCCTTGACATAGAGCGAAGCTAGGGTACTATATGTGGTCCAATCGCAAAGAGACGCATAATTTCCTAACATTTTGTGGTAGACCCTCTCTGTTCTCTCCACGTCATCTATGCACGCGTAGCTCTGCATCCACATATTATAGCTCAACAAGTCCAAGGAGATGTTTTTTCGTTTCATCTCCCCCACTAGGCTCAGAATTTTCTGGGGTTTTCTGATTCTCATGTATAGGCTCATAATGTTACCGTAAGGCAAAGGATGGCAAGTAAAACCCAATCCTCCCATCTCCTTGAACAGCAGCAAATGCCTTGTCTTCCATTGCTTCCTTACTGTAATAATTCAAAAGAGCTGTATAGGTATACTTGTTCTCCGCTAATGCAGGTTGTGGAAATAATTCTCAACTGCAGCAACCCCTTTGACCTTTGATATAAGATCCAAGCGAATGGCATAATCCCTTAATGAAACGTCGATATTCCGATTCTCCATCAACTCCATCACCTATGCTTGTACGAAGCAACACAAACATCAATGGGGGTGCATAATTTCCTCAACAGCGACTGCTATTCTTTTTACCGCTCCAACAATTATGCATTTCACAGCATGTGGCGGCAATCTTTCGAGTTTATCAATTCGCAAAAATTACAACAAATCAAACGAAAACCAGAGCAGACTATCCTCAAGCAATGATGTTTCGCTTATGGATCCAATGTTTACCTTATTGTTTATCATTTAGTTCCACTGGAATCACCAAGAGAAAGATCAAAACTATAAATTGAGATCTGATGATAAGATAGTTGAGTGAGCCTCTCCGGAAATAGCTGCTCAATTCGGCAATTAGCATACAAAAGTAATCCGCAAGGAACTTAAACAAAGCGTGGACATGACTGTTGGCATTGATGATCAAAGATATGCCTCAATCATCGGCATTGATGTCAACACTGATTAAAGCTTGAGCTTCGGGTGGAGACTCACCTGAAGCGCGTATTCGTACTTACAGTCCTTCCGCAGGTCCTTGATGATATTCACCAGGTCAGGTTTACTCACCGGCTTCCCCTCTGCCAGCTTCTTGATGAGTGACCTCTGCTTGTTTGGCATCGACCTTGCTGCTGCCGCCGCCGTGCCCCGCTGCCATAGCTGCGAGAGCTTGGTGGCAACCGGACGGCCTGTGCTCATTTTGCTTCCCCAGCTTCCGTTGGCTGAGGAGGGGGGCTTTGGCGAAGGTTTAGCAGTTGTCGGAGCATTGGATGGGCGGAGAGGGTAAACGACATCGTTTGCGCTCTCGACGTTGGTAAGAGCTGATGTATCTGCTAACATAATTTGCAGGAAAAATATAAAATAAAATAAAATATTCGATACATGACATTGAGTGTGAGTCAGGGGAACATATTTGATATTTTGCTTGTGTCAAAGGGGAAAAAAAAAAGAAAAAGAAAAACTGAAGTAAGAGTTGAGTAAGCAATAATCTTATATAGAATTGACATTCGACAACGTGATGGAGTTGCTTCTTTGATCCAGGGTGATAGATGTTAATAAGACACAAAGGATAATTGATCAAAGCCAGGAAAGAGCGCCGAGAAGAGAAAATAGTCGCAAGTGATGCTGGAGGAATTAGCAATGGTGGTAGACGTGCTATAAGTCACAACATTTGTCATCGTGTGTGACGATTGTCATGCTATTCTCAAATCAAAACTCGAATCAGGGTCGTGAAAGAGCTCGAGCTGAACGGACCATTTAAAAGATCAAAACTCAATAAATATATAAGGGAACGGCAATCATTAAGCATGAGCAAAGCTACTACCAGAATCCCACATTAGCTTACAGCTCTACAGCCGGAACGGATCGAAGACGGTTCACTTCTTACTTTGAACAGCAATCCAAGTTGGCAAGCTGTTTGACAGAAAAACAATGTATTACCATTACAGGCTCGATGTTATAATGGTTGGTACAAACAGCAACCCAATACAATGACACGAATTATGTGATCGACTATGTTCCTTGCAAATCTAATGCTCGATCACACGAAGGCAGACAAGAGAGAACACAATCAAAATATCATAACAGCGAAGGGAGAAACAGAGAAATACTACATCCTCCATGATACAGCATCTGCTAAAGCATAGTCTGTTTGACATCTTTGTACCCGGCCAGAAGTTAATGAGTAAACTATACAATGACATGGACGGCGCAATCATTCTCTAGACAATTGAATAGAGGTTAGATATCAACTTGGTGCGTCCTCGATATCAAATACTCGGGAAAATGTATGTAAGCTCCCTTCCTATGCATTTCGGCATATATCTCCAGAATAAATGAGAGTAGCCCCTTACCAAGAAGTCATGAGGAGGGGCAAACCTTTCCAAGCAACTTCTCAAGCTCATCGTCCATCTCAATCCCATCTTGCTCCAGCATTCTACGCATCTCAGGATCAGTTTTGCCTGCAGCTGCATAGGTGTTGAGCAACAATCTGTAGGCAATACCTTTGAGACCGCCTACATCCTTCCAAAGATTGAACAATTCATTTGCGGTATCTACATCTCCTCTCCCCTTGAAATGCATCAGAAACACATTGATCGTACGCCCCTTTGGGGTCCACTCCCCATTTTTGGACATGAACACGGCAGCTTTCAGAAACTCCATGCACTGATTGACCTGACCCTTCCTCAAGAAATATACCATGAACAGTTCCATACCACGGAAGAATGGCCTCTTGGCCTTCTCCGAGGCATCCGTGAGCAGAGCTTCAGCTTCTTCGAGTCTGTCTTGACCCAGATAAGCACTTAGAGCAATCATCACTAACTTATCGTCATAGTTCAAGCAGCTAGACCTCCACTCCTCAAATACTGTCTTTAAACCTTTGAAGTCTTTCAATCTACGAAGGGTGCTAAGCATTATATAATAGCTAAAGTTGGTATTTATGCGAAAAGCTGCCTTCAGGGATGCCCACACCCTATGCACCTCCCCCAGATTACGAAGACCTGCGTAGAGGGTGATAAGATGGTAGTAGGCCTCTTGCTCGTTGGGCTTCATAACCGACTCTAGCTTCTTGAGAGCTGACTCCGCTTTCTCAGTGAGCCCTGCCTTAACATAGATAGAAGCTAGGGAACTATATATGGTCCAATTATGAAGGGATGCATCATTATGTTCTATCATTTCGTGGTAGACCCTCTCTGCTCCCTCCACGTCATCTAGGCACGCGTAGCTCTGCATCCACATATTATAGGTAAACAAGTCCAATGAGATGTTTTGCCGTTTCATTTCCTCTACTAGGCTCAGAATTTTCTCAGGTTTTCTGATTCTCATGTACATGCTCATGATCCTATTGTAAGGCCAAGCAGAACAAACAAAACCCAATCCTTCCATCTCCTTGAGCAGCAGCAATGCCTTGTCTTTCATTATTCCTTTACAATAACAATGCAGAAGAGCTCCATAAGCATACTTGTTCTTCGCAGATGCCGGGAGGTTGTGGAAATAATTCTCAGCTGCTGCAACACCTTCGACTTTTGATATACGAACCAAGCGCATGTGCGTGGCATGATCCTGGAACGAAAAGGGGATATTCCGATTCTCCATCCTCCCCGTCACCTATACTTGAATGAAGCAACATGAACATCAAAGGCGCATGTACATCAGTTATGCAGTTCAGCCTTCACGCAGAATGTCGTGGCAATCTCCCAAGTTTATTAATTAATCACCAGAGATCAAACAAAAACCACAGCAGACTATCCACATTTATCCTCAAGAATGACGCTTCGCTTATGGATCGGATGTTTACTTTATCATGTATCGTTTAGTTTCATCGAAGTTAATCAGCAACAGAACAACCAAACCTATAAATTGAGATCTGATCATGGGAAAATTGAGTGAGCCTCCTCAGAAACAGTCGCTTAATTCGCGGAAATCACCACAAACATGTGATGGTCATGGCAGAAGTAATCTGCAATTACCTTTAGCTTCGGGGAAGAACTCACCTGAAGTGCGTCATCGTACTCACGCTCCTTCCAAAGGTCCGTGATGATATTCACTGGCTCAGGCTTGCCCACCCGCTTCCCCTCCAATGCGCGTACATTTGACGTTCCCCACACGCTCCCTCCGGTAGCTCCGGCGGCCGCCAGATTCTTGATGAGCGGCCTAGGCATTTCCGACAATGAGTCCGCCGCCGGTTTCGCAGCCGTGCCTCGCTGCCATAGCTGCAAGAGCTTGGTGGCTACCGGACGGCCTGTGCCCATTCTGCTTCCACAGCTGGTGTGAGCTGAGGTGAGAGAGGGCTTTGGCGAGGGTTTAACAGTTTCCGGAGCTGCGGGATGGGCGGAGACGAAGGCGGCATCCTTTGGATTCTTGACGACCAAATTAACGGCGTACTAGTCTTACATTCCGCGCGTTATGTGGGCACGTGCATATTATATTTGCGATTACTTTCTTATTTCAATTTTGCTAATCTCTCGTGTGTCCTTTTAAAAAAAAAAAAATTTGTTAGGCTTTTCTTTAATATATCAGCTGATCATAATCCATATTAAATTAACTAATTAGACTTTCTTATAATTTAGTATGTTTTTTTGGGAGACCTTAATAACTTAGTTCGTAATTTATATTAAACGAGTTAATTAGATTTTTGGTCAATGTTGCACAGAATTAATTATCAAATAGAGTTCAAAGAATTGTATTTGTATATTAACGACAGGGAAGACGCTCTAGACAAAAGAACTAAAAGGCCTGTTTATTTTGGGAGTTAAAATTACTTTGATTTTAACTCTAACTCAACACACTATACAATAAAAATAAACATTTTTCAAGTCAAAAATTTTAACTTTAACTTTAACTTAACTCACTACACAACAAAAACACACGTTTCTCAAGTCGAATTTATAATCCCAACTCATTTATCTTTTTCCACAATTAAAATAAAAATTACTTTAACTCTAAATCTAAACGCACCAAAAGGGTCTCATAATCTCTCATTACAATAGTTAAAATTAACAACATATATATAGATGTGGTTCAGTGTGAAGTGAGTTCCACATGAATGAACTTGTGAAAGGTTATGAAACCTATACTAGAAGCGCCTTATGGATAGAATTATATTGATGTCAGGACAAGAATCAGTCTCACCAATAACTTCGAAAACATGAATACAAATTTCGTAATAAGTCATTTTGACCAACAAAATGGACATGCTATATAAAATGATGTAACTATTATTTTTACCGATGAAATTACGAGATATTTTTAACTCGTTCGTTTAGACTAATTCTCATTTGAACAACGACAACCATGAATGAGGTGCTTTCAAGGATTTTTAAACCATACATTACATGTAAAATTCACATAAAAGTGCAATTTACTAAGGGCACTGCATCTCATGGTTTCTGCGCGACTGTTGTTGAATCTTTTTATGAACCAATTCTACTAAACAATACTATTGTTTGAGGTTATATAATTAATAAAACTTTTTTTTTCATTATTTTTAATTATCCAAATATTTTCCGAGAGAATTTAACTTCAATTAGGAGGTTGCTTCCAATAAGGGATATTTGGAACCTGATTGGGGGAGCGCCACATACCAATTTTTCATATGCTTGTATGTATAATTTCTTACTAAATAGCAAATATCTTCTTTTTTTATGTATAATTTCTTACTAAATAGCAAATATCTTCTTCTTTTTTTCCCTTCAGTGTAAGTATTTTGTCAGTTTTTGAAACTTATATCATTAAAAAACAAAACAAGACTGTTACTAAATAGAAAGTTCGTTATTACCATAATTTAAGAATTTTATTTAACAATAAAATAGTCCAGCAAATTCAAAATTTCTTTTTTTTTTTTCTGTGTGAACACTGATATTCAAAAGTTCAATTAAACCCCGACTAATTCAGTCGAGCCAGATCGACCATTAAGGATAAAGCCCACGCAGCATGAATTTTCCGTCTTGACTTCAACAGAAAGCCGTACAGAAAAACTTCCAAACAGTGAAGCTGAGGACTGGACTGGAGCAAGAGAGCTCCATCACAGCCACAGGAAGATAACCTCACTGGCCTTTCTTCCTCCTCCTCCTTCCATCTCTTCTCTCCCTCTCCCTCTCCCTCTCATCAAACTCGCAATCCCCACCACCGGAAACCCAAGTTTTCTATCACCTGCTCCTTTTCCCACCCCAAATCCATAAGCTTCTCCAGAATTCCCGTCGTTTCCGCTGCTATTTTGTTCTGTTCTGCTCTGGTCGATATCGGTTCAAGTTGGGAACAAGAGAACTTGCTATGTTCAATTCAACCGATGATGAGTTCATCGTTTTCCTCAGGTCGAATCCGATGGGATTGCTGAGAGAACTGAGTGTAAGCCCGGCCCGCTCGATGACTTGTTCCTCAATTTGTTCCGCAGGAAAATGGTCCAGGTGAGTGTCAGTTCTTTATCCCTTAATAAGGGCTTCGTTTTATATTTGTGTTTGCATATATGTATATATAAAGTTGCTACCTTTTGGAGCAATGATTGGGCTGTGATGTGATGTGATGATGTCATGATGATTTGTTGTTTGCTTTTAAGGGATAGAACAGGAGGTTGGATGGGATTCGGAGAAGCCCGGTTATGTCTAATCTCTAGAGAGAAAGAGGAGAGAACAGACGAGAGAGAGAGAGAGAGAGAGAGAGCCAGAGCGAGAGCGAGTTTTGTTGAAGGCTCGTTATGAGTGCGAGGTCACGATACCGTCGAAACGTTGTTGCGTGGATTGAAACCCTATGGCTATTATTTGTTGCTTAAGAATGATTGTTTGAGTTATGTAATATTGAATTGGTTGATAAGAGAAAGGTTCAAGGCTGAAAAATATGTATATATATATATATCATTAGTAATTTTGAAGTGAGTGATATGATTGTAATTGCTGATGTGAATGCATAAACAAGTTTGATACTTCATTTTATTGTGGAATTTAATACTCACTGAACGCAGCTCACCCCTGCATATATTTTTCAAATGAGCGAAGAGTTAAACTAACATCATGGGAAAATCTTTTTGGACATTGAGGATCTGCGTGAAGGATTTTGCAATTAGATCCACTCGTAGTGTAGGTAGTAAGGTCATGTAGAATGCTATAAGTATATTACGACTTGAAACTTTTGTTTGTGTGGTTTACTGATGTTGGTGAAAAAGAGTACCCTCTTGAGATGTATACAAATATTGGAGCTTAATGAATTGGTTACATTTAGGAGTTTATGGAAAGCATACTTTTATATGAATAGTTTATGTGGTAATGGATATCGAGAAAATTTAAAGAAAATTCCGTTGAAATTTCGGATCGTGACACTCTTGACAAACCTCCAAATCTCAACATCAAAAACCGATCGGGCTCTAATTTTCTGTAATTTTCCCAGTCAAATTATTCTCTCAGTTTCTCTCTCTCCCCCTCTCTCATTGTTTTGGCCGTCAGGAACAAAATAAAGAATAATCCGCGAGGGGAAAAGCAAGGCGGTGTTAAATTGATTGATCAACATAAATGGCGGTGGGTAAAAAGCAAAAATGAGGAAAAATTTGAACATCATGCATTATACATAAAATTAAATACATACTCAGTTTCTAAAGTGAGTCCTATAATTTGAATTTTAAACAAAAAAAAGGGGCAAAAGCTGTTGCGTAGGGTCCAAGAGCTGCCACACGGTAGCTACCCGTTGGTCTCTCATTCTCAAATGAGAGACGCACTCCAACGGTAGAGAAGCTGTTGCGCATCTCTCTCTCATGCCACATGGGCATGAGAGACACGGCTGAGACAACCGCTGGAGGTAGTCTAAGGTGCAAAGCTTGAGGAGTCATACTGAGGGAAATCGAGGGAAATGAAGTAGGGAGAGTCGGGATATAGGTAGGACACCTCGAAATTGAAGCTAAAACTTGCATTTGCTTAGACAATCAACACGGTTTGGTATGCCCGAGCTGAAATTGTTGCCTTTGTTGTGTTTGTTGATCTTCTCTCTATTTGTTATTTGGGTTATCTTGCATGTGGGTGATTTGCATGTTGGTTTTTCTTTTGACTTGTTATTTGGGTTTCTTGCATGTGGTTGATATAGAGTTGTTTTATGTTGATTTGCGCTATACGATCAAAGGAGCTAGGTTCAGTAAGCTCAGCTATCCGTTTGTATCTGATTCTTGAATTCTGTGTGTGTGTGTTAGTACTTCGTAAGAGCTCGTTAGAATGAAATTTTTAGAGCATCGTAAGTAATTGAAGAATTGAAGGGATTAGAGCTCTTGATATATAGGGAGCTAATACTTAGGTGGTAGAATTGGTTGCGATGGCAATGGCAGTAGGGAATTTTCTTTTGCCTTGAATTATAAGAAATTCTTTCAAATTGGCTGCTTCCTTTGAAATGATTAGTGGCTTTAACTATTTCTCTATAATTTGGAGCCCACGAGTTTTAATGGGTTTTCTTTAAGGATGACGTGGCACCATCTGTCATATTATATATATACATATATTTGGATAGTAAGAGCTTGATATACTTACTGATTTGTCATGTTTATGGTGTATAGGGACGGAAGAGACTGAACCCTTGCATCCGGAAGACTAAACTCATTGAGTTATTTCTTGGGGGTGTTTGTGAGTACTTTATTCCATTATAAAATGATATATATATATATATAATATAATATAATAAATTAGGAAAAATAGTGTGACAGGTTGCAAATCGAGAATTTGGTTGTTGATATATTGTTTAAAAGGATGTTGTGATATATGTGAGAGTACTGGTATTATTGTTGGATTATAATCATGGAACCACTGGACCCGACAAATTACGAATTGGGCTTTGATCGACAGCTGGACCCGATGAAACATAAATAGGGGCCTGATCGGCCACTGGACTCGGCAATATAAATAGGGGTCTGATCGGCCGCTGGACCTGGTGGAATATAAATGGGGAAATGATCGGCCGCTAGATCCAACGAAATATAATTAGGAGGTCTGTTGGGCCCGGTGGACCCGGTAGAATATAAATGATAGTCAACTCTTACCGCCAGATGTTAATAGGCGGCCCCCGCTTGTGAGATATGGATTATGAGAGGAGGAGGGAAGAAGTGGGTGATTTACTTGAAATATGTAGGGTTACGATACCGTTTCAACACTATCATAAGGAATGAGATGCTATGACTATATTATTGTTGTTTGATATTGACTGTTGAGTTAATTGTTTGAGAGAATATGCTGCTATTGGACTTGAATTATTATAGATTATGAATATATTTGATTATATATGCATACGATTGATTGCATGTGAATTTATAATAGTATATTAGCTCATTTTGCTTTAGAATATAGTACTCACTGAAATGCAGCTCACCCCTGCGCGCGCGCGCGCGCGCACACACACACACATATATATATATATATATATATTTCAGATGACTTAGAGGCTAGACTAGTGCAGGAGAAACTTTTGGACATCGGGAATCAACGTGAAGATTTTTGGCAGCTAGATCTGCTCCGAGTTTAGGAAGTAAGCATATGTAGAATAATGTTAATATGTTACGACCCAAAAATTTTGTTTAGTTGTCCTATGGGTGATGTGTGACGATCATGTTAGATGATCTTTTGAGATGGCTGGTTTTTTTTTTAATTATTTTGAGATGTATAGCAAGTTATTGATTAGTATGGAATATTAGAAATTATAGGGGAAACTTTGTTGTAAATTCGGGTCGTGGCAAAAATGACTAAGCTTAATAAAAGGTTGACACATAGAAAGCTCATCATGAAACTTATCTAAAATTATATACTACTTTTAATTTGCCAGTAATCAATTATCAAATTCTATTGAAATGTAAAAATTATGGAAAAATATACTGGTATAATTTTGTTAAAATTTCTGATGTTATAAAAGAGTGATTGAATAGCGGCACCCAAGAAACGCTATGAAAGAATTTTCAGCTTATTGCACTGAAATAATCTTAAGAATACGGCCAATGTTAGTTGACTAGCTGGTACACGATAAATGTCGGTAATTCAGGAGTAAATGTACTGCCTTGTAGCTCCTTAATCAGCCGTCGATGATTGGATCATAGTATGAAGTTCTTATTGATTGTTTGTTTGCTCTTGATCGCAACATATTCGGAGGATGAAAAAGATCACAAAACAAAGGCTTTTCGAGCATCTGTCAGCAACACTGCCGCAGACTCCAGCTCTGTAGTAGAAGTGAGTATAAGATATTTATTTATTTTTAGTTATTTCTTCTACCTGTGCAGGTCATGATCTAGTTCGTAGTCATTTCAGATGCTCGCATATTCACTTTGTTCTAAAATTATCATCCATCTTTAGTTCACTTCTAATTTTGTTTCATATTGTGCTTCTCTAGACTGTTTGCTTATTTGTTGCCGATATATCGATTGAGTTGCTTATAAAAAGAAAGATGATATTTTGATTGAGGGACAAAATACTCTATGAATCAAGCCTATGCCTTATGAATTGTATGTACTCCGGCTTTTCACCGGTACAAAAGAAACTGTTTGGGAAGCCTATGTAACATCTCGTGTGACTTGAAACTGGATTTTCCTTTATCATTCATGAGGTGGATATCGTTGTGCGTCCACCTCATGTTCTTTCTAAAACTGAGATGAAGATATTTTTTTCATTCAACTTGTTGTAGACATTAGACCGAGTGGTAATCATTTTGATATGAAAAATTATGGGCTTATTACACCATATATCCTATGGTTTTACTATTTTCTCAAATCTATCAAATGTTTTAAAAATTCTAAAAAGACCTATGGTTTACATCTTGTTCCAAATATATCCCGTTGTCAATTTATTTGTTAATGAAACGTAAGTAGGCTCCAATTCTATTCCATGATTTTAATTTTTTCTCAAAGTTATTTCATGGTTTTAATTTTTTTTTTCAAATCTATCATGGGTAAAATGTCATAGTGGAAAGAATGGGCCCATTTATGTTCCACGTCAGCAACATCGTTAAATGTTGATGGAGAAATTAAAGCCATAATAGATTTGGAACTAGATATAAATCATGGGCCTTTCTAGGTAATTTTTAAATCATGGGATAAATTTGATAAACGACTGATACCATATCTTGCGCAATAATCCAAAAATTATTACTAGATGAAAAATATATGGGGTTCCCTTTCATGCATGCCATGATGATGAGTTTTCTGGTATTTCCACTTTCTCTTTAGTGTTGCTTGAAGCAAAATGAAAAATTGGATTGGTTTACTAGAGATTTATTGTTTTCCAAAAGGGAAAAAAAAAACAGATTGTGGCAGTATAACTTGTCTCGTAACATTTCCTCCCTCATCTTTTATTTCCAAGTAGCAAAAAAATCATAGTCTGTAAATCTCTTTGAAATGTAAGAACATCTTCATTTGGTGACCTCTCGAGTTAAATGGTGATGTAGGCAAATGCAGGAACAGAGGCAGGGCAGGAGTTTGTGGCGGCGTGGAAGGAATCCATAGCTCATGACTGTTGTAGGATTCCGTAGGACAATGTGGCTCCATCCTAGTTCGATGGAAAAAAAAAAAAAAAAGATTGATCAGTAAGAGGTTCCATTTAATTTTGGGAGAGGGATTCTCAGCTCAAAATTTTGGGATATGAAGAGTGCATAATGAGAGTCTGACTGGCTCACCAAACTTGTAATATTTGGCTTCCATTTGATAAGCTATTCGATTTGCTAGTGCTACAGTCTCTGGTCTCAATTCTTTTACAGTGGTGAGAGAGCACAGTTTTAGATATAATAACGAACATTAGACATGTCAATAGTCTTTTATCGTGTTGATGCATAAGAATCTTCATTCTTGTAGATTTGGTTCCTCACTTTTCGATAAGTACCACTCTACTCCAAACAGATGCTTCAAGTTGTATTGATCTCATTTAAATGCTTCATTTTATTATGGAGAAATAAAATACATGATTACTATCATTCCACTCGAAACCGGAAAAAGAAAAAATGAAGATGCTTATGGATTGAAGAAGGTGAGCTTTCCACTTGATCATTGATAAATTACCATAACCCTCGGTTGATGGAAGCCTCCACGTGCATTGTTGTTTGCTGCTCTTCAATCTTATTAGCCTCCGCTCCTCCTCCTGATTAATTTGTGTTTGTTTATGGAAAGGAGAAAAAAAGTGTTTAGAGTAAATACTAAACGCACTTTTTCATTCTTATAAAATCACATGTTAATGTGCAAAATCAGTCAAGAACAAGTACCTCACATGATTTCTCTGATCTGCGTTTTTCTTCAGCCTATTTGTCTTTCTGCGTCTCTTCCTCTCGACCATTCTCATCATCCATTGCTCAACCTTTCTTCCCAGCCATTTGGGCCTCCCAGTTTCCAACATAATGTACCCCGCTAATATCCCGAATGAAATTCCGCATCCATAGCCCATTGCCACTGCCCTCCATTCAATCCAGTGCCCGAATTGCGCCTTCTCTTCTCCATCTTCGGGGGAAGTCGAAGGTGGTAACTGCTGCTTGTCGGTCCCACATGCTTTTGGCAAGGGATACCCACACAATCTAGGATTCCCATCAAAGGGGTGGCTGAATGTGTCAAATTGCCTGCTATGAGGAATTAGTCCCTCGAGCTGGTTATCCGAGAGATTCAACCAGGAGAGCATTGTAAGATCCGCCAATCCTCTAGGGATCTCCCCGTTGAGCTTGTTCGAGGAGAGGTCCAGCCACTCAAGATTCGTCAGGTTCCCTACAGTAGAAGGGATTCTACCGGTCAAATTGTTATGAGAAAGGTTGAGTCCCTTGAGTAACTTCAGATCTCCGATTAACTCTGGGATATCTCCTTCGAAGAAGTTCCTTGACAAGTCGATGGTCATAAACATTAGCAGAATTCCCTCCAACTCAATGGTAAATCCTTTCATGAACACCGTAACGGAATCTATATAGGGATCCAGAGTATCATTTACCAACATGTATTGTGAAGGGCTCCTTGCTTTATCCTTCATGGCTATGAAGTTGGCAATGTACTTAGCCGGAAGATGACCGTGAAAGCTGTTGTCAGAGAGGTCAAAAATATGCAACTTCGGGAAGGGATGATTATTCTTCCAGGAGCTGTTAATCATACCACCAAGCTTGTTGGATCTCAGGTCGAGCACTTGCAAATTCGGAAGAGTGTCCAACCAATAAGGGAAGGGACCCTCCAACTCATTTTCACTGAGATCCAAAACTTCCAAATTCTTGCAATTCGCCAAAGATTGCGGCAGAGGACCTTTAAGTCGATTTTCACTCAACCTTATCGTCCTCAAGTTGCTCCCTGAGAAAAATATCTCTGGTATCTGACCAAAAAGTTTATTTGCTCGGAGGTCCAAAACGAATGCACTTAAATTTATGAAACAGTGAGGAATGGGACCGATTAAGCTATTATTGGAGAGGTTCACTTCTAGCAGGTTGGCGTTGCAGAGCTGATGAGGAATGTCTCCACTAAACTTATTGTTTGCAACGGAATAGAACCAAATATTGGGTGGTGGAATCGGAACGGGGCCGTCAAAATTGTTATTGGGTAAGTAAATGACTTGAACACTTGAATTTCGGAATAAGTTTATCGGCAGCTCTCCGGTGAAATTATTAAAAGAGAGATCCAAGACTCTCATCGTGTTGCTCTTCCACACTCTCCAAAACCATTCAGGAATTGGACCACTGATCCTGTTTTGAGAAAGGTCCAGATATTCCAGCTCAGGTGAAGAACTCAAGAAATATGGGAACTCGGTCAAGTTGACATCATCCAGTGACAAGACTTTGAGCCTCGGGAAGGAACAGCTCCCATTGTTTGGAAGCATTACGTTAAGGTTCCTCCAAAGATAAAGGTACTCAAGATTCTTTAGCCTTGCAAACATATCAAAGTCAACGGTACCACTGAGGTTGATACCACCGAGGGCCAAGAAAGAGAGGCGGTCAAGGTTTCCAATTGTTGGTGGTAACGATCCAGTAAATTCGCTGTCAATGAGGGCCAAATATTCCAAGGATGTGAGATTCCCCACTGAATCAGGAATTGGTCCGTGGAACTTTGTATACGATAGACTCAAGCGGACGAGTGGGCTACTGCTCCAATTTGTATGGGGGAGAGTGCCCGTGAGATTAAAATTATAAGTAAGAGCGAGACTGCGGAGGTTTGGTAGATGGAAGATGCTAATTGGGAATTTCCCTTGCAGAAAGCAGTAATAAAGACTCAAAGAAGTCAGAGTGGAAGAGAGATTCGTGAAGGAGGTAAGAGAAACTCTGGACATGTCTACAAAACCAAGAGCAAGTTCTCTCAGCTGAGTGAAATTACTAACAAACCTCCTGAAACTACGATCATCTTCTATTGTCAAATATCCACTGTAGTAGCCAGAGAGATCGAGTGAAATTAGGCTGGAAAGGTGATGAGATATCATTTCCAGAGGAATGATCCCCGAGAAGGAAGAACCAGAGAGATTGAGAAGTGCCAACCCTGTAAGTATACCAAACCTCGATGAAATTTGTGAGCCAATGAAATTGTTACCAGCGAGATTCAGCCGCTGAAGATTCCGGAGCGAGAAGAGAGTGCTGTTGGAATGGAGGGCTCCCCGAAGCCAACTGCAACTGAGGTCGAGGCCGATCACATAATCTTTTGACATGTGGCATGTGACCCCATCCCATGAGCAGCAATCGGTGCCCCTTCTGCCACGAGGCCGTCTTCGGATATGAAGTGTTGGCCCAAAAGAAATTACGAAAGTCGCAGTTATATGCAGAGGCGTCCCTTGAGATGGTAAATGTTTGATTGAACTGGAGCAGGGCATCGCACTCACTGGCATGGCTCGGACGTTGGGACGAATAAGGGGATGATGTATTGACGAATAAGGGCATCGCACTCAAGAAAGAGAGGAGGCTGAGGAAGAGGAAGACCCAAGCATCTCTCGTCATATTGTCTCGTTAGTAAGACTGAATGACGATGAAATGTTGTGTTGGGATGGAACGAATTCCATCATTTCATTCCTTAAATAGAAAAAGTATCTCGTTCCCTTTGACACGCTGCTCTTTTACCGTTATTTAGATGCAAAGGAAAAAGAAAAGGAAGGGGAGAGGAATTTTGTATAGAAACTAGATGAAAATCCGGGCATTGCGCGAACGATTAATAAGAAAAAAACATCATATTCAAATATCAATGGAAGCCACACAAAAAAATTACCCACTTACAGAGACAATATGCCTTTCCTGCACTTTGATTTAACTTGAAAAAAGTTAATTTTGAACTTTGCATTGCGTTCCTTAATAACAAGTATTACGCGCAAGCATCCGATATGATTGGGGCATTCATATTATTTGGAATATCTTTGGGGTGACTCGCTCATACCATTTGTCTTAGACTTGTAGTAATGTAATTCACATACGTAGCTGCACTTGATCATGTTGTGTCTACTGACATTAGTTTCTGGCTAGAGATCGATTAAGGATATATATATATATATATATATATATATATATATTAGTGTAGTCTACATGATCGATTTCAAGTCATGCTCGCGATAGCCTTTTTGTTTAATAATTCTGACCTTCCTTTGTTTTATCTGCTCTGTTCTGCACGTCTTGGTGCTTTTCAGGGGAAGAGCCAATTATTCATCATCCTCATCTTCTATTCTTTCGGATGGAAGACTGGATGAGGATTGTATTACTATTATAATACAAGAAACTCGTCTATCCGCTTGATTGATTAGTTATTAATTTTTATTAGTAATTATGTAACCGATATAGTCATCCTTTTTCCTCTTTTTTTTTTTCCCTTCCCAAAAAATTACTTCCTCTACAGAGTGTCACTTTTTAATGGTCCTACTGCTATAGTATGCTTGGAACATCACTGTAACCATCATCATATATACATATACAATCAATTCCTAGCTACCTGATGGCTTGAAGACTAGTCCATTTCTATATCTTTAATTTGCCCCAGCATGCACCATTATTCCACGGGGTAATGTAATTTCAAATAAGACAAGGTTTATTTTTAGTACGCGCATTACTCTTCGGACGATTCATGAATGGATGTTTCGTTTTGATGTGATGGGAGAGCTGGGTAGTGCTAGAATGGTGACTCTAGACTTGTGGAGATGAATTGGAGTACAGTCGAATTAGCATTTCATCCGGGGCACGAAGGAATTGACAACTAAGAAAATTTTACGTTCTTGACCCTTAGTGTTTGTTCAATTTAGAGTGTAGACTACGGCAGAAGAGGCCGAAACTTTTGAATGAGGAGGAGGCCCCAGTTGGCGAAGGTTTGACTAGTCGTTATACATTGTCGAGGCATTGTAAGAGACAAAGTGCAAAGCAAAAAAAAAAAAAATCAAATTGAGAAAGCCATGACAGGACACGGCAATTGTCTGCCAAGGCCTTCTTTCTTTTCCTTATCGGGCCCACCAAAACTCACAAAGTTAGATTGTTTGTCTTTACACGGAAATAAATTGAGTTGAGCCGAACCATTTTTGGTTGCCAAACACAAATCGCGGAACTGTTTGTCAGACTAACTGTTAATGTAAAAGCACATGAATCCATTCCTAATTGAAGACATATGTCAAATTTGAACCCACACTATAGAATATCACTCGCAATAAGGAGGAATCTAATAGTCAGTTGCCTTAGCGTACACTTCAAATTGAACCGACCTCTACGGCGAAATGTCTTAGTCTAAACTCCAAATTGAACTGACCTGCACGGCAAAAAGTCTAGCGTCTCTGTTCATTAACTCTAATGCCAGTCGATAGTCGCCTCCCCCATTACATCCAAACATCCATTCCTTCATCATCAACTAAGATGCCTCCAAAAAGCATTGCATTTACTAAAAACCCACCATTTCTTATCCAAAAATGATCTCCTGGAATAATGGAGCCTCTCTTAACTGATTGAATGCTTCCATGACTTCATATAGAGACAGACATTTATTCTGTTAGCGAAGAAGACGTCATCTCAAAAGCCAGAGGGCATCATCTGATGCTTGGATCCTTGTGCGCTTGATCATAAGTTTACGATTCTCTCTCGTTTACTTTTCCCGTTTCAAGTTTAACTTGGAAAATGGTCTAGTAGCTCGATTTCCGCTGCACGATACATTGGCGTACGTAAGTTTTGACATGAGAAGAGGAGAAACAAAAGGAAAAAAAATATGAAGAATGTATCATGTGGAAGTTCCTCGATGATAAAGACAATGAATCCATATCAAAGCCAAGGATGGCTTCGCAGATCCTGCAGAATGTAGTATATGGCCTAATTACAGGATTATGAACATTCCAAAAAACTGTATGTCAAAGATTATGTAATAAGTGCTCTGAATTTTTCTTTTGAGTATCTGATGGTGGGTGGTGGAATCGGGAGTGGTCCTTCAAAATTATTATTAGCTAAGGCAATGAAGATGATGATGATGAAGAAGAACAATTCTTGGCTCCTCCCCTCCCACTTCCACTTCCTCCTCTCTTTCCAGATGATCTTACGCCTTACTGTGATTGCCGTTGCTGCTCCCAGCAATACTACATACTAAATGCACTAATTAAGACAAGATCCCTTGCGAAATTGAAGAGGTATGTCATAAAACTATATTTTGGATGTATCCATTTTTAATGGAGAAATTTCTTTCTATGATCTTCAAGGCTGCAAACAATAAGGATGGAGCATCCATTTCGTTTTATGACTCTACTGATTATGTATTTCCGATTGACCTTTTTAAAATGTTATCAACCATTACTTCTATGAATCTGTTTAAGACAGGAGGAAGCATATGGTAAAGGCTCAAGAAGAATTGAACGAACTTCGAGGAATTCTATCTTACTCTTTTTTTTTTTTTTTTCTGTCTCCCTTTTTCTCTTTCTCAATTTGAGTTGGTTGCATTATGACTTTTAATTAATTTCTTTCTTCGGTGCATTTACAGAACAAATGTCACCTTGGCGTTTAAGTGTGTGTAATTGATAACGACAATGTATTATTTTTAAATTATATAGTCCAACGGAATTAAGATTCCTCATTACCATATTTATATCGAAATTTAGATGTGCAAAAAAGATTGAGGTTGATGAATAAATTAATTGCTTGGACTTAATGAATTTAAAGTTAAAGGTCACGGCATGAGTGAGCAGTTATTCTTTATTGTGTACATTACCAGTAAGATGGATCAGTATTCTAAATGCCAAATTTTATAGCGTAACACTAGGAACGTGTCAATCAATGATTGAGTATGCTCCCAGCGCGAACGCAATCGCGCATGTGCGAAGTGCGTGTGTGAGGGCGAATGTTACTAATACATTTTAGATAATGTTTTGTTGTTTCACTTTCATAATTAAAAAATATTTTCATTACCTTCCATAAAGCTAATAATGAAATATTTTTTTCTCTCGGAATTTTATTTGTAATGCTCAACCATGAACAAATGGGTGCAATTAAAGAAAAATTTAATCTGAAAAACTTTTTTCTGAATATAGAGAGAAAAAAAAAAAAGAAAAAGGAATAGACATGAGGGAGAATGAAACGGATAGAGAGACTGGAAGAAGTGGAAATCAGACATGTGAAGGGAAGATTTGTTTTCTGAGATGATTTCATAAATTTGCCCTACATTTATTGTATTCTTCAATTCTTTTTGTGATTAGAATTTATAAGAGTAACTCAGTAAAATTAAATTAAAAGAACTGCAAGAGGGACAATACTTTGAATTGATTGTCATCACCCGAAATTTCAGCGGCATTTCCCTCATGTTTGTCAATATCCCATTTAAGAAAATTAATCTGCTAAATAATTCCATCATTCTAATCAAATAGACAACTATTCAGCAAAATCAATTCACAACTATATCCCAAGAAAAATAATTCATCCAAACGACCTTCTAGTATAATTCTAACATCCCACTAAAGGCTAATAAAAAAATTTCATATCGTAATATACTACTAGCAATCTATACATAACCTTAATACCTGTAAGATATAAGGTGTTCGCTATAAGTCCTCCAAGCTGATCCCGATATCAAAATGGTTCTCCACATGCAGCCTCTAGCTTAGTCGAATACCCAAAAGTATCTCATTGGGTCGATCCTTCGAGGTACAAAACTCAATTTCCATAATCCCTCAGGCTCACTCTCTGTTTTCTCTGTTTGCTCATTCCTCTCGATCGTCCGCTCTCATTCCTCCCTATGTTTCAATTCTTCAACCTCTCACCTTACCCTTTTCCCACCATCCTCGTCTTCTTCCTCTACCGTGAGCTTCGACCAAAACCTCCCCAACCTCTATCCCAAAAGCAAAATGAAACTATTAGAAAAGTCAAAGGAATGAGGAAGGCGGTGGGAAGCTCATTTGGGCTGAGTGAGATCATGGATTGGGCTCAAGACCCACTCCAACAAATCAGGCCTAAATGATTTATTTAGTTATTATTTATCTGTTCATTTATTTCGTCGATGCACCTAATTGAATATATCGATATACTATATACGTGTGTCTGTGTGTGAATGCCATCAATAAATTATGCACACTATATATATACATACATATATATATGTGTGTAATTGTATGCATGTGTGTAAAAGGCCGGGTCTCACATTGATTTAAACAGTTTACGCACTTGTTTTCCTAAGCAATTATTTGGGTTCAAGTCATATAAATAAAAAATATATATAATTTGAAAGAATTTTATCTTTTTAATGGATCAAATTGAATTAAACAGTCTAATTGAGTTACGGATATTAAGATGTCAATAATAAAAAAAAAAAGTAATGGTTTCTTCTTGATGTAAAACTGTTGGGGGTGTCGTTGATTTTTTAAACATATAGAAAAGGGGAGGAGTGGGGGGACATAATGGAGTCAACCCTAAGTCCACTCTTTGTTTCATAATTTCTCATTACAATAGTTAAAATTAAGAATATAGATGTGGTCCGGTGTGAAGTGAGTTCCACATTAATGAACTTTTATATGTGAAAGGTTATGAAACCCGTACTAATGGATAGAATTAAATAGATGGCAGGACAAGAATCAGTCTCACCTATAGCTTCGAAAATATGGATACAAATTTTGTAATAAGTTATTTTGACCAACAAAGGGAATACGCTATAAAAAAATGATTGAAATCATTTATGTGCGAATGTAATTATTATTTTTATGGATGAAATTACAATATATTTTTAACTCGTTGATTTAGACTGATTTTGATTCGGACAACGATGACAATGAATAAAGTGCTTCCAAGGATTTTAAAAACTACATTACATGTAAAATTCACATAAAAGTGCAATTTACTAAGGGCACTGCATCTCATGGTTTCTGCACGACAGTTGTTAAAATCTTTTTATGAACTAACTTTACTAAACAATATTGGGTAAATTGCACTGGTAGTCCAAAATATTTTACAAATGTTTCATTATGGTTCAAAAAGCTTTTTTCGCTACATGATGGTACAAAATGTTTCAAAGTTGTTTTATGATGGTACAAACCGTTAATTGGCCCTAACAACGTTATTATTTTGCTGACGTGGCGTGTCCTATGTGTCACTTTTGTTACGTGGAACCAATCATAATGCGCCATGTCATTTAAGAGAAAATAAAATTTTAAAAAGTCCAAAAAATACAAAAAATAATTAAAAAAATACAAAAAAGAGTAAAAATTTTGAAAAAAATAAAATAAATTTAAAATTTTAAAAATTTTAAAAATTATTTTTAAAAAATTTTAAAAATTTAAATTTTTTAAAAAAATACAAAAAATAATTAAAACATACAAAAAAAGAGTAAAAATTTAGAAAAAATAAAAAAAAATTATTTTAAAATTTTGAAAATTTTAAAATTATTTTTAAAAATTTAAATTTTTTAAATTTTTTTAAATTTTTTTAAATAATTTTTTTTTAATTTTTTAAAATAATTTTAAATAAATTTATAAAAAATTTAAAATTTAATATTAAAATTATTTTTAATTTAATATTAAAATTATTTTTAATTTAAAATAATAAAAATTATTTTAAATTTTAAATTAAAAGTTTAAAATTATTTTTAAAAGTTTTTAAAATTTAAAATTATTTTTAAAATTTTAAAATTTTAAAATTTTGAGAATTATTTTAAATTTTTTGGCTACGTCAGCGAGGAGATGACACGTAGTAGCCACGTCAGCGTCGGCTTGACGGCGTCAAGCTCGAGTTGACGGTTTGTACCATTATGAAATAACTTTGAAATATTTTGTACCATTATGTAGCGAAAAAATTTTTTTGGACCATAATAAAACATTTGTAAAATATTTTGGATCACCAGTACAATTTACCCAAACAATATTATAGTTTTGAGATTATATAATTACTAAAAAAAACTATCCAAATATTTTCAGAGAGAATTTAACTTCAATTCGGAGGTTGCTTGCGAAGAGGGATATTTGGAACCTGATTGGGGAAGCGCCACATACCAATTTTTTATGTGAATCCCATATCCGAAATTTCAATTGAATTCCGACTAATCTGATCCAACCAGATCGACCCAAAAAAACTTTGGCAGCGTGAATTTCCGATCAGGAAGCCGTACAGAGAAACTCCCTAACAGTGGAGCCGAGGACTGGACTGGAGCAAGAGAGCTCCGTCACAGCCACAGGATGATAAACTCACTGGCCTTTCTTCCTCCTCCTTCCATCTCTTCTCTCCCTCTCCCTCTCGTCAAACCCGCAAATCCCCACCTCCGAAAATTCAAGTTCTCAGTCACCCGCTCCTCTTCCTGCCCCAAATCCGTAAGCTTCTCCAGAATTCCCGTCGTTTCCGCTGCTGTTCTCTTCTGCTCTGCTCGATGTCGGTTCAAGTTGGGAACAAGAGAGCTTGCTGTGTTCAATTCAACCGATGATGAGTTCATCGTTTTCCACAGGTCGAATCCGATGGGATTGCTGAGAGAACTGAGTGCAAGCCCGGCCCCCTCGATGACTTGTTCCTCAATTTGTTCCGCAGGAAAATGGTCCGGGTGAGCTTTAGTTCACTATCCCTTCATAAGGGTCTCCGTTTTATATTTATGTATGTATGTATGTATATATATATAAAGTTGCTACCTTTTGGAGCAATGATTGGGCTGTGATGAGATGATGTCATGCTGATAGTTGTTTGCTTTTAAGGGATAGAACAGGAGGTTGGATGGGATTCGGCGAAGCCCGGGTATGATGGTCTAATCGAGGTTGCGAATCGGCTTATGATGAAGGGCAGGAACAATTCCGATACAAGAGATGCTGCGGTATCAGTTTATATTTGTCGTTGCCACTCGCTTTGTAGTAAGAATTATCAAATGGATTGGCATTTGTTTAGGAGGAGGTTAGTGACTGATTTCCGCACAATGATGTTTTATCGGGACATTGCCTGTTAAATTCTAGGGTGATGTCAATCGATCCTCTTTTACATGTTAATAGAGAGATTCAGAATATGCTGTTAGAGATGGTTGGAAGCTGCTGGACGGAATATTAATCTATACATGGGAGACTGATATCGGAGATTACATTTATCGGCTGAGTCACAGAATATTAGATGACGTTGTTTTGTATGGATTGCAGGTTCGGATATTGAGATCACTTTTTCCTCCTTTTCTGCTAGAGCTTTACCAATTGCTCATAGCACCTCTTGAAGGGGGAAAAGTGGCTGCAATGATGGTTGGTAAGTTTTAGTATTCTTACGTTTGCTTCTCGAAAGTTTTGACTTTTGTGTGCCCTGCTGAATGCACTGTCTCTCCGCAACTGATCAATATCGTTATATATGTCTAATTCTGAAGCAAGGGTGACTGCACTCACTTGCCAATGGCTCATGGGTACTTGCAAGATCAACTCTGTCGATCTTCCCGATGGAACTTCCTGCGAAAGCGGGGTAACCTTATTATTGGATATTCAAGTCCTCTCTTGTATGTCTTACTTTTGAATGGCCAATCAAGCAATGATTTGAGGGACTGTTTTTCTTTTTACGTTATGGCTTATGCAGGTATTCGTAGAAAGATGCAAGTATTTGGAGGAAAGCAAGTGTGTAGGGATATGCATCAATACTTGTAAGCTTCCAACACAGGTTAGTGATCCCCATTTACCTTTTGTCTAGTATTTGCAGTATGATAAGGCTTTGTGATGATATCTTGATTTTCTCTTTCACATATCATAATTTTCGAACATCAGGTTGGGGTTTAAGTCAGAATTAGAGGGAACAATAATCCCTCTTTCTCGGCCAAAAGCACGAATGATCCCTCAGCTGCAAACCTTTTTTATGGCTCCTTTCAGTTCTACCTAGTCAATTCCCCCAGCTTTACAGGAACGTCCCATTTCAACCCATAGCACACTTGGCCATAGGCTGCCCCCGTTGGCCGAACATCGATTGCGTAACCCAGCCATTTGTAGCAACCTTAACGGCCTTTCCTGAGGTTTCCCTGCCATTTGTAGCAACCTTAACTGCCTGCTATTTGAACTTCTTTCTTTCTGACAAAAAGGCTTGTTGGCAATGTTATTAGACCTTCTTCAAGAATTATATGGGGGTCCCTCTGCTCATGGAGCCAAACTTCGAAGATTATAGCTGTCAGGTCAGTTAGTTACACTGCTGCAATTATGTTCAAATCAAATGCCGAAATTTTGATGTACTCTTGCTACATTCTCGATATGGATGGGCTGATGAGCATGATTTGTCTCGACTATGGCAGTTCAAGTTTGGTGTGCTTCCGCCTCTGCCTGAAGATGATGCAGCTCTCAGAGAGCCATGCTTGGAGATATGCCCAAACGCAACCCAACGAAGAGAAGTTGCACAGGAGACAGAAATTGCGCAGTGCCCTAAGGCATAATATATAGATCATGCAAACCAACATTCATCCAGCAAAAGTTTTAGGAGAAGTTAAAGATTTTTATTCTTCAAGCAGCAGAGAATAAAAGTTTTCCCATCAGTACATCAACCTGTTGATATAGGTTCGCTTGCTATATCATTCAACCAGAAAATTTGACAACGAATCCCAACTCGAATCCCATGAAATTGCAATTTTTCTACTCGAGGAAGAACCATTATATGATCCTTTTACTGTACGGACAAATATTGCATTGAACTTCGTAGCACGATGAGAAGGCACAATCCCTGACCAAAGAAAGGCATCTTTAAGTGGTCTTTTGTATCATATCCTACACCGAAACAGCACCTACAATTCTTCACAAAACAGGTTGAACTGAACTCTACTCGCAATTGAAAATAATAAAACCAAAAAATTTGCTCGTCTGATCTCTGGTGGAGACCCTCCTTTATTGCAATTGAGTTGTCAACTGAAACGCTATGCCTCTTCTCAAACTTAAACACCAAAGAGCTTGGTCCTAAGAGGCTCCAGGAAAAGCGAGATTTGACAAGGTGTCAAGTCTCGACGAGAACTGTAGGAACAAGATGAATAAAGACAGATGCCATGGCTCTTCTCTACCTCGACTTCTGCTGGGTGTATCTAAGTATCCCATGTACATCTACAATGCCTGGAGGGAACACGGGGTCCGTCGCAGCTCTAACTGCCACCTTTGAAACAGCAGTGACATTGACAGGGGTAGTGAATAGGGGCCCGACGAGTGGGATCTGGGTAAGTGGCTTAGCATGTTGAAGGACCTGGAAAAAAAATATATAGATAAATTTACTTCAGATAGGGACACCGTATCATATATGGAAAACATCTTCAGTTTAGTGAAGTTCGATTTTAGGTCTTCTTCCGCAAGCAAAAATGTCATTCACCCATCCATTTAATTCAGAAGTTGGGGGACTCTTTCTTTTCCCTCATTTCTTGCCTTTCAAAGCATATTAAAGGAAGAAACATATTGAAAGAGCGGAGAATGTACCATTTCCATAGGTGAACCAATGACGCCAAGAGGTATCTTCATGCTTCCAACAGTACGAGTTCCATAAATGAATCCAGGTCTCAATATTACTCCTGCATGGATTTGATAGGTAGAACAGAATCATCAGATTTTCAGCGTAGATCAAGGACAGCTGGATCAGGATTTCTTTCCTTCGAGTTTACAATCTTAAATGTTATCTTACAAAAATTGTGAATGAAAAATTGCTACTTGAAAATATCATAAACAGAACAGAACGAGAATGAATCACCTCCATAAGGAAATTTAGTAAGCAACTCTGTCTCTGCAGCCCTCTGCATCAACAACATTTGACAGGTAGAGCATGAGACATCCGGGACAAGGGAAGACCATAAATATCGTACAAATTACTCCTTGAACAGAAAGATGTCCTCATGCTATCATCTACTCCTAAGCCAAGGAATTGTTCAAATTCTCTACGAGGTGATGAACAGGTTAATAAACAAACACTAGAATGAAATATTCCCAGTCCCATGTCAGTACCTTTCCCTCATAGTATCCCTGTAGTAAATAATTTGCTACACCAAAGTCAGCAGCGGAGATATACACGAATCTTTTGACACCTAGAGGCACAGCAGAAAGTCAATCAGAAAATATACGATCTTCCAAAAAGAAGCATAACCATCCAACAAAAATAAAAAAAACCCAGAGTTTCACTACATTATAAACTAGATAGCATTGCTAGAAGAGTAAAGCAAAGCAAAACTCTTTGGTATAAATATTGCCTTAAGGATTTTAGGAGAAATACAAGCCAAAAAGGCTTTATCGGTCAAATAAAATTCAAAAAGTGCAAACATCAGTAAGAAGGATGCTTTCAAGCACAATAAGTTCGATAAAATTATTAATGACAGTTAAAGAATTCAACGCCAAAAATTCTGCATTTAATAATCACATCAACTAGCTTAAGCGGAGATTTTGAAAACCATTCAAATGAAACTATCTCTCAGTGATTATCATGGAATCAATTGTCACAGGGAACTGTAGCTTACCCTACTAAATCTAAATTGAGCCAAACTTAAGGGCAAAAATGTCCAACAAGAATATTCATTCAAGTAGCACACAAGCTAATTGACTAGCAATGGCAGAAGGGATGCTCCAAACGATCGAGATGTCGTTTCGCCCCGTCCCCGAAGATGGGTAATTTATATACATAACCATATAAAACACAAATGACATAATGTATCTGATGTTTACTGACATTATACTCAACAATTTTGATAATAAACACACAGAGTCCGTGAAGATGCAATAGACTAACCTTGTTCTGAAGCAACTCTAATGGCATTTATATTTGCAGTTCCATTAATTTTGTACATGTAGGCATTGGATCCGAACCCACCGACACATGAGATCTAACCAAAATATCAGGGTAGAAAGTCAATCTTTCACAATGCAAGGGAAAAGATATAATATACAAAATCCTAGAACAAATCGTTTTTATTTTCTTTTTCTTTTAAATTTTTTGAGGTTGGCCAGTATGCTTTTCATGGATGAGCACCCAACTTATACAATTTCCCCATTAGTCAAAAATCAACAGACAAGCAATAGCATGGAATAGGATTGCAAGGTTCTACTGGCACTATTTACTTTAGTCCATGTTAATATTTTTTTTTTCTCCCTGTCATCCTCGTAAACAAAATAACGCATCAACAAAATATCGCAATTAAGTAGTTCAAATACAGCAAAGTGCTACAAACAGGACTCTCACTCTCCCTATGTACACACAAATATTCTGCCAACCATGTGTTATGGCACTTGAAAGTGCAAAAATTTAGCAAGATCATAATGTCTTTTATTTGCCACTCTCTTCCTATAAACAGGATTTAGAACTTAACTATCTCAAAGGCCTATATATTAGATACACAAGCCTTAATCTCCACAAAGGTTTATAGAAATAAAAATATTGCATCATGCACAATATATAAGTTCCTTGATTATTAACAAAGAAAAATCACAAAAGTAGTATTTGCAAGAAAGTTAACCTTACAATAGTTTACAATTTAAGCTAGAATTAGAAACGTTCACATCATGGATCGGAAAGATGTCTATAACCATAAGAAGGAATAGAAAAGAACATACAACTGCAGTGACCCCAGACAATGCATCCTTTAGTGACTCAGGTTCAAGAAGGTTTCCTGAAAAATACAATTCAAAAATTAGATATATAATAGTAGTACTCAGACTATGCCAGAACCCAAGCACGGATTTCTAGTAGCAAACCTTGATACCAGGTCACACTGTTGGCCCAAGAATCATGCAATTTCGACCTCCCAGACCTGAAATACATAAGCCCCCATAACAGTGAATGTAGCCTAATCCAACTATATGTTCCATGTGGTGAATGTATAGCGACTGATGCCACACGATCCCAATCACAACAAACAAGTGGAGCCTTGAAGAAGCACTAACATGATTGAACATTAATGCAATCAGGCAAGAAGTCGTGTCACATAGTTCAAAACACATGGAATTCCTACCTGCTGAGGCTTGCAACAGCCACTCCACGATTTAGGGCTTCTCTGCATATATGTGATCCGACAAATCCATTCCCGCCCAGCACCAGCAACTAATCATAATTCACATAAAACCAATCAATGAGTGAAACTGAACTTATGCATGAAATTGACTACCCACAACCACAAGGGGAAAAATACCTTCTCTGTGGGAGGTGGAGGGGCGTCGACAGTCTCTGCTTCCTCGACTTTAAAAGGTTCATCAACCTTATTAGATTCTGTGCACAGGTATCTTCCATTTCTACCAGCAACTCTACACATTTATAGGACCAAGAAACAGTAAGGCAAACATATAGGAAAGAGGAACGATGAGTTCGTCCAGAGAAAATTCACGGGAACTCATCTCTTCCATAAACATATCATACTATCTGTACAAAGAGAGAGCAGTTCTTCCACTGGCAGAACTAATCTATTTCGGACTCATAAAAGACATGGCAGGGCATCTTATGTACTTGTAACAAGAGCCAAAAGAACAGCAAGAAAATGCTCGGGCGACCAATAAATTCTACGATGTAGCATGGTATACCAGGCTGCCGCGATATCCTAATTCATTGCAAATCTTTAGCCTAAACATTTCACATCATATCTGAGATTATCCGATGATTGAGCATCACTCTTGCGCAAAACCCGGAACGAAATCAACACCCCGAGGGCTTCTTTACCTCGCCACAGGTCACTCATGGTATACGCGTATATACATATCTTCCATGCTTGTATGGGCACCAAGCAACCAACAGGGTGAAAATAATGAAGGGCTAGCGCAAGAAATGACGGGAAACCCAAATTCAAGCTCCACCAGAAGAGCTTGTCATCAATGAAAAGCTTACAACTTTGAACGAATGAAATATATCAGCGTCATCACACACATTACAGCAAACAACAGCCCGCATGAAATGATCGGGGGAAACTCACTGGAATTGGACCGCCAATGAGTTCGAGCGGATCAGCCGCGAAACAACCGCCCTCATTGGAAACCTTTACCCCTTTAATCGCGACGGAATGCTGGCGCTTCGAGGCCTATTCAGAACTGCGTCAGTCGGAGCTCGGAAGGAGAAGAAGCGAAAGGAAGGAATAATAGCCTGAGTGAGAGAGAGAGAGAGAGAGAAGGGGCTGGAGGAAGGAAAGAGGAACGCGTGGCGTGTAGAGAGGGTAGACAGCTCTGGAAGCACTACGTGGTGCTTTCTCGGCCTCGCTCGCCCGATCGAACGCTCCCACAATTGGAACTCCAGCGGCGCTTCCTCCTCCCTGAAACTATTTCATCGTCCCTGGCAGGATCAGCCCGTCTGACCCTTAAAGTGAAGTCTCAAATTCTAGTCCCCATGAAAAATTGGATAGCTTTCGACCCATCTCGACTATATTAATATAATCGGGACCCAACTCGATATAAGGTTCACCCCGAAAAAAGAAAAATAATTTTCTTTTAGTGTTTTGCTGCTCAGTTATCTTATTTTGGGTTTAATCACAAAGAGATGGCTGAACTATGTTCGGCTCTGCAAATCTGCCCCTTGGCCTCCGAACGCGCAATACTGTTACGAATAAGCATCAGCGTATTCCATTGCACAAACTTCACTCTATCCAACCTTCGGCTGGAAAAAGTTCGTATTCCAGACATGGATTTGCTTTGCTTTGTACCATAAATAGATTCGTTTGGAGGGGGCTTGCAACGTTTCTGAGGATGAGAAATTCTCGGGACCTTACAACCCGCAACAGCACATGATAGCAAGGCCAATACTTAACCTGATAGCAGTGCCCCCCTTCAGTATGAACCCCTGCACCAACCCGACTCAGAACGGAACCAGAGATGCTCGAAGAGAGAATATAAACTCATCTCCGGTAATAAAGCTAGCTGAGAAGCAATCAGAGGCACTTCATATCATAAGAGAATGAATGCCAGGGGAGGAGATAAATGAGGAATGGGGGCAAATTTCATGTGCTCTTTCAAATGCTCAAAACAAATTTGTAAAAGTTCTGTACATGGATAAGACTTATTAGGGAAGAAAAGAAAATGATGAACTACAAGACAACAAACAAGAGTCAAGCTCGTAAGACATCCCTTCAATTTGGACTTAACATGAAATTATGTATCTTAACTCAGCTTTTGGTACAGAGGCGACAGAATTCATGTCAGTGCACGAGCTCTCGCGAGTGTAAGTAAAACTACCCACCTAAAATGTTGAACACAAACAGGTCTTCAGACCATGAAAAAGTACACGCTGAATCCAGTTCTCACCGGTCCCAGGCAGATGGCCTACGCCTTTCTCTGGGTCTGTCCCTATTGCTGCAGAAAGGAGAACAAAGAGAAACGAATGAATCAATACAGAACTCAAGCCAAGAAGGCATGAATTGATGGAAGTACGCCAAACAAAGAAGTCAAGCACCTATCTTCTTGCAGCCAAATGTTCCGAAAATTTTCTCAGATTTTTCTCCTTTTCAATTCTATTAAGGATTCCTAAGATTGTGCTTTAAAGGAAACCGGAAGCCATTGCCTTCCAACTCTAATCATATACCAGATGGGCCATTTAGCTTGTAATCTTTCTCATCCTCTTTCCTTTTCTTCCAAGCATTAAGATTGTACAAGCAGAAACTTCAAAAACATCTCGTGATAGATCGTAACCTTAAAGTAGGGATGAGGAGTTACTAGGAAGAATGAACTTATATAAATGTGTGCTAACCTCTCCGAAGTCCTCTGGCTCGAATTTACACCCGAAGCTTGTCCGCTTGGATTTACTCCAGAAGTGGGAGTATTCGACGAACTAGTGGTCTGACTTCTCTGTACGTCTCCTCCAATAATACCACCAGATACAAACCCGGACGAACTGGTGGTCTGGCTTCTCTGTACGTCTCCTCCAATAGTACCACCAGATACAAACCCAGACAAAGCTGATCTCTTATTTGCAAACATACTCGAACTGCTATTCACGCCTTGGTTCTGAGAATTCGAAGAAGCAGCGACAAAGCTGCTTTTGAACTGCGCCATCATTCCTGTCCTCAACGAGTTCACAGCTGCAGACCGACTCTGACCGGAGTGAGAAGAGGTGCTATTGGCTTCAGGAGTATACCCTATGCCCAGACCAAAATCCACCCCACGGACACCTCGCCCTCCACCTCCCCTTCCCTTACCCTTCTTCCCACCTACATATAAACCCCCAAAAGAGAAGACGTTAATCCCACGGGAAAGCTCTTAGAATGGGAGAAGCATCTTCAGAATCTTAAGTACAGAAAATTCAGCATATATGAAAACCGTAGACAAGTACATGCAAGCCAAAGCAGTCATACCTCTTCTTGACTCGCGTTTGGATCTGAATCTCCCATCCTGTTTGATTCAGATGCAAAATTTATCATTTAGAAATATGTGGCACAAGTCAAATGTGTGCTGAAATTGTCTTCATGCGTGCAGAACAATACCAGCATTTTCTAAATCAACAGTAGAAAGCCATAAAGGTTGCAGAAATACAAATTTGAATTACACACACACAGTGCAAAAATTTCAGAAGTCGTTCTGAAAGATCCAACATATATTTAACCTTAAAGACTGTCGAACAAAACATGGCCAAAAACCAAGACATTTGCTTCCATCAAGAAAAGGAAGAAGTAGTACGAAGTGGACCAGCATAGTCTACAACTAACAACCATTCCATTTTCCAGCCGATGATTCTTGTTCAAGCGCTACAAAGAATGTCACAAGCTAGTAATACTTGCATTTTTGGTGATGGCAACTGACATAAAAGCTCTCTCCTGTTGAGTAAATACTATTGAACATGTAAACCAAAGTGATACTAAAGCACGACACCAGAAGTTCTGCATGCCAAATACAGTAAATAACTTCTATGTGAAACGGTACTAATGATATCCTACTTGTAACGTGTTGGCAAACTAGTCAGAATTACCACGTCCCGTAGAACAAATGATTTAATGCATAAAAGGAATACATTCAGAGTCACACATGTTCATGGAAAATAGATGAAATCGCAGCACATAATCATGCAATCATGTGCTCAACTGGCATAATCCGGAGGGTCTTCAGATTCATTATTACCTTCATTGCGAGATCCATCAGCTCCATGGAGACATTCTGACCAGCAGCAATCAAACTGTTGACTAGTTCCCCTGCAAAGCGGGCTTCCTTGTGGGTTACTAGAGTGTATGCAGTGCCATCCTTGTCACCCGCACGACCTGTTCTACCAATTCGATGCACATGCATGTCCATGTCTTTCGCAATGTCAAAGTTCACAACTGATTTAATAGACTTGATGTCAAGGCCTCGAGCAGCCACATCAGTTGCAATAAGAACATGGTAGATGCCGGACTTAAACTTCTGCAAGATCTCCATCCTAGAAGCTTGGTCCTTGTCACCGTGAAGAGCTGCAACCTTGAATCCTTTTTGAGCCAACTGTTTTTCAATCTCGTCCACAGCAGCCTTCTTCGAAGCAAACACTAGAACATCACCCTCATCAATCATTGGAGGTAGCTTATCAACAAGCCAAGGCAGTTTCTCAGCATCAGAAGGGATCACATGGACAACCTGTGTGATATCTTCATTGGCCATTCCAACCTCCCCCACGGTGACTCTAATGGGATCAGAGAGAATTTCTCTTGCCAACTTCTCGACCTTGCGAGGCATTGTTGCTGAAAACAGCAACGTCTGGCGGTCTGGCCTAATCTGACCGACAATGGACCGGATTTGTGGCTCAAAACCAAGGTCAAACATCCTATCAGCTTCATCAAGAACCAAATAAGTTGCCCTCAACATCGTCAAAGCCTTCATCTTCACCATGTCTATAAGTCTACCTGGAGTAGCAACGACTATCTCACATCCCGCCTTCAGTTCTTTGAACTGATCTAATTTCGACATTCCACCATAAACAGCAGAAACACGAATCCCGTGTGACTTTGCGAATTTCTTGCACTCCAAATATATCTGATGGGCCAATTCTCTGGTGGGTGCACAAATGACTCCAATAGGACCCTCTTCTTTTGCAAGTTCAGGTTGGTCCATAATATGGACAATCATGGGAAGCACAAAAGCCGCAGTTTTCCCGGAACCAGTTTTGGCTATACCAATGATATCCATCCCAGAAAGTACGATCGGCAAAGCTTGGCACTGTATTGACGTGGGCTTTTCATACCCTTGTTTTGCAATGGCATTCTTTAGCTGTGGAGAAAAGCTGCAGTCATCAAATGTCTTGATAGGCCTCGGAACGTCAAAACCCGAGACGCGGATGGCCAAACTCTTCCTATACTCGGTGACTTCCTGCTCGGTCATCCCTGGAAAGAAAAAACCAATATCAGAATAGCTCAGCATTCTAGTTATAATTCATCAATCACTACAAAGCTAATACATCAACTTCAGCGCAGAAACCTTACCTGAAATGGACTCCTTCTCTTCATAGAAATCCTTATTGAAGGGTTCGTACTCGACTTCACTATGATCGAGAGCTGGAATTGGCTCAATCTTCCGCTTGTCGAGGACGACAGGGTTATCGTCCGAATCATAATCCAGCATCCCGGCATCCACGGCTTTCGCCGCAGCATAAACCTCCTCGTCGGAGTCATACCCGGCGTTCAGAGCGTCGGAAGCAAGCGCGAGCCCCACGTCCTTCTTAGCCCGAAGAAAGCTCTCCACCGGGTCGTCCTCTTCATCATCGTCCCTAAACCTCTCGGCCTTCTCCGTCGGCTTCGGAGGCGGCGCCGCCTTCATCTCCTCGTGGATCCCCGCCATGAAGGCATCAAGGGGGTCGACCTCGTCATCGTCCGGGGCGGTGGAGCCGCCGGGAGCTGCGTCGGCGGCGGCGGATTCCTCGTACTCGATGTTGTCGAGGTCGGTGTCCTCGTAGTTGTCGTGGCCGCGGTTGCTGCGGGAGGAAGGTGGGACGTAGAGCCGCTGAGGAGCCCGCGACTGCTCGAAGTTGTAGGTCGGCTGTCGGTTGATGCCGAAGCCCTCGAAGCCGAATTTCCTCTTCGACATGGCTGCAACAGATTGCACTTGCAGAGTTTCGTCAGGCCAAAAACCCTAATCAACCGACGAGCTCAGCTCCTCCGTCGCGACCGATTATCGAACAGAAGGTCGTTCGCTTTACCTGACAGTGCGAGAGGAAGAAGACTACCGACCGAGACGATGGTTTATGAGATTATCGGGTTCGGGTTTCAAAACGGGTTGACGGGCGGGCCGATTCGAGCTTTGGAGATGGGCCCTGCACGGCCCAAACAAATAGTTTTGGATAAAGGTTTCGTGCTTTGAATTATCTGCTCTCATGAATCCGGAATCTCTTAGATATCGGGCGACGGCATGCGTCACTGCGACTTTTGAGTGGGGAGTATTCCTTGGTAACCTCTTGTTTAGCATGGCACGAGTAATCCTTCGTTAAAGCTAGACGCCACTCTACGATTTCCGAGTTATAGATTGACGGTAAATTATATATGTTGCTGGTCTGATTTGAACGAGTGAGTTTAATCTTCAGGGTCAAGGAGACTACAGGGCGAAACTCGGCATGCATGACAGATTTTCTTAGTGCTTAACTACTTACTTTTAACCATTTGTTAACTTATAAACTCACAAGGCATGTCATGCCATGGCTTCTTAATCTCATCAAGCTGTGGAAATCTTGTTTATTGATCAGGTGAGGCCGTGACAGTTGACGACGAGGTGGTCACGATCGACAACATGCAGCATTGTCCTCCCGAACGAAACTCTCAACGTCAGCGTCCAGGAGGAGATAAATCCTATCAGTAACTCTCACTGTCCGTCTCTCCAACGAGTATTATTGCCTTTACCGATTTTATGCTGCCGAGAAGATATGCATCTTCACTTATTAGAATCCCTTGCAGATGAAAAATATGATCGACGAACTTTGAGTTCAGAAGCAGGGAGGGTTCTCTTCTCATCATCCACTGAGCTGAGCTTCACATATGTTAGTCATCCTTAGCTGTTCGAAAGCCTTAAGTGACCAACTTTATGGAGAGGTTTAATGTGGTTTAATCAAAAACAATTACTCTGGTATATTCTTCTTTAACGATTTTTTATATTACCACGGATGGCGCACATGTATTATCCTATATACGTATAAAAAGAGGAGAAAATACATAAATAAACACTTAAGAATATGAGAAAAGTAGCAAAAACAATGATGAAAAATATGTATAGAGTACGTTCTAAATTATGCAAGATAATACCCCCTATTAGGTACCTTGTACGTATATGTGGCCAAATTACAGTATGTCCCAGAATGCAATCGAACAATATGTCTCATAAAGTTGTAGGGTATTCATGAGAGTCGTAGGTAATAATCTGCCGAAATTTGGAAATATTTCGTTGTTACTTATTCTACAAATCGTGATATTGAAGACATACTTCTTGTTGTTCCAATTGCAGATGATCCTAGCTACCGCTTTAGGATGCAAGGGAAATCAATGTAAATAATCTCAATAATACACGTACATTTGTTTCCTAACTAGCTGATGACTCGAGACTATAGATGAATCTATATAGAAAATATTTTCATATAGATTGTCCTAATTGAATATATTAATAATATTTTCTTATTTAATTTGTAGAATATATAACGCAAAGGAATATATATATACATTATACACAAGGCAAGAATATACAATAGAATATATACATTATATATACATCACCTAGTATAGAGATTATATGCAATAGAATATAGCTCAAGGCATTATAATTTGTATTGGCCATGTGCATATATATAGATGCCATTTGCATGACCCTTCTGTTCTTTATATATATATATATACTCCATGAAGTATCAAAATTAAACATAATGCTTGAATCTATTATTTTAAAAAAGAACAATCTGGAGTGCAACGTAAGCAAAGGTAATTATGACCAGTCATAAAATCATAATGCGACAAAGTGTGATTATACTGGTACAATGGAAAATCTCAACTTTAAATTGAAACAATTGTTTCCTAGTAAAAATTGAAAAAGTAAAAAAATAAATATAATTTGTATTTATATATAATTTTAAAATAATAGAGAAGAAAATTTTCTAAGAAAAATTATTTCATTTTAATGTATAAGTATACATTTTTCTTAGCTCTCCATATTTTATAACTTTTTTAAAAAATTTGAAGAATTCTCTAAACAGATTTCCATGTCTATATATTATATTATATAATTTAGATTCATCTCATGACAACTCATGAGAGCTCTTCATTTGATTGTTGAGGAGTTTCATTTCGTAACTCTGCTCTTGGACAATCAACCATTCACATCCCTGAACATTAATATATACCTAGATTTTTTCATATTTTCATGATTAATTTTTTTTTGAACTTTCACAATGTATTTATATTAGATACTTTCGAGAAGATTATTTATTTCATTTTTTTGTTAAAATAAAGTTTATAAATACAATAATATCAATATAAAATAAAAACCGTAAAAGAATTCGCGTAACGTGCATATCAGATGACTAGTTATAACCATTATCGTTCTTTCGATTAGGTATAGGCAAAGATTAAAACAAGAACTTTGGCCCACCCCCAAAAAAAAATCTGTTATTCACCAAAAAAAGAAAAGAAGAAAAAAGCTCCGCTTACCCGAAAAAACAGAAAACAAAAATCTTCCTAAATCTACGCAAAAACTCTTTTTCTGTTTTTCTGTTTTTCTTTTTTTTTTTTGGTAGGTTTACGATAAAACTGAATAACTGCCCATAACCTTTGCTATTTACGTGCCCGAGAGCCCTCCCGCACTCCCAAAGCCATCTCTCGTCCATTCTCCCCGGCAAAGTTCTTTTTCCTCTCTTTTTCGACCTCCAAGAGATTTGATCTCAGCCGACTTGAACAATGGGGCCCAAGACTCTCATCCTTCTGCTCGCCGTCTCCGCCTCCGCCCTCTTCCTCCAATCGGAAGCCGTTGTCATCGCCATCCCCCGAAAGGTCGGACCCATCGCCCGCTTGGGTAAGCCTTCCTCTCATCCCCCCATGCTGGGTTCTCTCTACCCATCAGGGAATTGCTATATATGAGCATGATCTGAGGGAGCGACTTTAAAATCTATCACGACATCGATCAACAAAGCTTGTTTTGCAAAATGCCGTTGAATTTCGGGATTCCAAGATTTTACGTGCCAGTTATCTGGCCTAGTAATATATATATCAGTCGGCGCTATGTCTCTAATAACTTGTCTGAGCCCTCGAATTATGATATCGATTGCTTGCAGGGCGGCTTAGAGAGAACCCTACCCTGAACAGCATTTGCAAGAAGACTGATTACTTCGTCGAGTGCTTCTCGACCATCGCTCCGCTGCTGAAGGGCCGCCCGATCAACGCGATGGTGGCGCTCAAGGCTGAGATCCAGGCTGCCAACATGAAGTTCAGGGAGGCGAAGCGGCTGGTGGAGAAGCTCACCGCCAGCCCCACCACCTCCAAGACGACGAAGGAGTGCCTCTCCGTCTGCACGGAGAATTTCGACTCTGCCCTCGAGAGCCTGCAGGACTCCCTCCAGGCCATTGCCCAACGGGACCGTGGCAGCCTCAGCAGTCAGCTCAGCGCTGTGACCACATACGTCGAGACCTGCAACGATGCTTTTACCGATTTCAACGGGCATTCCCCCATTTCCGTCGCCAACTTGCACCTCGCCAAGATCGGCAGCAACTGCTTGGCCATCGCGCAACAAGTCCGCCTGTAAATAGTAATGCCCCCGATATCAAATCAACTCCTTGGATTAATCAGGGCTCAATTGAACTTCTGAATATCATGGATCACACTAAAAAAATGCTGGGAGAGGAGAGGACAAAATTGGATGTATACTTTTTTTTTCCTTTTTTTTTCTTTTTTTTTTCTATATGTAATTAGGGTGGAAAAGGCGATGGAGTTAATCGTTATTTCCCCTAAGGATTATAGAAAAACTGAAATTCATATGTGTTTCTCATTATACGAAATGGGAAATTGAGTCCATTGTTATATATAATTGGAGGGAGGACTAAGCTGGACATACTTGCATCCATCTCATATAATTATCACGACGGTTAATTACGTTCATCGTCACGACCAGAATGTCATTAGGGAGCACCAGATTGTGTTATCTATATGAGTGTGGATTGTCTTTAGATCTACAGCTATCTAATTACTCACTATTATTCGTAAACAATTAACTAGCACAATCATCTACATGTCATTGTTGTATTGTAGATAGGGGTGTGCAGGTCTAAGTACCTTGTATTTTTCATGGTATTCGGATTGTACCTTATAGGTAACTAATTCTAAGATTTTGGAATCGAATCTTATCATGCTAAGACCTAGAACCGAATCCTACATAGAACTTGTATTATACCACAGGTTTCAGATACTTTATAAGAATCGATATATATATATATATATATATATATATATTTGTTTTCAAAAACAATAACTAAAATATATAAAACCGAAAGACTTCATCCATATTATCCACAATAGCAAAATAAAAGTATACATCTACAATAAAACTAGTCCGGGCTAGTGGAAAAGACCAAAGGGAAAGAGCAAGAGAAGAGGAAGAAGAGCTAGGCCGACATTAGAGAATCATGGTTTAGACATATGACTTGACTTGAATTTTTTTTTAAATTCTGAATTTATTATATTTATTAAATATGAAATACAAATTTACTATAACATATAAAATGAAAAAAGAAACAAGGTCTCGGTACATGTTCCGATTCAGATTTTGGGTACCTTGTGTAGAGCAACCAGAATCGAAACCTGTTTTTACCGATTCCTTAAATTGTTATCCGGATCCTATCTTGTTTTTAGTTGGATCTACATAGACCCTACCATAACAAGTAGATTCCAACAAGTTCCCGGTCTACTTGATACTTGTGCACACTCCTAATTGTAGAGTCATTCTTTGGATAATAAACATAGAACGAGGTGTTCATATTTATATTGGTATCCGAAATCCCCCCGCACATCTAATGTCTGAGGGATTTTTAGGCAATTCATATCCATATGTCATATTGATTACTTTTAATAAGACACAACACCTCATAGCATAAATAAGGGCGTTACTTGGAGGAGAAAATTCACAGAGAAAATGCTGAGGAGGTGGAAGGCCAAGAAAATGCTTCTAGCTCTGTAGACGAATGGGCAAATGCATCTACAAAGGAAGTTCAGCTGGGGGGAAAACGCCTTCCAAGAAGTGCATCGAAGGGAGTCGCTCAGGTAGTCTTGAAAGTGCAGGGCACAAGGAAGTCAAGGTCGAGTAAAGGAGGTAAACCTCCAAAATAAATTAATGTTTGTAGCTTCATGGAATGTTAGAGGGCTAAACGATCCTCTCAAACAGAAAATGGCATATAAATTTGTCCAGGAGTATGATTTAGGAATTTTTGCTATTATTGAAACACGTGTTAAGGAGATAAATTGTAAAAAAATAGTTGATGGATGGAAAGGTTGGTCTCTTTTTGAAAATTACCAGTTTGCTAGTAATGGAAGACTTTGGATAACGGTACGGGAGGATTTACAAGTGCAATTACTCGGTAAATCCAACCAATTTATTCACCTCCTTTTTAATGTGCCCAAAGGAGTTGGTTGGACTGCAATAACCTTTGTTTATGCTTCAAACGATATACTGGAGAGACGGGTGCTATGGCAGGATTTGCAAGCATTGGCTGTAAACATGAGACACAGCTGGGTATTGATGGGGGATTTCAATGCGGTCAAGGGCACTGAGGAGGTTAAAGCTGTTGGGAGAGAGGTGGTCATCGACCAAAGCATGAGGGATTTCTCTGATTTCATGAATGCAGCTGAGCTCATAGACCACACTTCTATTGGTTGTTACGTTACGTGGAGTAATAAACGACAAGAGGGATTCCAAGCTAGGAAGATCGACAGAGTCTTCGTAAATGAAAAATGGTTTCAAGGGGACACAGCTTCAACTGTAGAATTCCTTCCCCCTGGTATCTCCGACCACTGCCCAGCTTTGTTGAAATTTGGAGAAAAGGAGAATGCAGGTCCTAAGCCATTCAAATTTTTTCACTTCTGGATTGAACACCCGGGGTATATGGCACTAGTTGAGAGAGTCTGGTCCAAGACTCAAGAGGGTACCCCAATGGTTGTGCTTTACAAGAAGTTGAGATTCCTCAAGATGCAACTCAAGGATTTCAACAGATCTGAATTTGGGAATGTGCACACACAGGTCACGGACCTACAGAATGAACTTGCTCAGGCTCAAGCTACATTGATGGAAAGCGCTTGCGAATCTCCAGAATCTATCAAGAAGGAAATGGACTTGAGGGTAAAGCTACTAGCAGCACTTGACAAGGAGGAGAAGCTCCTGAAACAGAAATCTCGGGTGGCATGGCTAAAAGCTGGAGATCAAAACACCTCATTCTTTCACAAAGCAGTAAAAGGCAGAAATGCAAAATCCACTATACGAGTCCTATACTCCACTTCGGGTGCCAAATTAGAAGGAGTGCAGGCAATTAAAGCTGAAGCAGTGAATTTCTATGAGGGTCTTATTGGGAGGAAGGATGACTGTATCAGGGAGTCTCGGCCTCTATGCTTTCCTCCATCTTCAAGAGGAAAGTTCCCGCTTCCAAATATCAGATGCTCCTGTCTCCTATAGCGGATGCTGAGATCAAAGAAGCCTTATTCTCGATGGGTAATGACAAGTCATCGGGCCCGGATGGTTTCACAGCTTTTTTCTTTAAGCATGCCTGGCACATCGTTCAACATGACTTCACTAAAGCTGTGCAGTACTTCTTCTCCTCAGGAAAGCTTCGAAGGGAGGTAAACTCAACTATTATTGCCTTAGTTCCAAAGAAGGAGAAAGCTGATTGCATGAAAGATTTTCGGCCTATATCGTGCTGTAATGTAGTTTACAAATGCATTACTAAGGTGCTTGCCAATAGATTGAAAGAAGTACTCCCTGATATTATCAGCTTAAATCAAATAGCTTTTGTGCAAGGAAGGAGAATTTCGGATAATGTTTTACTTGCCCATGAGCTTGTGAGAAACTACCACAGGCAAGGAGTATCCCCTCGATGTGCTATAAAGATAGATCTTATGAAGGCCTTTGACTCTTTAAGTTGGGATTTCATTCTCAACAGTTTGGAAGCCATGGGATTTCTTCCCATTTTTCTCTGGTGGATTAAAGGCTGCATCACCTCGCCTTATTTTTCTGTGGCTATTAACGGATCCTTAGCAGGATACTTCCCAGGCCAGCGAGGAGTTAGACAGGGTGACCCACTATCCCCATTTCTTTTCGTCATTGCCATAGAGGTATTTTCACAGCTTATGGATTCAGCTGCAGCTGAAGGTAAAGTTGGCTATCATCCGAGATGTAAGTCACTTCAATTAACCCATCTATGCTTTGCGGATGATTTGCTGCTATTCACAAATGGTTCTAAGACGTCCATTGCTGCCATTCTTGATCTGTTGAACACATTTTATCATTGGTCTGGCTTGAAGTTGAACCCTGAAAAGTCTGAAATATTTACGGGAGGCATCTCTGGGGAATCTGTGCTTGATCTGATGACTTGGTCTGGTTTTAAAAGAGGTGTGCTCCCTGTGCGTTATTTAGGTCTCCCCCTTATATCTGGGAAACTCTCTTCAAGGAATTGTGAAGCCCTAACTGAGAGAATTGTGAAAAGAATCAAGAGTTGGTCTGTGAAGCACCTGTCTTATGCAGGTAGATTGCAATTGATCAACTCTGTCCTCTTTAGTATGGCCAGTTACTGGTGCTCCCACTTCATTCTTCCGAAACAAGTTGTAAAGCTAGTGCATCAGAAATGTCGATCATTCCTCTGGAAAGGTCTCGAACAACACACAGGTGGGGGCAAAATCAGTTGGGAGACCGTTTGTCTTCCCAAAGCTGAGGGAGGCCTCGGCATCAAAGATTTAAGTTTATGGAACAAGGTTTGTGTGCTGAAAAACTTATGGTCTTTCCTAGCGAGTTCAGGGTCCCTTTGGGTTGCGTGGGCCAAGAAGCACTTAACAAAAGGCCGAAGTCTTTGGTCTTTACGTATACCTGGAGATTGCTCATGGAATTAGAGGAAACTAATGCAACTTAGACCTCTGATGTTTCCTTATGTTACTTGTGAAGTTGGCTCTGGTACAACAGTCTCATTTTGGCATGATACTTGGCTTCCAGTCGGTCCTTTGATCAAATTTTGCTGCAGAGGACTTCAATGCTTCCCTTCTCTTAGTGAGCATGTAAATATTAGCGCTGTCCTAACGGAAGGCCATTGGCATTGGCCGAGGAGCTCTGACCCACAAGCCTCTTTGATCCGAGACATGGCCGCTAATCTCGAACCTTCCAACCAGGATAGAGTTTTATGGTCTCTTCACAAATCGGGGCAATATTCTCTTGCTAATGCATGGAAGTGTTTAAGGCCCAGCAGTCCAAGAATTGAATGGAGCAATGCAATTTGGTTTGATGGGCACTTTCCTCGTTCTTCTTTTATTAGTTGGCTCTGTATTCATAACAGATTAGCGACGAAGGATCGTCTTTTCAAATGGAGGATTCAGCTTCAAGCAACTGAATGTGATTTCTGTCATATGCAGTGGGAGACTCGTGACCATCTCTTTTTTGATTGTCCAGTTACCCAAGGAATTTGGAGAAGTTTGTTGGCTCGAATCGGCTTACACCGAACACAAGTATGCTGGAGTACGGAATTTCGTTGGATATCCTCTCTTCGAGGCAAGAAACTTGATGTGATTTGCTTAAAGTTACTTTGGACACACTACATTTACAGCATATGGCGAGAGAGGAACGCTAGAATCTATCAAGGACAAACCTCATCTACAGCGGCTATGGTTCGAAAGATCTTTGCAAACGTAAAAGCAAAGTTATATGTACTCCCCCGATTCTCTCACAAAATTGTAAACTCTGTCATAGTCCATCACATCTTTTACCCTCTTGATAATGCTAATAGTTAATCAATTTTTTTTTGGGGTGTAGACTGGGAGTCCTTTGATGTTGGTGATGATGTACAGGGTAAATGGTCTCTTGATGTAAATCCTTTTGATTAATGAAACTCTCTACCATTTATCCAAAAAAATTCACAGAGAAACTATTGATTTCTCTGTACCCGACTCTCCACTCGAATGGGAAAATTTGCATCCATATTGAAGAAGATGAAAAGGTTTAGCTAAAAGATATGCCAATTTTAACAACTCTTTCTCGTGTCCTTAGCTCTAAAGGAAGCTGTAGGATGTCATTGAAAAGAAGGTAAAAGTAGAGGGACCATATTATAGGAAGTATAAGGATGAGCAACCAAAGTCAATCAATCAATGACTTTCGGGTTTCAACGGTCCGACCCGCAATCGAAACGGGTCACACCGGCGAGTAGAAGAGGAGATAGAGAGAGGGAGAGAGAGATTCCCAATAGCAGCTAGCAGGCAGTCGCTGTAGCTTCGTTCCTTCTCGCCTCTTCTCTTATCCCGTCCTCTCTCAGCCGTAGCCGTCGTCGTCTCATTCTCCTCCTCCTCCTCAATCCCGAGCTCGTCGGAGAAGAAGGCGCTGGAAAATTTCGCTGCTTCAGCTTCAGAGTTGTAATTTGTTCGTCGAAGTTGGAATGGCGCATACTTGTGTGTCCACCGCGGCTTCCTCGCTCCGGTTCAAATCGCTCGCTCTCTCCGGAAACCCTAGCTCGTCTCTCGATTATCAGAAGCTTTCCCTTCCCTTCGAGCCCCTTCGTTCGAGGTACGTACGCGCTTGGTGAATTTTGTTTTGGTATAGTTGAAGTTTGAGCGAAGAAATTAATTTAGAGCCGCGGACGGGTGAAATTTGTTGCCGTGGAGTTCGGATTTGGAGCTTGAGCATGCTTTGATTGAGAATACTGTGGATGTTGCTTAATGGAGGCGCTCAATTGAGAATAGAGCTGTAAAAGACTGAGGTTTTAGTTGAACTGGGTCAAATGGATAACTCGGGTATCGAATTATAACAGCAGTGGAATTGTGTGTGCGTTCTTGGTCTGTTTTGAATGACGAAAGCTCGAACCTTGAAGTAAGGAGCATTGGTTTTGACATTCTTTAGTTAGTTTCGTAGTTTTTCTTTTTCGGAAATTAACTTGTAGTCGTACTATATCGAGAAGATTTAATCATTGGAAATTGCCTGATATTTCAGCATAAACTGATAGTTAGGTTGAAAATTATATTCCTTTCTATAGCCATGAGGGATGTTCGTTTATCTTCATGATAGTCACATTACATGGACTTGATGGGAGTCCAGCATCTCTAAAAAAGTACAATATCTCGAGCCTTGTTAGCTCTGAGAATGAGTATTGCTGCTAAAAGTTGCATCTTTGCATCATTTTAATTTTCTCAGGAAACTTAAGAAGTTAGTCACCAATAGAAAGAGCAGTCAGCACACTCCAGCGAAGGCCATATACTCTGGTGATTCTTGGTCTCCTGAGAGGAGTTCTCGACAGGGCATTTGGTCCATCAGGTGAGATATATTTTTAATTTGTCACCTATTGACACCAGCCCCTACTGACCCTTCTAACTGCTGCATTTCATGGTTTTGTTTTTCTAGAGATGATTTGCAAATGCCATCTTCGCCCTACTTCCCCACATATGCACAGGGACAGGGGCCGCCACCGATGGTACAAGAGCGTTTTCAGAGCGTTATTAGCCAGCTTTTTCAATATGTAAGGATTGCTACTAAGATAGGTTTCTACTTTTGTGTGGCTCGTATTGTTGTTACCTCTTTCATGATTATGGTGCTTTAATATGAATGGCAGAGAATAATACGCTGTGGAGGTGCTGTCGACGATGATATGGCCAACATTATTGTTGCTCAGCTGCTTTACCTTGATGCAGTTGATCCTACTAAGGTGTGATTTTGGTGGCTTGATAAAGTGAACAGTTTTACATTCATAGCTATTGGCTCATTACTAAACTTTTAAACATGAATAGTTGAAGAAGTTAATAGATCTAACATAATTCCCATGAAATACTACTTTTCACAGTGTTGTACATACTCCATGACAGTCTGCTCCCTTTATTTAACAAGCACTTCAAATTTGCCAAAACTTGTTGCAAGACTAACAAGTTTGCTGTATATACCTTTAATAGGATATTGTCATGTATGTCAACTCTCCTGGTGGATCTGTTACTGCTGGTATATCACACCACAAACATATATATTCATTCATTTTTTATTTTCCCTATGGAGTGGTTTGCCTGAGTTGTTCGTTTACTCAGGTATGGCTATATTTGACACGATGAGGCACATTCGACCTGATGTTTCAACAGTGTGTGTTGGTCTCGCTGCTAGGTAATGGTGATATGGATTATTCTGCTGTGGCAATTAATCTCTGAACTCTTTTATTGGTTCATAGGAAGAGAGAAATGACATCATTTTTTGCATTACATTGTTGAGGAACCACTGGTTGAGATTTAGATGTCATCTAATTCTTTTAAATTTCTTGGGCAGTATGGGTGCTTTCTTGCTCAGTGCTGGAACTAAAGGTAAATAGTCGTCTATTATCTCCTGTCAATCTCTCCATGAATATTTTGTTCTCCGACGCTTTTGTATATCGTTCTCTCTGATGCAACTGCAGGGAAAAGATTCAGCCTGCCAAACTCGAGGATAATGATCCATCAACCACTTGGTGGAGCTCAAGGTGGACAAACCGATATAGATATTCAGGTTTGTCTATCTTTGTATCACATGGATCTTTTTTCATATCCTTGCTTTCTGCAGTCTTTACTGCTACTGAATCTTCAATTTAACTGCGTACTTTCAAAAATTCGTAGATTAGTTAGTAAACAGAAGTCAATCTTTACACTTTTGCATCTTTTGATCCCAGTTTATTTGTTGCCAACCTCGAACTAGTCCATTTGACTCCTAAGATGACTTCTATAGGATGATTGTAGTGAGAGTTCGAAACTGAATATACGGATTGATAATGGAACTCTTATTTGTTACGTTAGTCAATCGAGCGATGGCTGGGCATATTTTCCAATTGAATGGTTTTAACCGATGCTTCTAATCAACCCAGGCCAATGAAATGCTGCACCACAAGGCCAACCTCAACGGGTACCTATCCTACCACACGGGACAGAGCCTCGAGAAGATCAATCAGGACACGGACCGCGATTTCTTCATGAGCGCGAAAGAGGCCAAGGAGTACGGACTAATAGACGGTGTGATTATGAACCCCCTCAAAGCTCTCCAGCCTCTGGCAGAAGCTGCAGGACAGTGAAAGATCAACCCGGTGTGTTCGTTAAACCCTTCAGTCCATGTATGTTTTTTATCTATAGATCCTCAATTTTGATGCTGAATTATCGGTAGTTACTTTGCATCATCTTTATTGAAGCGGCTTGGAGCATTTCCTTGCTTGTTGCTGTTGCTAATGCTGCCTGCTTTTTTTTTTCTTTTTCACAGAGAAAATGACATATTCTGAGCTAAAATGCTAATTAATCTATAATCTATAATAAATACGTATTTGAGGGTGCCGATTGCTCGTTAATGCGTAATTGTGATGTTTAATTTAGCATCCATGGGCCCCATTCCATTCAGTGGGAGTGGAATCACTCTCACATGTTTTTCCAAAAAATAAAAATCTGAGTATTTCTCTAACAGGTATATCCATAACACTTTTTTTTCAAGGATAAAAGGAAAATTTCCGTTTACCATCTCTTTACATAACAAATAGCATAACCCCAAATATTCTCTTAGAACTTCTCTTCTGTCAGTGGAACAATGTGTTTGGTAATGTGCTTGTCATGTTCTACATGGAGCGGTATCTTTGTACCGAAACATCATTTGGGACAATAAGAGCCTCTTGAGCCGAGTACCGTCAAGTGCTGCTGTGGCAACTTGACATAGAATCTCGACTCAAGCTAAAAGAGCCAAGAGTTTCGATTTCAAGCAGATTTTGAGATGAGCTTAAAGTATTCCTCGGAGTAGCTTGTCTCATCATTTATGTGCTGAAATATCACAAAAAGAAAGGGAGATTTGTAATCTTTGTTTCGGTGGGCGGTTGTTCTTGTTGTGCCTCCTCTCGTTCTATCCTCGGTTTACGGTTATTATCGGATGCATCGATGTGTTTCTTGAAAGATGTAATAAACTTTTTAATGTGCAATAATATTTGCACTTTTTGGAAGATAATTGTCCTAATCTAATCAAAGCCTAGATAATGAGTAGGAAGTGGAACAATCTCCTCTTCCACCAAACTTTAACCACTTTGTACCTTTTCACCTCCACAAAAAGATACTTTTGTTTCCATTCCCCGTGAACCTCGCGCCCGCTTTTCGCAGGTACAAAGAGCCATCGGCAAATATCTCTAGCTCTCTCCACCATCCAAAAATAATCCACGGTAGATTCGACTAAATATCGCTAATTCGCATCATAGATCGATCGAGTACTATCATTATCTTCAGAAGTGACCAAAGTTATTTCTTTGTACAATGACGGCCCTAGTCAATATAAGAGTCAGCATTCAAGGATCGGCATTCAAGGATCGGGATCGATTTAACGCCATATTTCTATCGGCCTTTCATATCAGATGAGTCGGGAATAATGAAAGAGGGACATGATGACATGTCCCATTTTCATGCACATATTGTAAGCCTGTCCCGCTGATTATAAGGTAAGAGTGACACTCATCCGCGTGAATGTGACCAACAATCGCCCGCTAATGCACGTTACCTTAAGGTTTTGCTAAATATCTCACCTTTCTTTTAGGTTTCTCGAGTCGCGTATCATTCGAGTTCGGGTTGAACCATTACGGGATTGGTTCGAGTGACTTCAAACCGCGATCTACCTTCTCCACCAATACAGTCCAGTGGGTCCTCGTGATCTTGTTAAGAGAGAGCATCAAAGGCCTCCCAAATCCCTCCATATCAGCAAAATGATGAAAGAATTATCTCTAACCCACTAACTTCGTTTAGGCCAAAAAGCAGAGCCAAAGTCATCACCTCATCTGTGTTCGTCCTTAACCGCGCCGAGCTAAGTTTTTCTACCATTGGGTTATTCCTACATCGAAGATCAGTTTCATACGAGGTAGAACTCATCGCAGTAGGCTTTCGAGTAATACGAAAACAGGATCCAGGATGGTGAAGAAGAAGAAGAAGAGAAAACTACTATTAGTGCGCCGTCCATGCCTTTACACTTCAAAATATTCGCAGAGAAAATCCACCCTTCCATCCTTATAATTTTACACATTTCCTAGAAAGCCAAAACCCCACTATTTTCGCAGGAACCAAGAAAAAGGCAAAAGACAAGAGGCATCATCCCCTTCCCCTTCACCGCACGAGCTGCTGCTGATGATGACGACCATGGTACCCCTCTCGAGAGAAGAGACTGACTGTCGGATACAGCTCCTCAAGCTCGTCAAAGAACCCATAGTATTCGTCTTCTTCAAGCTCTGATCTTGCTGGTCCTAGCGTCGTTGCAGTCAGGCTGTCCGTGGAAGAAGGAACACGAACGTGCCCTGATTCTTCTTCCAGCAAGACCAGACCTGAGCTAACGTTATTACCTGTCGTGTCCAGTTGGCACAGTGTGAAGAGCTCTCCTCCTCCCTCCTGCAGGTACTGCGAGTAGTGGAACTCCTCTGCTTCCATGGCGGGTCTGTATGTGCCCTGCTGAGCTTCTTGATCTTGTGACGATGATTCCTCCGGTTCTCGTCCGCTGGGGGACTTCTGTAGCTGCTGCCCTGCCTGTTTCGGTTTCCGGGGGTTGCAGCCGAGTCTCTCCGGGTGGTTGTGGGAGGTCGTGTAAGTGACGACGAGGACCGAGGCGTCAGATTTGCACCTCTCCACCTGTTTCTTGGCTGAGCAGCCCTTCGCGGTGCTGCACCTGTAGTAGCCCCTGCTCAAGAACTCGGCCGGTCAGCGATGTAACCGGGATCCCGAAAACATAAAACCGAAACTTGAAATATAAAAGAGACTTGGATGAGAAGTTATCAGAAATTCGAAAATTTAGGACGAATGACTTGTCATGAAACATCAACCTAGGAGGAAGCTACTAATTATAGTTAATGTACTGAAAAATGATGTCCCTGGTAAATGGGCATCTTTTTTTTTTTCAATAATAAAGGAGATCCATAGACCTGATCTGATACGGTAAATGGGTAAATGGGCATCCTTCAAAATCAAGAATTGTCTTACCAAAATAAGAAAAGAAACAAAGAAATAAATAAGACATGAAATGGTTATCTCAAGATTGAAGACACATGGAAGGAAAAGGCAGAGATACTTCTGCAGAAAGTTGGGATGGGAAATGTTTCGACTAACCTTGGGTAAGGGGAGCCTTTGATGGGCTTCTGGCCGTACTTCCTCCAAGACCAGGAATCAGAAGGTGGGCCCTCATTCTTCTCCCTATTCCCAATCCTCACTCTCACCACTGTCTTCTCCACAACCTTCCTGCCATGCATATATCATCAAGAGAGTACAACAATCAAAATCCCGTCACAGATCCATCGCGTCGGGACAGCGTCCCGCAGCCTCGCCTCGACCCATGTATCGAGTGAGGAGTTAATGCATGGAAGAGGGGATAAAAATTTATGGGCAATTCACCTCTTCTTAGCAGGGGGTGTTTGTGGTTTGAGTTCATCTGCAGCTGCAGCATCCTCGTTCATTGTAGTAGACAAGGAAGCTTCCATGATTACTATGTACTTACCCTCCTCCTCCTCCTCCTCCTCCTTCTTCAAGTAGGGAAGCTGGGAGGTTATTATAAAGAGGAGATATGGATCCAAAAGGAGGCAGGGGAGCTTTAAATTTTGATGGAAGAATGAGTGTGTGAGAGAGAGAGAGAGAGAGAGAGAGAGAGAGAGGGTGGGGGGAAGTGAAGTGGGGGGTTGGGGGGAGAGAAATGACAAAGCTTTTCTCCTCCAAGTGGCTCCCCTCTATTTTATTTTCACTCGTTTAATACAAAAGCTATCAACAACACCAACACCAACACCAACAATCACGCATGTAATGCAATGTAATGTCACCACTCAGCCCACCTCCACTCCCTTGCTCCCTTACATGCTTCCCAATCCATATCCATATTTGATAAATGAACCTTCTCTTAGAATCTGGATGTCTCATGAGCTGTTCGATCGATGTATTCGCATCCGATGGTTCATTAGTCGACTATCGTGACTATTAGCGGTTCTTGATATTTTAATATGAGCCGACTATCGTTAGAGTAAAGGTCTGATTTAGTTTTACACACCATTAGTTACAAAATCATGTTGTATGTATACTATGGTTACAATTGGTTGGCGTCATACCACTCATGTCGGTCGGGGTTACTCGGAACTTGGGGTATCATTTTGGGAAGTATTTGTTGACATTATACTCTCCTCTCCACATTTCTTGATTCAAGCAAATAAGTCAGTCTATTTAAAATCTGACAATGCGTTTGTTTTCGGAGTTAAAGTCACGAATTTGTGATTGTGATTGTGATTGTAGAAGAAGACAAAAATATATGGGGCCTACCAGTTTGACTTTTGAAATATAAAATGAATGGAAGGTAGAGATAATTAATTATAATGAGATTGTATTTTAATAATATATGGGGCCCACCAATTTGACTTTGAAATGTGTGTTTTGTTGTGTAGTGTTTTGAGTTAAAGTAAAAGTTAAAATCTTAAATCACGACTTTAAAAACAAACGGAGCGTGAATGTCTCATTAGTTGCTTAGCTGTATTCAGTACTTCTAATTTCGCATCTAGTGACTTTTATAATTCCGCTGTAGACCATTGTTACAATCAACTGTTATCAATCTTGTAATATGAGCCGACTATTGTTAAGACAAAGGCGTGTTCTACGAGCCACTAAATTACTTTGATGTCATGGCACATGCTATACGGCTGCAAATGGTCCGTGTTTGCACCAATCATGGCTCACATTGCGGTACATATACTCAATTGTTCAGGAGTTATGGACCAAATTAGAGAGAGGAAGTGAAATCGAGAGGAGTAGCGAGTCAATTCTTAATTTTCCAAGTTTTTTTGACAATTTTTATGCGTGTTCTTGGGTTCTCGAAACATTTTGCACGTAATAATGTAGTCGTTCTCAGTCAAACCGTGTGCTCGCAGACCCCTCAACTTGTCCCTTGTCTTAAATTTCATCTCGACATCAGGAGCCCATTTGTGTACCCGCTGAGACCGGCATGTACGCTGAACATTTATGAATGGATGAATTGTACCGGATAAGAGATATTTTCTTCATCAGACATATGGTCATTAATTATTCAAGAAAACTCCGACGGAGCTCGATCCTGACCAAATGGGCCGGCCCCCGGTGCCAGATGTGTGGCCCCCCGCAATCCCCGCTTGCCACGTGGACATCAGACTTCCGTCTGCCAACTTAGACTTTTCTCAAATCATTAAATCCACTTCAGATAACTCGGGAAGTACCATGAATTTTAATAAAAGGGAGATTCACGAATCTAAAAGAATAAAATATAAATTTTAATAGTGAATAAAGGATATAGGTAATCCTATTACGAGATTATCGAGCTATTATTTTTTTTTACCTCTACGCTACACTCTCTTTTTAATTCGAGAACTCACTTTTAGTGCACCAATCAAACTTGAAGTAGAATTAATTGGAAGTCGTTAAACTTGTAGATTGAGGTAGCGCACGTTCAGAAAAAAGGAAAAAAAAAATTCAAATCCAGCCAGCCTGAAGCAAAATCTAAGAGTATGTTAGGATTGAGGGATTGAGAGGGATTGAGAGGGATAGAGTGGGATGGGAAAGAGTAGGATTACGTAACTCATGTTTGGATATTTATTTTAGAATGAGGGGAAGGGCTAGGAGGATTTAACTATGCCTCCAAACCCCACAAAAGTTCATTCCACAATAGAATGGTGGAATTAAGAGGGACATGATTTTTAAAATATTTTATATATGAAAAAGATTAATTATCAAATAAGATACAACATAGTGGCTCACTTTCTTGTTTAATGATCAATAAATTTCAAGTTCGATACTTAGATGAAACTACACGTGTCCTATTATTAGATAGATTTGAGATTTTCATTTCATTATACTAGACTCATAACATCCCCTGTAATAAATAAATAAAAAAGATTATCTACCCTACTCCACCCACCTTATAATAATGTAAGGGCAAAAATGTATTTTCATAAAGAAACCCCTTGCAATTTTAAGTTTTTATTCAAATAGGAGGTGGCTTATCTTATTCCACCTCTTCTTAGTCACATTATACTTTCTTTTTTTTTTTTTAAATCCAAACATGGGATCAAGTATATTGCTCTTCCTTTCCTTTCCCTTCCCCTCACCTCCTTATCCTTATCCTTATCTTCCCCTCCCCACCCCACCCCTTCACCCTTTTATATCCAAACGAGCTGTAAGACATGCTCTATCAACTGCCAAATGGAAGGGGATTAGCCACAGCGAGAACGAAACTATATCAATCCTCTAAAATATATATTTTGTACAAGTGTTAAATTATTGGGTAAAATGCAAAGATCTCCCTTAAAAATTGAGTTAGCACTTATTAACCCCATTTGTTTAAAAGATGTGGACTGCAACTGACCGATTTGAGCAAATGTTTACTTTTTGCAAAAATAACGATTGAAGTCATAATTTTTGGGTTTCTCTTTTCATAAGGCCATTCAATTATTTATTGCTGAATAAGATCACCATTTTACATAAAATTTTCATATGAACCCTTCATATATTTTAAATATTTTCTTTAATATGAGACATTAAAAAGAATAAAAATAAATACACAAAAACAGAAGTTGAGAGCATTGAACAAGAAAGAGAAGTAAAGAGAGGAAACGCGGCGGTGGTCCGCTGCCAGCCAACATAATCCCAGGGGATGTCAGCGAAGGGTGCCGAAGACCTCGCCTAGCGTGAAGGTGGCCTAGCCCATTTCTTTCTTTGAAGAGAGAGAGGCATAGAGTAAGGGAGGGCAGCCCCAAGCGAGGTCATCAACAACCTTAGAAGCCAACGACTACCTCATCTGGTTTGACAGTGGTCGGCAACAACACTCCATTGTACCTCTCTCTCTTTCAAGAGAAAGAAAAGGGGGGTGTTGGTGGCTCGTCGTGAGCCACCACTTGTCCACACAGCGCTTGACTTTTCTCCTCTCTCTTCAACCTTTTTTAATATTTTTATTTTTATTTTTTCTTCTCAAATTAAAGAAAATATTTACAACTAATAAGAAAGGTTTTCTACGAAAATTTTATGTAAAGTAGTGACCTTATTAAGTAATAAATAATTGTATGTTCTTAAGAAGGAAAAAATCAAAAAATTATGACCTAAATTGTTATTTTTGGAAAAAATAAAGATTTGGTCATACCAATTAATTGAGATTATGTGTATATTTTTCATATAAATGGGATTGAGGGTCATTTCCTCAAATTTCAAGTAATATCTTTGAAAATTTTTACCCTAAATTATTTTATTTGCTTGATCAGAAGAATCGCTTTTGCAGCCAAGTCTGCAATCAATTGGAAAGTCCTTCTGAGGCATAAAAGTCGAGTGTCTCAAAATCCACCTTTGAAAATGAGCTAGTGAATATTGCCTTGGTTCGTTCACTCAATATGGAAGTTATTCACTAGTGTTACTTCGAGGGAATTATCCCGGTGCTTCATGACCAATTTCATCCACACTACCTCTCCATTATGATCTTGCGAATTATACAATTTGCCCCCATGCTAAGACTAACTCGGTGTTAAATACTGGATTGGCTTTGAACATAAAGTACTTTCAATAAATTTCTAATATCTTCAATTATAGGTAACACTCATATGCCGAAAGCTCAATTTGTTATTGAATTACATTTTTGTGATTAGCAATATATTACGGTTTTGGTTGAATGTCCTAGTCGACTTAGCCCAGCAGGTATGACTATCAAAAAAATTTTCTTTTGTTTACTGAGCTTCGGCTCCAATTAGCCTACCAAAAAAAAGAAATTATTTTGACAGGATTTAGGTTTGCCCAAAAAATTTACAAGAAATCCTAAGTGGAATTTCCATTTACCTCTAGAGAATTTCTCAACTATAATAACAATAAAACAATAATGGCTCTCTTCTAAAGTCTAACATTATCCTTTTTCGGTAGAAAAGTCTAATGTCATTAATGCCTGTGCCGTTTAATTGATGCCAGATATCTTATGCCAAAAAAAGAAAAAAGAAATGATGTGAAACACACGAGCCACAGTTTTATCCAAAAGAATATGTATTCCATTGTTTCATGCCTCCACGCCCTCACAATCAATTCACCAACCCCCACTGCTATCTCTATGATCGATCTGTGTGCTTAATTTTTATATGCCATCTAATTGTCTATTATAATCAATAAACTATATAGAAATTGAGAAAATAGACAATGTATGTTTTAAATTATTATAAATATATACACACACACACAGACATTACTTGGCTGATTATAAAGAGAATAAGAAGGACCATGAAGCATGTTCCCCGTCTCTGGCCTTGGAAAAAATGAACAATTAATGGACGTGGCCAGCACTTGTTATATAATTTCTGCCCATTGACTAAACATCCATACTTATACATATACGCGCGCACATATATATATATATATATATATATATATATATATATACACACAAAAATTCTCTTCTGAACATTCTCTTCCTCATCTTCACGCAAAATTCTTAGAGAGGACACAAATTTTGTTTGGAAACTCTAAGAATGAGACTTGATTGGGAAGCAATATTCTCTTCAACCCTTAGGAGGCCATTCCATGTCCTCACCATAACTCTCCTTAGCCTCTTGCTTCCCCTCTCCTTCCTCCTCCTTGCTAGGCTCTCATATGCCAACTTCTCCTCCTCTCTGTACTCTTACCAGCCCCCACAAGTCACCTTCCCCCTCTCCCTTTTCTTCCATCCCAGAAACCTGAACCCCATCCATGCCGCCGTCACCTTCATTAGCCTCTCCACCCTTCTGCACGGCCTGACTGGCCGGAACTCTATCCTGGCAGAGTCGCCTGCCAGTGGCGTGCAGTCGTCCAAGTTGTACCTAGCTTGGGCCCTGCTATGCATGCTGCAGGTCTCGGTCGGGCTTGGAGTCGAGGGCAGCATAGCATCAGGGATCGGGGGCTTCCCCAGCCTCGACCCCGGGAGGAGCCTGATGAGCAGGATGTTCTTCTTCCTAGGGCTACATGGTACGATGATGCACTGGTGCTCGGCAGTGGTCAGGCCGGTTGTGGATGACACGGTCTACGGGGCGCCCGAGGGCCAGCAATGGCCGGAGAAGTTGGCTGTGGCGGCTGCATATGGGGCGCTGTGGTGGTGTACGCTGAGAGATGAGGTGGAGGCCATGGTCATTGTGCCTCAGGTCAAGAAGGAGCTACTGATGGGAGTTGGGATGGTTGACTTTGTGGGGTGGTGGCTCTATTACTTGGTTGTCACCATTGGGATGGTTAGGGTTGTGAAGGGGATGATGTGGGCTGCCACCCTTTTGCTTTGTTGGAGGGTAAGACACAAGTTTGGTGCCTCCAATGATGAGCAAGACATGGTCTAATTTGATTTTTATTTTTTAATTTTGTTGGAAATGGTCTAAATTAAATTGACCTTTCTAATTTTGTTATGTCGTTTATGTAATCAATGCAAAGTCAAGGAGATCGAATTATTTCCCCTTGTATTATTTCTTGGATCGTAAGTTCATGTTTTCAATTGTAATTATGTTGTAACTTACACTGTCAGAGGACATTTATTCTTGTGGTCAACTGCATTTCATTCCTTGCTCCAAGCCCACCCCTTTTCTTCCTATTTTTTTTTTAACATGAATTTTGTATAAGAATTATTGTCCATATAATACAAATTCAGAAGTATCATATCTACGATAAGATTGAAGGAAATAGTAGAAAAACGACAATGCTAATCAAATAAGACTGCCAACAACCTGGAGATCAGCCAAAAGATAAAAGGAATCCAAATTCCATTTCTGACGGCCATTATGACAAAGAATCTCAATTCCATAGGGAATCAGTCTGGAAGATAAAGCTGGTTTGCTAGAGCGGGCAAGTCATTGCACAAATTATTTTGTCATTATTTTTTAAGAAGAAGCAGTGTTTTTTTATCGGAAACCTCAGACCGACAAATTCTCTGGTCCAAACTCTAAAACCACGAAATTAGTTCAATAGATTGAGAGCAAACCTATGTGAGAGCGGTCAAATGGTTGAGGGTCAGTTACAAGTTGAAAACTTACATGTACTATTGCAGATATTATTATTTAATTATTAGTATTATAATGTTTTGTATTTGATGAAAAATTAATGGTAAATTTTTAAAAAAAATTGAGGACGTGGATTTTTGGAAATTAAATTTAGTGTACCATAAGAAGACCATTTAATGGGTTTAAAACAAACAAGATTTTGTAGTCACTAACATTTTCCACGAAGAAATATTATAGGACTGAACTAGTCGAAACTCATTGGATTTTCGAATATCAAAATATACACTAAAAAATATTATATGCAATAGCTAATGCATTTCCATCAATTGCTATAGACATATAACATTGTAGCCACAACGATGATATCATCATAGTTATAATTGCTATGGTTACTAGCTTCGATTATACATTTCGTGCAGAGCTTTATCACGGAGGCGCCGAATAAGTCTCAGATTACCGCGTCAAAAAAGTCTTTTCATTTACCACAATTTTTCTTTGGCAGAACGTTTATAAAAAATTAGAAACCTATATCTATTCTCTGGGCAATTCTATTTATCGAGCTACTGTAATTTTTCTGGATCATCATCAATTAGTGGTCGGACAGTGATCTTCTTCTAACTGGAGTGAATTATTAGCCCGTTCAACATTTAGCCCAAGTAGAAGGGAAAAAGGGAGATGGTAAAATATCATCTGCCACAGCTCATAACACTCGCCAACGGGTTGCCAACATTATTCACAGTGGACAGATTCCAATATCCCTTTAGAAGTATTTCGTGGTACGTTCGAGTTGGGGTAAATTTCAGCTAAATAAGCTGAATACGGGGTAAATTTCAGCTAAATAAACTGAATGCACTTCGTAATCTCACCGTAAAAAAAATGATAATCTCAGTAAAGAAAAATGAAATGCCTGTTTCATTCGCCTCAACATTTTCTTAAAAAAGAAAAGTACGTAAAAACAAATGTTCTCGATGAGTGCAATTTATAAATAAACACAACTTTACAAAACTGTCAAAATCATCATATATATACAATGCAAGACTGCAAAAAATTAATTTTTCATCATATCTCTCAAACAAAATTGATTGGTTACAGAATAATTACTAATTTTGATAACTAAATTTATACAAGCTAGGATGGTGCCTTAAGTCGTCTTCTATATCTACAATCAAATGTAACAACGCTTCCTCTTACAATCCCTTGTTGCTGAAGAGTCTTGAATACCTTTACTTGTAGATGTAAAAACATGCTGCCGCACCAAAGGTCCCCATTCGACTTGGTTATAAGACATTCAAAGAACAAACGGTCTCTTGATTCATCGTCCGAGTGATAGAACTCACATGATGCTAAGCATTGAACACATACCCAAGCTTGTACTCTAGACTTAGTAGCCAACCGATTCAGCACAGCAAGTCATGATGTGAATGAAAGCTTTAGGAATATGTTATGAAAACCAAACAAGTTTGAGCCATAATACTTTAGGTTTCTTAGACTTCAGATCTTGCCAGTTAAACTTCAAATGCAATGAACCAGGGCCTAAAATTCCAGAATATTTTATATGTGTCGGCATATGGAACAAATTATGAATAACCAAGCCTTTAACTTCCTCAACTTTGGACATTAGAACTTCTAAGCCAGTTCCACTCAGCATCCTACATAAAATATCTTCGTTTTGTCAGAGGTTTTCACTCTTATTCAAGATTTCTCTTTCATTATACTAGGTCTTGTATCTCTTTTGTAATCGAAAAATAGACAACAAATACAAGAAGATCATCTACAAAACTCAGGTATATCAACTGAACAGCTTTACATTTAGGATAAATATTTTGATTTTTGCTAGTTTATTATATTAAGGTTGTACTATATATTCTGTACAATAGTTTGCTAAAATTCTTTGTATTTTATCGTAGGAAATCATATGTGAGAAAAGTTTATCCCTACTCTCTGTACATATGCTCGTGTTCTCCATTGAATACAGAATTAGAAGATGCTTATCTATCAATAATTTGAATTTACTTGTAAGATCACATGATAATGTACCTCCTTAAAAGTTACGCACTTAATTATTATATATGTCGTGTGCTTACGCTCAACAACAAATGCTATATATTTTAAGCAAAAATTAGTGTTAAGCGGATAAACTTTTCAATTAACTAGCAATAATTAATCCAATTAACGCGTACGTACGTAGTACGTGACGATCACTTGGCAGGTAGTATGCTATGTTCGACAGGAATAAGGACTCATTTATATATATATATTATCATTTTTTTTTATATTTATCTATATCTATATATAGATATATTTATAGAAACGTTATATACATACGTAGTGCATGCGTAGTATGATATATTAATGAAATAAGAATTAAAATTTATTCTATTATTAATCAATTCATATAGAAATGTTGAACATTGTTTGAAATAAGAATTAAAATTTATTCTATTATTATGCATGATTGTGATTAATAAATTATATCAATTCATACAGAAATATTTGACATTGTTTTAGTGGCAAGTGTATTCTCTTCTTCTTCGTAGATTTCATATATATATTTTTTAGATATTCCATTGGATATCTCCACTTCTTTTCTCTTGAAAATCTTTCTGATAATTATTTTTCAAACATAAAATTTTCATCAAAAGTTCATAAAATAAAATAAAAAGAATTTTTACCTTTTTGGCAAAATATTTGGTTTTCTTAATTTGAAAATTTTGTGAGGTCAAATCAAATTTGAATTTTGTTAGAAGTTATATTTAAAAAAAATATAATGAAATAAATCAGACCAGACGGTGGTCCTGTACCAAATAACATGATGGCAAGGCACCTTATTCCAAGAAATTAATTTTCTGCAAGAAAAATACAAATTCATGAGCTCTATTTTTGCCTATTTTTCTTTCAACAGACCCTAATACGAAGGGTCATGTTGTATTTTAAATGAAAAAATAGAAAATATATCTTCATTCGTTGAATGAGTGATGGAGTCTAGGAAGATGACCACGTACATTGAATCAATAAAATATGAATTAAGATAAGTGTCCACATACATGGAAAGAAATTTTGAAATGTGAAGAAACAAAATAATGAACTCCAAACTTTTATATATGTATGTAATAATAGATTATATCTTTTATTATTGAGGATGGCATATCGTAATATTTTAGTCCCCTTTTCTCCTTCCCAATCCATTTTCTACATGCATGCTTACATACGTAGTGCAAGTGGTTTGGCACTAATTCCATTTAGATAAGATCGCAGATTTGAGTTTTGTGAAGGAAAAAAATCTATTTTGAAGAAAATTTTACCTTCTAATAGACAAACCTGACTCAAACTGCATTAGCTGATATCCATTGGGCTATTATCTAGATAATAGGATATACATCAGAAAAATATTATACATGTCTATTGCATGAAGTTAGAATATTTATATATAGCATGTATATATATATATATATATATATGTACATGTAGATGTGTATAAACTATTAAAGTATATTTTAATTCCTTCGTGTTCCTTTCACCCCGTTTGATATTAGCTGGCCGAGTTTCTAAGGAAAACCTTATTATATATAGCGGAATCAACAATTTTCCTCTTGTCTCGCCCAAAAGGACATCAAAAGATAATTGTGTAGCTTTCATGTCAATAAAACTAATTAATAATTAACGCCTAGTTGGACATACCTACCCATGTGTAAATTTGAAAGTATCGAAACTCGATGTATTAATATTAATCAACTTGAATGTACGCGTCATCGATTACCCCACGGTCCCACCAAGGTCATCGATTACAAATGATCGTCGTTGGGACAAAGCTGGTGATGCATATTTTAATACCCTATATATAACCGATTGGGAAACATCAATTTCTTAACCAAACCAAGAGCAATGGCGCCCCCAAATGTATGTTTCTCCTTCCCACCATTTGATTACAATGGAGCCTATGATGATGATGATGATGATGCCATTGAAGACGTAGAGAGGGAAGATCAAAGAGTGGTCAAAGGGAAGCAAATTGAGACTAATTCTCCATTGTTGGATTTCCAAGTCTTCAGTCCCTTCTTCCCTGATTTTGGAATCTGTCACCAAAACCCACCAAACCAGACATCATCCGAGGTTGTTTCCAAGGTCCATCCCCAGACATTCCATGAGAATCGCAAGCCACAGAACTCCCTAGACCTCCTCACCAACTACTGGACCAGCATGGTCAAGAAGACGAAGCCCTGGAAGCCGCCTGAGAAGGCCCGCGATGAGTTCAAAGCCCCGCACGGGAAGTTATCGACCCTGGAGATCATCCAGGTCGCGGGTACTAGGTATGTACAGTTCCCAGACCAGAGCGAGAACCACTTCTCCATCCTCATGCACCCTTTCGGGTCGGCTTTCTCTGGGCTATGCGAAGAGGACACAAAGGAGATCGAGCTCGTGCAGTTCCTGCTGGCCGCCACAGAGAAGGTCGGGGACCAGCAGTTCGATCGGGCCAGCCGGCTGCTCTCGTACTGCGAGCTCTTGGCATCGAAGGGGGCCAGCCCGGCCCAGCGGGTTGTGCTGTACTTTGCAGAGGCCCTGAGGGATAGGATTGATATGGAAACGGGGAGAGTGGATTTGAAAGGTGGAGGCACAGAATGGTCAAAGAGGGATGAGAGCCATGACGTCAAGCAAGGTCTGGGCAGGAGCTTAGCTTCACTGACTTGCCACAAGCAGACCCCTTTCACCCAGGTGACGCAGTTCGTGGCCATACAGTCGATAATGGAGCACACCTCGACAGCGAGGAGGATTCACATAATCGACCTCGAGATACTGAGCGGGATCCAGTGGATCGTCCTGATGGAGGCGCTAGCCGAGAGAGCCAGGAATAATAACGATAACAGGGACGAGACGGTCGAGCTCCTGAGGATAACCGCAGTCGTGTCAAACTTGGAGTTCCAGAACCAGGTCGAGGAGACGGGGTCGAGGCTGGCCAAAGTGGCGGATTCAATGAACCTCCCGTTCTCTTTTAAACTCGTCCTAGCCCCCGGCATGGAAGGCGTCCTGGGGGACACATTCGGGACCGAGCATGGGGAAACGGTGGTGGTGTACGCCTCGCTGGTCCTGAGGACGATGATAGCGAGGCCTAACAGGCTAGAGGGCCTGATGAGGGCAGTTAAGGGCACGCACCCGGCGCTGATGCTCGTCACGGAGGTGGAGGCAAACCACAACTCGCCGTCCTTCATGACGAGGTTCATCGAGGCGCTATTCTTCTGCAGCGCGTACATCGACTGCCTCGACGAGTGCATGGGGGAGGGACGAGACAGGCATTACAGGAGGGCGATAGAGGGGATGCTCAGGGAAGGGATAAGGAACATGGCAGGGAAGGAAGGGGAGGAGAGGGTGGCGAGGAGTGTTAAGGTTGAGGTGTGGAGGGCTTTCTTTAGGAGGTTCGGGATGGCGGAGGTTGGCTTAAGCGAGAGCTCACTCTATCAGGCAAGCCTTGTGGCCAAGTCCAAGCAGCAGTTTGAGAGGTCTTGCAGCCTCGAGGCCAGTGGGAAGGCGCTGCTTGTTGGGTGGAAGGGCACCCCCATCCTCTCCCTCTCCGCCTGGAAGTTCAGCCAGTGAAAGTACTTCCCTGGCACCGGCCGGCGTAAGATTGTGTAGCATGTGACGAGAAGTGCATTCGACCGATACGCAAGGCATTTCTCGGTCGATTGACATCGCAGGACATTGATGAAAGAAGGGAAAAGGTAGAGGATGGACTTTAGAATCAGATGTAGCCCGAATTTATTCAGCGGTCCCAAACCGAGGAACGGCGGCTCGATTCATTTGGTTCGTTAGAAGTACGACACAGAAGAGGGACCGCGGGGCAGGAGAGGCTCTACGGAGGAGATTTGTTTGGAAGATAAGGCTATATATGATCTTTGTGTCTAATACATACATTAGTATTGTAATTTGCTACCCCGGGGATATATTGATAGTATCTTGGACATCAACTGTATAATATACACATTCATATATGCATACATAAGTATGCATTAACAAGGGTTGTTCTTCAAGAATGTATTGCGCGGCGCAAATGAAATGTCGTGCAAAATCAATAAAAGAAAATGCCTGTACGTTTGCTTTGATTCATTTTTAATCAATAATTACATGATTTGATATTTGTCAGCCGTGGTACGAGTTGGTGCCTAGTTTGTAAAAAGGAGGAGGAGGAAAGTTTTGCATAAGCATGACGTCAGGGCTGAGGCAATGCCTGGGGAAGATCCATAGAAGCAGGTCCATGAAAGCCCGAGCTCACGGAGACGGTCACTAGCCTCTGGGCGATCATGCACCTGGTCCATGCAAATATTCCATCTGGAAGAGATCTTTACTTTAAGTCACGTCACTGTTCATGACACGTGTCGACACGACGTCTAACAATGACACTTGAAACGATTCCTCCTCGCCTTTTCCTTCTCCCTTCCTCTCCGACGAGTCTGGTCATCGGAGCAAAGCAGAAGCGAAGCAGAGCGGCGGAGAGGGCTACTATGGTGTCGAGGGCGGCCGACGACGCTCCCTCCAAATTCAGCGTCAGTCTCTCTCTCTCTCTGTCTCTCTTCTCCCCTCTCTCTGTGTAATTTCCGATCATCGCCTTTCGCTGACTTAGCCGATGAGACCTTCCAGTTACTGTTGATAGACATAATTCGCGAATTTTAACGTCCTCACATACTTTGAAGTTCCGAGCGATATGATGTTTCAGGCAAGCTGCTTGTTTGAATATGACTGAGTGAACTTGCGCTTGGCGATCACGCAATCATGTCGGGCAAATAGGGGAGCGTTCGGCTCAATTTTGATCGTGATTTCTGGTTCGTGAGCTCGGTTTGTAAATTTAACTGTTGAATTTGATCGTGGCTTAGCAGAAATGGCCGGGCGAGAAGTCGAGCGAGTGTCTGGGGAACTTTGCATATAGGATAAGCCAGCTCCACAAGGAAATTCAGGCCGAAAGAATCGGCTTCGTCAGAGTAAGTCGCTTTTTCGAAGGTAAATTATGTGGCAACGCCATTATCAAAATAGTTTTTTTTTTAAATTATTTTCCCGAAGTAATTATAGGAGACAGTAGTTCGAAAATGAAGAAGGACAATGCGAGGGCTTTTTCCTTTTTCCCCTTACAATTTCTTTGGAAGGCAATGCATATACGTGACTGAGAGTTAGGGCAGTTAGGTTCTGTTGTTGTGAGAAATGTTTATCATGAAACTTCGGTATCAGGATAGTCTTGTCTTGTAAGGCATTGAAGTTTCTTGAGGTTTGAGGTTGTTTTGAACCTTCTCATAAAATTTTGGGCAGACACAAATGCAATTGCTCTTTTTCGATTTTTCCCCTTTTTTTGAGGTTCTAGTATTGTTGTTGTCGTTTGAGTATTCATGTTTTGCATCTCATACAGGAAAGTGTTGAAAGAAATGGAAAGAAAGTGCAGAGTTATGCTTGTCAGCTCTTATTAGCAGCATCCAGAAATGGTGGGATTGCAAGAAGTCTTTCCACAAGAATAGATGATCCTTTGTGCAAATACGTTGGACTCGCTCAAGGATTGGGAGATAAAGATGGCATTGGAAGTCATGAAGTTGTGCCCTCCAAAAATATCAAACTGCCATATGTTGAGAAGTTGCCGCCTTATACTGCATGGATATTTTTGGACAGGTATGATAAAGTGGTGGCACTGCTTTGTGTCCGTTATAGGTTTCAGTTAGTTTGTCTAACTTTTTAAGCAGTCACTTATTACCTTAAGAAACAGCAAATTGCCAGGATTTTCTTATCCCGCTCTGTTTCATATATGTAGATAAGTTGTCATCATCTGATCAGAAATTATCTCACACGGCACAGAAATCAGAGAATGGCCGAAGACCAGTCAGTGGTTGGAAGGAGGCGAATATACTATGACCAGCACGGCAGTGAAACCCTGATTTGTAGTGACAGTGAAGAAGAGATCGCTGAGCTTGAGGAAGACAGGCATGACTATTCTGAGGGTGAGGATAGAATAATATGGTAGGTTACCAATCTCATGTTACTTTTATTGTACCAGATTCCTAGTTTGTAAAATGCCTAATAGCGACCTCATCACTAGAGTTATGCAGAATTCACGTGAGAGAGCTTAGATGGATATATTTTTGTCAGTCATTGATAGTTTCAACTGGGAAGGATTGGCATACAAGTGGAATGATAAAATCAAAAATTTGAAACATTGAACATAGCTCTTGCAGTATATTTTCAACGAATATGTAGTGGAAAGGATATGTTTACTTGTGCAATTTATATCTTGATGGCCAGCTTGTCCAGTTGACATATTCCATGTTTACCAAGAATCACTATTACGATCTAAAATTCGCTGCTAATATTTCAGGACGGCATTTGAGGAGTATGGCTGTACTGAGGATGTGCAAAATATTTTGAGCCAGTTTGTTGGCGGCACTGCTCTAGAGATTCAGGTAATTTCAATTGAGTGTGTTCTGTGGAGATTTTTGAGCTCTTTGATATCTCCATTTAGAATTGGTACGGTTAGGATTTGTGTGTTCCAATTTTCTTTCTTCTGCAGCTGAGAAATGTACTTCTTTTGGACTTTTACAGGACCGATACAAATTGCTACAGCAGCAGTCCCATGAAGATCACAATCTAAATGTGAAACATCCTGCTGCCATCAACCATGATAAGGGAATATCTTTGGAGAAGACTCTTAGTGCTACTCTGGATTCTTTCGACAACATCTTTTGTCGCCGTTGTTTGGTATGTGTTGAGGTTCTGTGTTCATATATGACTGGTTTTCATATATTCACGGTGTTGCTTTATAACATGTCTGTTAACTTTCGTATTCCAACAGGTTTTTGATTGCCGTCTTCATGGCTGTTCCCAGAATGTTATTTATCCAGTGAGTTGGGCTGCATCTTTTGTTTATAATGTTATGTGAGGTTTATTTTAATCTAACTAAGATGAGACGTTGTGCAACAGAACGAGAAGCAGCCATACTTCTATGAGCATGATAATGATTGGACACCTTGCAGTGATCACTGTTACTTACATGTACCTCTCTCTCTCTCCCTCTCTTCTCTAGTTGTTTTGTTGTGTCTGTTTTTCTGCAGCTAAGTGTAATAAGGTTTTGCCTGCTCATCTGGCTAAATTAGCTCGATCATATCCTTCCATATAAAATAGGCATTGATGCACAGATAGCAACTCAAGCTATAGATAATTCTCAGCCCAACTGGCTTCTGATATTTGTTATTGTGCTTACTTCAGTGTTTCTATTTTGGCTAATATGAAGTTGATTGTTTCCGTTCATGCTCGTCATTTGCAGCTAAGAGCTGCCAGAAAGTCAACAGAAAGTTCTGCTATTAGTTCCATCTATAGGAGGAAAGGTAAAAGTTCGCAGGGGAAAGAGGAAGTTGCAGCATCCTCTAGTGCGGAAGAGTTAGATCTAGACATCGTCTCAGATCAAGGATGCATTTCTGTTAATATAGCACCTGTACCACATATTTCAACAAGGGACACCTCTGGAACTGTTGCACACCACCTTGAAAAGCAGAAGGATGTAGAGGACAACATTACAGCACTAGATGATCCAAATCTTATAGGCGACAATATTTCTCAAGGTTATCCTGTGAAAAGACTGAAGAAATTATCATCTGATGAAGATGAACTTCAGAAGTGCACCCATTTTGAATTGCGTAAACGTTCCTCTGAGAAGATTGGGTGTTCTGATGAAACATCCAATGAGAAGTGTGAGGATGTGGTCATGGCTGGAGCAAATGATGCCAAAGATCTGCCTCATGAGGCACCTAGTACTTCTGGCAGTCAGAACACCATGAGGGATGAAACAGAAGTTGTCGTAGAGCTACCCAAACCGGAGCAACCTTCTATTATGCAGCAAAGTCAAGGGAAGTCATGCAGCTCAGAGTGGAAACCTATTGAAAAAGAACTCTATCTTAAAGGTGTTGAAATATTTGGGAGAAACAGGTACTTAAATTCATCTACTTCTGCTTTGGGGAAATTAACATTTTCTTGTATAAGCCACTATTTACATTGCAAAAGTCGAGCATAATTTTTCTTTATTGCTTATAGTCAGTCACATGATGTCCTTTCTTTCCTGATTCATCCCTCACTGAGTGACAATATCAGTTGTTTATGGGAACTTTTGTCACAAGAGAGAACATAAATGGTGATTGATGAACTTTCTAATCGTGATTATTGAACAATAAAGAAAGACTGAGGATCAAATAAACAAAATGTGAAAAGCTGAACACATTGATATTGTTGAGCAAGACTTGCATTAGTGGCCTCTCCCATTTAAGAGCGATGCAATTGACAGTCTAATTGGAGGCCTTTTAGTGTGTGTGTTTGGGTGGGGCTGGGATGCGATCTTTATGTTTACTATAGAATAGTGGCATAGCTGCATCAGTAAGTTATGTAGCATGACTATTGTTGGAAGAACAAAATTTGTTAAATTGCTGCAATGTTAGAAGAATGTCTCTGATGAAGCAGATTGGTGGTGTGGAAGATTCATAGGGTGACAACCATATGGTATGTGGTGTTTTGTAAAAGTGATGTTAAAACTGCAAGCGTGAATTCATTTATCCTTTTGGCATTCAGGTGGAACTCTGAAGTACGGTAAAATACCTATTTGCTGCTTTGATATTAATGGGAATCTTTTATGCAGTTGCCTAATAGCAAGAAACATGCTTTCTGGCTTGAAAACATGCACTGAAGTATCTAATTACATGCACAATGGTGGATCTTCAGTGCCGCATAGATCAATTGCTGCCCCAACTTCACTTACAGAAGACAGTGGGGATGCTGATATGACATCTACAGTAAGTATTGAACCTCCTAATTGCAAATTTCAGACAGAAGGAACTCATAGTATTTGTGTTGTAATTGGTATATGCTTAGTTCTGAAGAATGCTATAATGATTTGAATAAATGTTTCTTAGGACTTGAATTTGAGTTACATGCACCGCTGGATTTGCGACTTGACTTTTAGTTTAGTTGATGATCTTGGCTATTCAGTCGTGATGTGACATTGGTTTTGACTTTTAAAATTTCATAGTTCACATGAAGATATCAGGTTCAGCAATCCTTTGTGGCATTCCCTGGCTTTCCTGGAGGGTTTCAGTTGTTATTTTGAATTATTTATATATATATTCATATATATGTATGTATGCATAGACATGGTTTCATTGTCTCAGGAGCAAGAGAATCCTATAAGAACTCGTTTGATACGTAAAAGAGGAAGAGCACGGAAGCTTAAATATTCATGGAAGTCTGCTGGTCATCCATCAATTTGGAAACGAATTGCGGATGGGAAAAATCAATCTTGTAAGCAGTATGTGCCATGTGGATGCCAGTCTTTGTGTGGGAAAGAATGCCCATGTCTAGATAATGGAACTTGCTGTGAGAAGTACTGTGGGTATGTCCAATCCTAACCTACATAATAATGCTCCTAGTAAGTTTGCATATGCATGCAGATTTATTGATCAACTACACATGCAGTTTTTGAATTGTTAAGTGGATATTTCTATTTGAGTTTTTTTTTTAGTTAACTTCTAGTTATCTAGTTAGAAGTTATAGAAGGTCCAGCCCACTCTAAGGAAAGGATAAAAAGAAATAAAAATTATCGGTATTTGAATTGTTAAAGTGTACATTCTCTTTGGAAACTTTTGATGTTAACTTATATAAAATCTAAGCTAAATTGCCAATGTCCAATTCCAGAAAGCATCCCTTAATGAGTGCCCCAGTCACTAGTTAAGATTTTTCCAAGATTTATTGCCTGCAGTGTCGATTGTGATGTCAAAGAACCCTCTTCTCTAGGAGATGAAAATTTCTTGGCTTTCTTGGCTTTCTTTTTTTTTTTTTGGGTTTGAAAATGAAATAACCTCATGGGCCTATGAAAGTGTCAGTTGTCAAATTTTAGTCCGAGAAAGTGAAGGCTGAAAAATATGCAAGATTGATTCCATGGCTTCCTCTAGAGAAATGATCTTTGGTTCTGATGTTGTTTTCTTCCGCCATTCAATTGAGTATGTGTGTAATCTTGTGATATAGAGAATGAAGAATATAGTTTCAATCGCATAATTTATTATTGACTCTTCAGATGCTCAAAGAGCTGTAAGAATAGATTCAGGGGATGCCACTGTGCAAAGAGTCAATGCAGAAGCCGGCAATGCCCGTGCTTTGCTGCCGGACGGGAATGTGATCCCGATGTTTGCCGAAACTGCTGGGTCAGGTAACTAACTTTTCTAAACTCTGAATATTTTCACATGCTTTCGCTCTGATTAATTTGGCAACCGTATAAGTAATGTTCCAATGCTTGTCACATGCAGTTGTGGAGATGGATCTTTAGGTGAGCCTCCTCGACGGGGAGATGGCCAATGTGGAAACATGAGGCTCCTACTGAGGCAGCAGCAGAGGGTGAGCATTATATAACTTTTCACACCTCAGTCAAAGTCGTAGAAAAGATTGCCTTCAGTTTTAAAATTTTTACCTTGCTTCTTCACTTCAGATCCTTTTGGCAAAATCCGACGTGGCGGGTTGGGGAGCTTTTCTGAAGGTTGGAAGAAACATAGCCTTATTTCTTTGTTTCTGATAAATAAATGCGTTATTGTTACTGATCGCGGCACAATTTAGAGAAAGTCCGACTAGTTCTTCCTGCTTCCAATTGGCTACTCTCTAGTTAGTGACGACTCACTTCTGCGTTGTATTTGGATTCTCAGAACTCTGTCAACAAGAATGATTATCTCGGAGAATATACTGGTGAACTGATCTCTCATAGAGAAGCCGATAAACGTGGGAAGATCTATGACCGTGCTAATTCCTCGTTTCTTTTCGATTTGAATGATCAGGTAAGTGACATCATTCTCTCTCGACAAATAAATTGCTTGGGGTGGAAAATAAATAGTTGTAGACATCGACTGAAAGCTTCCTCGACTTAATATGTTATTCGTTGCAGTATGTCCTAGATGCATACCGCAAGGGAGACAAGCTGAAGTTTGCAAACCACTCCTCAAATCCGAACTGCTACGCAAAAGTAACCAGCAAAGTCCTGGTTTTACTTGGTTACTTCATCAATCTAGTTGGACATTTAGTCTAAGCCCATGCACTTTGGCTTGCCAGGTGATGCTGGTGGCAGGAGATCATCGGGTGGGAATATTTGCTAAGGAGCGCATTGAAGCTAGCGAAGAGCTCTTCTACGATTACCGCTACGGGCCTGATCAGGCACCTGCATGGGCCCGGAAGCCCGAGGGTTCCAAGAGGGATGACTCTTTAGTCTCTCAGGGTCGAGCTAAGAAGCACCAATCTCATTAATGAATGAAGCTCATCAAACTTGTATAGTCACCTTTCCCGCATAGGGTATACATCCAAAGTTCAGAGATAGCCTACACATCTATAAATTAAGTTGCTGCATACAGAGTTCTCAAAGATAGCAAGCTTATGATGGGTCGAGTTACATTTTGGGGATCGATCCAATAAGTTTAAAATGTGTTCGGGAGTCCTGAATGGAGATCAGAACTGATTATTGATGTTATAAGAAGATGCATCATAATCCCGGGAATAAGTTTGAAGAGATGCATACACATCGTCAACTCTCCGGCAAATATATGTAATTTGCAGTATGGTTGATGCTCGGCTAAGCATGCTGATCTTGATTTTTGAATACCTTCCATTTTGTTTTATATTATACCTGGTGAGGGGCCTATTTGCGCGACTTTATAGCCCAGGGTTGACGCCCTCGCCGCCGAAGCCATGCCATGAAATGCAGCTCGCTTGCGCTCATTAGGTAAGGTCCGGCAGTCGCGGGATTTCTGCACGGACCTTAGGGCATTCTGTGATTGGATGAGAGATTCGGTTTCCATAGGGGATCAAGAATTCATTGGGTCAGAATCCATGGAAAATGAAGTATCATGAATTTGGAACAAAGCTAAAAATACGTTCTACATATGGTAACTCAATAATACGTTACAGGCATTTAAATAATCAACATTACAATCTCGATTCCTTTTAGAACATAAGTTAACGATTTTGATCACAAGCTTCCGAGGAGGACCCGAGGATCCAATGAGGTACGCTGCCTTCGCTGAGGATCCAATGAGCACTGTATCTTCATGAAGAAAAGACCGCTTCAACAATGGCGTGCTTCTTCTTCGGGTAACCGATCCCGAACATGTGGTTAAGATAAACTATCCCATCCTTCACTGTGGCAGCAGTGGCCAGCCTGTGTGCTGGTCCTTTGAACTTTGCCACCACAGAGGCGCTCTTCCACCCATCGGAGCTTTCCACCAACCTCCCCGAAGGGTTCCCCGCAACAACTAGCCTAGTTGGAGAAACCAATTCCAGACCGTCTCCGAATGACAATGAGCCTCCCGTAACATCTATCAACTTAACCGTGTTTCCGTTTGCTAAATCGATCTTGAACAGGTTCCCCGTGAAAGTGTGGATCACAATCAAGTACCCATCAGGGTGGTAGACAATCCCGTTCAGCCCCACTAGGGCCTTGTACCATTCCTTCGGAGTGAAGAGCGGGTCCCTGATGATCGACAGGAACTCGCCCTCGGGACTTACCTTCCAGATTTTGCTCGCCTTTCCATCGGTTACATATATGTAACCTTCTGCATCTACTGCAACATCGTCCGCAAAGGATTTCTCGTCACCTGCAGAATTCAGATCATACCGTGTTAAGGAGATGTGAAACAAAAGATAATCTACAGCTCGGTTTACCGTTTTACAAATTTATGATTGACAGCGAATTTCGAATTACAAATCGTTTTCCAGAAACAATTCTCTGAAGGCATTGTTTTCCAGGAAAATGCTCCTAATTTTCCACTATTCAAGAGTGTGGGGAACGTTCCATCAATTCAACATTTTCTGTTGTTTAAGGGACAGCCAAATTGGAAAACCATCAATGAGATGTTCCCAAGAAATGGAGAAATCAAAACCGTTGGGTTTTGGTGAGCAGTGGGCCCACTACATGTCCGTCCCATACTTTAAATATTGCAATGAATGCCTACAAAGTTCAGTCAGGCAAACAGTTTTCCAAATGCACTCTAAACGGAAAACATAACAGAAAAAGGAGGCAGTTCAATGTAAAGTAAAAACGGAAACGGTGTTCCCAAGATCAATTAGCGCTGCCGAATTCGGTTGACACGGATAACCATCTAATGAAGACTGCTCCTTTAACGATGTTGGCCACTTCAGATAAGTCGTAACGGTTCGAATTCCATCAGACGGGATGTTAGCAGGAAAACGACTTTCCTTTTTGCTAAAACCGTTGATGAAACACATTTTTCTATCAGAGGGTGGACCAAACGCGCAATCGAGGTCTGTTCATTGATCTGCAACAGTGTGTCCAAGAGCTGCCCATCACCGGTACCAAACCGGGATTCGAGTCTTGAATCCAAATACTGAAAAGAGTCCCCAAGTCCTCTCCTTGGAAGTATTTGAACTTCCCAACTACTTTGCTCAATGATATGACACCAGAGTCCCAATTTGCTGGGAACTTTGTGGTAACGGTAAAATCGTCAAACCGGACATCTAACGTTAAATGGAAGTATCATCTGACTTTTACCAATTTCATCACTGATGGAGTTCTTGTCCTTAAAATCGACAATCAACCCTCAGTTCAAATCCCGAGCTCAAATCCCAGTTTAACGCAAATTCTCGATCAGTTCCAATTAAACTTAAAAACACAAAAATTACGAAAACGAATAGATAAAATTTCAATTTTTTAAGCATTTGGGCTAAGAAGACAGGGCATAAACATACGACGTGAAATGATTCAATCATTTCGTCTTGGGATTTGACTTACTCGGGCCGCTGAGTTTGGTGAGGAACAGCCGCTGCCACGTGGACAAGTCATACGCCGCCACGGCGGAGTAACGGTTCCCGATCACGTCGGCGACGGCCACGAGTAGCCGGTTCCTGGGGTGGTCGATGGTGAGGCCGAGGGACGCGTTCCCGGCGACGTCGGGGTCCCTGACCACCACGGACTCGTCGAGGACGGCTCCCGGGGAGTGGCCCTCCGGGACGGAGACGGCGCCGACGCCCCCCTCGAGGAAGGAGACGAGGAAGCGGCGGTTGGGGGCGTCCCACTTGGCGCACTCGCGGAGGAAGCCGGAGCTGTGGTAGTGGAAGACGTGGGTTGCCGGCGGGGCGATCTCGAGGGAGATGATGTAGGCGACGGGGACGGCGGAGAGGAGGAGGAGGACGGCCAACGTCCTCGCCGAGCAGATCGCCATTAGAGAGAGAGTAGTGAAGTGAGAGTCGGGAGGGAATCCGTGGGAGGGTGGGAAGTGGGAGGGAGAAATATTCTGATTTTTTTTTTGTCTATTTATTCTGTTATTATTTTTATTTATCAAATCTAATTATTTTATTTATAAAGTATTATTGGTTCAATTAATTTTATTTATTTTTGTTCTTGGTCTAGTCTGGTGGGAGCTGATTCCAATATCATGGGTTGTTGGACTAACGTTTGTCCTTGTCCCTTTTGTTTCTTTACATTTGAAATTTGAATGTATTAGTATTACTAATCCTATTTAATAAAAGAAAAATTTATGGAAATTGGAGAAAATTATCACTAGAAAATACTACTAAATTGTCAAAAGGAACTGCAAAGTCTTATCTGATATAGCCACCCAACTACGATAAGAGGCCAAACTTCGACGAGGATACGACGAACTTGATATGAACTTAGCCTATGAGAAACTATGAATCTTCTGACCATAGAGGGTTGGGATCAATGGGGGTGTAGCCGATGACAGGCGATTCCGATGGTCCATGTAGCTCAAGACAAACTGTTGGGTTGCCATCACTGAAGGATCTGAATTCAGCAAATGGGCATGGCAGAAGTGACTTATCGGCACCTTTTGAAGGTCAAGATGGCAACCCAAATCGAGATAAAGTGCATAGGAGTAAGGACTGATATGAGATATAGAGAAGAAACAAATGACACGTGAGTGTCTGGCTTGGTCGACGTATGGTTACATAAAAAATTTGTGAGGTGAAATCATGAGGAGAAAATGCATATTTGAGTCGATTTTTATGTCTCATAACTTGCATTGGATCTTCTTTTTAATTTCTAACTAACACGCATCTTGATCCCACATCGAATACAAGGGTCTGCATATCAATTATTGTCATTCCAAGTTGTTCGATGCGGGTAAACCGAGTAGTATGAATTACTTGTAGAAAGGGAAAAAAGTGGAACTACAATTATCTTCCATTAGACGCTTCATCATGAGCTAAGAGAATATGAAAAACACCTACATGGGAGGATTTCGTGGAAGTAGTTTAAATTACATTATATATGGTTTGAACATTATTGAGATTGTAGGCAATTAAACTATTGCAAATTAAGACTGTTAGAGGGAAGAAAAAGTCTCAATGAGGTTGGCGAGATTATACATATTTATCAGAAAAAAAAAATAAAGGGATTAAACAAACTCTAAGGGTTTGGTATAGTAATTAAGGAGGAGCTCATGTATCCATCTGATTCGGGATTCGAAACCCCTTTGAGCAAATGAAGCGTCTTTGGCGTGATTACCTACCCTGTGCATCGTCGGGAGTTCACGGAACCTCGAAAATTAGTCGGGCGAAGCCTGGACTCCCCCAGTTAGGAAAAAAAGGGACTTAAACGAGCAATATCTATATATATATATATATATATATATATGAAAGCAAGATACGAGATGGGCCTGGTCAGATGGCCAGATGGCCGCTCCATTTCTGAATTGAATTTTCTCGATTTTTTGAGTTTTTAAAATTTTAAAATATCTATTATTATGAAATTAGTAACAAAATCTTCTGTAATTATTTTCAATTATAATATTCCATTTAAAAAGATTGAAAAGATCATAAAATCTTTTGGATATTATGGTGATCTCCAATTAAAGAGAATATGAATTTTATGAATGGAAATTTCTAGGTTTTATTTTTTATTTTCGGAATTCTTTTTAATAAAAAATATTTTTAAAGATATCTCATCTTAAAATACAATTTCTTGATTTCTTTAATTTTTATAATTTGTACAACATAATGTAATTGAAAGAAATGATAAGATTTTATTATATGCATAGATATTATTTAAAAATTGATATTCAATTACATAAATATTAGTAGAAAAATAAGATTATATTAGTATAAATTCATACATAATATAAATATATTATATATGATCTTAGAACGCTCGGTTTCTGAATGGAATCCAATAAGTAATATTAGTATATATTTTCTAAAAGGAATTTTCCAGTTTCTTATTTATTTATTTTTATTTTCGGAATTATTTTTAATAAAAAATATATTTTAAGATATCTCATCATACAATTCGATTTATAGATTTTTTTAACTTTTATCATTTATGTATATAACATAATGTATTTGAAATAAATGACAAAATTTATAATATGTATAGATATTATTTAATAATTTTGAATTTTTAAAATAAAAATTAATATTTCATCACATAATTATTAACATCAAAATAAGTATATATTCATACATGGTATCAACATATTAATAGATGGATGAAACTTTCTCGATTTTTTGAGTATTTAAAATTTTAAAATTATCTTTTATTATGAAATTAGCAACAAAATCTACCGGAACTATTTTCAGTTATAATATTTCGTTTAAAAAAACTGAAAATATCATAAAATCATTTGGATATTGTGGTGATCTCCAATTGAATTTAATAATCTTGAATTTATCTGTAGATATTATTTGATAATCTTGAATTTTTTAAAATAAAAAGTAATATTTCATCACATAAATATTAACAGTAAAATAAGTATTCATTAGTATATATTCTTACATAAATATTAACATCAAAATAAGTATTTATTAGTATATATTCATACATAATATAAATATATTAATATATGCTTACATGTACAACATTTAGTATATAGTAAAAAAAAGTATATATGAATTATATGTTTTTGCAGATATTTATTTTTAAAATAGATTACATAATATTTTATAGATATATACAAATTATATTTTCTTTTCAAAATAAATCAAATTTGTTCACAAAAAAAATTAGGTTATATTTTTTTTCTGAATTTTGTACGATAGTTATAAATAGGGATTATCATACACATAAACACGGGCATATTTAGGTCTTAAAGAATACGTCTACAACTAGATGCAAGTTTTTGAAACCTATATTTATCTCTAGATGCAAGTTAGTTGATTAAGTTATATTATGATTTTTTTCTCTCATTTGTATTGTAAATTTTCATTTTTTATTTTTATGTAATTTTTTCTCATATTCTTTTTCAAGATTGGTGATGTGAGTTTCAACTCTTAAAAGGTATTGCTACCCCTATTCGCAAGCTCTTAGAAAGTAAGTTCGTCTACCACTAAACGTGAATGTTTATTTTATTCTTTTGTTTCACTTATGATTTCGAAGGAGTTTTTCTTTTTAATTTTTTATTAGGTTAGTAAAACTATCTCGTGCAACGCACAGACTTCACGACTAATATTATATAATAAGAGTAATGTTTTTTTGCTCATTGAAATGAAAGAACTATTGTTAGTTTAGATAATTCAGCGATGTTTCCTTTAAATAAATTATTGAGTTCAACCATTATGAATGGAGATATTTCTGCCCCGTTTGGATTCAGAGTTACTTGATTTTAACTTTAACTTTAACTTTAACTTTAACTTTAACTCAATACACTACACAACAAAAATACACATTTCCCAATTCAAAAATTTTAATTTTAACTTTAACTCAACACACTATACAACAAAAACACACGTTTCCCAAGTGAAATTCATAATCACATCTCATTTGTCCTTTTTCACAATCAAAATCAAAATCAAAATCAAAATAACTTTAACTTTGAATCCAAACAGCGTTTTCATGATTGGGAAAGCTTGGTTGATATTAGGTTTTCAGATAGATATTAGGTGGCGCACCCCAATAAAGGACATGAAAAAAATGATAAATAGTAGAGTTGGGAAGTTTGACCAATAGGGCTTGAGTCAACGCACTCTACCTATCGGTCGTTTGGTAATTTAGTCAGAAATGATCAGCTCCGCTTCCACTTCTCGATGAACGAAACTCGTCTTTCTGACAATTCTGACATTTTTCTTACTAGGAAAACTCTCGTGGTGGTCGTAAATCTAATACGATTTTCCGTACGATCTCGGGAGGAGACTAAAGAGTAAAAGACCACCAATCTCCGTTGAGATCCCGGGACCAGATTTCGGTATAGATCCAACGGTCGAGACCCAGGACCTGATCGCAGTGGAGATCTAATGGTCATGGGAGACGGGGTCGTGACAAGTCTAATAACAATAGTTCATTGAAACTCGTATCGTCTCAAAAAATGTAAAGATTTTTAATCTAAACTTTTGCCTAAAGAAAGAACCTTCTTGAACACCGAATATTGATTGCGGAGTAGACTGATCCGTCGTACCATACTAGAAATGTCGGTGAAGTTATGGCAACATTTAATGATAGTTTTTCTCGCATTACGTAGTTTCCATCGTTCAATCATTTAAGATGTCCGTACCGTCGGAGTAAGGATTTCAGGATTTGAAAGGATCAACAGCCTACAGAGGAGCTTCTCCAAGGAGATCCATCTATGGTAAGATCTCAAGAATGGACCACTGGAACAAGCCGGGGAAAGTCGGGCATCTTTCTCAAAAGGTCGATAAGAACGCAGCGCTTCTGTTCTGTCAGGCTCCTGTCCATCGAGCAGCGACCTATTCTTCCTAGTCACGTCCATCCCTCTCTTTAAGGTTTTCACAATCGCAACAGCAACCTAGCAGGTAAGCAAGTCGGTTTAAAAAACTCAAAAAAAAGCTCGTTCGCGATTTTCACGAAGTTGTTTCCGACAATAGATGAATCACTCACCGGGACAAGACAAGAAATGAGCACGACCCTGCGAATTCAACCTCCTTTCGGTTCTCTGCAGCTTCAACATAGTGCATGAATACAAGATTTCGTGTGCACATCATTATTCTGTAGCGGCTCAAATTTTATTGCACACAAGAGTACACTGAAGTCTTAAATTGCAAATTACAGACGCCAGGCGTTACACAGCGTAAGAGGCCACTTATCACGTAATTTTGCCGCAGTGTAAACACGGATCCAGTGGAGAACTGTCTGATCAAACAATGTGTGTGCAGCTGGATAGAAATTGATTGTGAGCCGCTCGATGGCCAATATTGTAAATTACGGACTTCGGGAGCAGTTTTGTCCCCATCATCAGCCAGAATTTGCAGGCGAGATACTCTTCATAAGAGTCAGACAACTATTGAGAGTCTCAGACTGTTCACTACGTCATTTTCAACTCTCGGTACTAATTCATCTTGATCTCACGGGGAAATTTGAAACTCTACAAAGATTAGCGATGCAAAGTTAAAACTTAGAGACCACAGTCTGAAAAGTTCTCCATACAGATTAAATGCAATCTAAGCCCATGCTTATTTACGATTTCATGACAGAAGTTACGGAGAAGTATCTATTGGACGACCAGGAAAAAGCAACTATGGCACGAGAAGTCTGTGACCCACTGAACTAGTCAAAAAGTTCTTTGAAGATCAATCAACAGCATGAATAAAGAAAAAATCCATGACAAGATTGAGATCCAGTAAAGGGCAAAGAAAAGTTACCACAACAATGACCTCTGTGTGCATTTAGATTTTTCGTGCTCAGAATCAGCCAGCTCTGGGTTCCCACCGCCGGTGGCAGCAGCTGCCTTCTTTTCTGAATCTGCAGCGTCCTTATCTGCATCATTTTCACTTTGAGCAGGATCTGCACTTACGTCAGCAGTATTCGACACACAATGCTTCTGTAACCACCGGTCAGTCTCCCACAGTACATGCATTATGCTTTCCCTGGCAGAGTAGCCATGGCTCTCAAAAGGAAGAACCACAAGGCGACATAGAGCCCCATGACCTTTTAAAGCATTGAAGAAGCGGTCTGACTGCCGAATAGGAAGCAGCAATGTAACAAGCCAGGAATAAGACAACTCCTCTTGGAACTTTAATGAAGAAAGAAATGGTAGACAAGTTGAAAGCTCAAAGACCAGAATATACAGTATCTCTGCACAGAACAAACTACTGATCAAAAAGCTTATCGGTTGGTTTACTATGCATACCTGCATGGTTAGTGTGCCGGGATTATTATCTTCTTCCCCATGGATAAGCAAGATTGGCTTCTTGATCTTATTTGCTGACATGAAAGGACTCATTTCTACGTAAGTATTAGTTGCCTCCCACAGAGTTCTGTCCTCATTCTGCAACAACGAAAATGATAGTGTAAGGGCATCATTTAGATTTAAGAAAAAAGTCATTGCAAAAGGAAAACATTATATTAATAGTTGTGTGGGCCATAAGGCAGGCTACCCTGAAGTTGCAAAATTGAATGTGTGCAAGTAAATAAGCTCAAATTTCTTCACATAGCAGCAATTCAGCAGTCTGTTACCTGAAATCCGAAAGGAGTAAGCGTTCTGTTGTAAGCTCCAGAGCGAGCAATCCCACAACAGAACAGATGAGGAGCATGTGCAAGAAGATTGGCAGTCATGAATGCCCCATATGAATGTCCTCCGATAGCGATTTTGTTAGGATGACCGACCTGGCATATGAATACCACAGGAAGGGGGAAATAGAAGCTCTTCTCAGAATTCGTTCATGTCTTCCAAGTAAAGAATCACAATTTAACTTGTAAAGGAACTTACTCCCCGTCTTATAACTTCCTCTACAGCAGCTTCTGCACTGGCAACCAGTTGCTCCACATACCTGAAAATGAAATCAGCAAGTTAATTACTTGATATTCTGAAGCTACAGAACGCTCTTCGATGAAACGTCCAACAAAAGCAAGGCAAAATAAAAATCAAAGAGAGATAAACATCGTGATCCTAAGATACTAGGTAAAACAAACTGGACAAGACAAAGTGTCCAGCTGATCTCCTGGCGAAAGTGTAGATTCCATTCAGGGGAAATTGCTGCCAGGGCCTGTTTTAGGTAGTAAAACTAGAGTAATGTTAAGGCAGCTGCTGATTCCCATGTCTGCTGGATTTTTGAAGCTATGATTCTACAATATAATCTATTCAAGACCACAATGTCTAATTATATTCTTATTTTGAAAGAATAAAGCTTTCAAATTCTCATTCATTTCCTAGTATAAAGCCAAAAGCCAAAGAAATTTTCCGCTGATAGCAAAACTATAAAAATAGTGGAAAATGCATCCCCCAAAGAAAACCGTATTTTAGTACGTCAAAATGGACTACATTCAATTTTGATCTATGTCTAACTGGTGATCATTTCAATTAGAGTGCATAAAAAGCAAAGTGCTCTGGTAAGAACTCTAATCACCTATCATTTGCTTCTTCGTCACCCTCACCAATGATTGGAATCGTTGGTCCTGACAATATTGCAAACCTGCATTATGGAAATTGAAAGTATCACGCACTGTTCCATAAAAAAATAAAAAAATAAAAGTACCATGCACTGGTTGTGTACATCTGTCAATTAACCCTACAAGGAAGATTGAAGTTATCTTCATGAAAAAAAAATTTAGGAAACCATATAGCACAGAAAACGAAAAAATGGAAAAGTTGGAAAACCATGCCTTCTTGCCAGCCAAAGCAGAGCTGATGTAGGACCTATTCCTGCAAATTCATTAGGGGAACCACGAACTTGTCCTGCAGCGTCTTTGCTCTTAAATTCTCCCGGATATGACCAGATTAGACAAGGAAGTGGACCATCTTTTGATGGATCATAGTTTGGTGGCAGATACAGTGTTGCAGTCAATTGGACTCCATCTTTTCTTTGATATCTGACCATCTCTTTTTGCAAAGAAGCTAACTGAGGATAGGGATGAGGAAAGTCGGTGATTTGGCATGCTTTTTTGTCTGGCCAACTCAAGATATAATACTGGGTGTTTTCAGTTTTTGACTCTTTTGAAGTCAAGATTTTTAATTGATTGATACATATGTCCCCCTCATTTTGATCGGACATTAAAGCAACCACCGTTTCATAATACTTTTCTTTGTCGCTCTGCCAAATTCGTTCCTTGCTGCCTGTATTTCTGAACGAATTTGAGTTAGAAACCATCCTAATTACCAAAAGGGATGCTTTGAAGGAAAAATAGTTGAATTAGAACTGCTCAAAACTGTTAAGCATAATACACTTACATCTCAAATAAATCTAGGAATGGAATGTTTCCTTCTGGAGTAGCACCGCTTCCATTGAGTAAGATATAAGTGCCTTCGTCATTTTCCTTCTTTACTTTTGCAATGATGTAAGTTCCTGCTGGAGTTCTCCTAAACATAGGAGAGCCAGGATCGGAGTACACATCCTCTGAAGACCTATCAAAAAGTATACGTGGACTAACATCCTTAGAATTGGGAGATATCACCCATGTTCTTGTTTTCCTTGTTTTGTACCAAGATTCATAAACAAGGGCCATCGAATCATCACACCATGAAATTCCCCTGCGACAGAATAAAGAAATGTTCTTCATTAACATTGCAATATAAAGCTATAGGTAGACTAGAACTGAACAGCAAGCATCCACTAAATAGATGAACTGCAGGAGTTTACTCAAAAAACTAGAATTAACCAGAAGACAAATTTCAGAAGATGCCAATGGCCACAGTCCCTAACATATGTTAGTCACACCATCTAGACATAGCCAATTGAGTGAAGTACAAATATAAGAATGAACTAGAATAGTTGATTTTCATACCCATAACGAAGATCAAGCTTGTGTAGAATTTCCGGCTCTTTCCCTTCAAGAGGCTCAGTGGGTTGCGTATAGATTATATCACGGGGAGAAACTTCAACTTTCGCATCACCACCATCTTGCGTCTCCGCCCTAAACACAATGATCACATTAAGAACCAGCTAAATAGATGCCAAAAGCAGTCATATATGAATGGGATAATTGTAGTCCCAGTCAAAAATTTAGAGGGGTATCAGTGCAAACTCATCATTCTGATTGCTGTACAAATATGGAGAAACGAGAATGTAAACTTAAAATTACCCACAGACAGAGAGCATGTTCACGCTAAAACCCAACGGTGAACAAATACGATTTCTAGATTCCTTGTATTAAACTGGGAGGCTCTTACGGTAAGGATGGTTCAGGCTAATTCTTCAGTAATTTGTTTATGCAGAAAAAAAAATGTCAGAAAAAGTGGAAGCAAAAACAAAGTGTTGCTTAGTCATGTACCAGTATAAGGTGGAAGGTTTATCTGCTCTCCAGTGGATAGAACGCATTCCTTGGCGTACACTATTGAATGCAATGGGAATGTCCTCAGCAAGGGGCAGATCGCAAAGTTCTCTGACAAACTTACCATCAGCAGTCCACACATCAACCTTCTTTGGAAATCTTCCACAAGGTACAATGAAAGAATATGGTCTATGGATAGAACTAATCATGAGGTACTTCCCATCTGGGGAGGGATCCACTGATGTATATATAGCAGGTGGACCAATTTCCTTAACACTCCCATCCAGTGAAGCCAAAACAAGTTGCGAGGTGGTGTAGTACTCAAACAAATCCTCATCGTGCTCATCCTTTAGTAAATCTTGGAATGTTCTTACTTGGACAACATTTTTCTGCTCATTGGACTGTATCTTTGGACCAGAAGGGACCAAGGGTTTCTTTGGGGGGTCTCCACGACCAGAAGGTATTGTACAAACTACAAGTGTAGAGTCATCTACCCAAACAAAATTGTCAAAAATTGCATTTAGGTGGACCTCAGTTGACTGAAACAAAGGTCTAGCTATTCCTGTTTCCACATTAGCAACCCACACCTGAAGCTTACTACTACTACTGTCCTCCTCGTCAACTCGGATACTGAATGCTAAATGCCTACCATCATTAGACCAAGTGACAAAATTTATCTTTGCACCATCAGGAAAGCCGTGTACCTCCCTCTCGGACCCAAGTTTACCATCAGGTAGTAATTGATGGATACCAATTCCGGTGTAGAACGACATCCGACTCCTGGTATTGCACTTTCCATCAATCCGGATACCAGCTAGCTTCTCCTCCGGTCTAGCGAGTTCTGCCAGTGGAGGCAAAGCTCTCCGCTTGAGAAACAGGATTTTATCACGGTGTGGGGAGAATGACAGAGCAGGAAGTGGTGGGGCATCGACAATGTCCCTGATTTCTGGTGGAGGAAGGCAGTACCCACATCCCAGTACTGAACCATCTGCATCATAAAGTTACAACTCAGCCCAACTAAGTAATAACAGTTAAGTTTCAAAACGAACATAATTACTGAGAAATAAAGGAGCCGCACAAACAGGAGAAACAAAAGGAGAAGAGACTTGACAAATGAAAAATTAGTCAAGTCCAGATAGATTCTTGTGCATGATAAGATGCATCAATAAAAATCCCAACTCTTTTTCATGGAGAAAACAGGATAGTTGACAAATTATCACGTGACCTTCACCAAAATGTTACCTTTTAGCTTCTAGAAATCGATCCATTAATGTTGAGCACTAAACTACTCTGTTTTATCACCGGTAAGCTACTTCACCAGTGGATTTACTCCATATCGACTCAACTACCAGACGTTACAAACAGCGGGAAAGATGTAATCCGATCGAATATCCAGCACTTAAGTCAACTAAAGCCATCGGCTGTTGTCTTAATACAATTCAGAAGTAGCAGTCATCTTGGACGCTATAGATTACGCTCCTAGAGTTCGTCACCGGACATCAAACCGATATCAAGCTCCCAATTCGCAAGTCCAGCAACTAAAAACCTCTAATTTCAATAAGATGAACATCCGAACATCTCCGCATAGAGCAATCAGCTTCCGATAATTCAACAAACCAAGCAGACAGCAGAACCCAAACCGAAGATAGCAAATCAACACTCCGGAACAAATGAGCTGAGCTGCCTACCTTCATCGTCAAATGAGTTGACAGCTGCCGCGGCAGAAGCAGAGCAGTTGGTGGCGCCGCCATTTTCCGCGGAGAGTGCAGCGTTGATCGGGACGAGGCTGCGTAGCCTGGAGGAGGCCATAGCGACGGAGCGAGGGACGCCGCCGCTCAGGTGCCTGATCCTCAGGCGGCCGGCGGAGAGGCGGCGGAGGCGGAGGAGGGGAGGAGGCGTGGGAGACGGAGAGGGAGGTAGAGGGAGGAAGGAGGAGAGGAGACACAGGCGATGGTAGGCTTTGGGATTGGTGGAAGGCCGCAACATCTCATCACTTCTCTTCTTTTGCTTTGAAAGTTGGATTCCTTTTCGATCGATTGGATTTTTGACAATATTCCCATTTTCTTTATGATATCAGTCTATTTCAAGCGTGGCGTGGAGCGTTGTGTTTGGATATTTTGAGGATCATTAAGCCAATGCCATTCATATCAAAAGAAGAAAGTACATTTATTCTACCTCCAAGAGAATATTTTCTTTTTCTAAAGTTATTTTCGGATAATATTTGAAGATAAAATGGTCCATTTTTACGTCCGTTATTTATTACTACGTGGAAAATGTTATGATATCCACAATGTTGCATCTCGAGTCGATGCATACGACTGTCTAGTCAGGTCACTCGGAAGTGGCCATCGCGAGAGTTGGATTCGCTTTTGTTTATCGAGTAGCCGATGATGCATGGATTTTTCACCTTCTCTTAGGGAAATAGGATTGGGTGCTCTTTTTTCTTTTTCCTTTTTTTCTTTTGGGAAGGACTGGGTGATTTGATATGGACAGGAATCACATATTAACCCGAAAACATTATTTATAGTCATTGGCCTCATGAGGAAGTCAAGTCATAATTTCCTACTTTAATAACCTTTAATAACCTAATAACAAACCAATATGAATTGGTTCAAATAATTAACTACTTACCTTCTCTTAGAGAAATAGGATTGGGTGCTCTTTTTTCTTTTTTCTTTTGGGGAGGACTGGGTGATTTGATATGGACAGGAATCACATATCAACCCGAAAACATTATTTATAGTCATTGGCTTCATGAGGAAGTCAAGTCATAATTTCCTACTTTAATAACCTTTATAATAACCTAATAACAAACCAATATGAATTGGTTCAAATAATTAGCTACTTATTTCTTTTAAATAAGTCTTGAATTCGAGTGTTTTAAATGAAAAAAATTTACAATTCTATAGTAAAAAAGCTTAATCACTTAGTGACCTGATTAGATTCGAAATGAATTGATCGAAGCCCATTAAATTTCCAGATATCAATATACACAACAAAAAAATAATCCCAATAACAAAACAGCCCATTCTCTATGCAGTCCATGGTGTCTAGCCAGTTTCCATCTGCCTCTACTAAGATTAATAAAGTATGATTGTTTGATGCATATCGAGATACTATTTAATTTATCAAGAATACATTGTATTTTTTGAAAAAGAAATTAAAATCTATGTTCACTAATGGAAAAGAGCTTTTATTTTCTAGAAATATTTGCTACTTTCAGTATAATAATTGATGTTCAAAATTTCATTAAAATCAAAGGGTTCAAAAAATTGAGATAAAATGGAGGAGTCATGGTGCTTTGGATAAGCCATTAGTAATCCAAATGGAGGTCATGAGTTCAAAACCTCTCTCTTTGGGCAAGAGAAGATTTGAACCCCTGCATTTGAAATGTAAACACCTTTTCCACGGTAGCAAGGCTCCTTCAGTTAGCCATAAATTTGTAAATTTTATCATTTATTATATAATAGTGTTCCCAACAACTTTGTCTTTCAAATTAACATTTGTTTTTATTTTTCAAAATCTTTATTTTCCTAAAGAGTTCCAATAGGATTTTTGTTGAAAATATTTTTTAGAATGTTAATGGAAAATTATTCTTTCAAAAAGGTATTTTTTACGACCAACATGAATTGATATAAGCGGTTCTGCACTTGTTCCTTTTAAATAATGTCTCGAATTCAAGTTTTTTGAATGAAAAAAATCAAAATTGGAAGAGTATCCATTAATGGACCGACCTCACTCAAACTTGATTAATTGGGGCCTATTTGGACTTCTTGATACTAAGGTGCACAATGAAAAAAAAAAGATTTTCTCTAGAGAAATATATATATATATAACAACAATATCTCAAGTTGAATTCTCACATCATCACGTGTTCAAAAATATAAAACAGAGTTTTTCCGCGTTACCACGTCATTATTATCTATATGAAGAAAATTTTATATTTTTTTATCAAGAAAATATTATCATATAGATTGTCCTTTATATTCATAATATTTACAATACTATCATATATATTGTCATTTATATTCATAATATTTTCTTATTTACTATTAAGGAAAGTGAATGTATAGTAGAATATACAATATACTATTCTAATTAAGTAGATGCCATTTTGTGTGTGTGTGTGTGTATAGGTACTATAGTAGAGTATTTTAATAAAAAAGAAAGGGAATTTTTTTTATTAATTATTAAGGAAATAATTTTGCATATATGTCTTATCTCGAAAATATAAGATTATAAGAAAATTTTGAAATATACACGAGATAATATTATTTACTAATTTGGGTTTAAAAATGAAATCATTCATATGTGGTGTTTCCTATTACGTTTTCTTAACTCATAATAATATGAATTCCTATTAATCATGTGATATAATTCCAAACTTCGTGTTTTGTTTGCTCTAACTTTTACCTCTATCTTTAGACTCTTCTCTTCTTTCATACGCTATTATTGTCAAGCTTATTTTTACACGTAATTTGTCATTTTATTTTGATGAGTAATCACACGTTTACAAACAAAAATAGTTGAATAGTTTTAATTTTTTATCAAAATTTGCATAGTTAGGTTTATATGGATTGAGAAACAATTCAATTTCGAATAGTCAATATCGGAGAAAAGATATATGACTGATTTTATTGGTATATATATATATTTATTTATTGTAACTATTCTTTTGATCATAATTTTATTAAGCGATTAATATATATATATATATCATGTTTTTTAATTTTAAATATAAGGAGATAATTTACTCGATATTAATCATCATCATCATCGTCGCCATTATTATTATTGTTGTTGTTATTATTATTATTATTATTGTTGTTGTTGTCGTTGTTCTTATCTTTGTTTAACAATTATTTTTTTCTAATTAATTCGAAAATACAATTTTTATAGATATATACTAGAATCTTATAAAATTTTTTTTTACCAATCCCGCACATCACACAGGTCATCATCTAGTTTCCATAAAATTTCATAAAAACTAATTTATATTTCAAAACAAAATTCTCGACAAAATTTCCATCCTATATTTCATAAAAAATATTCCGATGTATACCCATTAACCGGCTTATTTTTGACAGAATTTCCATCGGTATTACTTTGGAAAAGGTAATTATTCTTGCCGTACATAGGTGATTATATATATATATATATATATATATGTGAAAGCAAGAACATGACAAACTTAATTAGATGATCTCAGAACTCGATTTTTTTCTTTTTCTAATTTTTAGATATATAAATATTGATTTTTGGGAACGTTTCTTTATTTTCTCAAATGTTTAGCTTTCTTTAATTTTTTTATTTTTATTTTCAAAATTTTTAAAAGATATAAATATAGATTTGTGGACCAGTTGTTATTTTCTTAGGTTTTTAAGCTTTTCGCAAAAAAATAAAATTTTCTTTTTCTTAAACATATAGTTATGCGTGTAATATAAAGTGGAGCTATGTTGAGCTCAGCTAGGTAGCATCAAAATATTCGATTTTAAATGGAATTTTCTCGATATTTTTTATTTTTTTATTTTTATAATATTTTTTAATCAAAATGATTTTTTTAAATTTCAAAGATATCTCAAGATTCTTTTTTGAATTTTCTCTGTGTTTTTTGGATTTTTTTTCTAGATACACTTTTAATTTTTGAAAGATATTTTTGAAAGACATAATAGAATATTTTGACATTTTTTTAGAATATTTTATTATTATCTATATAATATTTAATAATCTTGAAATATTTTTATCTAAAGTAAAAATAAATATCTAATAACATGAATATTGATATTAAAAAATATTAAATATAAATATATAAATATATATTTCTTCTGATGATATATGGTTACGTGGATGACTTTTAGTATAATTTTTACCCAATATTTGAATGTTTAAAATTGAAATAATATTTTTTTTTATAATATATCGATATAACAAGATATTGAAACTTCTTGAGAAGATTTTACTATCTAAATAACATTTATAAATCTTTTATTAATATAAAAATTTGTATCTTAATTGAATCAATATTAATATTGAAATAAATATATACTAATACTTATATATTTAAACATATGATATAAATATATTAAATAAAATAACTATATATGTATTTTTTATAATATATGGTTGGAGCGGCGATCCTTAATATAGTTTTTTACTTATTTTATTGGTGAAACTCAATGAATATAAGTCATATAATAATATATTTTTATTGATCATAAATTACGATTTGAAACAGTTTTGATAAAAAAAATGAATCACATTCTACCTCATGCATCGCATGAACTCCACGACTATTATATATCTATATATTTGGTAATCATAGAGGTAATTATATGACTTATTTAGATGGGAGTTTGGTAGAAAATGCAGTGAAAGGTTTCAAGAGAAGATCATTATGTCTTCAAGTTATTCTATTGATATGGGAAATATTTTTGTCCAGTATAAATTTAATAAGCATTAAAAAAAATAAAGTTTTTTCTTCTGAATAAGGGATATGGAGCAATAACATTTACCCTCCGAATCATCACCCTCCCTTTCCCTCCAAATCCTTCTATCAACAAGTCATTTACTTCTAAATCCTTTTACTGGTACATATCTATCAAATTTGACCCGTATGCAGTCTAACTTTGATACGATTAGCGTAATTGTAACCGTAATGTGGAAAATAATTGCTCATTGTCCAAACTTAAATAATCTTACACCTTGCACTATGAAAGCTCAAATCTTGGCCCTCTATTATTTATAGTGATAAACTGTATTATCGGCCGAAACCTAGATATAGTTTTAATATCAAATATTTGAAATAGATCCACCCAAGCTCTCCAAATCCCCACCCCCAAAAGAGAGAATATTATCACTCTTTCTAATGGAGAGGATATAGCCTTCCTAATGGGGTCACTGCCATTTGCTTGTCGATATGATCTTCTAGGATTGGGCTAACCAACCAAACAATAGGGATTGGACCAATTCATCCACTCTTTTTTTTTTTTGGGTGAAACATCTATTTTATTTTTAAATTTTCTGCATTTCCCACTTGTACATAGCAGTCCTAATTAAAAAAGTCGTAACCACCTTAAACTTTTATTCATTATTTTTCATTGTTAAAATTTTTTTTTTGCCAGATATATCCACCTTAAACTTGCTAGTTATATACTTATCGCCCGAGCATTTAATAGTACTTCGTGATAGCTTGATATATAAGTCTCTCAACGAAATGACATCCATGACAATGTAACCAAATGACATCCTTGGCCAAAGGATAATGCGCTTTAACCTAAAGTTCAATTCAATATTAACTTTCACAGTCTCATAGTTCGAGTAATCTTTGTAATCTGTTACTGTTTAATCTCTTTACTTCTTATCTTTTATAAATTTTTGATTGATATGATTATCATCATCATTCTAAAAACAACAATATGTAGATGGCATGATTTATTTTTTAATACTCATCTTTGTATTTGGAAGCCCAACGGACTCCAATTAATTCAGTTCAACTCGAGTCGGTCATTAAGCGAGAAAGCTATTATAATCAAGATTTTTCTCTATTTACAGGACTCGAATCATTTAAAGCGATAGAGCTCTAATAATTAAGATTTTTCTCTATTCACAGAACTCGAATCATTTAAATCAACTCTTGTAGTTGATGGCGTGATTTAGAGAGTTTTAGATTTGTTTGTTTATCAAATCGAGATTAACTTAACTTAATTTTACTTTACTTTAATTTTTTTCCTTATTTCAACAATATAATTATTACTTTTCTATCTTTTTCTTGAAATTTTCTCATGTTTTTTCTTATCTATTATCATAATAATTTTTTTAATATTAAATTCTCTTAATTATTCAATACTTTATCATCAATTCAACTTACAATCATTAAATTCTCTCTACTATTCAATATTTTTTTTTCCATATTTCAACAACACAATTATTACTTTCTTCCCAACTACTTTTATTTTTATTTTTTCAAATCAAACTAAATAAAATAAAATTAAACTTAACTTTATTGTCAAATGCAAACTAATGTCGTGTTTGGTTTTAAAGTTGACTTTTGATTTTAATTGATTTGTAATGATTGTGTTGTTAAATTAGGAGAAAAATTGTGAAAAAATAATGAATAATTGAGGGAAAATAATGATTGTGTTGTTGAATTATGAAAAAAATAAAAAATAATTGAGAGAATTTAGTATTAAAAATTGAATTACATAATTAAAAAATTTGAAAAAAAATAAAAAATAATAATTATGTCGTTGAACATAAGTTCAGTTAAAGTGTAAAACCAAAAAAAAAAAATTTCTTTTCGGACAAGATGGGATTTTGAATTTGTGACCTATTACTTGTTGATGATAAATAATAAAATATCTCCAACCTGGCCGACGTGGAACCTTATGATTGGCCCACTGCCGATAAGAAATATGTGCTCGGAATTCCATGCGGCTCCCGATAAAGACCATCGTCCCCCAATGACCTGGAACTTCTTCAGCAACTCCTTCACTCAAAACAATCCTTCTTCTCCGATCAGCAATGGCGGCAACCCTGAATGGACTCACCCTCACCGGTGCCGCCCCCAGGGTCTCGCCCCGGTCGCAGGCCTCTCAGGCGAGGTCGCAGTCCATGGCAGTTGCGGTGAAGGCGGAGCCGTGGGGTGCCAGCTGGAGGTCGATGAGGACGGGGAGGCAGGTGGCGGCGGTGTTAAAGGCGGCGCCGGATCGCCTGGAGGACAAGGTGGCGGAGAGCATAAAGCAGGCGGAGGAAGCGTGCTCGGAGGACCCGGCGAGCGGGGAATGCGCGGCGGCGTGGGACGAGGTGGAGGAGCTGAGCGCTGCGGCTAGCCACTTGAAGGACAAGAAAAAGGCCACCTCCGACCCACTCGAGAACTACTGCAAGGACAACCCCGAGACCGACGAGTGCCGCACTTACGATAATTAATCAAATTAATCTATAATTAATTAAGATTTCACTCTAAATTAAGATTATTATTGTTAATTAACTAGGGCAGGCTTCTTTTAAAATATTTTTTATGCATAATAATAAAAAGTTTTGTTTTCTGAATTAGGTTGGTGGTGATGTGAAATTAAAACTAAAGATGAAGATGATTGTGGCGTATTTTGTTATTTTTGTACTTTATTATGCCAACTATAATATATTGTGATGGTTAAGTTTCCACTTGTATTGTCGATCCCGGTACATTTATTTTTCGGTTCCATCCGGTCGTAAGAGATGCTCGTATGATCAGAAGTAGATGGTCGCATTCGGGATGCGGAGCGTGAAGCCAAACCTATAAATTGATAGCCGGAATCATGCATATATCTGTACACTGATGATATTTTATTGTATGGGTTCATAGCATGTACAGGCACGTAATCTCGCACGATGACTTTTACTACCGGTAAGATAAGGTGGTCTCGATCCCGATCTCTGGTCCGACGAGGCTGATCAAGTAATGAACAAGATCGGTATATCCGATAGTTCTTGCTTCTTTTAGAAATATTATGTCGGGATAGCGGGGCTTCCAACTTCTGCCTTTAGATATCACTGCTTGCGGCTTACTTTTATGTCCGTGGGGCATCTGCGCATTGCTACTGTTCGCATAAAGGGCTCCCCATAATTTCTCGACGATAAATTACTGTGATAAATATTTTTTCACATTTATTTACAGTGATAAATACTAATGTTTGACGTTTGTGTCGCTGTAATAAAATTAGCGATGGATGAATTGAATAGGAAATAAGATTTTAGGTGTCTGCCCATGCGACTGAAACATGGATACTGTCTGTCGCTGTGCCATAGATATGTCACAGACAGAAGCATCCAGATGCTGGATGGCAAACTGGGATAAAGACTGAGCAGCTAACAACATCAATTATCATGCCGATAATATAAAATTAGATAAATAAATTTGTAAATATCTCCAGACGTTCATATGTGCGGATCAATTTAAAATTTTATAAATATCTTGTAATCAATGAATTACTTTCCAGAGAGTTCTGTTGCTAGGCAATACATTTTACACGTGACCTCAGAAGCAGATGTCTTTTTCATCCTCAATGGCCCAACAAAAATTTAATTAACAGTCCGAATTCACAGCCCGAAATGCAGCATTCATTGTAGAAATTACAAGGAACATAGAACATCTGATTCATTCAAAGCACAACTTGAAAGTTTATTCAGTATCATTCTGCTGAAAATTAGTCCTAAACACAACCAGACACAAGCCACGGGACACATTCGCTAACCGATAAACGACAAGGACAAGAGAGCGACTTCCAGGGGCAGGACACTCGACTGGTGATCACCAACATTGCTACGTCAATAGTCGAAGATATCGACATTCGCTAGTATTGGCTGGATCGGAAAGGGAACCTGCCACGGCTGCTTCATCAGGGGCTCGGGGATATCTGGGATATCAATGGCGAGTCTGCTCACCTCCTCCACGATCTCAAGCACCGAGTTCAGCGACCGGAGCCGGTCGGTGAGCTCCATCAACTGGGCTCTCAGGACATTGCTCTTGGACTCGAGCTCCACGTAGTTCTGCGTGGTGACATTGATCTTTGCTGTGAGCTCGCTGTTCGTGCTCCGCAGCTGGGTCGCCTGTCCGATCAGGTCCCCCAACCGCTTCTGCTTCCTCATTCGGGACCGCCGCGAGGATTCCCGGTTCGACTCCATCCTCTTCCGCATCCGCTCATCTTCGGCCACATTCCGGGGGCCCGGGTCAGAGCCCGGTCCCAAGGTTACCTGCCTTTGGGGTGAAGCCATTGTATCCGGTCTTTTTCCAAACAATCTCAACCGAAAGGACAAAACTGTGGATTGCCTAACTAAGCGTTGATCAGGGAGACACGACTGAGCTAGTAAAAATTCGAGATTGGCAGCGTTACGATCGACACTCAAGGGGCTGACTCATGAAAACACGTAGAACCAGTACAAGAAGACAACCGAAAACGAATGCAGGATTCGAACTCGGAGCATCAAGATGGAGAAATTCATAAATACTACTAAACCGGAAATTCCCACGTCTAAAACACCTAATTGATCTCCACATTCACTGATATTCGATTCTCGATTCCAAATTCAAAATTGGGACACAGAGATCTAGACAAGGGGTAGTTGGCAAACTACGAGGGTCAAACTGAGACTGGTCCTTAAAAATCTTTTGGTATTTTCTATTTTTTGGTAAATTAAAAATAGGAAGTTACGACGTAGTTGGGTCCCTGGCGGTGCGCGTTGGGACTTGGGACAATAGATATATAATCTGCAAATTTGGTTTGCAAGGTTTCTTTAGATGAAATCTAAAAAATTAAAAAAGAAAATCACACAATAGAAATTAATTTTTCTTTGTAATGTTGTTGATAATGTTCGTTTGTAGTGGAAATTTCGGTGAGTTGGGTACTTTTTTTTTTTCCCTCAATAAATGGTGAATCGATACTATTTTGTTTATAATAATATTTTCTTATTGGGACCTATAAAAAAAAATTCTTATTGAGAGTGAGGATTTTTTGAAATGACATACATTTATTCTTCACGACCCATCGCAGCTAAATTAGTTTCCAAGTTAACTGGTCGTAGCTAATTTAAAAAGTTACAAGGCACAATGTTTGGATGATGATTTGTTTAATAAAATTAGTGCTTCACCTTATTCCCTAAGAACAATTTTTGCCCCTCTAATATTAGCATAAAACATCTCATCTCTCGCTATATTCAATGTAATATATGACACCAACTTATTTTTATTTTTTTATATAACGAGTGTCGAACTTCGCATGATTAATCACATGATTCATGTAACCATCTCGCAAGCTCATGAGATATGTAAATTTGGCCACGAGATCGTGCATGTGGTTTAATAGGCTAGTCCTATTGAGTTCTAGACTTCCCTAGGTCAAAGAAAGCCATACCATTTAATTATTAGGCCAATCTTATTGAGGTAGCTCTTATTTTCATGAAACTTACGTAACAAAAAACTGATCTGATAATTATAGGAAATTCTTGGAAAAAAATCAGAGGCAATTTATTTTTATGAAAATCACGCCCATAAAAAGTTGCTCTGATAATGATAATTACATGAGATTCCTAAGGATACGAGAGAATATTCTGCCCCTGCGAAGAATTTTATACTCTAGATATATAAATATCAGTTTGACTGCGAAGTAGAAACTGGAAGGCAGCATGCCGTCTTCTTTATATTTATATTAATTATTTTTTCGTTTTTGGTTGAATTATTTTTGTAGTTTGGATTGGAAGGCTTGGCAGGTTGGGTAGGTAGGGATTAGGGACGTGCGGGTCTGGATATTCTTTTTTTCACGATACTTGAATCCTATCATATAAGAGATATATTTCAATATTTGAAACTGGATCCTATTCTGTTGAGAATTGAAATTGAAACCTATTCGGAACTTGTGTTATATCGCAGGCTTCGCGTATCCCATTGAAACATGTAAATTTTTTTGTTTAGCTAAATAAAACCAAAAATATCTCATCCATAATCAATAATTGTGCAAAACAGAATGTCATTATAGATTTAGAATTTTTTTAAAAAAAGTAGTGATTATATTTTTTAAATATAGCAATATTTGAATATATATATATATATAATGGAAGAAATTATTATCCGAATCGAGGTATAGGTTTTGGGTACCCTATATGTAAAACTGAAGTTGTAACTAGTTTTCACCGATTTCGTATTTTAATACCCGGACCCTACTCTATTTTGAATACGAGCAAATAGGTTTTGACTGGTTCCTAGTGTACCCATATCAGTGTACACCCCTGGTACTAGGCATTAGGTTTCAAGTTGGAACAAGAATCACCAAAGGAAGATTACTCTTTGGTCTTTTCCTCACCTCAATGAAACTCCCTAATCAGCATATTGCCTGTTGAACATTTTTTTTTCACTAATCCAGTGAACGCACATAAAATGTTTTCGGTTTCTCACTAATCTATTCAACACGCATAAACCGCACAGTGTGTCTCACTACATTATACTAATTCCTCTCACGCATATATATATATATATATAGATGTAAATATCTTCAAACGTTCATATATGCGGATCAATTTAAAATTTTATAATTATCTTGTAATCAATGAATTAATTTCCAGAGAGTTATGTTGCTAGGATATACATTTTACACGTGACCTCAGTAGCAGATGTCTTTTTCCATCCTCAATGCCCCAACAAAAATTTAAATAACAGTCCGAATTCAGCCCGAAATGCAGCATTCATTGTAGAAATTACAAGGAAAATAAAACATCTGATAAATTCAAAGCACCAGAGGTACGAGTTCGGAGCCGACTTGAAAGCTTATTCAGTACCACTCTGCTGAAAATTAGTCCTAAACACAACCAGACACAAGCCACAGGACACATTTGCTAACCGATAAACGACAAGGACAAGCGAGCGACTTCCGGGAGCAGGACACCTGACAGGTGATCACCAACATTGTCACATCAACACTCGAACATATTGACATTCGCTAGTATTGGCTGGATCGGAAAGGGAACCTGCCACGGCTGCCTCAGGGGCTCAGGGATCTCTGGGATATCGATGGGGAGTCCGCTCACCTCCTCCACGATCTCAAGCACCGAGTTCAGTGACTGGAGCCGGTCGGTGAGCTCCATCAACTGGGCTCTCAGGACATTGTTCTTGGAGTTGACCTCCATGTAGTTCTGCGTGGTGGCACTGATCTTTGCTGTGAGCTCGCTGTTCGAGCTCTGCAGCTGGGTCACCTGCCCGATCAGGTCCTCCAACTGCTTCTGCTTCTTCATCCGGGACCGCCGCGCGGATTCCCGGTTCGACTCCATCCTCTTCCGCTTCCGGTCACCTACGGCCACATTCTGGGGGCCCGAGTCAGAGCCCGATCCCAAGCTTGCCTGCCTTTGGGGTGAAGCCATTGTATCCGGTCTTTTTCCAAACAATCTCAACCGAAAGGACAAAACTTTGGATTGCCTAACTAAGCGTTGATAAGGGAGACACGACTGAGCTGGTAAAAATTCGAGATTGGCGACGTTATGATCGACGCTCAAGGGGCTGACTCATGAAAACACGTAGAACCAGTACAGGAAGACAACCGAAAACGAATGCAGGATTCGAACTCGGCGAATCAGGACGGAGAAATTCATAAATACTGAACCCGAAATTCCCACATCTAAAACCCCTTACTGATCTCCACCCTCACTGATATTCGATTCTCGATTCCAAATTCAAAATCGAGACACAGAGATCTAGACAAGAACCTCAGAGCGACACAAGATCGAATCAATCTAGGGCTTGGATTGGACGGATCACGAACGGGACTGGACCGAAGAGAAGGTCAGAGGGAGGCAAAGCTCCCGAACCCTAAGCTCTATGAGCAGAAAGAGAAAATGCAGAAAACGAAAGGGAAAGGGAAAGGAAAAGAGGAGAGGAAGAGAGAAGACTTAGCTGATCAGAGAGAGGCTTCCGGCAAAGGGATGGGTTTCGGCGGGAGGCGAAAGAAGGTTAGAGGCGAGGTCGAGGGGGGTATTTATAGAGGAGGCCGAGGGTTCTGATTGGCTGTCCGATGTAATAAAAAAAAAAGAAAATTCATAATAATAGCGTAATAATAAAGCGTTTTAGGTTTGGTCACGTCTGTGTTTTGATTGTCTGTTGGCTTGTCGATTTGGTTTTGGGGTTGATTTCATAGTACTAATTTGACCCCCTGTAGTTCGTGTATGTTCTCGATGAGCCTCGTATGTTTTGGCACTAGAGCTGCCTTCACTCACTTGAGCCTGCGTATGCCACTGAAGGGTCGGATGAGGTTATAGGGAGCTCGACCCCTTTACATTCCCGTTCAAGTACTGACATGATGAGTCATAAAACAAACATACCGATTCACGAAGAGATTCAAATTGGCACGTCTTTCACCGATGATGAATGAGGTTGAAATCATAGTTGGATTATGCGGTGCGGAATGGAGTCACAGAGCTATCCCTCGCCTGAAGTCACGGTAAGATTTTCACAGGTCCAAAATCTTTCGAGGTTGGACTGTGCGTGTGAAAATTAAAGGAGTGTTTTCGGGGTAGTTGGCAAACTACGAGGGTCAAATTGAGATTGGCCCTTAAAAATATTTTGGTATTTTCTATTCTTTGATGAATTAAAAAATAGGAAGTTTCGACGTGGTTGGGTCCCTCTCATGTCATTGCTGGCGTTGCGCGTTGGGACAGCTAATTGGTTTTCTACAGCCACCTTGGCGGCCACTTCTTTGCTTTTTTTCGCCTTGTAATAATATAAGTCAAATTGGTCAAAAAAAATCTATAGATGAAATCAAAAAAAAATTAAAAAGAAAATCACACAATAGGAATTAATTTTTCTTTGTAATGTTGTTGATAATGTTCGTTTATATTTGAAATTTTGGTGAGTTGGTACTCTCTTTTTTTCAATAAATGGTGAATCGATATTGTTTTGTTTATAATAATATTTTCTTATTGGGACCTATAAAAAAAAAATTCTTATTGAGAGTGAGGATTGTTTGAATGACATACATTTATTCCTCACGATCAATTCGCCGCTAAATTAATTTCCAAGCTAACTGGTCGGAGCTAATTTAAAAAGTTACAAGGCACGATGTTTGGATAATGATTTGTTTAATAAAATTAGTGCTTCACCTTATACCCTAGGAACAATTTTTTGCCCTGTAATATTAGCATAAAACGTCTTATCTCTCACTATATTCAATGAAATATATATAACACAAACTTATTTTATTTTTTTTATATACCGAGTGTCCGAACTTCGCATGACTAATCACATGCAATCACCTCGCAAGTTCATGGGGCATATAAATCTAACCACTGGCGGTGCGGGTGATTCAATAGAGATTATTTTCCTGCATAATTTTTGAAATGATTTGTATTCGAGACTTTCTCAAGTCAAAGAAAGCCGTACTATTTAACTATCGGGTCAATTCCATTGACTTGGCTCTTATTTTCATAAAACTTACGTAAGTTGATCTGATAATTATCGGAAATTCCTGAAAAAAACTGAAGGCAATTTATTTTAACGAAAACCACGCTCATAAAAAATTGATATGATAATTACATGAGATTCCTGAGGATAGGAGCGAAAATTCTGTCCCTATGAAGAATTTTATTCTAGATATAAAAATATCAGTTTGACTGCGAAGTAGAAACTGGTAGGCAGAACGCCGTCCTCTTTATATTTATATTAATTAATTTTTCGTTTTAAATTTTTTTTTGGTTGAATTATTTTTGTAGTTTGGATAGGAAGGCTTGGCAGGTTAGGTAAGTAGGCATTACGTTTCAAGTTGGAACAAGAATCACCAAAGGAATATACCTCTTTTGTCTTTTCATCTCATCAAATGAAACTCCCCAATCAGCATATTGCCTGTTGAACATTTTTTTTTTTATCACTAATCCACTGAACGCACATAAATGTTTTTTCTGTTTCTCACTAATCTATTTAACACGCATAAACTACACAGCGGGTCCCACCACATTATACTCCTTCCTCTAACACACACATCTATCTATATATATATATATAAACAATATAAATTTTATTCATAAATGCTCTGTTTATGAATAAAATTTTCTTTATTTTTGAGTAAATTTTTTTATTTTTTGTTATAAAATTATTAATAAAATCTTCTAAATAAAATCTTCGGAAATTATATTTTCTTCCTAAAGTGTCGAGTTTTATAGATCAATTAAATATATCGGAAATCCCAAGTTAAGTAATAGATATTCATAATTCTCTATATATAAATCCAACATGCTTCTTTTTAATAGAGATGTGCTGGAGGTTCATGATCAGAGGTTTGCATCATCGAGTCTCCCGTGCTTTTTGCTTCTTACTAATTTCACCGTTCTGCTTCCATAGACATGCAAAACCTACAAGAAAATCACAACTACGTCTCTTATGCACGAGAATCATGATTCATATTTGCTGAAATTCTTTTAAAATTATTTTCATTTCATGTTAATATGATTTGATCTTAGCGTAGCATGACTTAGCATTGCATGTTCTAAAATTACCATTTAATTAATTGGCATCTCATTGACTTGCATGCTAGCTATATATATATATATATATTTCTTTTGGGTAAAACCATATATATATATTAATCCTGCCATATTTAAATATTGATTGGTTTTATAATTTTCCGTTGCAAATTTCATAACTAAATTCATTTATTCTTGACTCAATATTAATTAATTGAAGTTCATTATTATTTATCTTTCCAACTCTAATTGCATATATATATATATGTATATACATATATAATAATAATTTTAGCTGCTCACCGCATGTATAGTTGAGGAAGGCAATCGAATCGAGAGATGTTTATGTTGCGTTTGGTTTCATAATAGGATTTTAAAATTAAATTTTGATTTTGAAAAAAATGGTATAAATGAGACCCACCCTTTGACTTTGTATGAGTTATGTTGTTTTGTTGTGGAAAAAAGTGGTATAAATAGGTCCCACTCTTTGATTTTGTATGAGTTATTTTGTTTTGTGGTGGGTAGAATTAAGTTAGAATTGTGATTCTAAAATAATACCCTAAAACAAAACAAGATATTATGCTCTATTAATCAAGTCTCTCTGTTTTAATGATGCATGATAGTTTTGCTTGGAAGTTAATCATCATGGCATACATATATATATATATATATACTGTAGTTGTATACTTCATCGTATTAATTGAAAAGAATAATAAAGGATGAATTAATTTTATCCTTTTGGGTGTATTAACTTTATTCAAGAACATACTTATAAAAATAATTTTTTTTCAAAAGCTCTACTATAATACAATATAACACCATATGAACATCGACAATGTTAAAGATCAAACATGTCTATTATTTTGCTAAAGTAGACATGAACTCTTCAATTTGTCATTTTTTTGACAAGAATTATTTCATAATCTTTATGATCAAAGCTATTATTTGATCTCATAAATAATAATATTAAAGAAAATATAAATTATAATGATATATATTAATATTAATATAAATAAATGTTTAAAACACTATATTATAAAATTCTTCTAAAAAAATTATCAAATTTTATTTCGTGCAACGCAATGACTTCATGACTAGTGTATATATACGTATAATCACTAAAGGAGGGAATAAAAATGACTATCTCAATAGTGAGAGGCGGTTAGATTAGAAGAATACCCCTTGACAGTGGAATAGGACCAAATTCTGGGCCTGGTTGAGAATTTACCGTTTCAGCCAAAACGTTCCATCTATGAGTAAATTTTGGCTTATCACCTTCTGTATGAGAAAAGGGGTTCCGCACACTAGTGAGGAGGATCGTGGCAAGCTACCTTTTCCCAACCATAATTTGAATCAACATTGTTAGTTTGATAGTTTCGGGAGCGACACTTGTATCTCCCGTGACAACAATAATATCGAAGCAAGAAATTCTGCAAGGAACCGTTCATTACATTGCATAACCTTGAGAAACAATCGCCAAGTACCCTCGCTTCACTATCCCAAACTTCCAGGAAGTTTGCAGGCTATAGAAACCTACATGAATGGTCTAATAATTTAAGAACTACCGAATGAATTAATGCACCTCACCTTGATTTGATACAGTTGATGGCTCCTGAATTAACATCCCCGGTGTTTTCCCGGACATTGAACTATCTATTTCTTCTTCTTAGCACCAGCAGCCTTTGACTTCTTGTTACTGGCTTCCTTAGCAGTATTCTCGGGTGTGTCCTGTCATTAGGCATATGACATATCAATAATCAGAGCTGATAATAACTGAACATGGTGAAATCAATCTTGAAGGATTATTGACTGCATGCAAAATTCTCATATAGCTTATCATAGTCCCTTGGGCATGTGACGCAGGATTAAGAAGAATAGATCGGGTTATATCAAAGGATTCTATGCCCTAATTGATCAAGAAATGCTCGTAGCAGAGACAGTTACAATGCTCGGTAGATTGCCAAAATAGAATAGCACGCGTTGGCTAGGAGGGTTCACCATGGGGTTTTCAGCTCCATGCACCTAGGAAGGCACCTCTAGCAGGAAATTGGGAGCACTTCAATCCTGAATCTATGGTTCCAACGTTAACTGGGCCAAGGATCTTGGGATGGGAAATTATACAGACTTGCAAAGAGAACACCTTAGGCTTGATTTCCGATTTGAGAGTTCGAAGAATGCACTTGCTTCCCTGGAAAGGAGTGCATGAAAGTTATGGCAGCCAGCCAGGCAGAAAAAGCCAGCAGTTAGAACCAGACCAGACTGGATCTGAACTGGCAAACCTTAAAAGTTTATATTTGTCATATTATCTTTATAACAATAATCTACAAGCACTCGGGTCTGTGAAAGGCTCTTTGGTTTAAAATCCCTTTCACAATAGGTACAAGTGGGGCCAGGCAAAAACATGAAAGTACAAAGAGAAGGCTAAAACTGAGGATCCAGAGACCCAAATGAGTCAATTATCCTTAGAATTGACCTCCGGCAGCATTTGCTTCTTATGATCTCATTAAACAACTAAATTAAGGGTCACATTTGCAGCAAACCAATTGACAGCAATGAAACATAAAAGAGGTATAGATGTTAAAAGAGGTATAAATGTTCACCAGAAAGCTTACCTTACGTTTTACAATTGAAGTTGTCTTTGCAGCGGGCTTAAAGAATGACTCTAACCTATTAAAATATTAAAAAGAAAGAAAAAATTTATGATAGACTTTAGAAAGAATACTCGCAAATTCATTTTCACTTTTTCAAGCATTACCTGCCCTGTGATGACTTGTTCTTAGCAGCTTTAATTTTCTCGATTGCCTAACAAACAGATGATAAAAGATCCCGTGTTACTATCTCTTCAAAAGATACAGAAAAGAGAAAATAACTTCCTGATAATCATCAATCTCTTGAATAAAGAAAGAGGAGGCCAGTGCCACACCTTTGTCACTCTGTCACTGTTGAACCCGTTCTCATTCACCAGAAAAGCAATCAAACCCTTTAAGAAGTAAATGTAACACATAAAACACATGTGTACGTTTCAAATCAAAGCAGTAAAAACTATCACTGAGGAGATCACTCACCTCTTCATCAGGAGCAGACCATTTGATCTCGGGTTCATCTTCTTCAGTAAAGACACAAGGTTCTTTGAAAAGCTGCCGAGCCTCCACATATGGCCAATCATCTGGTATTTGATACCTATAAGTGAAAACAAAATTCCAAAATTTTTATCAAGGGGCACTTGATCCTCAAAAGGCTATACCAAATTATTGGGGGAGCATAAGGGGGAAACGGATATGCCAAATATTTACCATAAAAATGATAGCTGCATAAGGTGATTGTGGCTTATACCACGTATATAGGGGGGAAAAGGATGAAGATATGACATAATAAATGAGATATCCATGGATAGTGAATTTCATGGAAATAAGAGGCCATGTAAAGTCGACAAACTTTCAGTTTACTGCATATCCATTAAATGATTAAAATAAACAAGATAATCTAGTCTTCTGGCGTCTCAAATAGAAAAATTAGACGGAGACCCAACCATCGAATTATAATTCAAGAATCCACATACTATAAATCTGGCTAAAGAAAAAAGAAATAAAGAGCATTTTCGTTGTGAGAGAAATCAAGCACCTCTCCCTATTAATGTTCTCTAATACACTTTCTATAGAGCCATGTTGTCTGATGAGCTTCAAAGCTGTTTGTCCCCCAATGCCTGTCGACACATACCAAAAGTACAAGCTATTGACTTCATTGATGAGCTTTTGAAACAAATACTTGGGGCAATACTACTAGGAAAAGGGAAAATAACTGAAGAGAATTGAAGATCAGGTAACTGGGAGAAAATTCCTTATACCTCGAATGCTGTCACAATAGTCACATCCGGACAGAATGCACAAGTCAACGAATTGCTCCATACTGAGATTCAACTCCTCCAGGATCTAAAACGATATCATGGATGAGACTTTTAAAAGTCAAAAGTTGGTAAAACAATGAAATGATTCTCGAGTACCTTGGAAACCTCGAATTCCATGACAGGGACTTTTCTTGAGCTAGGGTCCATTAAGTGGCGGAGAAATCTGGGAGCTCCAAAAGTAAGGGAATCCATGTCTTCAGAAGCCACTGCATAAACCTAAGAGCACAGCATGATTTTAGACATCAGTGCACTATATACCGTGGGATTAAGCTGGTGATTGCTAAAACAATATAATTTCTTTATCTTGAACTGAAATTTTAAATCCCGTCCACTTAGGGAAAATGGTTCCTGCTTTAGGAAGTTTAAAGGTACAATTCAATTCAGAAATTTCATGAACATCACACAAATTATACTACTAAGCTGAAAGTATGTTCATATCAATATCAACCAAAATAGGAGCACGAAGCTAAGTCCAAGGAAAGGCCAACCAGCTTAAATTAACAATTAATCAGGGATAGTAAACAATGAGACACATGCCTTTCCTGCTTTGCAAAGTGCAGCACACTGAGCCTCTGCCTCCGACGGAGCCTAGCATAAAAAGAAACAATAAGAATAAAACCATTTTTTGAAACTGCTACACATAAATTGATGTCTCAGAAAAAAAAAAAAGTTACCTCAACGACCGGTACACCCATGAGTCTTAAAAGTTTTTGGCAGTCTTCATTATGCTGCTTTGTCACCTATTAAGGTATGGAAAATATCAAAGTAGAAGCATGAATGGCTCGATATAATTATTTTATGCATATAGATTCCCAACTTCTTGAAATATAGCAAAGAAAGATGACATTCAGGGAAACTGTAACCAATGCTAGAGACAAAGTACAACAAAGAAAATAACAATGTTAAACTCCACCTTCACTGTTCTTTTGCTGAACTTTTCAATGTCTTCCTTGTTGCCAGTCTGCAAATATACCAAAAGGGCATCTACATGAGTTTCTTCTGCTAGTATCTTACCAGCAAAAAGGTCAAAAAGAGAACAACACAAGCACATACTTCGATTGCTGTAGCCAAATCCTCAGTGGCATCTGCTCTCTTTGAAAAACTGCATCAAACATATTTAATGAGGTAAAATCTATTTCAGCACCAAAGTGAAGAAACAAAGACAATGACAAACAGGACGAACGATCGTGGTAAGATACCGTTTGGCGAGCTCTTGCTTCTTCATTTCAGGAGGCTTCCCGTCAAATACGTAGCTGAAAACATAAAAAAACTAATAAGCTTGAAATTGCAACATCCTCCAGGAATGCAGCCACGGTGGAAAAGAAACCGAAACTCAAATTATTTGGTAAAGAAGAAAATTACACCGGCTTTATTCCAGCTTCCAAAAGCCGAATCGTCCGACTGAACATCCCTTGCAGATGACTGAGATGCACACAAGACCAATGGCCCATCAAGTTAACATTTTTCCCAAACAAAACACAAAAGCAACATCGTGAATCAAACTACAACATAGTAATTCTTTACCTGGTAACTTCACCAGCCTCATTAGTCAACATTTCCGTACCGCTTCGTCCCACCACAATCTACATCGAAATTGACAACCTTCAGCATTCAAATGACCTCCATCACTCAAATAAACCAACACATTACACGCGGAAAGAAGGAGAGAGTTCCGTTAAGAAGTAACAATAGCAATGCGGAACGGACGAGGAACTGGTAGATGCTCATGCTGGCGTCAATGGCGATCTTCCTGCCGAAGTAGCTCTCGAACTTCTGCTCCTTCATGGCCTTAGGGGCATTGTCCGCCAGCAGCTTCGTTAAACCCTAAAAAAACCCCACCACACCGCACCATTTCAAAAATGTCGGACGGATTGAAGGAAACTGCAAGAAGGACAAAGTCGAACGCCGCTACCTTAATGCCCATTTCAATGGAAGCACGGCAATTTCTGAGTGAAGGAGGATGAAATTGAGCTGAGCCTGCCTAGAGCTTCTTCCTCTCGAGATGAGAAAGGTCTCCGTGTCTCTAGGGATTAACACATAGAGAGAGAGAGAGAGAGAGCTTACAGTTCGTCTTCTCCTTCAAGTTCCCGCCTTCAATGGAGTCTGTGGCGGGTTGATGACAGAGGAAGGTAAGCCCATGGGCCGCTGTCTAAGCGTTTAATGGGCTTCTATTTGGCCCAACAACGGTTTGTGATGGGCTTGATGGGCTTCGATTCTATATAATTCACGGTTTCCCGATAAATTCCCGCGCTCGCCCCGTGGTATCTGGACGTACCAATGGCAATGAAATTGCAGCAAACGAGTGAATCATTGATAAGTGTGCGGTAATGTGTCTTTGTCAGCAGTGTCATGGGAATGATCATTTAAGATTTTCTCATTATTGATTGTTACTATCATTCGCATTGTGAATAATTATTGTTACGGAAAGTGACGGTAGAAGGTCAGAAATGCATCTGCAAGTTTCTGCTAACAGATAAAGGACGTTCGAGAGCGACGTTACTTGAAAGACATGTCTAGTGATATCAGAGTTTTCATCGAGCAGATAGAGAGAGTCCGAGAATGGGGTTCGAGCAACATTTCCGTGACACCAACATGGCCAATGATTTCCGCAAAATGTGCCTTTTCTTTTCTCATGTTGACGTATTATTGCAAATCACAGCCATTATTCCTTCTCCTCAGTACTTAAATTTGTACCACAAAATTAATCAACTTTATCCAAAACTAGAGTTTCTATGGACATGGACCGATTCCGAAGGACGGAAACAGATGGAAATAAAGAAAGAAAAGCGTGGTCAATTTGAGTTATCGGATAATACTGCCAGTAATGGGACCCTAAACAACGAAGAGCCTGAATCCGGTGCTAGTCGCTCGATCTATACTTTCAAACTGACGAGGGACAGGACTGCTATCGAATCCAACGCGCTGATGGCTGAAAATGAATGGGAGAAGAGCTCAGAAGCTCAAAAGAGTAAAATGCAGTCCCTACTGATATTCTCTATGGAAAAGAGTGGAGAATTTTGGATTACAGATGTTAGGGAGGAGGGGAAGGTCCATCAATTAAAGCATACCTAAAGGCAAGGCTATATGAGGGGGGGATGGAGGGTGGGGTTTCATGCATGTTAACATGCTTTTGGAAGCCTCCTCACTTTATTTAAAAAGGAAAAATTGATGGCCCATGCCAATAGACCCTGCCTGGTTGAACATTGAAATATAAGGGAGAAAGTAATGGTTTTTTTAGTAAAAATATAAATATGTATATTCCATGTATAGTTTCTAATATTTATTTTTTATAAGCGGCTTACTAAGTGTAAAGTACGCTATTCATATAGCCGAGGGGCTATAGGTTTTTCAGTTGTAGGCTCGGCGAGCACATATCGTAACAATCATTATGTCTGTGTTCAATACTAGTTTAAGAAAGTTAGTTACCAATAACATCGAGATGATTGTGCGCAACTGTAGAGATGCTTAACTGCATACGAGAAAAATGCGTAAAGTTTGATTGTTTATCAAAGCCTAAAATCCATGCATATGGGTCCCCGCTCGAATTAATTGAGGGGGGTTACCCCAATCCTTTGCTCTTGTGGTCAATCGATGGGACAGGGGCACGCTTGATCCTGCCCATTTAAAGTTGGGACCTGAGAGACGTTTGAGAGATCTTCAATTGATTCCACCTTTTCCTTGGATTAATATTTGAGTTCCTTTAGAAAATTAAATTAGTTTCTGGGACCCGTAAGTTGCACGGGTTAATTTCTTTAAATATCATATCATTCATTTTCTTAATGTATATATATTATCGTCATTTAAACAGTGACTATAATATTAAAATCTAATATTAACTGCCTTTTCAAATGTAATTTTATACTTTATAAGTACAACTATATATTTTGTAAAACTGATATATACATACACTAATAAAATATGTCGCTAAAAGTGTTAATAAAATTTTACTTTTCTCGAAAACGAAGACCTGGCTGATAGAATTACATTCGTCAAACAACTTTAAGTTTCTCGGGAGTCTTCACAATAAGAGTTACATGGGAAATTAAGATAATGAGATAGAGTAAATTGAAGATTGAAGGAGGGTCAGAGGCCATGAGTAGTTGAAGATTTAGCATATATATGTGTAACGAAAGTATGTAGCAATTCAAAATAAAACGTAATGTATCTATTCAATGTAATGAAATTATTATAAAACAAAACAACAATAAATGGAAGTAAGCAATTTCCTGAGGGTACTCAGTTTACACCTATGCTCATTAATATGTTCATTTTAATTAAATAGTAATATTCAGTAATCAGATGACAATACGACATAAAAACATTGAGAACTTTTAAATGTTAAGAAAAATTGTGAAATTGCGAAATGTTTTAGTAATTTCAAGATATTTTTTACTGATAATGCAGTAATTTTCATTAATTAGGAAAATGTCTGTTTTTGCTAATTCTTTTGGTATTCGTGTTGCTGAATATTAGTATTATTGAAATTCTCGCTTTTTTGTTTCCTTTGAATTAAAATTTATAAAAGGAAATTCATATAATTAATAGTTATGCGAGGATATTTTGAACGCAAAGTTTTGTTTGATAAACATTTTAAACTCATAGTTATCTCTTGAATGTAATTCCCCGTATTGATTTATCTCCCAGCCGTTAGGATTGAGTGTTAATATTAAGACTTTTAGTTTTGTTAATTTTATATAGAATAATTTTAATATTTTAAGTAATTAAAGATGCTTTGCTCAAGTCTTTTTCATAATTTCATTGGAGACTTGCATATCGACCTAGGCTGAACTGCAAATTTCCCGTTTAGTGGATTTTTTATGAATTTCGAAGCAAATCCATTCCATGAGATACAATTTCGATTTCTGATACAATACCATAATTGTTATGCATATATCATAGTTATGATGCGAAGGAAGGTAAACATATATAGTGTCCTCGTTTTCTCACAAATTATGTTTGTTTCACACGATGACACCTATACTTAATTACATTGGACTAATTCTACTTTCGGCAATATAAATCCATTTTTTCGGTGGTAAAGAAAGGAACAAACAATAATTTTAGCTAGTAAAGAATCGGGAAATAAATTTTATTTGTAAGAGCTGAATTTTTAGTGTCATGTTAAGGGTCGTGTCACTTTCCTCAAATCTTATTTCTCTCAGTTCTCGGCATCTCTGAATTTGCCCGCCTTTCGATATCAAATGATTAATTGATTTTATCATCAATATTGAATGAAACATCCACATTGAAGAATCTAAAATTGACTGCCGATGCATTATCATGCATACCCAAAGAGCTCTCATGGGGTTGTGTCTCGGAAACATCTCTATCGGGCTTTTCAATATTTGGCTCTTCAACCCCAACTAATTGCAAACAGAAATGGACAAGAAATTTTCTTAAAATATCTTTTGATTTCAACAGCGCAGAATAATTATTGAGCCTAAGTGCCATGAAACAAGACACGTGAAAAGAACTATTCCTAATCTTTGATTTGTCCGTCTCACCTAGTGACATCTAGCGCAGGACCAGAAAACGTACCTGCGGTTCAATTATGCTAATACATATATATGTGTGTGTGCACACGTGCATATGTATATTTATGTATGTATGTATGTATATATGCATAAAAACACATTGGTCTGATTGGCGATAACCCAATCTTGCAAAAGCCAGTTCATTTCTTGCTGTGATGATCATTACATGTATTTCATAAACAATGCATTATAATGCTAGCTAATCCATGCCCTATGTTCATAAAAAATTAACACCATTTTATTCAGCCAAAAAAAAAAAAAACCCATTCGTCAAATGAACCAAAGAGCTTGGATTCATGAAATCGTGCTCGGACAAGGGTTAAAAAGTGGTTTAACAATTGTAAATAAATAGCTAAATTCTTCAATTGCTCATAGAACTGTAAGGGATTGTTTTAACAGGACAATTAATTATGGTGACATACTTGAGACATTCTGTTAAAAGGTGTAGTTTTTCTATTTCAAAGAATACATAGTACTTTTAAGAAAAATGAAACAATAAATCAAATATTACACATTTGAATAGAAATATTACACTTTTCAACATAATATGCCACATTTACCACCATCACTAATTGTCATGCTATAAATTCCCGAAAATTAAACAGGTCCTAAGTTGATTAATATTTTATTTGTTATATAAAATTGAAATATTAATTTAATAATGAGAGACCATGAGCCTATTAAAAAGAGAAATAAAAAACATAAATGAATTGAGGTGAAAAGTTCCATTAATGAGAATCAAATATGAAATCTCTTGATTTATAACCAATAACGCGTGCCACCTATAATATATCCCTTTCTCATATATTATCTTTTAACAATGACTAATATTCTCTTGCCTGTTACTATGTTGAAGAAATAAATATTAGCCCACCACTTCTCATAATGCAAATAATAAATGATTCTAGGATGTTATTTTTACGGGAGAAGTGTAGCAGAAGTCTTATACGTTCGGACTTTTTGGATTTCTGTCATATAAGTTTCAATTTGGACATTTCAGTTCAATATGTTTGTTTTGTAGTACACTTTCGGTCCGTTAACAACTATTACGGATCCACTGACGTGGACTTCGCATCATCAAATCAGTCCTAGGTGGCCATTAATTTTCCACGTGGAAATTCTCGGTTGGGTGAAAGTTAAAGTGTTCGAAAATTAAAAAAAGAATTTCAGAAATTAAAATAAGAAATCCATGTGGAAATTTTCTATTGACTGATGGCAGTTTTCAATTGGCTAAAAATTTTAAAAATGGGAAAAGTTAAAAAATCAAAGAATTAGAAATAATAAAAAAAATCGAAAAAGGGGCGGTGGCCGACAGTAAGGGCCCTGATCGCGGCCAGCATACCTCTGAATGGGGTCTCTAGCTACCACAGAGGTCGCTGGTGACCCCAATTATAAGGTGGTGGCTGGGATCGAGGTTTTACCCACTGAATAGGAAGAACCCCTAATCGGGGGGGGGGGGTGGTGGTGGTGGTGGTGGCAAGAATTGAGGCCCTCTTTTGATTTTCTTTATTATTATTATTATTATTATTATTATTATTATTATTTAATATATATATATATATTAAATATTATTATTATTAAAAAATAATAATTAACTAAATTTTAATTTTAATTTTTTAAAAGTTATCAGCAAATAGAAAATTGCCACGTGGACTTCCTATGTTAATTTCTAAAATTCTTTATTTAATTTTCTAACATTTTGATTTTCAGCCAATAGCAAATTGTCACGTGAAAAATTAACAACCATCTAGAACAAATTTGACGATGTAAAGTCCACGTCAACAAATCTCTAACGGTTGTTAACAAATAAGACTAAAAGTGTGCTATAGAGCAAATATATAAGAGTGAAAAATTTGAATTGAAACTTATTGGACTAAATTCCAAAAAAGTCCAAGTCTAGAGGAGTTCTGCTGCAGTTCTCTCATATTTTTACAATAACATAAGCTAAATCATTTTGTGAAGTCATCTGATATTCCAAATATTAGTAAATAAATAAATAAAGTATATCGTACCTAATAAGGTCAATCTTTGAAGAAGGGGATTTAGTATAATAGTAATGACATAGACTCTTAATCAAGAGATCTTGAGTTCAGTCCTCATCTATGGGATTTATGTATTCTTTAATTTTGATTTATTTCATATTTTTGTATTTAAACCATGAGTCTCCTTTACAACTGAAAATAAGGTCAATCTTTTAGAATAAAGGTTAGGATCTTAAAGACTCACATATTATTAGACTGCAAGTTTGAAACAAATGCCTGTGTTTACTTCCCATTTAATGAAATTCCACGAATGGACTTCAAAATTATTCTACTCCAAGCAAGTAGAAGAAATATTAATATATATTGATGTTTCTTTTCATATTTGGACTATAAAAGTTTTGAAAGTTTATCGCATGGAATTAAAAAGAAAATATATTTGTAATCGAAAAAAAATAGAAATATGTTCTTAGTGAATAAATATATAAATCACGTATATAATTAGTATATAAAAACATAGATTCTACCAATAAAAATTTGGAAGAGTGGTAAGCAGTTACGATATTCTCCAGAAATAAATACATATATGCTTATAAAAAAATCAGTAAATAAAAATATAAATTACGTAGAATTACCTTTTAAAATAAACTATTGTGATTGTCTTAAATTTTCAAACCAAGGTTAATCCCTTATGTAAATAATCTTTCGTTGTGGAGCTAAGATTTCGTGAAAAAGTGAAGATCGCGACTTTTCATCAAAAAGCTCCACTTTTTATATAATAGATGTATATAGTAATTTTAACAAACAAAAAAGTATAAAGTAATAAATTAATTAGTAATATCCTAGTAATTATATTAGTAGGATATAAAGTAATAGTGAATGGGCCAATTCACCTAATGTTTAAGAGCAAGTTGACATGTTTTTTCTCATTACATTAATTGATTTTCTTGCGTCTGGTCTCCAAAATTAGGCTATAGTTACGTGAGGATTTTTAATCGAACCGATCCAGCTAGAAGGATTATATTGCTTCAAATCACAATGATATATGGTAGACACAGTCAAGTGAGATTTACAGGCTTCGACAAACTTATGAAATAATATCCACAGCATGATTGGATCAATCTCTTGGATTATGCAATAATTTTGCTTTTCTTTCCCCCGCAACCAAATTGGGCAGAGATCGCTAAAAACAAGAGGAAAAAGACCAGCTAGATTAAGCACCTAATAGTGTCCAACTCCAAATAACCCTTCTGGGAGCTGTTCCCTTTTTTTGGAAGAGAGGAAGGGTTCATTCAATACATTGAAATGACATTTTCCTTTTCATTTTCAAAACGTGGGGACAATTCCTCCCTAGCTAGCTTGGCCCTCAATCTAATTAACCCTTCTTTATCCTATCCAGTTGACAAATTTCAAATAATGAGGAAATTGTCCCTTTCTTTTAAATTACAAAAGAGATTTACCGTTCTAATGTAATAAAATAGAAATTCTAATCGTTAAAAAAGGAGCACAAGTAGTGTCACAACAATTATCGAACATATAACCTCTTAAATACTAGAAAAAACATATATCATTGCACTACACTCTCCTTTTGGATTAATTGCACTTTAACCTCTTATAATTATGGAGTGGTAAGGCAATTAATGTCCCTTCAAACGAGAGGAGAGAAATTCGAGTCTCTCTTGTGGTGTAATCTGAAGGCCCGATAGACTTGACACCTCCAAATTCCAATTACTCATCCATGACTGAAAGATAGGTTAGTCCGACTGTCTCTTAATGGTCCCTCCGTCATGAGAAATATTGGAGTTCAAGAAGGGTAGAGTTTTTTCCTGGTGCTAGGAACATACAATGTTGGGCTTTATCTTGCTTGGTAACCAAGAATTTCAAATTCGATATTCAATAGGACTACCCGTGCCTCTTTATTAGCTATTTGGATTTATATTTGATTACACTAAATTCATGAACCTCCATTTTTAACTGAAGAACATCAAGCCCTTACCATAAATATTTTTTTTTAATTTCCCTTTTAATAAAAAAAAATTGAGTACCTCTTATAATCTACTTCCATATTTTGCATCGTATCCTTACTCTTGACAGACGCACGACATTTTTTTTTGGGTAAATAACGAAGTCTGCATTAAACCAACTACTAGGAGTTCATTACAACATTACGAGCGTAAACCAACCCCCTAGCATCTTTAGACATAAATTCTAACAGAAATAAAGGGAGGCCCTCCAGAATGACTAGTTGTTGTTGCTGCTCTCCACCAAAACAATGAATTAAAAATGATGAATTAAAGATCAATTGGTAACCGGCCCAATCTAAAAGAAGATTATTTTTGCAACTTTCTAAAGCAACTATATGTACGTTTAGGTATATTATTATGATTATTATTATTATTGCTTGGAAAGTTTAAAGGGCATGCACATTATGGAGCTTTTTCTTTTGGGGTAAGTATGGAGCTTATTTTATCAATATCATTCCTTTGCAATTATTAAAGCAAATGCTAATCGTGCTCAAGTCATGGTGATTGGACCAATTAAATTCTTCCCTTGGGTTAGTATATGAGAAGAGAAACAGTTGGCCACGAGTATATTCTCTTAATTGTCTTGAAACCTGGTAACATGTTTTGCTCCATACTCCACATAGAGACAGGTCAGGAGAACGGCCAGCTATCCCAAGCTAAGCAACGTCAAAGGAGAAGCTAACGATATCGATGATTCTATTCGAACGTTTAGACACCTGAAAGAGGGGAATGCACAACTATGTGCCGATCCCTTCGATAATCACTGGGACACACATCTACAGTACTCTGTGCTGGATGGAAGTGAAATCGAGTTATCGATTATCGATCATGAGCCACTTCCAAATGGAAGTGATTTGAACTAATAGCAGCACAACATCCGCATATATCGGGAACTATGTAATTAATTTTCCACTAAACGTACAAGGGATTGGATCCATATCCAATACAAAAGTTCCACATGATTTATGACTGCATACGATTATTAATCCGAAGTGAGACGGGGACAAAAAATGTGGGAGGTGAAAAGCGATCTTTGACGATCAATTTGATGCCACCAACGTTGCATCCTATGAATTTTATCGGCTATATGTTCTTTGCACCCAAACATCAATCAAACTAAATCCACCTCTCTCTCTCTCACTCACTCACCTACCTATTATTCTTCCATCATTGTTCTTCATCTTCCTTGTCAAGCTCTCGAACATGGTGAATTTTAGTCTTAAAACTCTCGTTTCTTTCTCTGTTTCTCGGTTACAAACATTATCTGTTCGATCAGCCTCGAGTGAATGAATGAATGATCATTGCAGGAGGACGAGGAAGCGAAGAAGGAGACCCCGTATGCCCCTCTCAGCATCACCACCGAGACCAGAAGGAAGGGAGGGTTCAGGGCTTCGGGATTTATCTTCGGTGATTAATTGACTACCTGAAAACAAGAAACTATATGTAACTACTTCGTGTTGGTTTTTAATGTTCTGCGGTTGTTGCTTGGGACAGCCTTGACGGGGCTGGAGAACATGGGGTTCGTCGCGAACATGGTGTCACTGGTGCTGTACTTCATCTATGTCATGTACTTCGACTCGTCCAGCAGCTCGAACACACTTACAAATCTCATGGGCGCAACCTTTTTGCTCACCCTTGTCGGCGGCTTCATCTCTGACACCTACCTCAGCAGGCTCAACACCTGCCTCGTCTTCGGTTGTCTTGAAGTCATAGTAATTAACCTCACCATCTCCTGATACCGCACCCAACCTTTTGATATCAGTTCCCAAGTCTTATGACCGTTCATGTCGATGTGTGTATGAGTTCAGACTTCTTCATCAAACCTATAGCCTGTAAATGCTAATCCATCGAGTGCATGAGGAGGTCGAACATAGGAGATGAACCATGGCTCAATCAGCTCATTTTGTCTATTTGCAGGCGTTGGCAATGGTGACAATCCAAGCACGGTCAAAGCACCTCCAGCCCGACTTTTGCGGGGCTGGGAAATCAAGCTGCATCACTGGAGGTAAGGCCGTGTACTTTTATGTGTCGCTGTGCCTGCTGGCCCTTGGAGTTGGCGGCGTGAAAGGAGCCCTGCCAGCCCTTGGGGCTGACCAATTCAATGCCAAGGACCCCGTTGAGGCCAAGGCCCTCGCCACCTTCTTCAACTGGCTCACACTCAGCACCACGGTTGGGGCTGCTATCGGAGTCACCGCTATCGTGTGGGTCAGCATGAACAGAGGCTGGTACTGGGGATTCTTCATATCCACAGTTACTGCCTTCATTGGATTTCTCGTCCTAGCTATGGGGAAGCCATTTTACCGCATCCAGCCCCGCGGCGAGAGCCCCTTGATAAGGATCGTTCAGGTCATGAATCTCGCCATCAAGAACCGGAAGTTGACGCTCCCCAGGAGCCCTGATGATTTATATGAGAACACTGATAAGGCAGAGAGAATCGCACACACCGGGCAATTCAGGTGATCTTGGCAGTTCACTTGGTAGAATGAAAACCATTGACTGCTGTGACTCGAATAGTATTATCATTCGATTCAATTGAATTCGCAAATAACTGTTTCTTTTGTATGCTTGCGACAGTTTCCTAGACAAGGCCGCTATCGTCCCAAAGGACTCAAAGCCCGAGCCATGGAAGGTATGCTCGGTGACTCAAGTCGAGGAGGTGAAGATCCTGATGAGGATGCTTCCCGTCTTAGCTAGCACAATCCTACTGAACACGTGCATGGCCCAGCTCCAAACCTTCTCAGTCCAGCAGGGCCGGTTCATGGATCCGCAGCTCGGGCGCCTCAATGTCCCGACACCTTCGATCCCCGTCATCCCGCTTCTCTTTATGTCGATCCTAATCCCTATCTATGAGTTCTTCTTCGTCCCATTTGCCAGAAAGATAACGGGGCACCCATCAGGCATCACTCAGCTCCAGCGCGTTGGAGTCGGTCTAGTCCTTGCTGCAGTCTCAATGGCCATTGCCGGGATCGTGGAGGTGAAGAGACGGGAGAATTTCCACAAAGGCCATAAAATCAGCCTCTTTTGGCTGTCTTTCCAGTACGGGATATTCGGGATCGCCGATATGTTCTCTCTGGTAGGATTACTTCACTTCTTCTATAAGGAAGCCCCAGTCGGGATGAGATCCCTCTCAACTTCGTTCACTTGGTTGTCACTCTCTTTCGGCTACTTCCTCAGTTCCATCTTCGTTGATATCATCAATGCCGTGACCAAGAGAGTGACGCACAGCAAGCGTGGATGGTTGTATGGTCAAGACATAAACTCGAACAACCTCAACCTCTTCTACTGGTTCCTAGCTATCCTCAGCGTACTCAACTTTGGAGCCTACCTCTGTGCTGCTTCGTGGTACAAGTACAGGAAGGAAGAAGCCGACCCGATGACTCCAAAACCTTTAGTCTCGGAGTCGGATCCTAAACTGTCTGATGTCAAGCCTCTCATCATGAACGACAGTGCTCGGAAAGTAGCAAGTAAGACCGATGATGCCAGCCCTGCCCCTGCCCTTGCTGATGATGCGCCGAAGTCAGAAGACAAGGAGACCGAAAAAATGGCGGTGGAAGAAAAGGCTGCAGCATAGGCTGTTAGTATATATCATTTGACATCGGAAAAACTACAAGGCAACATTGCTTCTATGTTTCGGGTGTGCGTCTTATGATTTCTTTTAGCACGAGCATGATCTTCGATTGATATAATGTGTGGCGGTGCCTACATTTAGCAGCTTAACAACACAAGGTTGATACTACACTAAATTTTTGCATAAGCCTCTGTTGTAATAATATGATCAGTATGTATGATTTTTGTGTGTAAAAGTATATGCCTGCCTTATTGATAGATGAAAGAACAACTAGAGGATAACTTTTCGAGGGTCGTGAATTCCTGAATTCGCGATCTAGTGATATGGTAGGAAGCTCGAAATTTCTGCGGACATGACTACCAATAATGTCAATAAATACTACATATTTAACTTCTGATTGTGCAACTTCCCCTGTTCTGTTCTTACCATTAAAATAATAATAATAGAAAAATAGAAAAGTAAAAGCCTGACGGCCTCTTGGCCCAAAAAGATTTATTGGGCCGGCCCAAACTGGAGGCCCAACAAAATTTTCAGTCAAATGATAACAAGACCCCTGATCTTTTTATATGTTTTCAGAAACACCCTTTTCCTTAATAATTCACATCAAATGTGAGCAGGATGCTTCAATGAGGATGTACTTGCATTGACATGGCCATGGCCGGCCTTTGAAATGAACGAAGGAAACCTGATAATGTCGGTTCGCACTCATGTGTCCTAGTTAGGCTCGAGGTCAACTTGGCCTCACAAGGCCGAGAAGGGCCCCGGCTAGCTAGGACAAATCTATATATCCAGTCAAAGCCAAAGCTTGATGTCATTGTGGAGCAATGATCAATAAATGTTCACTTGTTCCGGCCTGGATCAGAGTTAGTTGTGGATGATGCGATTATTCTGAAATTCTCCTACTTATATTTTACCCTTGAAGCTTCGCTTATTATATTGCTCACTAGTCGTGAAACTCGTGCGTTGCACATGATACTTCTACCAACCTGGAAAAATAAATATAATAAAAAATTAAAAAGGAAAACTCCTTGGAAAATTATAAGTGAAACAAAAAGAAAACAAACAAAGATCTTCATGTTTAGGTCTAGTAATACTATGAAAAATTTAATAAACTAACTTACATCTACGGATGGACAAACTTTTCGAGAGCTCGCGTCTAGCTGTGTATGATAATATCTATTTATAACTATCGTATAGAATTTGGATAAAATATAATCAGATTTATTTTTCTTTTGTCCGTGAACAAATCTATTTTTTTTAAAAGAAATATAATCTATATATCTATAAAATATAATCTAATCTATTTTTAAAAATAGATATCTATAACAAAATATGATTTATATTTTTTTTTCTTCTTATACATATGCTAAAGGTTGTACACGTAATCATATATTAACATATTTATATTATGTATGAATATGTACTAATATATACTTATTTTCATGTTAACATTAATGTGATAAAATATTACTTTTTATTTTAAAAAATTCAAGATTATTAAATAATATATATTTTATAATAAAATTTTCTCATTTATTTTAAATAAATTCATGTTATATAAATTATAAAGTTAAAGAAATCAAGAAATCAAGTTTTATGATGATATATCTTTAAAAGATATTTTTAATTAAAAATAATTCCTAAAATAAAAGATAAAAAAACCTAAAAACTCTTTTATACTTATTTTGATGTTAATATTTATATGATGAAATATTAATTTTTATTTAAAAATTCAAGATTATTAAATAATATCTATATCTATATATATATTAAAATATTCTCATTTATTTCAAATACATTATGTTATATAAAGTATAAAAATTAAAGACCTCAAGAAATCGGATTTTATGATGAGACATCTTAAAATAATATTTTTTTATTAAAAATAATTCCGAAAATTATAAAAAAATTCATTTAGAAAATTCATATTAATTAAATTAGAAATAACTATAGTATTCAAAAGATTTTATGATAAGTTTTTGTTAAATGGGATATTACAACCGAAAATTATTCCAAAAGATTTTGTTGCTAATTTTATAATAAAAAATATTTTAAAATTTTAAAAACTCAAAATATCGAGAAAATTCTATTTAAAAGTTAAGCATTCAATATATAAACCATTTGATAAACTAATATACGTACTTATGAAACTGCACTAATATAATTTTTTTCTTTAATCTTGCGGCACTGTCGTGAATGCAATTCACCCTGCATAATTATTATTTCCTTCCATGATTATCCCATGAATCTGTTTTTCTTTTGGGGTTTGTGGACAAATGTAATTTAGATTATTTATCTAATCTTCCAGTAGATCCATACGCAAACGGTGCTTCTTTCCCGATGTCCACAACTGAAGATCAATTTTAATTATCTATATTATTAGAAAGGGAGAAGGAAAATCTAATGCCTTTTGTAAATAATTATAAAAAGTTACCGTCCATTATATCATGTAAAAGTTAGGAAATAATTAGTAATTTCAATTAGATTGTTTTATGCTGCGTTTGGTTTTAAAGTAAAATTTTAAAATTATATTTTGATTTTGAAAAAAAGTGATATAAATGATGCCCATCCTTTGATTTTGTATGAGTTATTTTATTTTATTGTGAAAAAAAGATGATATAAATAGGACCTACTATTTAACTTTGTATAGTTCTCTCCCTCTTTCTTTCATCTCTCTCCATGCGTTATCCTCTCATTCTCCTTTACATCCAAATCAATACACCATTCTCTTATGCTTTTCTTTATTAATTTTCATTAATTGATATTTCTAACATATAATGATATTTTAATTATTATAAAAAATAGATTATTACGTTGTAAAATTATTGAAATATTGACAACGTAACACCGTGTATAGCGCGGATTCAGCTCTTAATATATAAAAATCGAGGAGTTACCTGAGAATGCCCTTGAATTGACTTTTCTGAAATGACTAACTTGTGGTTGATCATTCTTTACGATTGTTCAAAGAATTTGTCTTCATCGAAAATGGAAAGGAAAAATTAAAATAGTTTCTTGAAAAATAAAGAAAAAATTATTACTTTTATGAACAAATATTAAATATTTCTTTGAAAACAGAAAGTTTTCTCAATAATTAAATAGTGTAATATATGAGCTTGTATTTAATTATGACTCTTAATTATTATATAAAAAATTCAAACAAATATTAAATTATTCATGAAAAATAAAATAAATTCTAAATTAGTGAATAAATCTTAATTTTATTAGAAAAGTAGCTTTCTCCATAAATTAAATAATTTTTTGATATATTAATTTTCTTAAACACCCGCACAAAGCGTGAGTCTAATATTTCTAAATAGAGACATGAAAACCAGGGAAAATAAAATAAAACAAAATAAATATTTTATACTGCGTGCGGACCATGATATATATATATATAAGCATATATATTGGATTCACTTCACTTGAGAATTTTAGATTCATTTATTTGCCATTATTTTTAGTAATTTCACCCATCATTATTATAGTAAACAATGAAAATATTCTGAAAATTCAAAAGAAATAATGACATATCTACTGTTTGTATCAAGCATGATTTGCCATTTGAAAATTAATTTCATGTAAATAAAACTGCTCGTCACATTCTGCAGAAACGTGACTAGCACAAGTTAATTAAACAGAATAAATAATAATCCAATTCTTAAACAGGATAAATAATAAACATATCCAATTCTTAGAGACCATGCACGAGTATTCGAAACTAAAACCCAAACACTACAAAGTGCCGAATCGTCGATCTTCTTGAAAGATTATGGTGTGTTTGGTTTTAGAGTTGAGTTTTGATTTTAATTGGGTTGTAATGATTGTATTGTTGAATTATGAGAAAAAGTGTGAAAAAAGTAATGAATAATTGAGAAAATTTAGTATTAAAAATTGAATTAAATATAATGGAGTTGTATGTGAATTTATATATATGACCCACCTTTTTGACTTTGAAGAGTTTATTTTTATTATGTAGTGAGTAAAATTAAAGTCATAATTAAAATTTTAAAATTTAATTGTAAAACCAAACGAAAATTAATGATAAGGTGCACAAACAATTTATTTCAAGATTAGATTTTAGGTCCTAGGGCTAGTGTACTATCATGCTGTGTGGGGCCGTGCATTATTTGAGTTTCAGCCTGGACTGCATCATATATAGATTCAGTTTGACCCAAAACAGTGTACTGCATTCTCCCATAAAAAACAACCATCAACGAGCAACTTTCAATGCATAGTTTTTTTTTTTGGTAAATTACGAAAAAAAAAACTAAGTGTTGCAAAAATTCTCAGATTTATTTTATATTTTACTTTGTAATAAAAAAAACACATACTTTGAGAATTGTCTCAGATTTGATCTCTCGTTACTATTCTATTAATATTTCCGTCTATTTGTCTATATGGACTTTATAGGACCTACCAAATTTACACATTATTTAATCATTTTTTATTTTCTTTATAAAAATAATATAAGTTTTCAGAAAAGTCTCAGTTTCGTTATAGACTTTGATTGGTAATTTTAAAAAATACATATTTTAAAATTTTCTCAAAAATGGCCCATGAGAGGAGATGCTATTCGGGACTGACTTTAAGAGCACTGCAAGGAGACACAAACAGGGAGAAAGGCTATTTCTAAGACAATTTATAAAACATATGGTTTTTTCATTACATACTAAATTTATGATGAAATTAAGATTTTTTTGAAATTTTGAATTTTTGTAACCTATCTTATATGATTATTAATGATGGTTTTATGAGGGGGTTTTTACCTAAAATGGCTCATGGTTTAACCGTTTTGTCAGATCTATCCCATGGTTTACTTTTTGCATCAAATCTATCCCGACGTTATTTTTTCCGTCAACATCTAACGGTCGTGTTGACGTGACAAGTGGAGAGATAGTGGGTCACACTTGCTACGTGGGCGCCACGTTAGTACGGCCGTTAGATATCGACGAAAAAGATAACGCCGGAATAGATTTAGTGCAAAAAGTAAACCATGTGATAGATTTGACAAAACGGTTAAACCATGGGTCATTTTAGGGAAATTCCCCTTTTATGAGTGTTGTTTATGAATGTGTAAAATGTCACATGTGTAATGACAGTCAATGATTTCAACATCTCTGTATCGAATAATCAAAGCAAACACTAATTGAAGATATTTTAAAATGACTTTTGCAGTTGCAACTAATAAAATACTCTTTCGAGAGACATATATATATATGCCGAATCGATGCCAAAATGTACCAAATTCAAGAGACCCGCAATCATGCCAAAAGAAAGCCAATACATGTCCAAAACAAACCCTTCTTGTCCAAAACATACCCAAGACCAGGCCGAACTAACCAAAGTTAGAGCTTTAATTCCCAAAAAGCCTAACTAAACATCATATAAACTACCTTAATGATGTTCCTACTCTTGATCAAGGTCCTATTGATGTTGTTATTTCTGATGGTACTTATATTGTTGTTGTTGTTGCTGTTAGTACTGTCGTTGCTGTGGTCCTCTTCTACTGAAATCATTACTCCATGCGTACTAATGTAGCTAGTATTTCTCCACGCATCTCCAACAATGACATTCAATACATTATAAATCCAAAGAGAAAAAGATAAAAACCCTCATTGTGGTTTGAGGTCAGGACAAATCGCACTATGTTCTTTTGTTTGGGACAATTACCCTCGTGTGGTTTGCTCTGTTAGACATAGGGGGTTACGTCGTTAATTTTTTTTGCATTTTCAGTCCTTTGTTCTAAATCTTTTTCTTTTATCATTCATATCCTCAACTTTTCATTTTGTGGGTAATTGTCCCAAACAAAAGGTCGCCGGTGTCCTCTGAGGGTACTGTCGACCTCGGTGGAGGGGTCGGGGTTGCCGATTGGGGGCCCCGACCCTTCATTCCCTTTCGATTTTCTTTATAGAACTAAAATGAAACAAAATGAAAAGTTGAGGATAGAAATGATAAAAGAAAAAGATTTAGAACCAAAATGATTAAAAGGCTAAAGATTGAAGATTGAAAATGAAAAAAATATTAACGTCGTAATCCTTATGTCTAACGGAGCAAATCACAGGGGAGCTAATTATCACAAACAAAAAATCATGGTACGATTTGTCCCGACCCCAAATCACAAGGGGAATTTTTGTCTTTTTCCTAAATCCAAACATTATATAAGCGAATTCAATAAGAAAAAATTAATCAAAAGTACTTACGTTAACATATGTCATTCTTGTGGCAGTGGTCATAAGTACACCGTGGCCTTTTCTCGCTTAAGTCATATCCTTATGCACAAGTCTCTTGATACTTTCCTCTAAGATTTGTCCCCTTGGACTTGTTACCTCTGGTACTGGCTGATTTTGTCATCCATCCTTCCTATAAACCAATGGTTATTATGAATTAATATTCAACAACAATTACAATAATAAAACATCAACAAAGATAATCATACCAATGCATACTCACTGGTATTTTTGGCTTTAGGCTCCCCAACTCCCTAATTACCCATAGAAGAGTGTGCTTGACTGGTCACAGATAACTGTTTTGGGAAAACTTCTTTTTGGGGCCTCCCTCTCTTTTTTACCTGCAACAATCCCAACAAAGGTAATAATATCGTTGCATACTCATTAGCATTTTTGACCTTAGACACTCTGTTAAGGATGGATGTTGTTGAACACATTAAAACACTACCTGTTGAGCAGCTTGTTCATGAACTTTAATAGTGGATAATTGAATATGCCGCTCACCAACTCCTTGATTATCCTTAGAAGAGTGCGCTTGACTGCTTCTGCCATTCAATGGCAACATAAAATTCTCGCATGCCATCATATATCTCTCCTTCAAATGCTTGTCCACAAAATCTTCATCATCTTTTTTTTTTTCATAATTAATGCAATTAATAGCGTGATGGCAATGGATCCCATTAATATCCTTCTTTTTACATATACATGCCCAAACGTTCAACTCCACCACACCTCATTTCCATGATCAATGACCTGGAACTTCTTATTTCTAGCATAAATTGGACTGTCAAATCTGCTCTTCATTTTATTTTATTCTACCTTCTTCCTTACTCTAGGGCATAATTTATCATTAGAATTTGCCATCAACTCCCTCTTCTGCACCATTTTCATCATAATACTAGTTTTAATCTTTTCAAGCATATCAATTAATGGCTTTGCCTTGGCCTTCAATATGAATCCGTTATAACAATCACATAGATTGTTATCTACAACATCACACTTAGGCATTTTCTTGATGGCATGCCTGCAAAATTTATCCACACATATACTATCAAAATCTACAGCTGCTTTCTCAGATAGTGACCTCATTTCATCCTGGCCTCTCTATAGTCAGCTTCATTTGTGCTTTTTTCAACTCTCCAGAACACCATCTTCAAAGCACGTCCACTGTGGTTCTTCCTCCAATTTGCATAAATATGTCGAGCACAATTTCTATGCTCAACATATGACAGCAACTCTAAAAACCATTTTCCAGACCCTACATTATGCAAAAATATAAATTATTAGTCAACACATATAATTAACCATGTAAAAAAATATAATAAGAAGAGAAAAGGATCATGAAATACATTTTGTTGATCACTAATGAGTGTCCGTCCAAGTCCATCATGGATTCCCAAATCATCCACCAACAACTCTAAAAACCATCTCCGTGAAGAATGATTTTCTCCTTCAACCACAACCCAAGCAATGATAAATATTTTATTATTCCCATCTCTGGCAATAGCAGTTAAAAGCTATACATCTAGATAAGTCTTTAGGAAAACACCCATATAATCCAATTATAAGCCTACACCCTCATAAGAACTCTTGCTTCAAACTATCAAAACCAATATATAATATCTTGAACCTTGCAGGTGCATGTGTCCTATCAAGAATTAAATCAAACAAGCTTGTCTTGTTCACCCTTCTCAACTCTCCAATGTAAGAGTGTAACAAGTTGTAATGTTTTTCCATGACCCCAAAATCATCTTCGAAACAAGAGGCCTAGCTCTACAACAAGTGGCTCTACTCACTTTTATTGCATACTTCTCATCTATCTCTACCATCATTTGATTAACATTCTGCTCAGGGCACAATTTAAACCTTTCCAAGTAAGTCATAACCAACCACTTAGTTGAAGCTTATCTATTCTTGAAGAGCTTATAACAAGAATGCATTGTATTAAGCTTTTTGACCGAAAAAAAATCATCTTTTTAGTGTACCAGCTAGCATAAATCCTCTATGGACAGTTAAAACTTAAAAGCACATAAACCTTCCATTGTTCTATCACAACTCTTCTTCCACTTAATAGCATAGCCATTGACAATGACGTATTGTTGAATAGCCTATTTGAATTGTTGTCTTGACTCAAACATCAAGCCAATCTTGAATTTGAAATTCTTGTAGTCACAATCATTGTTATATTTTGGATACTTTACCTTTTTGTAGACCCTTCATCCTCACTTCCTTCCGATGTTTGCACTTCTTTGCTAGACTTTATAGTCAATCAGCATCAATTGCAACCTCTTCAGCCTGTTCTGCACTTCCAGGTGGTAGTTGTGTGTCTTCTGCCCCTCCCAAAACATCCTACTCATCTTTGTTTCAACAAACTCCTCATATTCATCCTCACTCATATAATCTTCTTCATTGCTATACTCCTCCTCTTCATCGGCATCATAATGACGATCATCGTCATCATCATCTTCATAACTAGCATCATTAGTATTATGATCACCATTATCACCACCAACATTATCATCACCAACTGAAGTACCAATCACAGTATCTGCCTTTTCTTCTCAATATACATATCTACTAATCCATGCTTGACCCTATAGTCAGCCATTTTGCAGGCATCTACATTAGTTTTAATTTCAACCAAACCTTCTAAGAGAGAGAGTTGAGGAATTTTATACCAATATCTTCGAGCTCTCTCGTAGCGCAAATTGGGAAGCATTGATTTCAGATCACACAAGGACATCTTATTTAGATCTTCCCTTCGAATAACATAATCTGGGCTTGTATATTTCACACGAGGCTCAAACTCCTTGAAGCCACCATAGTGAGCACGTAGGTTGAAGTACTTATCCATCCTATAGATCAAACATGCACATCAGAATTTAAAAAAAAATGCTTGGAATCAATAAAATATTCATCAACAATAATTAGTAAAAAGGAATAAAGAATTGGAACTCGATAAAAATTGTCCACTTACACTTTGCGATAGATTTGGGACCACTACAATCGAGAAGAAGATTGTTGTTGTCAAAGTCAATGCAAACCCGATAGAATAAGAGAAGAAGAAGCGGGATAAGGATGATAAAAAACTCTGGAATAGCGATAACGAGAAGGAACGATTACGTTGATGTAGGAGTTAAGTTAAGATTGCACATATCGAAAGAAACTTCACTAATCAAAGGGAAGTTAGGGTTTTCATATTTGGGGGAAATTGTTCTTTGAGATGGAGAGGCGTGATATAAGGGGGAGAGGGTGGGATATGGTGATTTGTAAAAAATGGGTCCCGGAGAGACGAAGTTAACAATCCACGTATGCAAAATTGACAGAATTTATTATGAATGTCATTTTTGAGACAATTTAAAAAACTCATGGTATTTTCTATTACAAAATAGAATTTAGGTTATAACTGAGATATTTTAAAAAAAATTGGATTTTTTTCCCTATCATTTACCCTTTTTTTAAGGATAAAATTTTGAATTCTAGATTTTGATATAAACGAGGTGCGTAGGTAAACGATATCGTGCTTTATAAGGTTTTAGAAAACAAGACTATTATCTTCATTTTGGCTTTGATATTGATTAAAAAAATGGAAGTGCTAATAATTACCCTAGATTCTTTTTCTAACTCGTTTCATTTATCGGCCATATTCGGACGACCGAGCTAGAACGGAATATGGAAACACAATTCTAACTCCGATTTTGTCTATTTTTCATTTGTTCAGATTTCTATTTTAGTTGTTTTCATTTTTTTTTTCGGTGTATATTCTGGTATCCGAAAACTTAACGGATCCCGACTAATCTAGATCAAGCCAAATCGACCTACTAAGGAGGGTAAATATATCCAAACATGAATTTACTTAAGAGAAATAAATGTTGAATTGCTTAAATCAGTCCATATTAATTTTATTTTCATATCTTGAAGTTGAATTGGGGTGGCATTTTGGAGCCCTGAACGGGCATCCGAGAGAAATGAGAGTTCAGAATGTATTTCAACTTTCAAGCCCGTCTAGTGGGGTTGTAAACGGATAGGTGGGTCATTTTTGCCGAATTTGTGGAGTCCTTTTTTTCGGGTCGGGTATTTGACTTTGAAACCCCGTCAAGAACCAATTACAAATATGCAAAACCGAGCGTTATGGGTTTGGGTTTTCGAGTTGGGTTCTTAGGTTAACTCGAAATTACGTATATATAAGTACAATAGATTTTTATTTATTTATTTTTATGTCGAAAGTAGAAGAGATTTTAGATGGCTGATAGAGGGGTAAAGGTGTACAAGGATGGGTTTCTCATTTGTACTTATTTATTCTTAATAACATTAATAATAATTGAATTTTTCAAATAAAACTTAAAAATATAAAAATTAATAAACTGGGGTCGTGACGGTCCTGTCCGGTCTCTTTCTAGAACCCGACAGTTGACCCAAGAATCGAATTTGATGGAGAAAACCGCCGCAATTTTCTTACAAAAAAAAAAGCCTAAATTTCAAACAGTTGTTCATTTCTCGATTTTTTCGGTTCGGCCAGATCGGTCTATTTGTTGGGTTCCAGGTTTTCGAATTTTTGCTTTCACCACCGTCTGGTGCTTAATTTATAAAGATTTTTATAATTTATCATCACTTTGTTGATTCATTCAAGAAGACACATAAATATGACTATCTATGAGGATATGGTTGAATGGCAAATCGAGCTCACAATAGACGAACTTTATTAATAGTATAGGGTACTCAAAATCAAACTGTAAGCATCTTGTGGTAGAGCTAAACTGGCGGCCAAATAGTATCAATTTTTACAATTAATTTGTACACACCTGTAATGATTTGATCGGAAAAAAGAACACATAAATATAGTAAATGATGAATACATATCTATAGGGACATACCCCGGATTTCGATCGAGAGGGCAAATTCTTTGAGGGACACATAAAATGATAATGCTTCCGATTTAGGGAGATGGATATAATAATTTTTATATAATATATAAATTTTCTTATAATATTAAAATTTTGGTGGGCAACTGCCTCCATAACTTCTTTGGGTCCATCCCTACATGTATGTCTATATCCATATGCACACACGCTTAAAACTAGGATGGAAAATGAGAACCCAATTTACAAGGAAAGGTTTGCGTGAACGTAAAGCTGGGGTTGTTTATAGGCTTCATCAAATCCGTTTGGGAAATTGGAAAGTGCAAATATTTTGGGGATTGTGTACGGCTTGAAAAGGCAAGTGAGAGCGAGTGTTAGTAAGGAAAGGAGAGAGGAAGGGGTCAAGCTTTTTTTGCTCATTTTCGAACATTCCAACCTTAATTTTGGATAAATTTCGATAAAACTCTTACGCTCCGTTTGATTTCGCAATTAGATTTTAAAATTTTAACTTTAACTTTTAACTATACTAACTAAACAACAAAAATCAATTCTTCAAAGTAGAAAAGGTAGGCCCATACATAAATCCACATACAACTCCATTATACTCAATTCAATTTTTAATACTAAATTTTCTCAATTATTCATTATTTTTTCACACTTTTTCTCCTAATTCAACAATATAATCATTACAACCCAATTAAAATCAAAACTCAACTTAACTCGACTCTAAAACCAACCACATTATTAGATTTGTAGTTTCTAAAAATTAATGTTGCATTTGGTTTCAAAGTAAGATTTTAAAATTAGATTTTAATTTTGAAAAAGAGTGGTATAAATGGAGCTCACTCTTTGACTTTGTATGAGTTATTTTGTTTTGTTGTGAAAAAAGAGTAGTATAAATGTGATACACCCTTTGACATTGTATAAGTCATTTTGTTTTGTTGTGGGTAGAATTAAGTTAAAATAGGATTTTAAAATCCTACTTTGAAACCAAACAAGCCATTATAATTTATTAAATAACCAGCAACACTTCTTCCTTTCAAAATTAGTCATATATCACTCATCTTTTCGCTGATTCCTACTTTTTTTTTTCCCCTCAAATTGGGTCAGATTTGGTTTCAGTAAATATATCGGATAACATATCAGTTTATGAAGTTCCATAACATGAGCTTCACGTGACAAAATGAATGTTATCTTGGTGTCACGTTAGCGAAAAAAGGGGTGGTGTGTGACCAATTTTTGAAATGAGGGGTGTTACTGACCATTTCACAAACTATAGGGGTGTGTCGTCGAAATTTACCACTCAATTTTTGTTCCATTTTACACAAGACGCTGCCCTTTCTGTACTCTATGTGTCCCTTTACACAAACCCCTACTTCGTCGAATTGCAAAAATTGCACGCGAACATACTTCAGAAACTGAAACACACGCAATGATTGATATGAAAGGTCCCACCTTGTCGCGTGGGGGCACGTATTGAGAGCTGAAGCTTATTATAAAAATCTTCCATTAGAGAATTAATAAGAAAATCTTGAATTTATGAGATAGTCGGCTATGTCCATGTTAAGTCATGCCTTGCCAGTCTAGAGTGGAGACTTGCATGATAATGCCGCATGTCAGTCCCTCTATCACGAGAAAGGAAGAGTTTGCTCTCCTTGTGGTCTGTAATTCCCAGAAAGAGATAGCACAATACAAAGTATGCTTCACAGTCAGTTGTTGATGGAAGGTGTTTGTAAGCATGTCATTTGAGAATACGGAATTTCCAGTTGCCTAGCTGATATAAATTTTATAGCTCATCCTCGCGTGAAGGCAAATGCGGAATACACTATTTAAATTGCCATGTGAGCTATTGAGGGTTGAAGATTAAGAATCCTATGCTGGATAGTTAACATTAAAAAGCCTATGCGTTTATAAGATGACAGGATTCAATACTATTTTTCTTTTTCGGTGAGACAATGGGTGCTTTCAATCTATTAGTTAAAATTAATTTCGTTCAGTTATCGATCAGATTCTGACTTCAATGTGCTTTCGATAAGTCTCAATCTTTAGATTTTTGGATAAACATAGATTCATATTCTTATCTAATTGGAACTATAATAGTTGCTGTATTTTTTTTTATATATTTTTTTAATTTTTTTATCGAATAATAGTTGCTTCTTTTGTTAACTGGCCATGATACAATGTCCTATAAGCTCCTTTTGGAGCATTATAAGTTAGGGTGTAAAAGCAACTTACGTGAAAGAAAAAGAAAACAAAAGTGGGGGAAAAGGGGGGGGGGGGGGGGGGGGGGGGGGGGGGGGGGGGGGGGGGAAAAGAAAAAAGAAAAAAAGATTCTCTCTTGCTGGTTGTGGTCTCCATACTCGCAATTGCTCGGAAGCACACAAAAATGATTAATCAATGTACGCATCTATAAGTAACACGAGATTGTAACTGAAAAAAAAATACAAATATATATTAGATTGACTCAGATGGTAAGAAAATCTGTTCATCTGGTTGAGATTTCATGTTCAAATCTAGATTATTGCAAGTAATATCCATTATCCCATAAGTGACTTATTTGGACTGCAAGGGAAGGGATCGGCATGGCTTTAGCACATAAAACCTCACTGCTGCACCCATAATATATATGTGTGTGTGTGTGTCTGTATGTATCGTGGAAAGAAGAATCTTGATGCACATTGACACTACATGAGAAGAGAAAATTATAATATTCAGGCAACTAATAAAACAGGGTCGAATCTTAATTAAATATAATACTAGACTATTACTTCTATCATGAGCTCTACGTCCGATTCAGATGAGTTCAAGCTGGCGGGGTTGTCGTCGGCCCCGATGTGGCCTTTCGATGTCCGAATGGAGTATCCGATCGTAGGTGATTTTAGAAGGGAATACGAGAGAAAGAGCTAGATCAAGTACATGCTGCGACATTCACAGAGAGCTACCGGCTCAAATGACAATCCAGCGTTGCGTGCTCACTTGCTGTTTTTCCGTGTAGATAGGCGAGGTACGATGATTGGCGAGTTATACCGAGTCGATTATTTTCGGAACAAATAATTTACATACCTAGAAGAACTATATATAGCTTACATTACAATCACATGTGTTCCGACGTACGCTGTTGTCTCGAATTAAATGTTCGGCGTCAAAGGGCTTTAATTGCTCGACACAGACACAGACAATTTAATATGACCTATTTATGTTTTCTCGTTATTAGTTGTTCTTAATAGAGCAAGCACAACGACTAGCAAACTCGGGTTTTCTTAAATTATGTCGTTCTAAGAAAAATATGTATATATTTTGGTTAGATGAGTTTTCACAGATCCGCAGCAAGAAATAATTAAAAACGAAATACATGTGTTTATATAAAATTTAGTCCAATACGATACAACGCTAGCACCCTTCCAAAAAAATAATAATCTAAAATGGGTCTATAATTTTCGCATTTTGTCAAATCTATTATATATATATTTTTTAGCTATATCTCATTATTTACATTTTGTTTCAAATCTATCCCGCCGTTAGATGTCGACAGAAAAGATAACGACGATATAGATTTGATGCAAAAAGTAAATTATGAGATATATCTGACAAAAAAAATATGAGATAGATTTGACAAAATGAGTAAATCATGAGCCATTTGAAGTTAAAAAAAAAAAACTGAGCTGTTACTTAGTGCTCTAAATTGGGCTTTTATAATCACGACAAACATTGGTAAATAACACTAATTGCTGATTTTTTTTCCCTCGTTCTCGAGAATTGATATCGGGGATTCAAAACCTCTAAAAATGTGACCATCTGCGTTGTACTTGGTTCATGTGAATCGGGTGAGACAGTTTGCGTGCACTCTTTGAGTTCTCCTTTCAATAATCTCGATGTTGGAGATTCAGTTCTCGTGATGCTTTCAATATTCCCGTGGTGCGCCATGACCATCTGGGGAGGGTAAATATGGTTTCGACGATAAGGAGACCCTTAAGCCTAGAAACGAGACCCTTAAGTCGAAGTATATATCCAAATCATTTTAATCCCGCCACAATCACATGTAGCCGGGACACACTGAGGTGTAATACGGACTGGCAGTTAGGTTGATTTAGTTCTAATTAATCGAAAACCACAAAGTACAACGACACACGATAGAATTCGACAAGTCGAATTCGAACGTGTATAAAAATATTTCGTGATCAAGAAAATTCGATATTTGAACATATGACGCCCTAACAAAATTAAGTTCGATTAATAAGCTGAGAATAACTCTAGTATTCCATAAAATTAAAAGTGCCGCGAAGCAGTGAGAGTGGCGCCTGTCCGTATGTAGCCTTTATGACATGGTCTTCCTCCGTTCCCGTGTTGTGTGCAAGATTCGAAGCGTGGCTTCTTCCTGAGGAATACAATTCCTTCTCTATATATATGTATGTATATCTGTTTATATACACTCACACACTCCACTCTCTCTCTGTCTCTCTACTCTCTCTGCCATTAATCTGGGCTCCCTCCTTCCTCTTCACAGATTTCCTCACTTCACCATTAACCTTTCTTGAACCCAACCCCCAGTCTGCGACTCTGCAGATGTCTAGGCACCATTGACATTCAGCTCCTGCTCTGCATTATCAAACTCCCACCTTTCTCCTTGATATACCCACAACCCAGAGAGACAGAGACAGAGAGATTCAAGAATGAGAGTGGAGCTTGCTTTGTGGGTCGTGGCGGTGGTGGTGACCGGCGGGCTCACGCTGAGCTCACCGGTGAGTGGGCATGAGCTCGTGGGTCTCAATGGGACAGAGATGCTCCACATAGATTTCTACAGAGCTTCCTCCCCAGCTGAAGATCCTCTCATGGTGGGCCTCACCCTCATTGAATCCGCTGGTGCAAAGGGAGCCGGTACCAAAAACATGTCTCCCTCACACTCACTGTTGCATTCGTCCAATCTCTTCTTCTTCAATATTTCAAAATATTTGTCATTCTTTTGGTTAACTCTTTGGAAAGTGGGACAAGAAAAGGGAAATTCTTTACTTGCCGGGTTGGTGTAATGTTGTATATATTAAGTTACATTTCGAAATGCCGAATGTTGGTTCTCTTTCGGATGTTCTTTTGCGTAACTTTTGGTCATTATCTCTCATTGTATAATATAAAACGTGCATGTCCTGGTTCTTGTTGCTAGTCCGGTGGAGACGGGGCATGATACGGTCGAGTTACATGTGATTTGTATGTTACGGTAATGTTGTAAAAGTTTCGAATGTTTTGTGATGTTTAGCCGGTGTCCTTTTGCCTCTGTTATGTGGAATGCTTGACATCGAATTGAATTGCCTATGATGCCTGCTACTCTGCAAGGATTTTGGTTGATAAACTATATGAACTTTGTTAGTGTTCAACTTGGATCAATTGGGCAAATCTTGGGTTTGGAGTTCCGGTCTACCTGAATTCGGGCAGCAGTTTAAGCTGTCAAGATTCATTATTTGTCTCGCAACCCTGTCTTGATTTCCCATATCTTATGTTTTTCAGTCTGTCTCGATGGGACACTACCGGGCTATCATGTGCACCGTGGATCTGGATCGGGAGCTAACAGTTGGCTCATTCAATTGGAGGTACTTCTGTCTTAAAACACGCCTCTACGAGCAATTTGTAAATCGTACTTTGGTTTTCATGTTCAGAGTCCTCACGCAGAATTTCTGTTGCTGCTAGACATACGGTTTGTTATCGGCTATTTTGTTATGACATTGGTTTCTTCCTGCTTTGGGCTTATGTGAGATAGAGTTTAAAGACAGGACGAAAGTATGGCTGAATTCCTCACTTATAGTGTGAGGTGATTTCTGTTATAATATATAGTCATATACAATGTTCTATGTATGGAAACTATCTATGCATGAACTAAATACATGATCTGTCCAAGGTAAAGTATAATGACGATTATCTAGAATCTTTGACTACTCTATTAGAGTTACTATTCTTTTTTAGTGGCCATCATCAAGAGATTCTGACATGTTGGGCTGATACTGGACGAAGAAATGTTAGTTATTAAATTTCATTGGGAACATTGCGACAGGGAGGAGGATGGTGCAATAATGTCAGAACGTGTGTTTATCGGAAAACTTCTCGACGCGGGTCTTCCAAGTTCATGGAGAAGGAGATCCCATTCACAGGAATACTTAGTGGCAATGCTCAAGAAAATCCTGGTCTGCATCTCTCTCGTTCTTTCTGAACTCTGTTTAGTCCTTCAGTCTAGTAAGCCAATATCTTACATCTAAAGGGATTCCAAATCACAGATTTTTTCAACTGGAATAGAGTGAAGCTTCGCTACTGTGATGGTGCCTCATTCACGGGTGACAGCCAAGATAAGGTTAGATGGAACACTGAACTGTAGTCAATTTTCAAATTACTGACTACTTGCGCTTGTTGAAAAGAATCTAATATAAGTTTGCCTATTGATGCTTCTGATATGTGATCTCTAATCCCATATTGTTTGGATGCAAAAAGAAATTAATTACTCATTTCCGTTTGACTTCATAAGATTATTCAGATTATTCATTTAACTTATTTCATTATATAGGCTGCGGAGCTAGAATTCAGGGGACAGCGTATTTGGTTTGCTGCAATGGAAGATCTGATGTCGAAGGGAATGCGCAATGCCCAGCAGGTCCCATAATGCATAATAAATTGGGCTAATCTTTTGATAAACAATTTCGATTGTTTCGGGTAAATTCACATCATAAAATTCTTACGGCGTTCAGGCTCTTCTTTCGGGATGCTCTGCCGGGGGTCTGGCATCTGTACTGCACTGCGATGAATTCCGAGGTCTATTTCCTGCAAAAACAAAAGTGAAGTGCTTGAGCGATGGTGGATTGTTCCTCGATGCGTAATTATCAATATGCCATATAACTTCTCCTTTGATATTTTTTACAATGTTATTGGATGAATTGCTTATCAGTTTTTTCTTCACTCGGGTCAACAGGGTTGATGTGTCAGGTGGCCGAACCCTAAGAAATTTCTACGATGGAGTGGTAAACACACAGGTAAAATTGAAGCTTCAAACTTCTTATGAGTTTGCGCCTGAACTATGTATTTTACCATGAATCTCTGATTGTTTTTCCATCAAGAGCAAACTTTTGACGAAAATCTCTCGAATTGTGTGGCATTTACAGGGTGTGGAAGAGAACCTTCCCCGCATATGCACCAATCACCTTGACCCGACATCGGTAACTTTTCCCTAGATTGTTCACATGCCAAATGTGTGGTTAGCTAAACTCGTTGTAGGATGAGCTTGTTTTAAAACTGTTGTTTTTCCTTTTGTTTTCCAACGGCTACGCCTTTTACAGTGCTTCTTCCCACAAAACCTGATCGCGAGCATCAAAACTCCACTGTTTCTTCTCAACGCCGCTTATGATTCCTGGCAGGTAATGGTTCTTGTTCATAGACTGCATATATTTGAGAAAAGTTGCATATCGGTGGTTATCTTTTTCACTTGAGCATTTTTAATATGAATCAGATACAAGCAAGTTTAGCTCCACCAGCAGCCGATCCTGCTGGATATTGGCGAGAATGCACACAAAATCATGCAAAGTGTACTTCAGCGCAGGTCCAGTTTCTGCAAGGTAATGGAGTTCCCTTGAAGGACAATTCTCTTCTCTTCTCTTCTCAAACGCCATAAAGTTGTTCGAAGTAACTGGGTTTTTCCATTTTCATATTGATAACAGCGTTCCGGAATCAAATGCTGAACGTCGTGAGAGACTTTGCTAGGTCTAGCAAAAACGGGCTCTTCATAAATTCATGTTTCGCTCACTGCCAGTCCGAGAGGCAGGACACATGGTTCGCCGATAATTCACCTGTTATCGGGAACAAGGTGCGGTTATCTCCATTGTCCCGCAAAGTAACAAATTTCTTCTGACGAATAAGAACAATTTCCCTGAAATACATACCGTTTTGCAGGCAATTGCGATTGCTGTTGGGGATTGGTATTTCGACCGAGCTGTGGTAAAGGCCATTGACTGCGCCTACCCGTGCGATCACACATGCCACAACCTGATCTTCAAGTGACAACAAAAGCAAATTCGATGTTGTTCCAACATTCTCGATGCTCGGACAACCTCCGATACATCTGCAGAATTCCACCATATAGATATACAGAGACATACAAGGCTGCTGCAAAGGGCAGAGCAGATACCACCCAGATAGCCTCATCCAATTTTCATGCCTTTGTCCCATTTTCTCCCTTTTCTCTTACTAACGCCATTGTAATTCTGAGAACTAAATTAAGTAAAATTAGCCCTTTTCCCCCTCCAGAACTATCAGCTACCTCGGTTTTGTGGTCGAACTATGTCCGAACCACGACCAACTTGCGTCGGGAAAGTCGAACCTAAACTAAGTGCTTCTTCCTAGTTCGGTAGTTCTTTTGCCTATTTTTGACGTGGCATGAATATCGTCAAGTTTGGTTTTCCAGTACAACTCGAACCGGGACCGAATCATGCCAAGACCGATTTTTCGCAGTTCAGTATTTATACGGGCCTAATCCGGTTTAAGGGTTCCCAGCGGGCTGCGATTCACTGTACAGAGCCCACTGAATGGGCCTCACGGGCTTTTCTTTGGGCTTCATAGCTTATCTCTGCATAAAGCCCATAATTGAATTTGCAATAATACATCGCAACAGAGCTATTAACAAAACCGTTTTCGTGCTTTCTGACACTCGGACGGGGATTAGTTTATGTGAATAAGATAGAAATAACTCAGATTTATAAAAAAGAAAAAATGTTCTTTGCGCTTCTACACTTTGAAGAACTTGATCTTACGAAATCTTTTAATTTTCGAACTCGATCCTACAGAAATGCAAGAGTTCTACTGCAGCCTCTCGTGTCTAGAAGAGCATACCATCGGCTATGATCGGACAATCTTCATGCACTGCAATCTTCTCGATTCCCATCGTTGTATATGACACAAGTGGACAAAGATGTTAATTATTGTTAATTAATCTATTATTTAATCAAATTATGTCGTGTTCCAACTCATACACCGCGATAAAACAATGTCTCTAGTCTCTCATTGGCAGATAGAACATTTGTATAGGAAGGGCTGAAGGGTTGAAAACTGTCCCAAATAATTGGGCAGAAATATGGAACGATTTCCTAATCATGCATTACAAGAAATTAATCTATCCGGGGATTGAATATCTTTCTTTCTCATCGAATGGGAAATACATATCGAGCTACGTATCTAGCTCGATCCGAGCACAACTCTGAACTCGTTTGTGATGATACAAGATGAGAGGAAAATCAAACTTAGGTGATGATTGAGATAGGCTGGCTGGTTCGACCCACTTGAGATTTAAATTGACTTGAAGATAGGGTCGTATTATGTTTATAACTCGGAATAATTTTACAGTTAAAACTTGATTGGACTTACTATTTTGAATGTTAGCAGATAAATAACTTAAATCACGTCTTGTCTAACAAAATCAAATTTTTAGAACAAATAGTTGTGATCATTTCAGTTTCATCCTAATCAGCTCCAAGCTCAGAAAATTTTAGTTGAATTTTGATCGAGCAACTATCCATTGCACCCAAAATACCTTATGAATACGACCGAGTAACTTGACTCACTTAAAACCCTAATGTTTGCGCTTTTGTGTGTGTGTGTGTGTGTGTTTGTATTGTTTGCTCTCTTCATAGTTCTTTGTCACACTTGTGATTCTTTTTGTTTTTCAGCCTTTTTTCTTTCAGTTTTCTAAATTCACACGCTTTTCTTAATGGGGACAAGATATTATTTAATTAAAAAATTCGAGAATTTACGCAAAAAGAAATCTCGTAATGCTTCCATTTCATCATGCTACAATTGCTAATGCCCACTTTGTTTGACTCTCTGCACTGTTGTATTCTCATAATGATTGGAGGTCTCTATCGTAATTAATAAAAGAATAACAAAACATTAAAAACCCAATAATTTAGTTCACATGCCTTCAAAACTCATATCAATTAATTAGCTAGAAAATATATTTTGGGCAAAAATAAATATATATGTTTCTTCTCTAATTGATTTTTATACGCCTCCTTAATTCTTAATCATAGGAAGAACTATTCCTTCGGTGCGAGCACATGCACTGATACTGTCCAGGGGACTAAACAATTTTGCTTTGCACAATTGTCCCATAAAATAATATCATTACAATAATATTAACATTAGTTCTAGAAAATTAACTGCACCTAACTTGATAATTCGCCGTATTTATTTTCTTGATATTTTAATTTATATTCAGCACGATTCGATTTTCAATAATTTTGTAGGTTTGACAACAAAGCATTAACTGTTTCCGTCGATAATTCTTAGTTCAAATGAAAAGAAGATCGTGATCAATTGATATTCCTGTGGAGAAAACAACCGAGATATAGAATACGAGAAGAGAAGGCAGTGATGAGCATCAAGAAGAAGCAACATTGCTAAGATTCAACGAAAGATGGAAATTAATTTTGCACGAAATTGCCACTCAAATAAAGGGAAAATAAAATATATAGAATTGTTGGCTGAATTTTACTATTGCCTCAGAAATTTGAACCACACATGGCTTATCTCTTAACTTCTCCTTATAGTGAAGTTCATCATGTGGTATTCAGCAAAGGAAAAAAAAATTTCATCATGTGGTCTAGAGCTGACGGTTTCACTAGGTTTGACAAGAAAAGGGACCGTTAAACCGGAACGACTGAATAATTTTTTTTTTTTCCGTGTAAAACGGGTCGAAACCGTACTACCAAATAAATTTCGCCAAGCAGCATAGTAAAATGTCCTTGGTGAGGGCCCGTCCTTCAAAGGCAATGTTCCAAAGAGGACAATCTCCTAATAAAATGCGCACTGTTTATGCATCAATGTTTAACTTTATATATATGTATTGCATTTCTATGGAAAAGGCATATTGGAAGTTTCTTGCTCCTTTCGGTGTCACTTCCATGGAAAATCCACCAGGAAAAAGCCCCTACAGCTTTTCTGGGAAAAAGACTTGCTATCTCAGTAATTTCTTCGCGTTTCTACCTCTTTTCTGAACCACGTAAAGAAGTCGACACGACCCGAAAAAGACTCTATTCATCTGTACGTCCAAAACTGGTTCAGTGACAATCGCACCTTATACAGTACAATTGTTAATTACTAATAAATTAAGTTGATCATATGAGATTTCTCATCAAAAAAAAGAAGAAGAGATTTTAAGTCGTGTAATGAATATACGCATAATTGCAGAGCGAGGACGACACGTCTTCCGGATTAAAGTGTCTTATCCTTTCGGTTAAAAGGTCATCTGATGACTTAAACATGCCGTTATGCTGTTAAACCTCGCTTTTTCGGGAGGAGGCTTTCATGAAAGCTGCATATAGGTCAATGACAAACCTCATAGGATCCAACAAATACTAAAGTTTCCTCAGAAAACACAAACATAAAACAAAACTTATATATCAAGTGCTGCAGAGGAAGAAGAAGAGGAGGAGGAGGAGGAGGCGGCTTATGTTTGTAAGCCTACAGTGTTCTATGCACAGAGGATGATGATGACCAAGATAGACAAATATCATCTATTTAGATGTGATTATAAGTTTAAATGAAATAATAATAAAAAAGCAGCAAAAAAAGGGAAAAGAAAAAGAAAATGAAATATCTGTGCCAGAAATCATATACAAGGATCGATAAGACAAAGCAGAAAAATAGAAGAGACTATATACCACACACACCTGAAACCAGTTTATTTTTTTTGTTTTTTCGGTTGGGTTGGATGTCTTGTCCTCTGTTTCATGGCCTCTTGTCTTGGAAGAGTGAGGGCTGAAGTTGCATTCTTTGAGAGAAGCCAAAGGGGTTCTGCGGCTCAAAAGCCATGGCCAGGGAAGAAGCCTGTGAAGCCAAGGGGAGCTGGTTCTGGAGCCAGTTCGGGTTCAAATTCAGTATCTCGGTCGTCTCCTGTTTTATCTCGCCTTGCATTGATCTTGATGTCCCGATTCCGCTCTCCATGCCTGCTCCCAGGCCTCCCACCGGGTACGGTGTCCCGAGATACTCGGACCATTTCGGGTCCTCAGTCTCGGCCTCGAACTGCTGCATTTGGTTCAGCTTCCCGCAGTCCGAGAATATCCAAGATAAGGGCATGTTGATGCCCTCGAATGGACTCTCGCCCTGCAAATTCCCGGTTTCCCAATTCCGGGCTGCGCTGAACAGAGAGGACTCTGTGCAGGAACTATCGGAAGGAAATACCTTTGAGGGCTTCACGAGGGGCGGTTTCGGGGTGACTGGGCTTGGCAATGACGGAACTTTTAAGAGGAAGAAGTTTGAGTTGGGAACCATTTCATTTGGCCCGAAGCATAGCTGCTGGAACGATAAGTTCCCGACCAAATCGGAAGTTGAGGATGATGCTGCGGAGGAATTGTCATGGGCTAGGGAATTGGAAGTAGTAGTGGTCATCTTCTCCTGTGGATTCTCTGCTGTCGTTGTCAAGCTCCCAACCTCAGAGAGGGGCTTGTGAGTATTCGGATCGATACCTCTCTGCCTCAGCTTCTTTTTGATGCACGAGTTCCATAAGTTCTTTATCTCGTTGTCGGTCCTCCCCGGTAAATGAGTCGCAATCTGAGACCACCTAACACCCCGGGGGAAAAAATATATATATATTAGCAAGCTTCCATCAGAAGTGACGGAAAACAAAACCTTTTCAGGATGGAATAGTCATTCCTACCGGTTACCAAGAGCCGAATGAAGTTCGATAATGAGGTTCTCTTCTTCCTGTGAGAACGCGCCTCTCTTCAAATCAGGCCTCAAGTAATTAATCCACCTCAACCTGCAACTCTTCCCGCATCTTTGTAGCCCTGGCAAAGGAGAAGAACAAACCGAACATAGCACGAGAGCAATGAGTAACATTCTTGTCAGCATTCATGTATAGAGCTAAGGTTAGCCAGCTTACCTGCAAGTTTCGGGACAGAACTCCAGCATCCGTGCCCATACTTCGTGATGTAGTTGAGGAGCTTCTCGTCTTCTTCGGGAGACCACAGGCCTTTCCTCAACTTCTGCTTGTAGCAGCAGGAGTGCCTTCCCATGTATGTTTGAATTTTCCGCCGATCGAAAGCTTTGTTTGTTGTCTGTGAAGTGATGAAGAGGAAACAGAGGGAAGAGGAGGAGGAGAAGAGAGGCCGTGGAAGATGGGAGTTAGCTTATGAGAAAAGTCAGAAGGAAAGCTGTTGAAGAATGCTTGGATTTATGCTCTCTTGACCTCTCTGGGCTGGTCCGTACTGTATCCATACATACATTTTAACAGTCGATAATAACTGATACGAGATTAGAGATTAACTAATCTGTAATTAAGTCGGTGTACTGTGAAATGAGTGACATTTTCTTTATATGTACATATCAGTCCTCATCGACCAGTCAGACCGACATAAACTCGCATGTGGTCTATATCGGCTTTGTTAGGCCTTACACATTTTGAAGATCAATCTCGATCAGTCACCGTAAGTCGCAACCTCTGGGGGTTGGGTCCAGCAGGTGAGGAGAGAGCAGGAAGCGGCCAGGTGTGTCCATCGGGATGAAACTGAGAAGGGCATTGTACAGCAAGAGGGGGCTACATGTCCAATAATTTGACTTTGCTTATGTTGTCTCATCAAAAGGTCTAAATGAATTTTATCAGGCCAGTGGGGCTGTTCGACAGATATTAATGAATCATTACAGAAAACGGTTTATTGCTAACCTAATAAGCTCAAGAATTACCACCCATAAATAAACCGATAAATTAAATTTACTAGACGTCCCTGTCAACCCAACAGGATTGGCTTAGTGGTCAAACGGTGCGACTCTCTCAGTAAAAACTCGAGTCACTGTGAAATAATTCATTTTAGCTGTCCTGGGCTTGCAGAGTTTTCATGTGAGTCGTGATAATCAGTCAAGGGCAACCCGGACAACCCTCGGTATAAAAGAAAAATGTCGTTTTCAGCGGAACTAAAGCAGATTGGATTTTAGTTAATATTTGCCCTAGATTGCAGAAATCAAACCAGCCAATAGATGGAAATAAGGAAGAATTTCATGTAGGGAAGAAACCATAAGGATTGGTTAGGAAGAACCATTCTTGGTAAATCATAACCTCATAAAACTTTTGATCTGCAGAGGCTTTGATATATTCTGTTCACATTTGAAAATAATGGTAATGTTATTAATTGCTGCACCACTTTTGCTCTCAGTTTCTGGGCCTAGGCCTGTGCCAAAATCTACACTATCTTCGGCTTTTTCGGCAATTCTATTGCTTTCCTTGTCATTGGCTAGTTTGGGAAAGCTACTACTCTACACGAGTTCAACCGGATCCGTGAGTTTTTAATACCGTAGAGGATGCTGTCTCCGCTCCGATCTGACAAAGATGGACAATTGGGACTAGTATATGTTAAGGAATGGTTTTCCTGAAAGCTTAAGCTGGTGAGAACGCGAGCCAGCTATGCATATCGGTAGTCTGACAAGTACAGACATTATGGTCCCGTGCCTAGATGAGTAAACGTGGGACACAGGACGCGTGTCAAGCTTGAGTCTCTTGCAGGTTCTAACAGGGTTATCCTGGTTTAGTTCATGTTGTGTCTCCTCATCGGCATTTAATTTCATTTGAATCACTGATAAACTACCACCCAGGACGAGATCATCAAATTAATGCAGAGGGCCATAAGAAGGCCAGAAAGCAGAGAATTGTTGAGCAGCTGGGGATTCCTTCTTTTTCTTGTATCTTCTTCTTCTTGTATCTTCTTCTTCTTCTTCTGTTTATTTTTTAATGGAGCTGTCTGCTGAGCACTGATTGATTTTCCTTTTAGAGTTGGACAGTTTCTGTTGAATAATGGCAACACCGTCGCTTCGATCTTTCTATCTACCAATCTCTTGCAGACAACCTCAGAGGATCCCGAAGAAACGAAACAAACAGCAATGAAAAATTAAATCACAATAATAATAGTCAGCTCGGTGGCCTCTCATACAGTATCTCTCGAGGATTTGGATCATACACAGTCTAAGAAAAATAGACCGAGTCACAGGAACGTACATGCATTGCCGGCATCACATTCAAGAACAAGTTCTCGAGATCGGAAAGCTTTCGAGTTTGAAAGTTAAGAACTCCATGCATGGAAAAAGATGCCCTTAGAGCCAATATGTTTTCAGAAGGATATGACCTGTGTTTTGTGAAGTCAACAATTAAATTATTGTCTGTATCGCCTGTTATTCCTCTGTTCTTTGTCCTTGATCTGCACATTTTTTATAATTAATCCGAAGGAATTTTGTGTTTATCTCCTAACTACCATCTTTTCGTCAATTGGATGAGAGAATTACAATATTTCCATTAAAAAAAAGGAAAAAAAAAGAAAGAAAAATTGAAGTCCACAGAAGAATTTGCTGCAAGTTTGTATATGTTTGGTAATAACAAATCTGCAGATATGTACTAGCCTCCTAATTGGTGAGAGTGTCCCGAGTTTGTTGGGTATTCGGCTTACTAGATAGTATAGTCTGGCCTCATCTGGCGATTTCACGTATAATTGGTTATATATGCATCGTCCCTCGCGGGTCAAGCTTGGCAAATCGAAGTCCTCTGGATCGGTATAAATCATCGGTGGGCTCTGAGCATGTGTGCAGGGAGGCTCATCCTAACGGTTTTCATAAATAAACGTGGTTGTGATGAGAATTGTTATCTGTCAGATACTGAAATAAATGCATCTATAGCCATGCTTGCTGCAATTTGTTTTTTATTAGAAGAGAGGCTCATGGGTCTAGTAACAAATGGGCATGGAAAGTCTGGAAGTCCCGCTCGATGAGAACCAAACTCAGAACATTGGGGACAGGTCTTTCGATAGTTTTATTATGATATATGTGGGGTAAATATTGCTCGTCCTTGTCTCCTTTGGATAATTGAACGGAGTAACTCTCGATTTCTGATAGGTAGTAGACTCTTGTGAGTTCTCTATATCGCACCTATTGGTTGGGCTAGTCCGGTCGGCTCAGCCAGAAGTTACTAAACCTGATCATGACTCATTTCAAAAACATCGTTAACCATAGGATCTTGGTAAAGCAAGAAATAAAGAAAAGAGACATTAATTTCTTCTTCCATTTTCCTTTCTTTTTCCCCAGCTGATTGTAGGAGTGTCCTTATTTAAGCCCAACGTAAATACTTCATAATCCGATCTAGCAAGCCATCCATCTGTGTCAATTTACCGTATTGATGAGAATTTACTATTCGCTGTAATTTACTGACAAGATTCGAATCAAGACATTAAGAAAGGGTGAATCAACTCTTTTGTCATCTGAGTTAATCTCTTATGTCCATAATAGAGATATCGAAGTGCGATTTGTGAAAGTGGTTGTGATGGGAAAATTCATTATCTATGTTCATTCGAAATTATTGAAAGGGAAGAAAGGGCTTTAAGGATGAGTAATCAAATTGTCAATTGAATAGAAAGGGGACATAATTCATGTGTCCTTGAAATTATGAAGAAGGCTAAGTAAGTGCTTCTTTTCATTATCCTTAAGGGCCATATCTAATGAGCTCTTTCGTAATGCAAAGACAGACAACTAGTGGACAAGAGAGGCCTCGCTAGCTGTCATTTTTGATGCCACACACTTTCTTAATTCTTAAAATATTGTTAATGTGCGTGCTAAATATGATAATGTTCACTCGAAAAGATGTTCGGAATTCTGAATTATGTAAATTTCATGATTGGAGTTACTATACACAATGATGGAACTCAGCTCTATCATGTCACAGGTTTTAGCCCCATAAACTTACCATCTTCTATGAAATATACATATAGATACATTTTCTTAAATTTTTGATAAATTTTAAATAATTTAGTCGAGAATATGGAGGAGGCAATAGACGTGGTGGCTTTTTGCAGATCTCATGAAAGTAATAGTGTTAGAGTAAATTGAACTACCAAAAAACAATTACAATGATCAGCTTAACTATTTAGGCTAAAATATGAGATAAAAATTATGACGCAAGAAACTTATGGATGTGCAAATTTATACATATATATAAAATACAAGCTCAATTCTTACGTCGCCACATCATAAAAAATAAGAAACGAAACTTTCTCGTTTTGCCACATCATCATATATGTGTTAAGGAAATTTTTTTATGATTAACTATGTAGTAGAATATATATTATTTGCATATAGCCTAACAAAATATATACAAGAGAACAAAATATGCAGTAGACTATTATATTAGATGCTATTCAAGAAATTTTATATTCTTTTATGATTAATTATGCAAGTGTATACATGATGAAATCTAATTAGGTTCTTTTCAAAAAATTATGGTTAAATTAGTTACTATTTAGGAAAAAAATTTATATTCTTTTATGATTACTTCGTGAAGGAGGCTTATACACCGTTAAAAATTTCAAGATATAATTTAATATAGTCCAATATATAAATTATATACAATGAAATATAGTTCACATTGTATGCATATATCATATATATACAGTTTGCTTATATATGTGCATGTATATGCCGTTTGCAAAATTATATATATAATCTATATATATATATATGTGGTTTGCATATATCTATATATACATACGTGTGCAGTTTATGGATTATATATGCTGGTTGCATATATAGATTATATATATACCGCCTGCATATATGCATATATAGATGCCAATTAAATTATATACAAAAATATATGTAGATTATATATGTAAATTTGACTCTTCTACTCTTCATATATATATATATATATATATATATCCTACCAAAAATCAGAAATCGATAGTGCTTCGATCTTTTAAACAAGAACATCATTCTGGTGTTCAATGTGAATAAAGGTAACTATGATCTCTCCCTCCGCTTAAACTTGATCGAGTGTGTGTTCTAGACAAGACTAAATTCATACTCACATGTGACTATAACTGTTTTTTTTGTTAATTTATCTTTTCTATATGTAATATTACGGATTTTGAGGCGCTAAAAAGATTTATTGTACGATGAAAGCATTGAGACATGAAAAACAGAGAGAGGTTCACAAAATTAAGAGATGCCGTGAACACAACGAGTAAAAAAAAAATCATTAATTTTGACATGATTTTCCTTGATGAAGAGGTATGTTTGCGCTTTTTTACTATATATATATATATTTCAATAAAAAATTGTTTATTTATAAATTATTACTTCTAATGAAATTACCGCTATGTAAAATCCCGAAATTTGTAAGATGAAAATCGATTAATATTGATCATTTTCCATACATATAATGTATATTCAGAAAATTACAAATTCGAACAAACGAGTAAAAATCCTAATAAAATGCCCCGAATCCACCGTCATTTTAACCTGTAAAACACTGAAAAAATATATTTTGAGGGTGAGCTTACGCCCAGTGAATAACCATAACCTAAACTAATCGGATCATAGCACGGGTGCAATAATATTGTAAAAATGTCGTCGAGACCTTCAGACCTTAAATCATCCCTATGCCCCTTCCCAGCTTTCGACCACAGTGCTGGCTCCACACTGGCAGCCTCTCTACTTTTGGTAGCTCTTTTCTACTGCTCAGCTTAGGACTCTCAAGGCGCCACGTGACTCACCAATTTCTATCAATCCTAGTTGCACAATTCAAAACCTCACTACTCATTTTCAAATATCATAATCGATAATATAAAAATATATGCATGATTCGTGATACATACATGACCATAACAATGTAGTTCTAATAAACTAATTATAATTACGATAAAAATATCATATTAGGAATAGGTTATTCACATTGTCAGGTCCCCAAACCTCATCAAAACCCAATGTTTTCTATTTTCTAGAATTTCTCTCACATTTTCTTCTTCCTCTTGGCTCCCTTCCGATTTCGCATAAAAATCACCCTTCCTCTCTGTGTATTTTGGTTGTGCAACTTAAAATGGCCGAGAAGAATGAATACAAAATAATTTAAGGAATGGCAAGGCGGTGGAATTGAATGAGTAGCAGCTTAAAATTGGATGAGTCCACAACATTGAAAGATATGATGATATTGGGAAAGTTAGCTTGGGAAGTTTATCTCCTTAAAGAAATTTTATTGATTAATTAATTAATAAGTCTGGCTTTAAATTGCAAATTGGGAAAACGTACGTGGATAAGCATATGAAATATTGGGATGTTAATGCATACAAGCATAAGAAAGTCTCAATCAATTTGTTCCAACCGTTATTTCGTGAAGGAGACTTATACGCTGTCAAGAATTTCAATATATAACTATAGCTTCATTAAAATACCGCCCAATAAATGTCGATGTAAAGAGCTATATGTTAGTGGATCAATTTTATCCAATCAGCATGAGTAACAGTATTACACTTTTCTTTCTTGGATAGCCATTCTTATTCCCTTTTAATTATTATGTTTGAACAATTCAAAAATATTTGTTCTACCTTATAAATTTAAATAAAAGTAAGTGTGATTTTTAAAATGTTTAAATTAATTATAACAATAATTCTTTGGAAAAAAAAGATATTTGTCAAATATAAGTTTAAGACACAATAAAGATTGTAGAATTATGTGTTATTATTTATATAGCAACCAAAAAATTATAATCACATATTATAATATAATTAATTCAATATTCATGTGAAGAAAATTAGGATATTATTATATTTAATATTTATAACATTTAATCGATAAGGGCACCTGAACGATGCTCAGGAATTCACCTAGTTTATATGAATACTAGACTATAGTTCTTGCGCACGCACGATTCTATGTAAAATAATAATTATTGAGTTTTACGTATTATTTACGTACTCTTTAATTTGTTAATAGCATCATCTACTTCTTGAATTAGTTGGTAAAGACCCACCCCATGTTTCAATCAGAATGAGTCCCGGGACCTCGGGACATTGGCTTGCCCCAAAATTCGAAATTAGTCTTCAAGATGATTATACTCCAAATCATTAATTAAAATTTATGAAAATGAAATGGAATTTACAGGAAAAAAAAAGGTGATATAGCATAGAATAGATTATTATTGTCGCCCTCCACTTATTTATTTGTCACCGTTTTTGCCCCTGATATATTTTTGCTATCAGTTACATCCAAACGTTGGTATTCCGTCTAACATTTATACCTTTCCGTTAACATCCGTGACGAAAAATTCATGGATGGCGTTATATGCCATGTCACCTTTCCGTCATGGAAATGTATAAATGTTAGACGGAATGCCAACTTTTGGGGCTAATTGGTGGCAAAAATATGTCAGGGACAAAAACGGTGACAAATGAATAAGTGGAGGGCGACAGTGATAATTTACTCTATAATTTTTAGATTTTTAGAGGAAGTAGCGGTGCAAATGAGAGAGAAAAGTGGAATATAGGATGAGTAGGTGGTTAAAATATAGTATGAATTGATTATCTCCAATTTAATGGCCCAAAATATTTAGAAATTATCAACAATGATGTTATTGAAAAGTGAAAATTAGTCCAAAATTTTTCTTCTCTTTTGTAGTAGCATAGATATAGATGATATAAATTAAAATTTAGATTGTATATATTTGTTATCTAATACATTATTTTTATAATAACCATAAAGTATATTCCTCACCACTTTTTGAAAAAAAATTCTTGAGCTTATTCATTTAGCCTCTACTGTGAACATGCTAACTAATATATTTTCTTTTTCTTTAAATAACTTCAAGTAAAAGGTCCAACATAGAAAAAGAAAAATAGATTGGTGGAGAATAATGAAGGAAGAAAATTCAAGAAAAAAAACCAAAAGAACAATATATATATATATGTATGTATGTATGTATGTGTATATATATATTGAACTAAAAGGAAGGAAAACAGAAAATAACATAAAAGCATGAACAATGTGTGAAAACGAATATGAGATAGACAACTTAGATAATTATCTTAGCTCAATAAAGACCATGTCTTGCCAGATTCACGGCATCTTTGGATCGTCATTTTCAATCGTGCGGCATTTCAAAATAGTGCTCATGCAATTACTCATATAGCACATCAACTATACAAGGGAAAGATCCTAAGTTTGTTTACTGTTTTATAGGTAGGCAAAAAACCGTAACGAAATAACCAAATTAAATCAGCGAACGCCATTTTTCCAAGTTTGGCCGAGCAGAATCACGACGTCAATCCCAGTGGTCAATCTATACATATAGCCGTGAAAACCGGAAACTAGACTGCCCCAGAAAACCAATCGGCCGGGGCCCTCCGTTTGAGATATCAAAGGGACCTATTGGCCTACACCTATCTGGAAGTTCCAATAAATTCAAAAGGCCAACTCCGGCTCATGTTAAAAAGCCATAGATATTGTGTTCTGTAGAACCATCCTCGTATATTTTCTCCCATAAGAGATCCAATGAACTGTGACATTTCATATGCAACTGTCAAGTATGGATGATCGATTATGGGTACTTTGTTTCTTTTTTTTTTTACGATACTCGGACCCTATCCTATAAGGGATAAGTTTCAAGATTTTGGAACTGGACTCTACCCCGTTGAATTCTGGAACTGAAACTTACCCGGACCATGTATCATACCAATAAGTTCTGGGTACCCTGCTGGAACCTATAAATTTTATTGTCTAGCTAAATAAAACCGAAAATGTCTCATCTATAATTAGTAATCACGCAAATATACCGTTCTTTGTTTTCGTAAAAAACACTTTGCCACAAACAGGTAATAGCTGCCATGAGAGTAGAGTATTAAACTTTTTTCTGTAATGATATATGAACCTTTTGGATTTATGCACTCTTTGATATGCAGCGAGTTTGATGGAATCAGTATACGAATCATTCAAGGACGAAGATGGGTTCCTGAGTAATCCGACCCTATATCTAACCCAGACCCTCCTTTGTTGGGTTCTCCACCGGCCATTGCACCATGACACTGCCAATAAGAAAAAGAAACTTTACCTTGGTGGAGAGTCGGAGACCGAGGAGATCTCTGGAGAGTCGGAGATGAAAATAGAGAGCGAGAGAGAGAGCAGAAGGAGATTGGAGAGTCGGAGACGGTTGGATTGAGAGAAATCGAGAAAGGAAATGGAGATTACTCAGATTAGAGAAAAGACATACATAAGAGGAAGGAGAATGGATATTTAGGTTTACGTTTCTCCCTGTCTCGCCCGAACCGTGAAATCTTGAGGGGGTTTCTTACTGCTAGAAGATCTCTCCCGCAAAATATAGAGAAATCCTTACTTTTGCCCTATTATGTTTTCTGAATTAAGTAACTTTACTCCTTTTTTAAAAAATTAGTAAGTATCATACGGTTTCGGGTATCCGTTCCGGTTTCGATTTCGGTTCCAGTTCTGGATACCCTGTAGGTAGGAACCGGAATCGGAACCGATTTTTACCGGTTCCTTATTTTAATATCCAAACTCTATTCTATTTTCAATATGAGTTATCCGGACTATACCATAACGGGTAGATTCTGACTGGTTCTGGATATATCCGGTATCCGTGCACATCCCTACTGTCAAGTGCCATACCATGACCGTAAAACAATGGAAACTAAACAAAAATCTGGGCATCTTTCTGTTTAGTCATTAGTCCCTTTTTTCTCATCAATTCTTTTAATGATTTGAGATTACTAATGTCAGAAGATGATGATGACACATGTACTGCAAATGCTCCTTAATTTGGCCCATTAACAGTAGAGGTGGGAACACTAGCACATGCATGCCCCATAAGCTTTTTGGTTTAAGTCACTCAAGTTAAAAAAAAATAAAAAAGAAGTGAATTAAATTGAAATCTCTAATCTTTGTGTCTTGTCAAAACGCAGGCAAGGCCTGGAAATGATGTCATTAACACCACTGAGCATCACCATCATGACAAGCGGCTTACCCTAAATGGAAGCTTAAGATCTCAATAACAATCATTATTTGCCCTTAATCCTTCTGATTATGAAAATTTGAACCAACTTTATCAGCAAGACAGCATGATAAGAAACCAGTCTTTCAAGGTTTGCTTTTCATCACATCAGCTCTTAAAACCATTTGAAGGCCCCCTTTGAAATCATCAATTATCAAGGGAACGGACAAAAAAAAAAAAGAAGTTGTCCGGTTGAAAAATTCCAGCTTCCCTTCCCCACCTTTTGCTATGGTAGTGGGGAGGGATGTGAACATGATGGTCAACTTTCTTCCCATCATTGCTCTCTCTTCAATATCTTAGCCCGCGGCCCCCCCAAAAGCTTGTCCTCCTGTATCATCGGTCCTGAGCTCGTGGTCGAGGGGGCCCTTCATGGGCCGTGGCCTTTTCCTTGGGGTAGCCGTGTCCTTATTGCAAAAAGGGTCTTCTTTTGTTTTAGTGCTGATCATTGTTATGTTCATTGAGAAAAGCTGCAGCCGCCAATGGAGTAGTAGTGAATTGTTGGGTTTCACTCTGATGAATAATTGCTCGACTGTTCTGCTCCGTGGCAGAGCTTCTTTTTCTAGTACTTTCGTTTTGTGCTCTTTCTCAATATTCTGTCTGTCTTGATCCCGACTCCCTAATACCGCGCTTGTTTGATTCGGGATGTGAGGCACCATAGAAATCCAAGCAAATGATCGATCTTACTCGTGATTTTGGGAAGAATTTGGCGCCGGATATGGCAGAGTGGGATTTACAGCAAACCAGCTACACCGAAGTAAAAACAACTCAGTGCAAGAAGGAAGGACGACAACATCGTGTTAAAAATCCGATGGATATTTAATGAAATAAGAATCCCGTACTTTCAACTGTGAAGCGTAAAACCAGAGAATCCAAACATGTATTGAAAGAATTATATTATCATCAATAAAAAGAATTGCTGTCAATTACACATTGAACATTACACAGTTCAAGTTATGAGTAACCCAGAAAGGAAAAGCTATCTATGTTAATATACAAGTCAAGAGTAAGATCCTCGATATCCTCTTGGTTCCATAATTTCCAGTGCAACTGCGTAACCCTACAATCTGGATATCCAGTTACTGTTGGTTATCACCGAAAAAACATATCCAGCCTGCCATTCTAAGTAACTTTGCCTAGTCAAAATGGACATCCCGAGATTTCGGGCAAAAGCAGAAGCTTCAGCACCTGTGATCAATTCTGTCAGACCGGTTTCTCTCTGTAAAAGGGAGATCAGAGTGTCAAATATAAGAACCTCCCTGCTTCTCGAATAAAAAGAAAAAGAGAAGTCTAACTTACTCATTAGCAGCTGTACTTGGTCCGTTATCATCTCTGGCAGTGGTAGTCGAGGCGACAGCGCCATTTTCAGGCTGTTCACAACCACTATGTTTCGATTGGTACTGAAAGTAGGGAAAAGAAATAAATGAAAAGGTACCGAACTTATTAAACTGCTGGATCTGCAGAAGGCCATTAAATTAGCTCAACAGCATGATAAATTTACGGCAAGCACGAGTTTTGAATATGAGCTGATATAGCCCCCGACCCGATATATTTGTTCATTTGTTATGTCTATCACATTATTCCAGGTTAGTTAAGCTTCCAAGAAAACCTGTCAAGTTTAATCGAGTAATATATAATTGTTGCCTGCGACACACTAAAAACCAATACAAGAGACTTCATAAGCATATTTCATATATGCATTCGTGAAGATAAGAACTTGCATCCTCAGGGAATCCTCTTAAAGTGACAGCAGTAATGCATGCAAACTTGAGCTTTCCACGTGATGATGCAAATGCGTGCTCAGAAATTTGTTCTGAACCATTACTACCTACAATTGTACACATACTTTAAAACCCTTCTGGAACCCGAGAAGATGAATATTTGCTCATTTCTGTGAAGTACTGTGGCACATTTACTACCATGAAATGATGGGGTATGGAATGGGATATGATACTATGGAATTGCATTTCTGCTCTACTCCAGCTATAGCGCAAAACGAGCAATTCATCAGTTTGTTGCAAAATGATCCTGGTTTATAAGACAATCTCATGTCCAAGCCTTTCCACTCCATTGCAGGAAACATAGAATTAATGATAACGATCATAAACATCACATATGAAGTTTATTGATACAAACCTCACTCAAGTTCTGATTCATTGAGGAACTGGCACCATTGATAGTTTCGGCTGGTCCCTTCGAACTAGAGGCAAAAGCTGCATCAGGATACTCCATATGACCTGTCATACCACTGGCATTTAATCCTGCATATGGTCTCAAAGGGGGACCACCCGGGAAAGGAACCGAGGGTGGTTGCTGTGGCATCGATACAGGGATCCCTTGTCCTGGAAGTCCCATGACAGGAAAGTTGGGCCCCACCATTCCATGCAAAGCTGGATGCCCGGACATGATAGGGCTAGGAAAATGGGCTCCTTGCATGGGGGGTACCCGGAACATTGGGCAAGTGGGTGGTCCGCCATGGGGTTTGACCATACCCATCCTGAAGCCCAATCCTGCGGCCATTCCTACACCCATTGGTGAAAATTGGGCCATATGTGCTGGTAACATCATTGGTGGCACATATAAGCCTGCTCCCATTGACATTATCTGCAGTATTACCGATAATAACTTCATAAACAATCTGATGTACCAAGCTCTTGAAATTTCCACAATACCCACCGTCAGCTGATCTAAAAGCTTTTAAGCTAAGGATATAAAGGTGTGATAGTGTATTTATAATCGAACACTCTCCCATGTGTGGACTAGAAGAATAAACTTGCCATGCATCAAATTGATTTAAATGGGAGGTCAATGAAGCTCAGTATAGGAGAGATGCTTTTACCTGAACTTGGAGTTGAAGCGTCTTTAAATACTCAATAGCCTCATCAAGCATTGATGCTTTGTCCACCTTTCAATAACCAAATTTGTGTGTCAGCTATTATTTCATAGCATATAGAAACATTTGTTGAATTAGTTTTACAGAAATAATATTACTCTGTGGGGTTCATGAATTTTTTTTTTTTTTGGTAAGTTAAGGTTAAAACTAGATTATCTAAAGTGTTGCCAAGTCAGATAATGAAGGAGAAAAAATTGAAGTAAAGCTTAAGAAACTTGCATAAACATTCAAAGAAAGTTACCAACCTTGTTACAGTTTGGAATGAGTTCTTGCAATGCACGCATCTTCTCATTGATCCTGTCCCTTCGCCTCTGGTTGTTAAAATCCGAAATTCAGCCTCAGAAAGAACACGACCTATAATTGTTATGGGCAAAAACTGTTTCCCTCTGTAAATAATTGAACATTTTTCTCACCCTTTCTGATAAATTATGCACTTCTGCAGCCCGGCTTCTCTTAGAACCACTGCCGCGAGCAGGAGTTGATTTCCTGACACCCACTGAATCTTCTTCAACGTCCTGCACTTAAATTACATGTTTACAGGAAATGGAAGGAAAACTGTACTTCAGCAAAAGACCAGAGAACAATTCTGACAGGCTAAAGGAACTTCTCGCCCCACACCACAGAAACCCACCCCACCCACCACAACCCCACCCCCCGCCCCCCCTCCTTCCCCTTCTCTCACTCTCTTTCCCCCCTTTTTTTTCCTCGATTGCTTGGTAAACTCAGTGTATTTACCAACAAAGATTTTAGGAAATATACTCTTTCAGTGAGAAATTTGAAACACATCACTCAATATACTTAGCAAAAAGATAATAAAAGACAGTTTTTGAAACTGAATCTGGCAAACCAGTTTCGTAAACAAAGTTCAGGAAGCACTTCCAAATGTCCCCTTCAATCGCTAGAAGAAACAGATACTAAGAAATTCTCACTTACTTCGCTAGGTGCTTCAGAGTCATAGTTGCTGCAACCTTTTCTTTTTAAATTACTGGGGGGATCATCTGAAACACTATCGACACCATTGCCTGAGCAGACAGAGGATGCAACCACGGGCTCTGCAGCATCCCGAGGCTCTTTACTTGTACTTGGGCCAGGACTTTCATTGCTCTGTTTATCATCTTTGGCAGCATACTTCTGTCTGATTCCCTCAGGTTCCTTCAAAGGAGGTTTCTCAGATGGCTTAGCTTCCAAAGATCTTGAGTCAGGTACTTGCTTCTCCACTAAAAACTGGCCATGACATCTCATTTCCCTCATTGGACCACAATTGGCTTTCACAGTTTTCCCACCAGGAGAAGAATCATTGTGCTTACCCGCACTGTCCAAACTCGAAGGACCAGAATCAACAGTTAGGCATTTATTCTCGACAATGGACTTATAAAGAGCAGCAGGTCTCGAGAAATGGGAGAAATTTACAAACTCAGTGCGACTACTCGAGGGCCCTGGATTCTGCTTCCCTGACCTTTTGCTGGGAACCCCAAGGGCAGAGTTTGTCAGCCGACTCGAATCACCAATAACACGGTAGTTATTTGTACTGGTTCCAGTGTTTTCAGAGACCTGTCTCATTCTACGAGACGGGAATTGAGTTTGTTGGGCAGGAGCATGGCTAGGCCCAGGTCTTATGGGTTCGCTCGTCACAGCCAGAGAAGAAGTCTTTGATGAATTCCTGTGGTCTAGACTCAAACCATCTTGCATCGAGTTGATATTAGAGTCCTTCTGAGGCTGATTACTACAACTACCTCTTTTCATTGCATCGAAATTGTTGTGAGAAGGCTCATTCGCCAGCGAAGAAATCTTTGATGTCCTGTGGTCTAGACTCAAACCATCATGTACGGATTTGATATCAGAGTCCCTGTAAGCCTGATTACTACAACTACCTCTTTTCATAGTGTCAAAATTGTTCTGAGAAGGCTCATTTGCAGTTACACTCGATATCTCGGGCAGGAAACCAGAGCAGTAATCATTTCCCAGAGACTCATCCATCGGATAATCAAACCAAGGCACAATATCATCATCGCTGCTCAAGCACATTTCCCCCAAGGGCACCGACATAGGGAGTTCATTCAAACCTGAGTCTGGTATCCGGAACTTCACCGAAGAACTTGGTTGGGGGCAACTGCTCAAATCTCTGTCCCTTTTAGGGCTGTGAGAAGGTATGCTGTAAGGCGGTACGCTGTGAGAATTATTAGCAGAAGGATTCCTTTTAGCCCTGCTGGTTTGCCCCTGCATCACAACCTGACCACTCTCCCATACTAACTCAACATGGTCATTCTCAGGTCTGCCACATAAACAAATGGGATAACATGTTAGGACATGAGCTGGGAGCAAAGAAGACAGACAATAAGGTAAAGTGCCACTCACGGAAATGATGGATCTGCTGAAACTGAGGTGGGTTTCTCATGGGCTGCACTAAGCTTCCCTCTAGCAGCCCTAAACAGCTCAAACAATGGCATAGTGAAGTGCTCAAAGCTGCCCCTTTTTCTGCTCAGAAATGCCCAGAGGCTAAAAGCAGCTGAATCAAGCCATTGTCAGGACCTCACAGAACCACAAGAGGACAACAAAATGAAGGAATTCATCTGTCCACCTGAAAGGAAATGGAAGAACAAGTTCTGCAATTATAAATTGGAGACATAGAATCATAAGATCTTCCTCTTTTGTCAAATAAATACTAATAAAGTCCTTATCAGTGAGGTTAATGAATTAGAATACCTACTTAAACAAAGAATAAAGTAATGGTCAAAACCCATTCTTTATTCTCCCTCCATTAGATTAAAAATCAAGAACAACCCCCACAAATTAGGCTCTTCCCCAGATTAAAAACCTTTTCTTTCTCACAGTTCCTCCATCACTGTCGCACCCCAACAACACAGAAACCCCAAAACAGATGACCCTTCTCAGCAAAAGCTACTAATCTCACCTCAATGATTGAGGGGAAAATCAAGAAACTCGGAAGTCAGCTTGGGAGATGCTCCACTACCCAGAAAGCATACACCGGAGGATATTGGGAGAGGACAAGTTTTTCGTTCAGGGGAGGCTCCGAGGTCCTCGAATCAGTCAATGGATGCTGATCCACATGCATTGAGAACGTCATAGATTAGGTGAGACTGAAAATCCATGTAAGGGAGAAGTGGGCACGACGCGACGGGGAATCCTCGGTGGAGGCCAACGGAAGACTGTCGCAAAGGGAGTGGGGATTAGCCAAGTGGACGCGGAAACCGGCGGAAGAATTGGAAAGTTGCAAACTTTGCAATTGCGACCAAGAACCAAGAAATAGGAGAATTTATTTATTTATTTATAAATGGGAAAAAAATTCAATAAATAATAATAAATAAAATGTAATTATTGCATGCCATCCAAATAAATAAATAAATAAATGTGAATTATATCATTAGTTGACCCAAGCGGTTTGGATTTGTCCCCCATTAAAAACATTGTAGTGGTTGCCCAATCAATGCATGTTCTTTCCTTGACAAAAGGCCAACGAGAGTGTTATGCTTTTCCTTGACGTGCTTGACCTTGAACCCAAATTTAGAGAATCGTTCAGCCCATCTAAGAAGTTGATGATGAGACATTTGCTTTTGCTTGAACTGGATCATCTTTAGGAAAGAAGACATATTATTCATATTGATTGTGAATTTATGCCCGATCGTAACTCAAATTTCTTTATCTGATTCATAACTGCCAGGATTTACTTGAATGTGGAATGATAGTGCTGTTCAGGCTGTTTGAATTTTTCACTCTTGTATCGGCAGATGTAGCGTTTGCCATTGAGCTCTTCTATCAGGATTACACTCTAGTACTTATTGCTAGCATATGTCTGGAGTATTCGCTTTCCTATAGAAGGAATTTGGAGAGGAGGCAGAGATCGCAACTGAGCCTTGAGTTCTTGAATTGCCTTGATTTGGAATGCCCCCCATGCTGGGGCATCCTTCTTTAGCATATTCTTGAGCACGAGAGTCAGTCGGGCGATCATGGGAAGGAAGTCCCTGAGATAATTCACAGTTCCAAGAAACTGTTGGATTTATTTCTTAGTAAGTGATTCCTCAAGGTATTTTAGTAGATCCTGGGCCACATGAGACTTCGATTGGTAGTGGTCGTATGCGAGCTTCATTCCAAGGAATTAGATTTCTTGTTGGCTAATAACCATATTCTTCTTGGAGGGCATGATATCGTAGTTGGATACCAAATCCGAGAATTGTTAGAGTAGGCGGACATGGGCATCTTCAGTTGGGCTAAACAGAAGGACGTCGTCAATGTACACAAGGGCCTGGTCCATTATATGACTGAAAATATGATCACATGGCCTTCTCAAGTAACAATAGAGCTGTCTTGAGCCCCAAAGGATTAACCTTCCACTAGTGATGGGCATTAGGAATACAAAATTCAGTTTTGGCTCTATTTTCAAGATGAATTTCGAGTTGCCAAAACCCAGCTTTCAGGTCAAACTTCAAGAACACCTAGGCCTTGGACTTGCTGGTGAATAGGGCTTGCTTGTTGCGCAACGGAAACTTGTCATCTTGGAGAAAATGGTTGAGGGACTGGTAGTTGATAACCAGCCTCAGCTTGCCTCGGATTTGCTCCGATCTTTTGTTGACATAAAAGGCCTCACATGCCTATGGTGAACTTAAGGGATCAATGAGGTCTTGTTGCAATAGGTCTACACATTCGAAGGAGGTAAGTTGTTGATGATCGGGGCTCATACCAGAATGGCTAGCCTTGGTAGGGTTGATGTTCTCATTCTTCTTGAAAGGCAGTCTAACAAAGAACTGCTTATTCTTCCACAGTGGATGATGATACTTCTAGAGGAACTTTTGGTGAGAGTTCGCACAAGATTTTCACTTAAGGCCTTCAACCATATGCTCAATTTCGGTTTGTTGTGCCATGAAGAGTCAAGGGGTTTGCATGAACGGTTGAAAGTATTGCTTAAATCGGACTCCTTTAGGCGTCATTTTGAGCTTGGCCATTCATGTAATGATATCCCAGCCAATCACGATGCCTTTCCTGGGCAAGGTTGATCTTAGCACTTTTATAATGAGAGAACGTCTAGGAAATAATTGGATCTTGATTTGCTTGCTTATGAGGTGGGTCGAGAACACCTCGTTGAAGGCGTTGTTGAAAGGTGTGGTATGGGGCTTGAAGCATTCTTTAGAAAGAACCTCCGGATTCATGATAGTCTGGGCGGCTCTAGTGTCTAGGAATACAATGACCTTTATAGGCTTTGCATACTTCGAGGAGTAGAAGGAAACTGGAATGTGAGGGATTGAGTTCACCAAGTTGACTTCTCTTGTCACCTCTATAGCCATGTAGCAAGTGTCAGACTCAGGTTCTTAGAAATCCAAGTCAGAATCTATGAGAACTTCTAATGCCGCAGTGGAAGCGGGTCCGACTTCTTCATCTAAGAGAATGGTGATTCCATGTCATCTTTCTCCAAAGAGATGTCGGTAGCATTTTCTAGTTGTTGTACCAGTTTGACTCCTCGCTTTGGAGCATTTGGACAATTTTTCGCGAAGTGGCCAATTACAAGTGTAGCAACTAGAGGACTTGAACTTTTTCCCAAATCTCCTATTCTTCCTAAGGTATTTCCATTTTTTCCAAAATATAAATATTTTCTAGATTTAGTGTTGGATATTTTCCACTTCTTATAGTGTTTCTTCTTCTTGGTGGAACAGCTACAGTTTCAGTCTCTCAAGGAGCACATGATGTATAGCTCCGACTTTCTACACGCTCGATCTATAGCTTTGTCTCCATTCACGTACTCTTTTATGACATGCTTTTTCCTATAGATGTCATCGAGAGCTAAGTGGACTTTCTGCTGAATTTCACAGACTGTGCAGTCGATGATTCTTCTTCTCCTAAATTGCAAAGCTCGTTCAATAGCCCTTGCTAAAGGAGCTAGGCTAGAGGAGAGGAAGGCTTAGTTCAGGGAGATATCTGCACGTAGCTCATAGAACAGGCGAACCATGTGCTTAAAATGGAGGTCAAGTGCTTATTCTTGTGGGAGCAACATCTCCTTTCGAAGAATTCTCCTTTTGAGCCCGTTGAGATCGTCATGTTCCCAATGAACGCCACATACATTAGTCTGATGGCTTCAGCGGGATTCTGATAGAGGAAAAAGACTTGGTCTGCTTCCCCTATGATGGACCACCAATTTCGAGGCAACCCAATAAATTAGGCCTCGAAATTAGCCAGAATGTCATGGTTATTATGGGTGGTAAGTGTTTTCTGAGAAAGATAGACCAGGAACTCCTGGAGTTTATCTGGCTACTTAGAATAGAGGATATCGTCTAATGTGAAGACAATATTTACCATTGGCGGTGGTGCTGCTGTTGTATGTTATTGGTCAGAAACTATAGACTGGACATCTTCGTCTAGATCTTCAACTCCTAGTCCTCTTCGCATCATTTTTAAGGGTGGAAAGGAGTTTTTCGAATCTTCTGTTTTCCACGACGAAGCTTTTGATGTCTTAGCCTCTTCTTCTTCCTAAGGTGAGTCAGATGAGTCTTGGTCTCTTTGCCTGCTACTGGAGACAATCATCTGATCAGGCTGACAACTCTATTTGAGGAAAGAGCTGATCGGATTCTCCATTGAGGAAACCATAAAGGCTTCCTTTGTTTTTTCTTCTTCAAAGTTGAGCACAGAGGCAGAAGAGATTTCACTAGGAGGTGCTTCTTGCACTTCTTTCTTTTTATCATTCTTCTTACGCTAAGCCTCTTTTGCTTGTCAGATCTTGTCTCTTAGGTCCACTAGGCTAGCTCCAAAGGGCTTTCGTTCTTCCCTAGAGGGGAAAAACGTTGAGGACCTTCCAATAGAGGGTCTTTCCAAAAATTTGAAAAGGCTTGAGGTCGATGACGATAGTGATGGTGCCGGTTCAGGGACTCCAAAGAGAACCGCAATCTGGCTTCTCAGTTTGCGAATCCTCTCTCTTTTCTATCCAGATCAATATGGAAGTAGGAGATAGGAGGGGCCTCCTAGATCTCCTTGAGCCTTTTTTGTAGTACGCGGAAGATCAACTAGGTCTCTTGGTGGTGACGGTCAACTTTATTATTCAGTTGGTTGACCTGGGTAGCTAGAGAGTCTACTTTAGTCCTGATTGACGAGAGGACGCAGTTTTGAGCTACTGCGTTTTGAGATTGCCAATTAGGACAACCTCACCATGGTGATCCTCTGGGAATTTCCTTTCTCATCTCGTTCTGTTGGATTCTGGACTTTGAAGGTATGGATATGCCTTCATTCGCTATCAGTGAATTGTCCCATTTGGGGGAACTCCTGTTCATAATTTGGCGAAGTTGGGTAGAACATGCAGGTAGAAGCTGCTTGGGAAACTTTTACAACTAGTTGTCCTTTTTGCTCTATCCTATTAATAAGCTTCTCTACCAATGAGAGTGGCACTATGTCCTTGAGACATTCCCGAACTTTTTCGGAATTCTCCCGCTTCTATTTTTTCACCCATTTGAGGATGGGCTTGTAGCAGGGTAGGACTTTTTCTTTCTTTCTTTCTTTCTTTCGGGATCGACAAACCTTATTCTGCATCTGGTTCGAAGGGATCTGGCTTAGAGTTTGTGTTCTTTACGACCTCCTCAAAACAAGAAGGCTTTTTTCTCTTCTGGTGGCAAACGTCACTTTCTCCACAGTCACATACATTCCAATAACAGTGTTTTCCTCCTGGTTCACAGAAGAAGTACATTGGATTTTCGTTACTCATGAAAGGGTGGATCGGGGGCATCTGTTGTTGACTCCTTGGGTTATCCCACAGCCCTTCTTCTTTTGGCCGCATCATCATCATTGTTTGGAACATAGGAGGGGAGATGGCTCCAGGATTTTAATAGGTTTGTGGTCAAAGGTGATCACAACCTTTCCATCAGCTTTGCGGCCGAACTTGGGCTCCGAGGACTGAATGGGCTAAGCGTTCTCGTGAAGATGCTTGTAATTGGTTATCCATTTATCCAGGAGTAATTTGACTAGGTCATGTCTAGAGATTTGGCGGAGGATGTGGATGCATGTGGGTGCGTTCATAGTGTCCACTGAAATCATGAGGGCCTCTTCAAACCCTGGACGAGAGAGATCCAAAGCATGGTTCTGGACTTGCTAGGCTATTTGGTAGTGGAGGGAGGCTGCGGTCGAATCTTGAACCTGTGGGGCTCCAGTGATCTAGAGCCGGACCTTAAGAGCCGTGAGTAGTCTTGGATCTGAGATCGCCATATTGAAGTTTGGGAAAAGGGTGACAAAGATTATCCCCGCGTTGAAGGTAGTCTCTATCATCCATATACATATGTGCTGGTATTTCAGAAATCTGGTGTTCAGCAAGGCTATTCGGGCAATAACGGGCAAGCCCTTCCTGCCATGGTAGCTGAGGGCAAGTCTGATTGCCCAGGTGCTGATCAAACCTTATTGATTGAACGTATTCTTTTACACGGTGAGGGGACTGACGGATTAGAATGCTTCTTATGAGAGAGAAAGCAGTCGATTTAGAAAAGGTGGTGTATGGGTTTATGATGGGTAGTTCAATGGCGAAAATCTTATCATCCTCACTGAGATTGAAAACCTCATAAAAGACTTCTAACTTATGTCCAAAGGACTTTCGAAACAGGGTCTCAACAGAGAGTGTATTGATGAGAGAAAATTTCCAATACACACTCTCTCAATGTGTGATCTTCTAAATTCTCTTGTTCTGGATTAAGGGCTTGGGATTCTAAGTAGTTTGTCAATACTATGAGCTGACCTAAGTATGCTTTGTGCTTGCCTCTTATGAGAATCCTGCACATCAGAAAATAGGTTGCTCAAATGCGATCCGAGGTAATTTTAGGAAATCAGTAGTATTAACCAAGATTGTCAGAATCACGATTCTACTTAGAATTAGTCGAGAGTCGTAGAATCGTGAATCGTAAGATTCTACTTGTAATTAAATATATATATATGTGTGTGTGTGTGTGTGTGTCATATTTTCTTGAGCAAAAATAAAAAAATCAATCCTTGCTCATTCAAAAAAAAAACCACAAACCAACAAATTAACAATAAGTAATAAAAACAAAAGACATCGTAGTTATCAAAATTTAAGGTCCAAATCATAACTCAAGCTCTCAAAATAAACAGGTAACAACATAAAAAATAGCATAAAATGTCAAATCTCATCTAAATCTTGATCGTTACCAACATCATCATTATACAAAATATCAAACTCATCTTCTTGGGGAAAAAGAAAAACAAGATCCACCTTGAACCTCTCTCCGCCTCCGTCTCTCTCTCTCCTTGTTTTCTCTCTCTTTTTCTGTGTGTCTCGCTTCTTGCCCTGCCCCCTTCTTCCTCTCAGCTCATCTCTCGCCCAAAATCCTCAGTTTCGTCTTACTCCCCTCGCCAAAATCTCAATCCGGGCTTCAAAATTCACCGTCAAAATCCGATCTTTCCGGTGTTCTCTGCTCGGCCCTAGCTCAGTGTCAACACTGCTGCTTCTTCTGCCATCATCATCGCTGCAGTCTCCTGTTTGGGTCCTCTTAGCGCTCAAGCTCTGTGATTTGTGGGGAATCGAGACGAATCAGGTGGATCTTGTTCTTCTCCAATTAGGGCTGAAGATCAAAATCATCAGATGAGCTGTTCTGTGAAGTTCTCGAGCATATAAGAGAAAGGGGAAGACCGAAATCTGACCCGACATGGTGAATGGGCCGCCCAATTTTGCAGGCTTTGGGCCGAATTGTGGAATTGTCTAGGTCGGACTGATTCCACGATTCACCGACCTAAATCGCGATTCCATTCCGATTAAGCCATTTATGATCCACCCATTGGAATCAGAATCGTAGCCCTACCCTTGAATCGTAGAATCGTACTATTCTACGATTCGAATCATGATTCTAACAACCATGGTATTAATGGTCTAGGGCTTGAGAAGACGATACAAAGCTTGTGCTTGATCATTTGCCGAGGGATGGCTTTGAGGCTCGCTAAAGAGCATGGTATTGACTTCTTCTGGTCCCAGGTGGTTAGATTCTCGTTAAAACATAATTATTGAGGTCATTTATTTTTCATCCTTTCTACTAAGTCTCATTTATCTTAGATTTCTTATATGGTATTATTGATTAATATATGTTATATGATGTGGAAGCTAATATCTCTTTATACTTTGTTTAAATTTTATTTTTAATAGTTATAAAGGTATCGTATATTTTATTAGGCCATTTTCTAAATCGATATTTGTTAGGATATTGAAATCGATGCAAAGAATTTATCTGATATTTTTAATAAGAAAAATATCATTATGATATAGCAGGACTTATTAGATAACCACGGTGCACATCAAGAAGTATATGGTCTCAAAATTACTTTCGAATATCTAATACCATGACAAAAGTATTAAATGAATTACCAAAAAAATCATTATATTTAAAAAATCTTATTAGCTAAGCTCTCAAGAAACCCAATATACAATCAATTTGATAATTAATTTCCAAAAAAATAAGAACACGCACATTAGCCTAGAATGCATATTTTGGTAAGAAAAGAAAAAAAAGCTTGAAATTACCCTTTTTTTGGGTAGGTAACCCTTTATTGAGCCAATTTTCTTTCTATAAACATATAATCTAATTTTACTTATTCTAGTGATGTATTATATCTTGTTACAATTTTTTTATAACATTAATTCAATAGTTATGAAATCATTATTATGATATATTCTTCTTTAATAATTTTTTATATTACAATGTATAGCACGTGTATATTCGCCTCTATTCCTATATGTGGCTGAATTATAATATGTCCGTTGAATTTGTAGGTTATTCATTAGAGTCGTGGGGAATAGTCGATCAAAATTCAAGCACACTTCGTTATTAAAAAAGGAAGAACACATATAAATAATAGTCCAAAACTCGGACATCCTTCGTTAGTAAGAAAAAAAGAAGCTTGTGGCCTGATTATAATTATCTGGTGAACTTGCAGGGTGTTCATGAGAGTCGTGAGAAAATAATTGATCGAAACTCGGATACTTTTCGTTATTAAAAAATAAAAATACATATAAAAATATAAAATGAAAAAAATTATAAAATACATATTAAATATTTTAATTTTAAAAAATTAAAATAAAAAAGGAGGGGTTGCGCGTGGGAAAATTCCACCCACTCATCACCTCCATGCATCGGACCTATAATCATTTCTTTATATAATTCTATCAAATTACTATAAGGTTATGATTTTTCTTTCTTGGTTTTACAAGGACGGGATTGCAGAGGTTATTTCATTTTTCCTCGACCAGATGTGAGTTGGTTTAGTGGTTCGATAGCCGCTCTCTTTAAATGAAGTTTTAGGCTCGAGTTTTATGAATGAAGAAAATTTACGATTGATAGCCCTTAATGGGCCACTTCTACTCGAATCTAGATTATTATAAGCCTTCTAAATATCAAGTGATGCAGATATTCATCCAAAAAAATCAAGTGATGCAGATAATTTTTTTTTCCCCTCATGATGTAATAATATATGCAAAGATCTGTTCATTTTTGGGCAGTGACCATTTTTTGTATGTCCATATCATAGTCTTGTGGGGCCAAAGCCGACAAGGACCAACAATTATTTTATCTTTTCAAGTGTAAAGAACAAAGAGACTGTAGGGATCAATCTACGACATTATTATGCGAAATGTGCGTGACTGTTCATCTCGTCCACTCGAACAAGCTATGCGACTGAGATCCCGATCATAGCTTTTATAATCGATGGGGGTGAACTCGCAAAAATGTTTTGCGAACGTAGTTCATGTTGGTCCAGGGAATGCGACAATATAAGGGAGAAACCATACGAAAGCAACATGGAGCCTTCCTAATCTTTGCCTTCCCAGCAAGCAATTCCAAAAGAGTGCTCATTGCCAAGTGGCTTCATCACAGCTGTTGGATTCCAATCCGGCCGTCCACATTCAAAAGAGGCTCAGGTCAATTTCAATATTTTTGTCCCAAATGGGGTATATATTCTTTAGATAGTGTCTGTGTTCTGTGTATGTGAAATATGGGACATGGTCCTTTGGTGGGCATTGTATATGTTATCCTTGTCCAATAGCAGAGGATTCATGTTCATTGATTCATTCATGCATTTGTAATGGTACCACATCATTTCATTATCTATCTTTTGAGATTATATATTATAATGTGCATTCAAGCTGTCCCCGTTCTGATCTCTTCTAGTTTTCTCGCGCATGGCCCGTATTGGAGCTGCAAACAATCATCGTGACAGATCAAACGGCTAAAAGAAAGACAATCAATGAGTGAATCGCGAGAAGGCTCGAGCTTACTTGATTTTATGAGCATGTGAATTCGCGAGTCTGGCTATCTAATGAGTTGTATAATTTAATTCCGTTGATAACCTTTTCTTTTCCCCGTGTGCACTATCTAATATTCTAAAACCTAATGGATCACAATTAATTTTATATTCATATCGCTTTAGCCATTAAGAAATAAAACTATCCTAATTATGGATTTTTTCCATTTACAAAACTCAAATTCGAAACTTGACTTAAAATGAAGAGGTGTCGAATCACCTGAATTAATCTAGGTTAGTAATACTGATAATCTATATATATAAAGTTGTATCCATGTAATAAATAGGGTTAGAAAGTTAAATAATTTTGAAATAGGGCTAAAAAGATCAATCTCTATACAATAAACAGGGTTAAAGAAGTAAATATTTATTGATATGGGTTAGAAAGGTCAATCTAAATAATATTTACTACTGTATTTGATTTAGATTTAAAAATAATGAATTACAAAAGAAATTTTATTGGAATTAATTTATCTAAGTATTTTTGTCCTCAATCTAGAAAATTTTATTTGTATCTAAAAATTAAAAAAAAATCAGAAAAGAAACTTTATTTAAATTAGTTTATGTAGGTATTTTTACCGTCAATCTAGAAAATTTTATTTGTAAAAAGTTAATTTCCAATAGTGATATGTTAATTATACAATTTATAAACGAACTAAAACTCAATAATACAAAGTTCTATATATTATTAGACTATTGCAATACAAATCTACTATGATTTTAAATTTATATTGAAAGATTTATTATAGAAAATAAATTTATTATTATATATAATAAATTAATTATTTATGTGCATAAAATGACGGCGTAATTATCTGTACTTTGGATCCTGCTAGTAATACTATAATTTTCTTTTCTGGGGAGGTAAAATTTAAAACGATGACAAACCTCAATATATTTGTGGGACATTGATAGTTCCTATTTAAAATAAGTAAGATAATGACATATGTGCTTAAGCAATTTCGATAAAATTATACGTATACACTTTGATTAAATAAAAACTAATCAGCACCCTCTATTTTCAAATGAGACAATTACATAGGATGTCACCGAAAAATTTATGGGAATATCAGTGAAATTTACACAAGAAATACACAAAAAATTGTGATTTTCGAGATAGATAAAATAGATCGACTCATCCCAAAGGAGCTCCAAAAAGTCTCTCCTCCTATATTTTCAGGACTTTTGCTATCTGGAAAGAAATCATCCTTCCGTTGTAGAAGGAACAATTAGTGGTGATAATATATATAATAATTGGACTAACTTCTTTTAAGTCATGCTTTTAGCTTTTATCTTGAAACTTGGAGAGAAATTCTACAGCCCGGGGAGGCGACCGTCATCCTTCCTGACCCCCGGCCGTTGGATCTCCTCGACAATGGGAGATCCAACGACTAGGGAGGGGGATGGTCCTCTTCCAGAGTAGTAAAAAATCTCTAAAATTGAGTATATTTAAATAAGTTATTTCGTGTGAGGTGATTCAAATTATTAATCACTTTTATAAATAATTTAATTTACCAGTTAATTTTGATTTACCCGTATATTTGTGATTTTGTCCCAGATTGCGCCTCAACATTTTTAACTTTTTGAAATCTATGAGCTCTAAAAGAATTTTAGAAACTCATTTTATACCAATTTTATTTTATTTTTTTTACCAAAACTTTGAACACTAACATTTTGGAGGGGGGTTTTCTTGTGTGCCTCTCATATATAAGCACTACACTGCACAAGATATGGACATACTTGAAATTTTAAATCACTAATGGAAACTATGTCCGAGCCCCTAATTTTTCTTGTACGCAGTTCCATTAAGTAGTCTTCCATTGCCTGAAAGGTCAGGGGACCAAAAAACGTCCAATCGATTAATAGTGTTGATGTGTCAAGCTACATCAACACAATATTTGAGACTTCATGGCGGTCAATTAGATAACTTTATATATAGAATGCTTTTCTAGAACAAGATCAAATTATCGGGGCAAACTGAAATTAGCCCTTGATGTACTTTTAAGCTTTGGAATCGATGTGGCAAACAATTCAGAAAAATAGGGTTCAATGCAGCGAAGGACTTTTGTTGCGAATTGACATAGAATTGAAATATCCTTAATTTGAGCCTCATTGCTAATGCGATTTGTTGTAGCCATTTTTTTTTATATTCGTACTTCTTATTAAACGTATCGACTTTCCTTATAATCAAAAAAGAAGAAAAAAAATAGTTCAAATATTCTCAATTCCACTTTTATTGTGCAAGTAATAATTTACAAGGAATCCTCATTTTGTGGGATATAAATGTCGGACAAGTAAATCTTCTAAAAGGTAAGTTTTGTGGGCTGTTCATTAAGGATTTACATCTTCAAGTAGAGTCTTCATCATTAAGAATTTGCATCTTAAAGTCCCCGGCAGTCCTCATAGTTCAATTTTGAATGAATCGTTCTAGTTTTCATTTTCATTGTATAGTTTTATGCTGGTCTTGTGAGCGTTTCCTTTTGGGCACTTTTTTGTTTGCGTAATAATATCATCACTTATAAAAAGAAAAAAATGTCCGACAAACATAGAACCGGATAATACCCAAAACAAAATTGAGGGGTCTCCCGCTTTCGTTGGAGCTAGTGAAATGTCATAGTTGCCCTTTTTCTTTAAGTTTGGGTGAGGTATAATGTAAGGTCAAAATTGACTTTCTAGAGGGAATCATTCAATTTTATATGATAGTAATCAGTTGACACCAAAATCTCTTAACCAGACACCGTTGCCGGCCAGTCCGGCTCTGGCCGGGTGCATCGGGCGCCACGCCACCCGAGATCGGGAAGTCGGGGCCACTCTCTACCTCCCGGTCATATTCGATCCTCATGGCTCTTCTCCTCTCTCCTTTTCTTCCCCCCCCTTTTTTCTTTCTCCCGAACGGTAGTGGAGGTTTATGAGGCTGCTGGTGTCGTTGGTGCCATCAGCCGGTTGTCTGATCCATTTGCTAGCCTCGGATCTTCCTTGTATGGTCGATCACTGCCTTTCTGCGTTGAGCCGATCTTCTCAACGTTTCCTTCCCTCGCGGCTCCTAGCAGCGCCCTAGGGAGTCTCCTCCATAACAGATCCTGCATTTTCTTTCTCTCGGCGGCTAGGTTGTAGGCCTCTCCACCATAGTTTCAACATCACCCCACAGAACTCAACCGCTATCTATCGTTGTCTCAAGGGCGGTGAAGAGGACATCCCGAAGGTTGAGCGGCCCCTCCTTCTCCTCTTTGTTTTGGCGTGGCGTTTGTGGCGGTGGTTTTTACTTTCTCCTTCAGTGACCCGTGCCCTCTCTCTCTTCGGTCAGCCTAGAGAGCAGCAGTGGCCGGTCAGCTCCTTACGGTAGCGGACCTATAGCCCGTTCATCGTTTTCTCTTGATTGGTGGCGAAGCAAACTGATAGAACCAACCCGACTTAGCCCCCTATTCACCGATCTTGCTGTTCGTCTCTCCGCCTCCCCCCACCCCCCCAAAAAAGAACACCTCAAGTGGAGCTTCTCTGTATGTAGCTTTCCGCCCCGCTTGTGATGGTATCCTCGCCCTCCAAATCAAAAGGTTGTAGATCTAAATTGATCAATTGAATTGCCGCTTGCAAAAATTTGACCATTTGTGGCTTGCCTTTTTTTGTCGAATTTCTGTAGGTCTCGATTCCCCTATGATACTCACTGATTTGTACCGATCAAGTATCTGAATAATTTGATTTGATTGTCTTTGATGATAATCGCTGGTTTGAACCAATCAAATCAGTTTGATTGCTTGGTTTGACTATCTAGATATTGGGTTTGTTCAAGAATTGGTTTGGTTAATTAGATTTAAAGTTTTGACATGTGAAGGGTTCATGCGACAACTACTGATTCAAGACCCCCTTGGCTCTACTCCTTTATTTCTGCATAGTTGCGGCTTTATATGAATTACACTTTCCGGCATTGACTGGGTCCATATACAATTTAGTTTCAAAAGGTAGAAAATAGATGTACAACAACTGAAAGAATTTATGCAACTGTATTTGTGCTTACTGTTATGCTTTTGTCACATTATTTTTTTCTTTGCAGTAATTTTGGTGATCTACTGTATTTTTCTGTTATTTGTAATCTTCTCTTAAACGTTTTACCTCGTATTCATTTTTGTTATCAATGGATAATCATTAATTATTGAGGAAAAAAAGACACCAAAATCTCTTGCTTATTTTTTTCCCTCTAGGAAAAAAAAAATCCGTTGCTTTTTACATCGTTATAAGGTAGGCCCCACGAAATCAGTTTTTGGGATGTCCGAATAATGGCTTAAGCAATACACAAAGCATGGCAAGCTAGCCACTCAATCTAGATGCCATTATATTAATTAATTATAGCTGCCATATCTTATCAATCAATTGGAGTAGAAAGGGCGTAGAGGTAGGCCCCACAAAATCAGTATTTGGGATGTCCGAATAATGGCTTAAGCAGTACCCAAAGCATGGCAAGGTAGCTTCTTAATATAGATGCCATTATATTAATTAATTATAGCTGCCATATTTTATTAATTAATTGGAGTAGAAAGGGATTAGATTCTCAGTCAAAATGACTATTCAGAGCGTGGATTATTATATAATTTATATTATTGAGTTTCTCTATATTCAGTTGATTACAGCTAATCACATTATTTTCACGGTAATAGTCATAGTTATTTTTGATAATTTATCTTATCATTTTTTTTAGAGTTAGTCAAGTTTATCAAAACTTTGATAATAAAAAGAAAATTATTCCTCCTTTAAACTTGGGGTGCATTGTCTAATGATTTTTATACATCAACACTCACACTTGACCTGAAATTAAAAGAATTTTTTTCAATGTTGACTGCTTCATTGGTGCATATTTTCTATTTTTCCATACAATACATAACTAATTTGGACTCTTAGATTTTCCTCAATCTCATTTGGGTTTTTTATAAGTTTTAAAATTTTAAAAACACCCATGAAAAATTACGATATTATCCATTTATTATATAAAATGTGATTTTTATTCACAATTCTTTCCATCGGTCTTCCATTTTTTCCACCGCCATTCCAACTTTGTCCCTTCCTTCTCGAAGGTCCATGGCAACTGCGAAACTTGATAGATCAGGCAGATAAAGGTCAAGGTCATCTCATAAAACAAGACCAAAGGTAGAACCTGAGTGTATCAAAACGTCAATCTTAAAATATAGCATATTTCTTTCATCTAGTACAGATACAAAGATTGGAAACAAAAAGTATTTCAGCGAGTTCTACGATTATACCATAAACAAGGACAAAAATGAATTAGCAAACAAGAGTATAAGCTCAGTCCTATGATTTATATCTTCCTTTTGTATGCTTTCTCAGTTTTTTTTTTCTTTTTAATGGTTTTGAGGATATCATCTGCATGGAATGATCTGTCTGACGATAGTACCAATTTGGTCATACACCCAATTTTCTGCCGATATTTGATTAAATTAATTGAACACTGTAAAATATGCAACTTGAAGCTCGCCCCTAATGGCGCCCTTCAGCTCCCTCCATCCCCCTTCCTTCCCATTACACGTTAATGTCCGAGAAAATTTACCCCAACTACGAAAAGAGTTGAAGTCACTACTGGATGCAATCAGCTAAGAAATTTCACAAAGTCCGGATCTCTTTTCGACCAAAATCATCTCACCAAAGCATCCGTACACCCCAACATTTAATTAGTCTCTATAAGAAATATTCGACTGCCCCGTAAAAAGCTTGACATAGCCGGAGATAACATGACCTTTGGGTACAGAGGGATTGAACGGCGGGCAAAATGAGGAAGCATAACACTGTGGATGGAGGTAACTTGCAGGCGGGCTATAGGGCGGTGCTTGGAGGAGGAGCATGCCAGGGTGTGAAGGCTCCGATGCCAATGGTGGAATCGCACAAAAACAGAACGGGTAGGGTGAGAATGGGGGACTGGATGCGGAGACAATCTAAAAACCTGGATGTTGCCTGACGAGCAGAGAGGAAAGAGTGAAAGAGCAGGAAGGAGGTTGAAGCATTAAAACCTTCATTTACGCTGGATCGGCTTCATTAAAATTTAGTTAAACCAAATTTTGTGAACCGGTTCACTTAAAAGTACGGGTCAATTAATGCAGTCGATTCGACGAGTGGTTTATGGTCAATGAAGTGACACTTCCTCGTTGGTTCATGTATAAGGGTTAATTTGTAAGATTATTGAAGGTTTGTAAGATGAAAATTAGAAACTAAATAATGAAAATATTTAAAAAAATTGTATAAAATGGATGGTACATATTAAATGAGGGGATCTAAGAGTTCATATTGATTTTGTACGATGTGAAAAAACCATGTTTATACACGGTAGAATTTGATTTTTTCAATGTCATTTATAATATTAACTTTTCTACTCATATCCTGCTAAGCTCATAAGTATTCTTATAATTTTTTTTTAAAAAGGATTGGAAATAGTGCTCCAAGAAAGATTGCAAAGTAATTTGATATCTATCCTCTTTCCTTGCAAACCGAGCGATTATTGTGTTTACCTTTTTCTGGGTTAACTTAGTGGGATAGATTTGAATTTAATATAAATTCATAATATTTATATTAATTTTTCCACTATGAATATTATATTTACTTAATAATTTTGTTTTATAAATAAATTCCCAATATTGGGAAAAATAATGAAATCATTGGTCCACTTGGGGATGGCCCCCACAGGCCAATGCACCGGGAGGAATGGGGCATCACAAACTCCAGCCATCAATGATCCAGTCAATGATTCGAATTTCGAACGGATCTCTCTCTCCTTTCTCTTCTTCTTCCTTCTTCAGTTATTTCATTTATGTATAATACCACGTTCTTTTCATTCAGTTATTCAAAATCTTTCAGCCTCATGAATTTGCACAGCTATACAGATGATGAGGAATTTGTAATATTTCTAGGAATTACCACGTTCCTTTATATTAGTCCCTTATACTGTGCGAAAGCCTAGGTTACCCGATTATAGCTTCGTCATGATTCTTAATTATCTTAAAGCCTAAGCTAATTACTGAGCAACAAATGAAATTAAGGTATGTTCAAGCATTTTTTATATGTAAGAAAAAGAGAGAAAAGATATTTTAGTATTTATAACTTTGGCATTCAATTAATTTTGATCCTATAAATTTTAAGACTATCGAATTACTCCTATACGTTTGCTCTGTAAGATAATTTTGGTTCTAGAAGTTTTGAAAAGACATTTTTATCATATAATTTGGCTTTCAATTAAAATTTGATACTATAAGTTTTGAAAAAGAAAGACATTTTTGATTATATAAGTCACGAAATGAACCAAAAATTACCTTACGAAACAAACGTATAAATCTAATTCGACACTTTTAAAACTTAAAGAATCAAAATTCATCGAAAGTTAAATTAAATGGATAAAAAATGTCTTTTTTTCATTAGAAAAATTGCACCCACCTATATAATATGCATATAGGATAGCATGAATAGGCATCTGAAAGTATTCCCACAGGCCAACTAAATTATTATAATGAGAAAAAGACTGAAACATGAAATAGTATATTCCACAAGTTCGATTTGACCATTGGAAACTGATCAATCATTTAAATTTTTTTCACCAATAATTTATTCATTTTTTGGTTTCAATTATTTAATTTTAAGAACAGAGAGAAAGGATAACGTAAATTAATGGCGTTGAGGGTGAAACTCCATAAATATGGAAGCAGGTGCGGGGGCAAACCTCATGTTGTTTAATGGCATTTTCCGGCCATACATATGTTAGGTCTTTGCTCGTGGGATCGACTCCGAATTCATGCGTCACTCGCACAGGCCCGATCAGGAAGATCGACCACCTCTTATTCGAGGAGGAATAACATACAATCCGTGATCTTCCCCGTGTTTGTCTTCACAACATGGGGCGATGCTGTCCACCATACTTGATTTGCACATTGCAAGGGAGCAACTCGGGGTGGATTCCGTACCAAAAGGTTTATCGAGTTGAATCGACGTGGGGCCGGCTTTGGTAGTCTATCATGTCTGTGAAGTGACACCTCAAAAGATTGGTATGCTCGGTGGAGTACCGGTCACCCGACCATATATGCACCTAACATGTTTATTTGTTGTTGGACTTCGTGCCGCATGCCGGTGAGCCCTACGAGCATTTGCTGTAAGCCAGTAACAATCGTATACCTTGAGAGGTATGCGCTGAGTAAGTCATACTGCTTAACAGATATGAGCATTGATGATCATTCTGACACATTGTGATTGATTTTGTCCATCATTATCACCCCGCTGGAAGCAGCCGGAATTTTTTGAGTAGTTGATTTGCAGCATGGCCGTTTGCAGTGTCTCCTACACCTGCACATGACCACTAGCCCCATCTGACCATCCACAGATATTAAACTAGTTGAGGAATTTAAAATTTTATTTTTGGTAATCGAAATACATATATAAAACTAAGAGAAAAACAATTTGGTGGAAGTGTCAGAGCAACGAAGAAGCACAGATTGTAATAATGAAAAAAATTTCATATTTAAGAGAGTTTTATCTTTAGTGAGTCTACATAACTTGAATCCGAATTAGTCGGAATTCATTAACTTTCTAAAATCAGGTGGGGGCAGAACGAGAAAAGAGCACGGGTGGTAGTCAGCGGTGAACAGCCTGTTCCCAATTTTCCTCAATTTCCTTTTTCTTAATTTAATTTCCTACGCTTCTTTTGTTGTTCCCAAGTCCCAGTAACGAACCTCTTTCGAAGCGTCGTCACCAAATTCTACGGAAATTTTGCAGTGTCAATTATCACATGGTACCTTCAAAGTACATCTCGAGACATCCTTTGTCACACAAATGATAGCATTTCCCGATATTCGACGTAAAGCCTGCATTCCCATTACGCACCAAGATGGTACCGTAGCATCCTGTGAAACAACATAATGCAAGATTTCCGAGTTCCAGAGGATAACAGGACTGTCGATCCGAGTCCATACAGAACATTCGGTCACGATCGACGATGACACATTGAAGTCTATCCTCGTGCGGGAAATGGTCAACTCGAGCATCCCCAGCCCAGGGCAATATGAAGATGAATTAAACATGGACAATAGAAAACGCAGATATACCCACAACTTGAAATATATATGTATGTATGTATGTATAGGTATATTATATGGGAATGATGAAGAAGCGTGGGGAGATAATGTTACCTGAGTATTGTACAGCAGAGAGCAGAGATGAGATGATATAAAAAATCAGACCATTATCTCTTTTAAACTGATTCCCCTGCAAAACTCTGACCACCTTAAAATTTATTTCCCTTCAGTGCGGCATTTCTTGGCTGCCCATACCTCTTCCCACCCTTCACATATCCTGTCCTTAGAATACAACATTAGCATCCCATGTAAAAGCCAGGGCACGGTTTGGTTTTGATTCGTGTTTTTGTTGATGACCGAGACTGACTCAAAAATGCGGTTGAACGAAGTCCGGATCATTATTAATTCATGCATGAGAAACAAAACCCAGCTTACGGGGTCCGTTTCTTGTTTGGGCCAGTACCATTTATGGGTTCAGCAGCCCTTTTTCCCTGCGTCGAGTTGGGCGTGAATCCGGTTGAAAAACTGAACTTCAAAGGACTCGTTTATTTCGTGTCTGAAACATTTTTCCAGGTCAAGTTCAGGTTCTGGTTTCTTCTTTTTCTGCATAACCATCCTCATATGCAGTCATCACTCAAAAGATTGAGTGATCTTGGGTGTGATAGTTCAATGAACTGCGACAGTTGCGTCTTCCAGAGCAGTTAACTGTGATAGAAGACACGGAGTCAAATGTTGTCCATGATTGTCTCGATCTCTTCTGCAAGAATCATTTTTGCAGATAGCAGTTGACCTAGCTAGAGCATATGATATCAGTCGATGCTTGCCATCCGGTGGTTACATAAGATTTTAATCAAACTCCTCAAGCAAATGAAGGTCCATATTTTGGGAATGCTATGTTATACATTGATTTTAGACATCCTTATTTTTCGGCAGAAGATATCTTCAGGATCTATCCATTCAAGAACGTAAGGAGGGTAAATAGATTCACAATGAACAGAAGAACGGCATACTCTGTTATAGCTGCTGCTTATTAGATAGATCAATCAGGGCCCCAAGCCCACGAAGTTGTACTAGGTTGCAAGCTAATCAACAGCAACGAATTGACCATCACCAGCCGACGATACCATTAGTTTCGGCAGGACATAGATATGACTTACCTCCCATGGGGCATGCACATCACAAGCATCTCGAGTAAAAGAAAACTGTTTCTTTAATGAAACTGGAAATTTCTTAACATAAAAATTGTTCATTTGTGGGCAAGGATGGAATGCAATATCAACAAATTGATTATGCAGAACATTCGAAAATAGTCAGTATCATGCAAAGTTTGCATATCTCGACGTCACGTACCTATGTCATAGGTTCATCAGGTCCTCTTTTACACAGCTGACGAATCCTCAAAACTGTATAAAGATATTGCTTATTCGCAGGCTCATAATTTTCTTCGATGCAGAAAAATAAAAGAAAATGATAGATCTAACAAAAATGGGTTTTGAAGGATGTTAATGTGTTGGTTCCCATTGATAATAAGCCACCCGAAAACATAGTTCATTAGATGTTGCAGGGCATATATTCATGAATCCTGTTGGGCATAAACAATGTGAGACTCCTGTCATGATTTCGTCACCAATAATCTCCACATGAACATATGCCATTAGCAAACCGATGAAACCGGTTGACATCTCTAACAATAATTACCCTCTCGAAAATTTCCGAGGCAAACTTCATTACGATATGACAGTCACCGCAGGTCCTCAGGTTTTTCTTTATTCTTATAGGAGCCCCTTTGGGGAGAGTAAGAAGCGCAAAGGCAAGAGCTAGTCTCTCACTGTGATGCCACAAGTTCCGCTCCTTATGCTCTCCAATGCTATTGACTGCAAATTCGATTTCAGCCACATACCCCTTCTTCTTGATCAACTCCTCCATTTTAGCCAACATCTTATAAATATCTTGGCTCATCGAATGCGATCTATCATGGGAAGTGAACACGAATGTTCTATCCTTCACATCGATCCAGCTGCAGCCAGTTTCTTTTCTTACTCTATTCATCCCCATTAACCTTCTAATTTCATCAGCTTCTTTGAGCATTCCGGCTCGAGAATACATGTTGGCAAGCAAAATGTAGCTCCCTGAGTTGCTGGGTTCCAGTTCAAAAAGCTTCTCTGCAGCTTGTCTTCCCATCTCGAGATTCCCAGAGTTCCTGGAAGCCCCGAGAATGGCCCCCCAAACCGATGAGTCGGGTTCGATTGGCATTGATTCAATGAACCGCTTAGCTTCATGCAGTCTGCCAGCACGACCAAGTAAGTCCACCATGCAAGCATAGTGTTCACTCCCGGGGATGATTCCGCATGATTCAGTCATGGAATTGAAGTATTCGAATCCCCGTTCAACCTGGCCCGTGTGGCTACAGGCTGAAAGGACGCTGACAAGAGTAATATAATCAGGCTTTATTCCCTTCCCTACCATCTTCTCAAAGGATTCAACCACAAGATCAGCACAACCATGTTGCTGAAATGCTGCGATCATAGCAGACCAACAAACAACATTGGGGTCCTCAATATCTTTAAACACTTTATGAGCATCATCTAAGCTTCCGCATTTCGTGTACATTGTAATTAGTGAACCTCTGACACAGTTGTTCTTCTCAAATCCACGCTTTATTATCTGATCATGAACCGAAGCACCCAGGATCAGCGTTGAGAGATTCGAACAAACATGGAGCACAGTCGAGAATGAGGCCTCATCGGGCAAAACACCCTCAATCATCATCGACTTAAAGTAACTACAAGCTTCTTCAAAGCTATCAATATGGACACACCCCATCATCATCACGTTCCATGTGACAACATCTCTTTCACTGCAAACCCGAAACAACTTAAAAGCATCACCTGACGACCCGCATTTAGTGTACACGTCCATAAGGGAGTTCTTCACATAAGCTAGATCAATCAAATTATGTTTAACAACAGCCCCATGAAGCTGCCTACCGAATTCCAATCCGCCCATATTGGCACAGGCGCTCAGAGCACTCGAAAAGCTTACTTGGTCGGGCATAACTGAACCTTCGCGAAGAACCTCCCTGATTGCCAAACTTGCCCGATCATAGCACTTGTTCTGCAGAAACCCCACGATCATAGCATTCCAAGTCACAAGGTTTCTCTCTGGCATTTCAGCGAATACCTTCGCTGCAGAGCCCATATACAAGCACTTAGCATACACGTCCACCATCGCGCTCCCAACAAAGACATCGGAATTGAACCCGTGTTTCGTAACGAGACAATGAATCTCCTCCCCGTGGAAGACCACCCCGATGTCCGCGCAGGCAGTGAGAACAGCAGAGAACGTGAACTGGTTCGGGAAAATTCCGGTGAGCCTCATCTGGTTAAAAACAGATAATGCCTGAAAGGGTCTGCCGGAACGGGAAAGCTGGGTGATGAGAGAAGTCCAAGAGACGATGTTCTTGCACTCATCTCGCGTCGACGAGAAGAGCTGCAGGGTCCGGCCAACTTGGCCACACTTGGAGTAGAGGTTGAGAAGGTTGTTGAAGAGGAAGGGGAGGGAAGAGAAGCTGTTGGTGATGATTTGCGCGTGGATTTGGGCCGCATGCTTGAGGTTCTTGGTAAGGGAGACGGCGTTGAGGAGGTGGTTGAGGTGGGTCGGAGTGGCGGGAATATCGGAAGAAGACGACGAAGCAGTGTGCAGGAACCTGGTACCTTGTCGAGTTGATGTCTTTCCAGTAAGAAGAAGAAGAATCATAATACCGCAAGGAACAAAGTTGACAGCTCTCTCTCTCTCTCTCTCTCTCTCTCGGGGTATTATTGCATGTAATCAAGAATCCATAGCTAAGGAAAACATGTTCATATGATATGGCATTGTTGTTCAAAGAGAACCGCCAACAATAACATCAGTCATCAAACAATACAAGGGGCACACACGTGAATCTAATTTACATAAAAAAAATTTGAATGTTGTGACGATATTTGTCCAAGGGAACAACTTTACTGCATCAAGAAGTCCGGGTAAGATCGATAGACCGAAAAGCTTATTCTGATTCTAAAATCTTAGATAAAGAAGATTGGGGCCTTTTGGCGCGAAAGTAGGATAGGCCGCCTTCCCATTTCCCACTAATGCTAGTGACTATTAAAGAAGGGAGTTTGGCACAATGATACAAGTCGTCAACTTGGAGCCAGGCTCAAGTTCGATCTTTATCATTGGAATTCTGTGTCGTAACATTTACGTTTTGTTATATTAGGACATAGGACCCCTTATATCACGAAAAAAAGAAAAAAGGAAATTAAGGACATAGGAGCCCTTATATCAGGAGAGAAAAAAAAAATTAGTGACTACGACAAGTCCACAGCCTTGTTTGCCAAAATTTCTTATAATTTTTAATTTTTGCTGTATATTTGAAGCAGGTTCAGAACTACAGATTGTGTGTAAGTGACTTTTTGGAGAAAGCCAAGTGAAACGTAGGCAATGGGATTAATAATATACTCGTGTTCGGCTAACCCTCGGTTTGGATTGAGAGAAAGTTGTATGGGAGTTCTTAAAAATTTAACATAACTTTCCCTCTCATTTTCATTCCCCTCTTTTCTTTATTTTTGGCTATGCTCTTTCAATCTTCACTTAGACACTGTCATGTTCATTCTCCCGGTATACAAATTAACTTGACTTCCCTTTTTACAAAATAAATACAATAAAATGGAACAAAGTTTTGATCTTATTAACAAAGTAATTGATTTTTTAACATATTTTCTTTATAATTACCTTATTCATATTTCGAAATTATGCCAAAAGAAATTTTCCCTAGTGTGATTCGCTTGATATAAAGATCACATTGATGTATAATAATTCAATTTCATCTTTGAACCAAGAATTTCATATATATTTCGTATGTACAAACGATATTATGCATAGATAATGAATCACACTACAAAAAAGAAAAAAGAAAAAGACATATACCAACGGAAGTTTGTACTCATGGAAGAAAAACTATTGAGTATAGAAAGCATATACCAGCAGATTTGTAAATCACTGGTGTACATGTACACTTTACCATTGAGTTATATTAAGAAATGTATATTGATGTCTATTGGGATAGATTTTTCCGGGCTATACCAACATTCAAAATTTGTAAGAAAAGACTTTCACGAACAAGGTTTTTACCAATGAGAAGTATATATTGATGTCTGTTAGAATAGATTTTCAAGACTTATACCTTCAATCAATAAGTGTTGGAAAAATTTTTGCTAGTAAAAGTCTTTTAGGATATATTTTAACTGTTAGTATAGCCCTGAAAAATTTATCCCGATAGACATAAATATATACTTCTCAATATAAATCGATAGTAAAATATACATGTATACTAATGATTAAATTTGTTAGTATAGACTCTCTATACTAACAGTTTATTTTCTGTTAGTATAGATTTTCGTTGGTATATTTCCTTTTTTTTTTTGTAGTGTAATGATATATAATCCTTTCAATTAATTAAACTATTAAATTTATAATTTTAACATTAATGACTGAGTATTTCGTATTTCAATTAGTTAAGCGAGTATGAATTGTACTTTGAATCAAATTATGAGAACTATATTTTTTATGGCCACACATTTTAATTTTGTCGAGCAGTTATTTAAAATACTCAATCAATTCAAATCAAATCAAATATACATACTATAGCTTTTATTTTATTTCAAATATACATACTATAGATATTCCTAAAATAAGGACTAATTAATGTATGAGTAATAATATACCAATTCTACTTTATTGAATTTACTATCTTTTGCCCTTGTGATGCACAGGTTTTTAACAATATTTATTTTGTTATAATTTATTTTAAAAATATTCTAATTGAAATTTCTTTAGTTTTGATATAATGAAAAATACAGCCATGAGAAAATTACAATTAATTCTTTTCCAAGTTATTATTTTTATGAATATTCATACTTTCAATTTGCATCTAATATGTTTTTATTTTCATAAGTAAACCAATTACTATGTAATCGCACGTTTTATTTTAAATAAATTTCATAATTAATGATTTTTTGTCGAACAAAAACATGAAAAGTAGATCGGTTCATTTTCTTTAAATTGTAAAAATAAAAATCCTAAATTATAGTACCAAACCATATTTCACTAGTGTATTATCAATGTTACATATATAGACATGCAATCATAAAACAACTGCAACAATCCTAGTTAGGAAATTTATCTAATTTATATTTTTGGGTAATTATCAAGTAAAAGGTTCTAAGATCTTTTGCTTGAATCACTTTCTTGAAAATAAAATTAAAATTGATTAAATACTTTAGAAAATAAAAATTAATTTGTTACACTTAAAAATATTTAATGTATAATAGATTCACCAATTCTCATTTACTATATATAGCATAGATAATAAATTGTAGATGAGTTTATGATTAAGTCAAGATCCATTGGGTTTTTGGATCCTATGATACACGTCGAAAAAAAATAAGACATTGAATTGGTTACGCAAAAGTTCTTCAATGATGAGCGAAGAATTTTAGAAAATTCACCTTGTCACCAACATAACATTTTTTTTTCAGCATGCATCCTGAAAAAAGATAAAGTTCACTAAGAGGTAAATCTCTTATAGCATGAATTTTCATCATTCACAAGACTCCAACCCGATACCTTACTTAAAGGGTACAAGTGCCGAACCGCTTGAATTAACTCATGTTGATAGACATTGTATTTTTCCGGTTATAAAGGAAGTCCATGGGTTTACTACAATAAAAAACATTGTGTATTTTCATTGTAGTGAATAAATTCATTTGGGAAAGGAAAGGTAGTGGTCTAATTGTGATTGTACTTACCCTAATGAAATATTAAATTAAAGTGCCATCAATGTTCACTCATAAAAACAATAACATTCTTGGTTCTAACTTCAATATATATATCTGTGCACCTCATTCCTTCCTTGCATAGAGCATATTACAAAATAGGAATACATTTATCTTGTTGGCCATGAGAAAGAAGGTGAAGCTTGCTTTCATCACCCGTGACTCCTCAAGGAGGGTCACCTTCAGCAAGAGGAAGAAAGGCCTCCTCAAGAAGGTGAGCCAGCTCAGCATTCTGTGCGGCGTCCCAGCATGCGCGATTGTCTATGGTCAGAAAGAGTCCCAGCTGGAGCTGTGGCCCCCGTCCCCCATCTCTGTGCGCCGGGTTATCTCTAAGTTCCAGGAGATGCCTGCATGGAGCAGAGCAAGAAGATGATGAATCAGGAGAGCTTCCTCCTGGAGAGGGTCGCGAGGACTGAGGAGCAACTGAAGAAGCTGAGGAAGGACAACAGGGAGAGGAAGATGGCCAATATGATGTACCGAGGCCTCGATGTGATGCTGGTACCTGGGTGGCTCGAAGGCCTCATCTTGTTGGACCTAAAAGACCTCAACTCGGTGATCAACAAGACACTGAACCAGATTGATCAGAAGCAGGAGATGCTGGGCAGGGCGGGGACATCCAAGGAGGTGGTAGAACCAGAAGAAAAGGCCGAGGCGCCGGTAGAGGCCAACACTTTAGTGGAGTCCATGCTGAGGGAGCAGTGCTTCAAGGACCTCGTAAAGCTGCTGGAACTGGCACCGCTGCCCCTTGAGAAGGGCAGAACCCCTAGCAGTACTATGTGGTCGAATCCCTTTCTCCCTTGAGGAGAAGGATCGATCATACTGCGCTTTACTATTATATAAATAAGAATCTCCAGGATAATATATACGTTGTGTATTAATCTATCGGCCGGACTATTGAGTCGTAGTTAAAAAGAAACAAATAGTTTCATATCGAATAAACTATCTAGTTAACCTAGCTAGCTGGTGTCGGTATGAGATTTGCTTGATGAATCATTTTGTTTTCTGTTAGTGTCTGCGGGGTATGACTTTATCCTCTGCTTTGAGCCTGATGTACCTTTAATTCCATATATATAAGCAATGTTCATGTGATTTTGTGGTTGTGTATAAGAATAACTAGAAATTTACCAAAATGGAGAAAACATAAGAAATCAGATGAATATATGATTAACATATCCTCCCTGAATCTTTCTCTCCATGATAATATTTTTCCAATAATATTTTAGTGGAGCTCTTACACCTTGAAAGTCACAGCTAGAGCGAACGATCGATAGAGATACTTATGACAAGAATTTGTATTTATTTTCGGAGCTTATATACCAGATCGATGGAAATACATAATGAAGTATTCAGCTAGTTGTAATTGTACAAATTAAAAGATGTTCCATGGCATACTTTTTCTATGATAGTTTTTAATTCTAATGACAAGGACTCATTTAATTGACAATGCATCATAGAATCTATTGAGAGAATACGCTATGAGCTCCAACTTGTACTACGTGTGGCTGTCAGGTCCGTTTATTACTATCATTTACTCGTGAAAGTTGATATCTTATTTGAACTGCCATAGATAAATTATGTTTTTCCTTTCCCTCTTTTATTTTTGTTAAGAGCAAAGAAGACATTGATGATGAAGTACCATAAGCAAATCTGTGGGATGTCTAGAATCTCTAGATTGGTCGTGCCGGGGCTGTCGCGGACGAGAATATTAGTTTATTAATATTTATATATAGTAGTGTCAACAGCACGTACGTTGCACGTGCAATTCACATGTTTTTTCTACTAATGACCTACTTCTAGTTGCTGCCGGTACAAACTGGAATGGCCTGCTTATATATTTGTTTCTTACTATGAGGATGAAAATACCAGTGGAAGAGTGCTAACAGGGTAGGCTTACAGGACATAGGTCGGGCAGTTGGATGTGGCCTGAGTACTGGCCCACAAGTCAGTTGAGACTATCTTTGATGATAATACACTTCAAAAAAAAAAAAGAAGAAGCAAATGTAGTGAGAACAATTTAGAAAATAAAAGAAATACATGGAAAATAAAATAGACTTCTTGTTTTTTTTTTTTTTTTGTTTTTTTTTTTCCTTCCTTCGGTGAGAAAAGGAGGCCGAAGCCTAGAGTTACAAGACAACGTAAAAGTTACAAATTACAAGGGACAAAGGTGGGGCATGGAGGTCCCAATCACATCACGTAAAAGAAGCAAACTAATTCCATCAGGCGGTTCATGATATATATGCACTCCGAAAGAATGAAGGGTCGACCTTTTGGCGAGCCAATTAGAGATCAAGTTTGCCCTCCTGATAAGTATGTCAAATTTCAGTAGCCCAATCCCTTCTCAGAAGCTCTTCGACACCTCCAACAGCGAAAATGAATCAGTACCAGCGAAGAACTTGATGAAAGGTTGCAAACAACAGTCGATTAATAACTTTGTGAAATCCAAGATTCCAGGCTAGCTGCAAACCGGTAGAAACGGCCAATAACTCGGCAGCAGCAGCAGCAAAGGTCCAGCCGATATCCCGGGAGAACCCAGCAAGCCATCTGCCTTAGTCATTCCTGATCATACCCCCAGCTCCGGCCTACCCCAGGTTGCCCCTCGCAGCTTCATCCATACTCGCGAAGGTGGCGCCCAACCAAACAGTTTGTACCCTTTAACAAGCCCAATCAAACTATAGAGCTGTAAGGGACCGGCGGAAGGAGGCCAGTGCTCTTACGATCACAGCAGCTGCTCTGTCCGGTCTAGAAAAGTTTGGATCGAACAGCTCTATGTCGCGCCATGACCACAACATCCAACAGCCAACAGCAAACACACCAGCCCAACAAGAGGAAACTAACCGAGAGCCAAGGGGGAAGGGAGAAGAAGGAGTCGCGGAAAAATGGGTAAAGATGGACTCCCACATTAAGCGAGTGCTGCAGCAATCCCGCAGCACATGAAGGACGGATTCCTCCTCAAGAAGGCCACGGCTGCACAGGCTGGTTGAAGAGAAATTCCACGAAGCTCGAAGACTATCTGTGAGAAGTCGATTGTGTGCCACAATCCTAAGGAAGTTGCGGATTCTCTGAGGCCCTCGCCACCTTCAAATAAGTTTCCAGAGCAAGAGATCATCAGCCCAAGACTCCTCAACCAGAAGGTCATACGCAGAAGAGACTGAGTCAATCCCTGATGGATCAAGTGGCCAAACATATACCAATGCCAGTTCCCGAGAATCAACAAAGTCTGCAACCGGCCTATCTCGAAGATAAAGATGATAATGCTCATACGCGCTAAATATCAAGGTCAGAATCCAAAAAGTGGGGGATGTGGGTTCTCTTGAACTTGAAGAGATAAATAAACTAAGGGCAAGAAATGCAGCAATGGAGCGGAGAAATTGACCCAAAATCAACTAAACGGAACCTTCAATTATTATACATATTATGCCACTATCTTCCGGATAAAGATCATGTTTGGGTATTCGCGAAATATCAAGAGAAAATTGAACAAGCAAAAGTCAATGATCATCAGTTAAAGGATACGCTTTGTTTTTCTGCCATTCATTTTAAGGTGCAGTATCTTATAAAATCTGATAATTGAGCATATATAAATCAACTTTAGTATAAATTTAACATATCAAATGACTGAAAAAAATCCAAAGCCGATTTGCTATCCAACTCAGGGAACTTCTTTTTCTTTGTAAGAGGACATCCATCATCCGACCTTTTCAAGGTAAGCACAACATCCAAATGAGCATTATGTCGAACATGTGGTGGATAAGGCAACCTTTCCCAAATGCAAGATCTATAATCTATAATGCTGGAAAGAGAAGCAGGTCAAATAATAGAAAAATATGCAATCGGAAGACTAAAGAAAAACTGTCACAGCAGCAGAAATTAGATGCCTCCGAGAATAACAAATGTAAAACGGCAGCAACAATGGGTCCACTAATACAACCCGAAGGCCATTCCAAAGAAAAACTGTCACAGCAGCAGAAATTAGATGCCTCCGAGATTAACAAATGTAAAACGGCAGCAACAATGGGTCCACTAATACAACCCGAAGGCCATTCCAAAGAAGGTGAATCGCCTTGTGGTAAGTGGAGATGATGAGGGTCGCGATTTACCTGCTTCTCGGATAGCAGATTGCCGACAGAGTCACAGAAGGGGCGGATAGAGCGCTTGGGAGCAATAGCTTGGCGTTTCAGGGGGGCACTGGGATGGGCAGCTGGAGTGATCGAGCATCTATGAGGGTATCCGACACACACTGCGAAATCGGAAGGAGAGGCGGGACCATCCTGGTGCCATGGTGCGATGAAATTCATTCTGAAAATGACGGTGGCATCTTCGAAGGTAGGAGCGGTTAAGGAGACGGGAACAGGTGCGAGGTCGGCTTGGCAATGAGAAGCGGGAAAGAAAACAGGCGAAGGGGCACTGGGTACTTGAGTAGAATTGCGAAAAGGCAAGGGTATTTTAGGAAAAATAAAATGTCAGACTGTCAGACTGATCTCACTCTTTTTAATTGTAGAGAGATTATTAATTAATCTAAGTTTTGCGACCAAAAGAAAAAGAAAAAGAAATATATTTCTACTGATTTATGCGACCCAATTGTACTGATAAATAAATTAAAGTAATTAATGTTTTTTTATGGATAATATATAATTCACGTACTTAATTGCCATTATGTCAAGTATTAAATATATATTAAGCATATTTTCAACTTTTGGAAAGTTCATTAATATATGCTACACAAGGGATGTTATCTGAACCCCATTAGGTAAAAGGTGATTCGGAGAATACAAGGAAGAATAAGGAATAAAATGACACCATATATCCCACTAATGAAAATCACATTCTAGATCATTGTAATGGTAGATTTTATGGTGGAATCTCAATTTGTGTATATTAATTTCAGTCATTAGATTATACAAACTTTTGATCTCATCCATTCGTTATTTATATATTTTACCATAGTATTTATAATCTTTTATATTTTTATTTCACAATTTTCGCGTACAATACTATGACACTATTTTTGAATATTTCCGCCATATATACAAATCACGTTCCGTCATGTCTCACATCATCGCCACGTCAATCAGACCCTAAAAATCTATTCTTAAAGAAAATCGGTCTAATATAAGCCAGACATGTTAGCGACATGTTATCGACATTTAAGCGGTTTTTAGTTTATATACATGTCAACAACACATCAACGACACGCTATCGACATGTAAGCGATCATCCAATTTTATTGTACTTTATATGTGGCTCGATGAATTTGTGATGTCATTAAAAGATCTATGGGCCAAAATGTTGTCTTTAATATTAAAAGGACTACAAAAAACTAGCGTTTTGACATAAAACATAATTTGACATTCCATTATAGAATTTGCCTCATTGTAATATTCTCATCTACCTCCATTATAACTAAAAAAATATCACCTCATATCTTTTAGCGAGAAGTCAAACATGAAATCTCCAATTAGTTTAAGATGAAAACATGTGTCATTGCACGATATCTATTTTTCTGATAATAGCTAATAAATTTAATGAACTCATTTTTACATGAATTGCCTCATTAATCCAGCAGGCGTTAGATGAACAAGTTTAATTATCTTAGTGATCTTACACATTTTTTTTATTGGAATGTAACCGTTAAATTGGTTGGACATCGATCTGTACGCATTTAAAACTTAAATATTATGGGACCTTTCATGTAGCAGTTAATTTAAAACACTTGCTCAAATGACGATTGCGTTGCCATAAAAAATTAAATAACGATCTCAGCTACGACACTGAAGTACTACTTTTCGTGTGAATAAATACTTTGTAGAGCCGACGTGGATAAAGTTGTTCAACATGTTATATTTTCAAATTTAGGACCCTTTCTAATTGTAATATGAACACAGTCCCCTGCAAGATTTCAAATCATCGATTTTTTTTTGGGTAATTACAAGTCATCGTATTTTTTTTAAAATTTTTTTTTCATTACAGTCAATTTACTGGACATATTACCAAGAATGAAATATGCATATTGGCCCAATTGACTGTACTAACCAAAAATACGACCTCAAATTAAAAGCCTCCTACGAGGACTAATAAAACTGTAATCTATACCTACTTTAAGTGCATATCTGCAGAAAATAGAAAATAAAAAAAAATGAAAAATGGAAAAGTTGTTCTAACTCCATCTATATATATATACATATATGTGCAACAATCCTTCCATTCCATGCAAAGCATAATAATACATATTAATAAAGAGTATTTTTATTTCATTGCCAATGAGGAAGAAGGTGAAGCTTGCTTTCATTATCCAAAACTCCTCAAGGAAGGCCACCTTCAACAAGAGAAAAAGTGGCCTCCTCAAGATGGTGAATCAGCTCAGCATTCTGTGTGGTGTCCCCGCTTGTGCGATCATCTATGGTGAGAACGGCTCAAAGCCCGGGCTATGGCCCCCATCCCCTGACGAGGTGCGCCAGGTGATCTCTAAGTTCCTTCTGATGCCAGCAATGGAGCAGACAAAGAAGATGCTTAACCAGGAGAGCTTTCTCCGGCAGAGGATTGCGAAAGCCGAAGAGCAGCTGAACAGACAGAGGCGGGACAATAGGGAGAGAGAGGTGACTGATGTGATGTACCGGGGACTGGGCGGGCTGCTGGAGCAAGGGTGGCTCCTGGGCCTCAGCATGTTGGACTTGAACGATCTAGGGTGGGCGATTGATAAGACGTTGCACGAGATCGTTTTGCTTAAGGAGAAGATGAGCCAGCCCAAGGAGGCGGACAATGTGAGGAGGATGGCATAAACTAGCGATACTATGTGATTGGACCCTAAGGATCGACCATATTGCATAAGTACAAATAAAAATCGTTAATTAGAGAATATTATTGAATTCATGTTGTTGTTCTCTTGATTAGTACTGAAAGATATTAAACAGTTTTATATCGAATCTGAGATATGGTAAACCTAGCTAGTTCGGATATGAGATTTGCTTGACATAGAAGATCGGGTATTTGTGAAATATTTATGTTTTCAATGTGATATGAGTGCATCAGTGTCGACTTATATGGATGTGATTTCATTCTTATCTATGTGCTTGATGTACTTCTTATTTTAATTATTAATTAATAAAAGTTGTATTTTTTAATTCCAAAGTAATATTTGTATCATTTTTATTGGCATTACTCTTTCAGAAAAAAAGGGAAAAAAATACTGCAAATGGGGGGGGGGGGGGGGGGGGGGGGGGGGGGGGGGGGGGGGGGGGGGGGGGTGGGGGGGGGGGGGGGTGGGGGGTGGGGTTGGGGGGTTAGGTTTCTGGAGGTTTGATTATTGCCATCTCAGTTTGGCCTGTGAGACATGCTTTTAAAATTTTAACTTTATTAACTATATAACAAAAATCGACAATACAATTATTACTTTTCCCATTTTCTTCAATTTTTTTAACAATTCAATTCAATTTTTAATACTAAATTCTCTCAACTATTCATTATTTTTTCACATTTTTTCTCATAATTCAACAACACAATTATTATAAAACCAATTAAAATCAAGACTCAACTCTACTTAACTTTAAAACCAAACACACTTTGATGTTCAATAACTCATGTACGCATTGTGTGTATATATATATACACTAGCTTATTAGACCCATGCGTTGCATGACCTTTGAAAGAAAATTTTTATTATAAAAACAATAATTGTATAAATTTGTAGCTTATATCAACAAGTAAAAATTCATTTTTATATTGTATAAATTTTAATGTGGTAAATTCATACTTGTGATCGAAGAATATATATAAAAAAATCTTGAAAAAGGAATTTATATAATATATATATATATCATTTCAATTGTCAATTTAATTTTAAAAAATTCTATTTAAAATTTAAATACTTTTATATCAAATCGTTAATTTTATTTGATGAAAAAAAATAATACTCTTATAGTCTATCAAAATTTTTAAACTTCATTATTTGCTCATTCTTTATCATAATTGATATTTCATATATTAATTTTTATAAATTTGAATGCATTAAAATAAAATGACCCAATCACTTGAATGAAAATTTTACTTAACTGAGCTTTTAAAAATTAGCTATTATTCTTAAAATTTTTAAATTGATTTTAACTTTATTTAATTACAAACGATTTCTCATTTTCTTAAATATGTATATATTTATTTATTCAATAAATGATTGAAAATTTGAAATATTCTCTTCTTTGAATTTTTTCAGTGGATTAAGGGAGCCAAAGCTCAGAAATGATTGAATATTTTCTTTATATTCATAATAGTATATTACCATATCAATTAGTAATGGATTTACTATTTTGCCTTTATTTATTAGTGTTTTGTCAACTATATATATATATATATATATATATATATCTTGATAAGAATTAGGATGATTATAAGATATCACTTCTTCGACTCGGTTATAGGCGGGCTATGGATCTCGTAGTTGGGGATAGGAGCAAGTGAGTATAAAGGCCGGGTGTGCATGGAAAGTCCAATTTATAAAAGAGCTGGACCGGGATATTCCTGGTTTTCAGTTAAGGACATATAGAATCGTATTGAATCCCCTTCATTAATAATTTTTTGGTAAATTACATAAAAAACACAAGTTTTCACATTTGTCTCAGTTTTGGCATGAATTTTCATTTTTGACATAAAAAATCCCAACGTTTTCTATTTTGTGTCAAATATGGCACACTATCTATTGGTTTTGACGGATTCCATTTAATTTATGACGTGGAGCATAACGGCATCAAATGGACCCCATCCACCAATGAAAATTGAACACATGTACAATTATTATTGTAAAATAAAAAATAAGCTCTATAATATTTTTTGGTGTGAACGTTAGTGTCCGGAACCCCAATTGCGTTCCGACTAATCTAGTCGAGTCTAGTCGGCCCAATAATGGATAAAGCATTCAAATGTGGATTTTCTCCATTCACAAGATTCGAACTCGAGACCTTACTTAAGGGGAACAAGCGCCAAACCACTAAATCATTCCACGTCTGTAACCTTATAATTTTTTACTTTCACAAATATGCCTCACATTTGTCCTCCCTCCTTAACCTTTCCTCTCTTTCTTCTGCAACTATCTCACTCTCTCTCCTCACTTTTCCTCCTTCTCCATCAACCTCCCTCCATCACCACAAGTCCTATGTATATTCTAGATATCAAACTACCATACATGTGAATTTACAGATTCAGAATTGGTTTATGCTCTCGAGTTAAGTTCTTTTCTGTGTGGTCTAGTTCTGATTTGCAGGATGATCGGATCCGTCATCAAATGATGATAAGGTTCGATTGACTGGCGAGCTTAATTAGACTTGCTTGAATATTATCATCGGTCGTGGTTTGTTTTCTCATCGTTTCACCTCCATCATATCCAAATTTCTGGTCTTGGCGTTTCTCAAGGGGGAACCCGATTTCTTATTCCAAGGGGTTTTTCCACTTTGCTATAGCTTTCGTAGTCTTATTCCTCAACTTTCTCATGCTTTCTGCTAAGTCTCAGGTGCTATAGTACATGTTAGCGATGGAGGGAGGTTGACGGGGAAGGAGCAAGAGGGAGGAAAGTGAGAGAGAGAAATAGTTGCATAAGAGAGATGATAGGTTGAGGAGGGAGGAGAGAGGTTGGACGTATTTGTGAAAATAAAAAAATATAAGATTTGTTTTTTATTTTAGAAATATAATTGTACATGCGTTCGATCTTCATTGGTGGATGGATGTCTATTTGACGCTGTTATGCTTCACGTCAGCAATTAAATGGAATCCGTCAAAGTCGATAGAGGGCATGCTATATTTGAGACAAAACAAAAAAGTTAGGACTTTTATGTCAAAAATGAAAACTTGTGCCAAAATTTAGACAAAAGTGAAAAGTTGTGTTTTTGGTGTAATTTATCCATAATTCTTTTAGGGTTAATTGCTTAAAAAACATAAAATTTTCACATTTTATCAATTATAGCACGAATTTTTTTTCTTGATTTAAAAATGCATGAACTATCATTTTGATATCAATTTTAGCACGGCTCAATTTTTCTGTTAATTTAATTGAGAATTTATGGCCACACACTCTAATCGAGGTAGCCCAGGTCGTTGGTGACCTTATAGGGGCAGCGGCGGCCCCCAATGAGGCCCTCATTTACCGAATTTGAAAAAAAAAAGTAAAATCCAGAAAAGAATGAAGTGGTACATGGTGGAAGTCTCATTAGCTGCCATTATCCCCCTGATTGGGGTAAATAGAGACTGTTGTTGTCATGGACGACCCCAATTGGGCGGTCGATGATTGTCATCGAGGCCCACCGATTGAAAAAATGGAAATCATACTAATATTGATATTAAATTGATAATTTATGTATTTTTAGATCAAGAAAAAGTTCGTACTATAATTGATAAAATGAGAAAAATTTATATTTTTTAAGTAATTATTTTATGCATCTATTTTACTACTAGGCTCATAGTCCTCTCTCGTAATTCAAAAAATTAGATTTTTCCAAGATATATGAAGCTCTCACACTTTGGAATTCGCACACCAAGAGGAATCTCACAATAGTGCGGACAACAAATTCGGATATTACTCACTATCCAAGACATATGCCATGACATATATATATATATATATACACATATATATTATCAGGATATTTTCTATAATCGCTGACTAATAAAATCGTGACGCGTTACGTAATTTATTAATAAAGTATGAAGGACCTATATCTCTCTCGCTGGGAGTCCATCTTCTTGATACTATTCCTAGTGGCCTAAGTCAACTTTTGTATGGCGATATTCTTGGATTCTACATACCTCGTTCTTTTTTTATCTAATTTTACTGCGTGCGGGGGGTTACATCCCCTTATATTCCACCCAAAAACAGAAGGATTATTCAATTTAATAAATGAATACGTGTAGTCTCACTGAGTGTCAATCCGAACCTTTTTAGTTATCAGACGAGTGCGTGTGTCACCTCTTTGATATGTGTCCAACTATTCAAGTAAGACAATTAAAAATAAGGTTATTTACCTAAAAAATACAAACTTTTTATATTTTATTAATTATAGTACAAACTTTTTTTTGAGCTAAAAATACATGAACTATCAATTTGATACCAATTTTAGCATTCCTCGACTTTTCTATTAATTTAAATGAGAACCTATGACCACACCCTCCAATCGAGGTAGCTGAGGTCACCATCGACCTTATAGGAGGGGAGGTGGGCCCTGGTGAGACTCTCATTGCCCAAATTTGAAAAAAAAGAAAGTAAAATCGAGAATGAAGGGGTTAGGTGGTGCAAGTCTCATCGATGGCCACCATCCCCTTAATTGGAGTCATTGGAGACCATTGTTGTCATATGCAACCCCGATTAGGCGGACGGTGGTTGTCGTTGAAGCCCACCGATCGAAAAAATAGAAATTTTGTTAACATAGATATCAAATTCATAGTTTGTGTATTTTTAGATCAAGAAAAAAGGTTATGCTACAATTGATAAAATGTGAAATGTTCGTGTTTTTAAGGAGAAAATTTTGAATGATCCTACCTCATAATGATGTGGTGAGGAAGAATCAATAAGATCGTTTCAATTAAGAAGACTTATCACAATTAATCGAGTGATTAGCACTTATTATTTAGTTTATTGCAATTTAATTGGTTCTTTCTCATGCCATGCGGCGAGGTAGGATCACCCAATAATCTCTTGTTTTCGGGGCAATTAACTCTTAAAAATTTTGTACTTAATTGCCATTACATTAGATACCAAATATGTTGCTTGCCAAAAACAAATAAGTACGTGGTTTTAACTTTTAAGGAACATTGTAAAGGGCCAATAATTTCCTCCTGTAATTGTCTCCTTAGGTTTCACTAGAATTTGTACTTTATCTCTTTTATGATGTGTGTATATATATATATATATTTACATATAAGACGCATATTTGTGCCATGCATGGGTCTACCGTAGCTATTTTGTAGTTCTTGAAAAGTCTCTAAAAATATAATTATTCTAATAATTTTTTTAAGGGTTAATCACATATAAAGACACGACCTTTGCTTGAATTTTCACTCTTAACACGATTTTTCGAAAATTGCATAGAAATACATGACCTTTCGTTTTAATTTCAAATCTATTACGATATTTGCTTGAATTCTCAATTTTAGCATGACCTTTCAAAAATAGTACAAAAATATGCGACCTTTCGTTTTATTCTAAAGTTTTGCACGACCTTTTATTTTAATTTCAAATCTAGCACGATAAGTAGACCACACATATGTTACGACATGTGGCACTGTTAATGCCTAGTTAGCCACTACCATTAAAATTGACGAAAAATTTAACGGCGTGCTAGATTTGAAACTAAGAAGAAAAGTCGTGCTAAATTTGAGACAAAATGAAAGATCGTGCCTTTTCATACTATTTTCGAAAGGTTATACTAAAATTAAAAATTCAAGTAAAGGTCGTGTCACTTTACATGATTAAACCCTTTTTTAATATGTACGCCTAGATCACTATTTGTAATGATTAATTATAAAGAGAAATGGTGAGATTGGGGGAGATAAAATAGAGAGGCAGTATTTGGGTGATGCTACAGTGTTGACACCAAAAAACAATCTTTACAGTTATTTTATTTTGACCGTCGGATCTTCTTACTTAAAATCATGGCCATGCAAGTGTTTAATATTTTTTACTCTAAGATTCACCTCTAATATTTTGACTAACTATAATTTCGATCATGTATGTCCTCGTCGATATTTAGTCTCACTCGTGAACAAGCCGAATCTGACCATTATTAAATTGGACCAAATTGCATCGATTCAAACAAATCAAAATAATTTAATTACTTAAGAAAAAACAGTAAAAATGAAAAAAGAATCGTCTTCCACATCTTCTCCTCTATTCCAATAAACGGTAATTGAAGGCAGAAGAAACCCTCGATGTCGAGTCGATGATCAACAATGCCCCAAGGCCGCCCGCCCTTCCCGGCTCTTTTTCCAGCTCCGAGCCTGGCTCCTCCCCTTCTTCCCCCTTCCCTCCCGGCCTCACATGACGAAAGCTCCAAGCTCGAGTCCTCGCTTCCTTTCTGGCTCTGCCTCTAGCTCTGAGTCCCCGACTTTGCCTCTAGCTCCGAGCCTGACTCCTCCCCTTCCTCCTTGACTATGGCCCCAGCCCACCCGCTCGAGCCTTCCAGCCCCCATTCCTTAATTTTCATCAGTGAAGTTATTTTGTTTATAAAAAAAAAAAGGTGTAAAAGAGAGGTCCCCACCCTAGCATGAGAATTTCCAGACTGAATTTGGGATCTCTCAGTGTCGGGGTTCTGGAACTTCCCGCTATGGCCCCCCACCCCCGAGATGAGGTCACCTGTGCAATTTGAGTTCACTGGTAACCCTTATCCGGGGTGGTGGGGCCGTTGGTATGAAACCTAATTCATTGATGCAATAGGATCACAACATACCCGACAACTCTGAGGTCGCTAAGTTGATTCATCTTGCGAAGGACAAGCTCTCGTGTTTTAAATTTTGGGCTGTTATCAACAAACAATTATTGGGCTGTCAATGTTCAAAGACTGTCAATGTTCAAAGACTAAGCATGTTTTCAAATGTAAATGGTGAGAAACAGAGGGAGAAAAAGTTGACATTAAATTGTCTCTGATCGGCCCTCTTTTACGACTAGTGATGAACTCTATCCACTTTCAGGATCAGATAACCAACTTGTGATTTTTATTAGAGAGGAACATCTTATTTCGCCTAAATTGGATGCTCGTAATCAATTGTTGTAAGTTGGATTAGAGTATAAGATGTGGAAGACTACATTTTTTTTTTCCTTTACTGTTTTTGTTTTTTAAGTAATTAATTATTTTTAATTTGGTTGAATCGGTGCAATTCCGTCTGGTTTAATATCAAAAAGGATTCGACTCGCTTGTGAGCGAGACTGAACATAGACGAGAAGATACGTGGCTGAAATTATAGATAATCATCTCAGGAGTGAATCTTAAAGTAAAAAATTATTGAACACTTGTACAACCAAAATTTTAAGTACAAAGATCCAACTGTCAAAAATAAAACAATCACGATGGTTGTTTTTCGTTGCCAACGGCTATAACATCTCCATACAGTATTTAGCATACTAGGAGAAATATAAGTGAAAAGAAGAGAGTGCAATACAAAGGCACCTACATTCGCCTAGTAATTATAAGAGGTTTCAAGTTGATACTTGTTATGAAATCGTCATTGTACATACTCATTATGAGACTATCCATTCTATTTTATTAGCTATTATAATTATAATTTTATTATACTAGACCTATGGGTCGGCTTCTTATGTAACCAATAAAAGAAAGAAAAGAGAGAGGCAGAGAATAGGAATTGAGAAATTGATGATTAAATGAAAATAAACTGTAACTGAAGAAAATTAAAGTTACTAATGTGTTAGTAACTTTCTCATATTCTGATAGTTATCAATTGAATTATTTTGTTATGAGCAAAAACCAGAATAGGAATATTACCCAACTCCTCCTCCAATTTGTAATGCTAGTCCTCGTTGGGAAATTGGCTCAATCGGTTAACGAGAAATAGAAAAAGAGATGAGAAGATCGACATGGAAATTTATGCAGTAAAACCTTTTTTAATCAAGGTGAGTTAGAGGGAAACATCCACTAACAAAGAAGATTTCGTATTTTCACTATGAGCAAAAGAATTAAGAAAATACAGTATAGAGAATCAAAACGATTCAGAAGCGCTGCTAATCCTGAATTCGAGAGCTCTCAAGTCACCAAACTCTCTTAGCCTTGTTTACAGAGAGATTAGGGTAATAAATATATGCATTTAACCGGAGTTAAGTGGGGCTAACCGAAGAAAACAGCCATGTTTACAAGCAGGGCATCGGGACCAACATATGCAGAGATTGCTACGGTAATTTGCCTTCTTGCTGCGGCAATTAGCTTGTTTGCTGCGCAATCAGCATAGAACTTCTTGGTTCCGAGGTGAAGGTGTGTGCTATTGCATTATGCTCCATTTCTTAAAATAGAAGAGATTTTATAGTTTATGTATATAAAACAGCGTTACTTAGAAAAACCGGTGGCCGTTACAGAACGAAAATTTTCTTTGAAATATATATTATGAGACAGATATTCTTGCACAGAGTTGTAAAGATTGATAGCCAATGCATGCAGAAGAAGTTTCGGACCAAATTCCCCTTGGTTTATAGAGTTTTCGAACTAAAACCTGAATTCTGTGGGACTTATGAGAACAAATGCTTCTAATCTATAACAATGTCATTAAGATCCCATTTTTCCAATTCTACCGATACGAATAAAGTGGTTCAATATGTTATATATTCAAATAAGGACCTACCTCAAATTGTTGATATTGATTAAAAGGACATCAACCATAGTGTCATTGACGAGAGACCCGGTGTTTCCAATTCTGGTCAATGGCTTACTTGGGAAAAAAAATGGAAGATGTGTTTGGATTGGAAAAAAAATGTCCAACTCAACTCAACTTATTTCATAAAAGCACAAAACATGATTGAAATAAGTTTTCATGGTGGGGCCCATACCAGTTTAATTCCTTCGAAGAACCCTTCCTCTTGTGTTGACCACGGTTATGCTTTTTGCAAATTTTTTATTTTTAGAAGGCCACGGCATACACAATTGCCGTGGCCTTTGAGGAATTTTTTTTTGCCTTTTTGCCAGTGAAGGTGCCGCAACAAAGGAGTAATTGTATGCATGAAATTAATTTCATTTAAACAGAAATTTGACAAAATCAATGTCAAAGCATAACAATAATTATTACTAAATTCAAATACAAACACCTCAGTGTATGTCATCGCCCTCCTCGCTCCGCACGCCATAATCGATTAGCGATACGGTCTCGTACCACATTCATTTCGGTGCTACTCATGTCCACATCAACTCTAATTCCGTGTTGTTGTGGTGGATTGCGAAATTCATCGTAATCCGCCCACGCATCGCCGTACTCCATAAATAATCTGTCATGGTAATTATTACGGCGTATAAAATTATACAAAACAAAACAAGTAAGGACAAGTTGTCCTTGTGTATACGGTATGAAGTTCGTCATTACACTCAGTATGGCGAATTTCTTTTTCAAAATACCGAAGCAACGTTCGATGACATTACGCACTGACGCATGGCGCTGGTTGAATAGCTGTTTTTCCATTGTTGGCGGATAATGCTGAGGGAAATCGCTCCAGTGATACCGTTCTCCCTTGTATGGAGTCAAATATCCCGGTATATTTGAAAACCCTGCATCAACAACATAGTATCGTCCTGCAAAGAACAAAAGGAAAATTAAAGATAACTAATTTCGGCTAGCAATTTCATAGAAAATTGAAAAGGTAAAAGCAAATACTTACGATCACGCGGACGTCACTCCCTAATACTTCAACAATATACTGTTGTCCTTGAAGTGCAGAATTTCTACACGGCAAGTTCCGTGGAATGGGATCTTCCATATGATCATATTGCATCATCAAGGAGTATAACATACGTTGCCTACGTTCATTCTCGTTGTCTCCGGGGTTATTGTCATTGGCTAAAGACGTGCCATTACGAGACATACTGTTTGCCAAATGATCGCCTATAACTGTGGAAATAAATTCATGAATGTATCGTTAACAGTGAAACAACTAAATTATAATCATAACACAATAACATGCAACACACACATAAAATAAAAACTCATCAGCATAAGCAAACACACATAACAAACATCAGCAGTACGAGTTCAGTCAGAAAAAATAAAAAAAACGTTGTTTTTCGAAAAAAAAAAAGAAAGATCTAATCACGGTTGCTTCAAGGATGATCCAGCTGCAATATCCATTCCATTCGTGACTCCTCCTTGAACCACATGAAAAGCCTTCGAGAGCCCGGATGAAGGAGTGCTTTGCCCGCTTTCACAAACAAAGGTTGAGGGATTCTCGATTCCAATTTAGCCAACTCATTGAGGGCTTCCTCGATGCTATTCTTCTTAGGTTTCTCAGGGCTCGATACCAACTTGCTTTTCTTTGCCGACGGTGGGGTCTACTGTTGGTTCTTCATGAAACTCTCCCTGAATATGTCCATGCACTCCTGCATTTGTGAGCTCTTGCTTTGAGATCTTTTTGGCACTCGACGTCGAGACTCGGTTAAAATGGGCTCTGCAACATGGACGGGGTCGTCACTCTCGTCGGAGCCTTTTTCGAGATCGACATGTTGTTTCTGCTTTCCCTTCCCCCTAGATAAGAATTCCGCATTTAACCGGCGTTCTTCTTCTAAAGTTGGTGGTGGATTGATCGAGGATATACGAAGAGCACCGGTAGCCACTGAAGAACTAAATAGTTGCTTCTGCAAATCGTAGTGCTTGCAGCCTTTGCTCCGAAAAGTCTTGTATGCCCTATTCTTCTGTACGAAGAACAACGACATTGCTCGAAGTAGATCAGTGACAATTCATTGAAAACAACAGTAGAAGCCGAACAAACAAAAAAAACAGCATGTACCTTTATAAACATATCCCAAACATCTGGGTCGGCTGTGATGCTGTTTGTGTCCGCATCTCACCCGACGCCTGTATGCTTCACTATTTCAGAAAATCGGGTGAAATTTGTCTTCATTCTTTGATACTTGTCCTTCACCTTCTGTAAGAATAGATGCTTATCGGGAAAAAGATTGATAATTTCATCTGTGATCTCTTTCCAAGTGCTAGTCTTCCATGTTGTAGTGTGTGTTCTTCTCAGCTTCTCAAGCATTACGTTTAGGAAAGCTAAGTCCATTTCATCACTCCATTCGATGATATTTTCCCCTTTTTGAGCCATGATACATGCAGTTGCTGTAGCAAAACTGATATGGCAGAAGACGTGACAAATCGATATCTCGAGAAAAATAGGTTCTAACGACCCTATCTCGAGGGAAACGGCATTCGGAGCAAAACTCACAGCCTTTGGCTGTGAAAAGACGAGATTTTTGTCAAAAACCTCCACAAATAACAAGCAAAACAAAATGAATGACAGACAAACAAAACTTCGCAGCAAAAAGACAATGCAGAAACGAACAAATAGCGACTGCCATCTCTCGTAAATCCATAAGCCTATGTTTGGGAAAAAATGAATGAGCAGCAGTAGGGTCTCAGTCAAGATCCGAACTTCTATGGTGTTTTTTGTAACAAATTAATCACAAACAGCTCACGATTTTAGCAAGTTGTATAAGTCTAGGGAACAAAAGCAATCAAAGTCCTGACACTGACGCTTTCAAACTGAAATTTCACTGAGCAGCAATAGGTTCTCAAACAATTTCTCAGCTTCTCTGGTGTTTTTTGCAACAAAATAACCACATCAACATGTCACGGTTTTAGCAAGTTATAAGTCCAGAGAGCAACAACAATCACAGTCAGCGCTATGAAGCTTTCAAATTGAACAGAATTCAATGGGCTAACAAACATCAGCAGCAATATTCAAACAAGTGCATCTCGGCAATGGGCTAACAAACATTAGCAGCAATATTCAAACAAGTGCATCTCAGCTTCCTACATGAGTCTGTCAACGAAGAACAACGAGAATAGAGCACTTGGAGATAGAGGCGATTGAACATACCTGAACTACACAATGCTTCTTTCGGGATTCTCTTCTACCGCTGCTTAAATCGGCAAATTCGGCCGAGAACAGAGCACTTGGAGGCCCCCCTACAATTTTGCAAGATTCGCGAGATCTCAGACAAGCGTGCCGGAGCACAGAAGAAAAACGAATAATTCCTGACAAGATTCGTCCCCTTTCACTGTGAAGAAGCTCCTCTGCCCGCTACTCGTCACGGACGAACAGTATCTGCCTTCGACGCATTTGACGGAATGGAAGTGAGAAATCGATAGAATTGACGGAATGGAGGTAAGTAATTGATGAAATTGACGGAACCCACTTACCAATCGGGAGTTTCCGCGCTTGATTTGAGATTCTTGTAGCCAATTTCATTGAAACTTCCAACCCTACCGATGCTGGGAAGGAGGGAGCTTCACGGCTTCTTTGGTTCTTCGGTCGAACGGTCTTCTGCCCAGTTCTCATGGTTTGTCGAGCACTTTGACCCACTGACAGTGCTATTGGGACCCACAGCATTGAAAATTCAGACAAAATTTGCCGGGTAGCAAATTGGATGGAGTTGAGTTGAGCATTGCTCATAATCCAAACAAGTTCGTATACTGGCCGAATTTTCTGTGCTTGCTAGGGGTGTGCGGGCCTTGGTATTTTGTATTTTTCAAGATACTCGGACTCTACTCTATATAAGACCAGTTTCGTGATTTTGGAACCGTACCCTACCCTGTTTAGTCATGGAGCTGGACCCTATCTGGAACCTATATTATACCACAAGTTCCGAAATCTGTACTATTCTTTTTCTTTTTTGTTCACCCACTAGTGCAGCAGTCTCGAGGAAATCCTGCAGGATGGTAATCACCGTTTCGAAGTTTCGAACCTGCACTACATTACATTGCTGGAGCACTCCAAGCAAAAGGATAGGGAGCCTTCATCTTAGAGGGGCTCCGAAGCATGTCAGTGGTCACTTCCGGAGCAACAGAGCTTCACGGTGTGGCTAGCTCATGGTAGTGTCAACAAAGAAAAGTAGTAACAGCTCACGCCTCGGGTGGTGCAGAGAGCAGGAGCTATAGTGCCTCAAGCCTAGGGAGCAGCAGCGTTCGTCGGCCTAAGAAATGATTGTGGTGGCTGAACGACTTTGGAGGAATGGGTGTCAATGGGGAGCTCAGGGGAGAGATGAATGAGGCAAAAATAAAGAGAGCTAATTCTAGGGTTTTACATTTTATTTTTTTCCTTTTTGTTTATTTGAGTTATATGATATATATATATATATATATATATATGTTGTATAAGTAGCAGGTTTCCAATCCCGGTTCCGGTTCTGGGTATTTTGTCCGCTACAATCGGGATTGGAATTGGATTTCACTGGTTCCTAGTTTTTATACCTGGACCCTATCGTATTTTCAATTAGAGCTACCCGGATCCTATCATAACGGGTAGGTTCCAACCGTTTCCGGATATACCCAGTATCCGTACACACCGCTAGTACTTACCATTCACCGTAAGAAAAACAAAAAATCCATTCTCATTTCACCAAAAAAAAAACCCGTACTTACCAAATTTTTTTTTTTGAATGGACACTGTCGCCGACAAACGAAATCTACCAAAAGATGAAAACAAATGCACTGGCCTAATTGTCTGTACTTACCATTCACCGAAAGAAATAAAAACTATTGTCTGTACTAACCAAATTAAAATTTCAAAACTTTGTAAGTAGAGGAAATTTTAAATGATCATGCCTCATACTGACGTTGTGAGGAAGCATCAATAATAATTATTTAATGAAAAATTAGTATCAATTCCTTTGCTTCATGCAATTTAATTGGTGCTTTCTCATTCATGTGAGGAGCTAAGATCACTCAAAATAATTGTGGTGCAATTGACTAATATAAGGTGGCATGTCAACCCATATAGTGTGATCCCCTATCCTTAAAAGCAAAGGACACAATAAGAATTCCTTTATCTATCTAGCCATGATTTATTTGAGGAAAAAGGTGAAGCTTGCTTTCATCGTCCATGATGACTCCTCAAGGAAGGCCACATTCAACAAGAGAAAGAAGGGCCTCCTCAAGAAGATGAGGGAGCTCAGTATTTTTAGCGGAGTCCCTGTGGGAGTGGTCATCTGTGGTAAGAATGAGTCCAAGCCTGAGGTGCGGCTACCATCCTCTGTTTCGGTGCACAAGGACCAAGAGAGCTTCATTCTGCAGAGGATTGCAATGGGCAAGGAGCAGTTGAAGAAGCAGAGGGAGGATAATAGGGAGAGGGAGATTGCTCATGCTATGCTGGATATTAGCATGTCGGACCTGAACGACCTTGAGGTAGTGATTGGCCCAATGATGAGCCAGGTTTGTCAGATGCAGGAGACGCTGAGCGAGGAGGGGCCCAAGGAGGTGATGGAAATTTGGAAATGACCGAAAAGGCGGTGCTTGTGAATGTCGACACTTTGGTTGAGTCCATCCAAGGGTTCCAAGGACGTCATGGACCCACTGGAGCAGCACGCAGTTCTTCCCCTTGATATGGGCATAGATCTGACCGTCCTTGCAGTTTATTTTGTTAGTGGGATTCTAAGACTCATGTGTGTCAGATAATAAGTAGTTTCATATCGAATCTCCCAGTTATGTCGATCTAGCTAGTCTGGTATGAGTCAGTGTATCTTAGGGTTGTGATTGTTTCATTTGCAACCTTTGAGTTGGATGTGCTTTCTTTTTTAATAAGAGTGATGTTACTGTCATTTTCATCTTTTTATGAGTACCATGCAACATTTTATTTCTGGAGAGCAAATTAATCGAAATTTGGCGGTGGGTGTTTCTCATGGGTGGTTGTCATGCCATTGCCTCCCTACAGGATGAGGTCGAGCGCCTTCTTTTAAGTTTGCTGATTACCACATCAGGTCAAGGCTATGAAATTGGGTCGGTCCTTTTTCTTGGTTAGATTCCATGTCGACAATCATCTCCTTTTGAACTACAGGAAGGGCTTGATCAATCGGTTGGGAAGTATCGAGTCTAAATTGGCCCAAACCAAGATGACAATGGTTGCTGTCATGTATGGTCCAAAGATTGAGTCCCTTGCCTCGCTTGTTTAATCACTATTCTAAATCAGAGAGATTTTATAATCTATTACAGACCTAAATCGGAAAGATTTATAGACTTTACTGCATGCATCAGCTAAAATATTACCCAGCTTTTTATTTATTTATTCATTTTAACGGGGAGTCTAGGCTTCACTTGACTAAAACCTAATTCTCACGGTCTACATGAAAATCTTGCAAGACCACGAAATAACTCTGTCTGGCTACACATGTTGTGCAAGTGGCCAATACAAAATATTACCATGCATGGTTTCTGAAGAGATTTAAACATGGAATTTCTCTAAGGAAGTCACTCCCTTTAATCACCGGGCTAACCTATTGGATTCAATCCACTTTGGTAAAACTTATTTAATTATTTATATGCGTCAGTTTGAGTTATTAGTAATATTAATATGTCCTCTCATAATAAAGAGAACATTTTGTTTTTTTTTTCAGTCCTTGAAATTTCAATAAATAAATATATACAAATTAAATAATATAGTCCATTATAAAAAATTTATCAGCTAATTATAATTAGGTAAATGGGGTACAAACGTCATTTCACTCAATTATAAATAGTGAAGATTTTTCATTTGGATTATATCTTTACAATGTATTATGATTATATTAGACATACAAATTACATTTTTGATCATTAATTGTTGTGACAAATCCTTCGACGAGGAACATATGGTTTTGGGAAATTCCTTCTGTGGCTGTCCTCGTTCAGAGGAGTGTGCATCGATTTATATCGTGTATATATATATATATATATTTGCAGATCTATTCTCAAAATTAAACGTGTCGTCACCGACAAGAACCTGTGTTCTTTTGAGGCCACAAATTTCAATTTTATATTTTACAATTGATCTAGTTTATTTATATTAATCAAATATTCATATTATTGATATTTTTTGCCTTCATGTATACCTAAAATAAGGACTGCATAATAATTAATATATTATAGTATCTAAATTAAATACGATTTTCGAATTAAATTAAACACATAGACTACATTGATTGATTGGTTATGTGAATGTTCTTCGATGAAGAGTGAAGAATTTTAGAAAATTAACCACGCTATCGCCGACAAGACACTGTATTTTTTCATTATCATAGTGAAAGGCTTTACTATCGAAAGAGAGATTGGGCTCCATTTACGACTGTGTTGGAAATTATAGATTGCAAATTCATTGAATTTTATTAATGGGTCACTTAGTGTGATTCATGAGTACTTGGACAAATTCGGGTTATGAAGTGAAGGTTCATTCATTCAATGGATACATTTGAGTGCAAGACAAGTAATGTATATGGAAGTGTCTACATTAACTAAGTGTTCATGTAAGATCATTAATTGCTTATCCATGGGTGATGTTCCATCTAAGAGTTACGTCCAATATGAAGGGTTCTGACTCTTCGATAGTGTCCATTGGGTGCATATAAATAGAAACGCTATAGTGCTCAAAATTATGAAAAAGAAAATTCCAGAATTCAGAGTGAGAGTTAAGGAATTCCTTGATTTTGCTAGTTGAAGGAATTCATAAAACTTCGTTGTATCCCGAGAGAACCTTTGCCTTAACCCTCTAGTAACTTTGTGTGGGGGCAAATAGTTCTCTTTGTAAAGCGTCATTCGCGCCTCGAATCCTATCATGTTAACCCCACATCGTCTCCGGATTGATCGTCTCCACCCATTTCCCCAACAATCAAAGAGAACTATTTTGAGATGGCGACGGAGGCTACCACCACGTTCAAAGTGATGAACCAAGAGTTCGTGAAACTCGATTGATTTGACGGTATAAACTTCAACCGCTGGAAGGACAAGATGTTGTTCCTCCTTACCGTCTTAAATGTGGCGTACGTTCTGGACCCGAACCTGCAACCCTTGGAGGATCCCGCCCCCGATGCAACCCCTGAGGAAATCGTAAAGGTGGCCGAACTCAAGAAGAAGCGCAAGGAAGACAAATTCACATGTCGTGGACACATCCTCAACACTTTGTCCGATTGACTGTACTATCTCTACATGTCGATGCATTCCCCGATGGAGATATGGAAAGCTCTTGAGGAGAAATACAACACCAAGCGACAAGGTACCGATAAATTTTTAATGATGAAGTATTTCGAATTCAAAATACTCGATAGTGTCCCTATCATGGATCAAGTCCATGAACTACAAATCATTGTAAGCAGGTTTCGTGACTTGAAAGTTATTATTTCGGAATCGCTACAAGTCGGGGCTATCATCTCAAAGTTACCATCGTCTTGGAACAATTACTGGAAGAAACTCCTGCATATGGCGGAGGACTTCACTGTGGAGAAAATACTTAGGCATTTGCATATTGAAGTGGAAACTCGGAAGCGTGAAGCGGTGTATCTTCTCCAATGTTCTAAAGTGAACCATATGAGTGAGTCCAAGAACTCTCGGAAAGGCAAGTGAAAGGCTACGTTCGAGACCAATGACACGCAAGACAAGAAGAGAAAGTCTCGCAATTGCTATCATTGCAATAAGAAAGGGCACTACATTAACGATTGTAAACTTCTAAAAAAGGAGAAAGATGCCACAACTTCCAAAGCCAATATGGTTGAGGACATGGACTTAGTGGCCATGGTTACGAGAGGAATCGAGAGCTTGGAGATTGGTATGATTACCGAACTCAACATAGCCATGACCGATAAGTCCTATAATTGGTGGCTCGACTCCGGAGCTACTGTTCATGTGTGTAACGACCGACAACAATTCAAGAGCTATGAACCAGTGGCAAACCGTGAGGTGCTTATGAGCAATCATCAATCGATCAAGGTGCTCGGTCAAGGGATGGTGGAACTCAACTTTACATCCGGGAAGAAATTGACCTTAATAAATGTGTTGCATGTTCCCGATGTAAGAAAGAATTTACTGTCCGCGAGTCTTTTGTACAACAAGGGGTTCAAGGTTATATTAGAATCCGATAAGTTAGCCTTGATTAAAGGTAATATGTATTTGGGAAAGGGATATTGTAGCGAGGGCATGTTCAAGTTGAGCATTGATATGAATAAAGCTAATTCTTTTGCAAACTTAGATTATTTCAAAGTGTGGGGGTGTTTGGCTTACTATAGAGTTCCCGACTAACAGAGAATAAAATTAGGACCAAGAGCCATTAAAGGTGTATTCGTTGGATATGCCCAACATTCTAAGGCTTATCGTGTTTTTGACTTGGTGTCAAATACGATAATTGAAACGAGAGATGTTGTATTCATTGAAAGCAAGTTTTCCGACGATTCAGTGGATTCGGAACAAGAATATGAACCAATGATCTCAAGTGATCAAAACAAGAGACGTCTTTGTGACAATAAGGATACGGAGCCGAGGAAAAGTCAAAGTGTGAGAAAAAAAAGGACTTTGGTCCCGATTTCATTTCCTTGCAATCTCTAGCGTATCTCGTTGAGGGAGATAGAGAATCCGTAATTAAGAAGATCCCCATAATGCTTAATGTGGAAGGTGATCCACAAACCTATGGTGAAGCCATGGCTTCTAGGGATGTGGCATTTTGGAAAGAGGCGATCAATGATGAAATGGATTCAATATTGTTCAACAATACTTGGGTCCTAGTTGATCTTCCTCAAGGATCGAAGCCTATCGAGTGTAAATGGGTGTTTAAAAGGAAGAATAACCCAACCGGGGGTTCTCCGACTTTTAAGGCTAGATTGGTAGCAAAATGATTTAGGCAAAATAAAGGCTTAGATTATTTTGACACCTATGCACCGGTGGCTAGGATGACTTCCATTCGAGTCTTTATGGCACTTGCATCTATCCATAAGTTACATGTGCATCAAATGGATGTTAAGACGGCATTTTTGAATGGTGATCTCGAAGAGGAAGTCTACATGGAGCAACCAGAAGGCTTTGTGCTTCTCGGGAATGAACATAAGGTATGTAAATTGATCAAATCATTATATGGCTTAAAACATGCGCCTAAACAGTGGCATGAGAAATTTGACTCGGTTATTTTATCATATAGTTTTTCGCATAATTGTGCGAATAAGTGTATTTACACTAAATTCACTGATAGGTACGGTGTAATTATTTGTCTCTATGTGGACGATTTGTTGATTTTTGGGACAGATTTGGAAGGTGTTCGTGAGACCAAAGAGTATCTAGCCTCGAATTTTAAGATGAAAGATCTCAACAAGGTAGATACAATCATAGGTATAAAGGTGCAAAAGCATGAAAGGGGCTTTGCACTAAGCCAATCTCACTACATCGAGAAAGTATTGTAGAAGTTCAAACACTTGAATATCAAGAATTCAAACACTCCATTCGATCCGAACTTCAAGTTAAGTGAGAATAATGGCAGGGCTATAGCGCAATTAGAGTACACTAGCGCAATTGGAAGTCTAATGTATGCAATGCATTGCACCGGACCCGATATCGCATTTGTTGTGTGCAAATTGGCGAGATTTACAAGTTGTCATAGTACCGATCATTGGAAAGGAATTTGTAGGATTCTTGGTTATCTTAGGAAGACAAAAAATTTGGGATTATTCTATGGTAATTATACCGCAGTACTAAAAGGTTACTCAGATGCAAATTGGATTATGAGTCTAAGTGACAATAAGTCCACATCGGGATGAATTTTTACGATTGAAGGTGGAGCCATTAGTTGGGCCTCTAAGAAACAAACTTATATCTCATATTCAACCATGGAGGCTGAATTTTTAGCCTTGGCGGCTGCCGGCAAGGAAGCGGAATGGCTAAGAGATCTCTTGCTAGATATAAGGTTGTGGCCACAACATAGGTTCGCCATTTCCGTATATTGTGATAGTGAATCCACCATGTCTCGAGCATACAATAAGGTGTATAATGGAAAGTCTAGACATATAAGTTTGAGACATGAGTATGTGAGACAATTGATTAGGGACGGTATAATAACTGTTACCTATGTTAGGTCAATTGCCAATTTAGCGAACCCATTGACGAAAGGTTTGTCAAGAGATTGGGTTAAGAGTACCACCGCTAAGATGGGTTTAAAACCATTCTAATCGCGTCATTGATAATAGGAACCCTACCTCATTCTAGCCAAAAGTTAGTTTTGAGGTTCAAAGGGTAATAACAAGTTATTGAATGACACCGTGCATTAAGAATTAGGATTTAGTGCTTGAGTTTTAGGAGGATGAGTTTTACTCTTAATGGATGGACATTAGTTGTCATGAAATCCACCTATATGGACATGAAGTGGTGCCGCTTCAACGAGAGTTTTCTTTATGATTTTTTCTCTCGTACATGTTCATGAAACGGGATGAGCACATGGCCATAACGGTGCTAAAGCTAATAAACTCTTACTCGAATACTTTACGATTATGTGTGCGACTTTTCCGGTATTGACTTTAAGAGTGATGGTTCAAGCGACTAGCAACCAATCACTTTGTTGATACTTTGAGAGTTTGCACTAAGGAAGGGTTCAATCTGCGGACACCACTTCTTTATGCATGATCGTTGTGTACTTGTGTTCTGGAATTAGTAATCCAGTGGGGGATTGTTGGAAATTATAGATTGCAAATTCATGGATTTTATTAATGGGTCACTTAGTGTGATTCATGAGTACTTGGACGAATTCGGGTTACGAAGTGAAGGTTCATTCATTCAATGGATACATTTGAATGCAAGACAAGTAATGTATATGAAAGTGTCTACATTAACTAAGTATTCATGTAAGATCATTAATTGCTTATCCATGGGTGATGTTCCATCTAAGAGATATGTCCAATACGAAGGGTTCTGACTCTTCGATAGTGTCCATTGAGTGCATATAAATAGAGACGCTATAGTGCTCAAAATTATGAAAAAGAAAATTCCAGAAATCAGAGTGAGATTTAGGGAATTCCTCGATTTTGCTAGTTGAAGGAATTCATAAGGTTTCGTTGTATCCCGGGAGGACCTTTACCTTAACCCTCTAGCAACTTTGTGTGGGAACAAATAGTTCTCTTTGGAAAGCGTCATTCGTGCATTGAATCCTATCGTGTTAACCCCACATCGCCTTCGGATCGATCGTCTCCACCCATTTCCCCATCAGACTGTACTTACCAAAATGAAACCTTGAATTAAAGAGTCATCAATGCTACCAATGAAGACTCATAAGAACATTGGTGCGTTTGGTTTCGGAGTTAAAGTAACTTTGATTTTGATTGTGGAAAACGACAAATGAGATGAGATTATAAATTTGACTTGGGAAACGTGTGTTTTTTTTTATGTAGTGTGTTGAGTTAAAGTTAAAGTTAAAATTTTTTACTTAGGAAATGTGTATTTTTGTTGTGTAGTGTGTTGAGTTAAAGTTAAAGTTAAAATTTTTATGATTTTAACTCTGAAACCAAATAGAGTTTAATCTTTTAGGAGAAAATTTCTTAGATGATCTTACCTCAAATGACATGGTGAGGAAGAACCAATATGAATTATTTAATGAAGAATAATTATGACAATTATCCGAGCGACTTGTATCAAGTCCCTAATTTCATGTATTTTCATTGATGTTTCATCACATCACATGATGAGGTAAGATCACCTAATAACTTCTCACAGTGCTCAAAATGAGAAACAAATAATGATGTGGTAGAAGACCTGGCAAGTCGGTACCTGAAGAAAAATAGGTTCTGACGACCCTATTTCGAAGGAAACGGCCTCCGGAGCAAAACTCACCGTTTTGACGTGATTTTTCAATATTTAAGGCAAATTCTATCGTTTAGGGCTTCAAACAGGCAATTTTTGTTAATTAGGGTGTTTTTACAATTTTAGAAAATTTTAGTTCTTTTTATGCAATTTAGGTTTTCCTAAAGGGGTATTTACCTAAAATGGCCTATGGTTTGCCCGTTTTGTCAAATCTATCCTATGCTTTTTTTTTGTCAAATCTATTCCATGGTTTACTTTTTGCATCAAATCTATCCCGGCGTTATCTTTTCCGTCAACATCTAACGGTGTGCTGACGTGGCGCCTACGTGGCAAGTGTGGCCCACTATCTCTCCATGTGCCACGTCAGCACGACCATTAGATGTTGACGGAAAAGATAACGCCGGGATAGATTTGATACAAAAAGTAAACCATGGGATAGATTTAACAAAAAAAAAGCATGTGATAGATTTGACAAAACAGACAAACCATGGACCATTTTAGGTAAAAACCCCTTTCCTAAACCCTATTTAAGAAACGTGTAAGCCCTAGGGTTGAAGCAGTTGTCTTTTTTCATCAGTGAATAAAATCAAGCACTTTGGTGGAATCCTTGGAGAGGGAGGAATGGCTCAAGAACCTTATGGAGCCGCCAGAGCCAGTACCACTGCCGTTGGAGAATGGCATAAACCCTAGTAGTCCTATGTGGTCAAACCCCTTTCTCCTTTGAGGAGAAGGATCTATCATACTCAGTTTATTAAATAAGAATCTTCAAAGCATATACATATGTCAGGATTACTCTATGAGTCTCTCGAATCATAATTTAATAAATTAATAGTTTCCTATTAAATTAGACTCATGAACATCTTTTATAACCGAAACGGTAGAGAGGTTCATATCAAATCCAACTATCTAGACTCTAGAGAACCTAGCTGGCTGGTTAACTTTGATATGAGATTTGCTTGGTAGTACCAAGATCGAGTGTGTGCAATTTATGAGTTTTTGGGGTGATATATGTCTGTTAGCGTCTCAGGGGTGTGATGTGATCTTCTCCTTTTGACTTTGCGTCTAATGTACCTTTTGCTTTATAAGAAAAACTAGAAATATATCCCGTCTGTAATATTTTTCTCATGAGATCTAATTAAGTGGAGCTCTCACACCTTAAGTGTCGTAGATAGAATAGACGATCAATCCAGATACATTTTGACAAGAATTTTGTATTTATTTATCATTTTTTTCGAGCTGACATAACCGATCATAACCGTAATAACGAGGAAAGCATGTTCAGATAGTAATAATTGTACAAAAGAAATAAATTAAAATAAAAAATCATCTCTACTAAATAAATTAAAATTTCAAAACGAGAGATGTCATGCAGTGTTTAAAAATTAACATCGTATGCCCAATCTATATAGTGTTCCCCTATCCTTCCATGAAAAAGGATACATAAAAAATTACCTGTATCGAATTGGCCATGATTTTCGGGGGGATAAAGGTGAAGCTTGCCTTCATTGTCCATGATGACCCGTCAAAGAAGGCCACATATATACAACAAGAGAAAGAAGGGCCTTCTCAAGAAGATGAGGGAGCTCAGCGTTCTGAGTGGTGTCCCTATGGGTGTGGTCATCTATAGTGAGCACGAGTCCAAGCCCAAGGTGCGGCTCCCATGCCCTGTCTTGGTGCACCAGGACCGGGAGACCTTTCTTATGCAGAAGGTCACAATGGGTGATCGAGGAGCAGCTGAAGAAGCAGAGAGAGGACAATAGGGAGAGGGAGATTAACAATGCTATGCGTATTCGCATGTTGGACCTGAACAACCTCGAGTCATTGATTGGCCCGACGATGAACCAGATCTGCAAGATGATGGAGAAGCTGAGTGAGGAGGGGCCCAAGGAAGCGATGGAAATGGCAGAAAAAAGGCGTCGGTGGGGGCCAATACTTTGGTTTAGTCCATCTAGCAACAGCAGGCTCGTCATGGACCCCTGGAGCTTGCAGCTCTTCCCTTTGAGGAGGGCATAGATCCGACCGTACTGCACTTTATTTTGTTTATTGAAATTTTAAGGCTTATGATTCATAAAGGAAAAAAAAAAGAAAAAGAAAATTCAAGGCTAATGTGTGTTTAAGTAATAAGTAATTTCATATCGAGTCTACCATCTATAGTGGGTCTAGCTAGTCTGGTATGAGCCTGTGTCTTCGGGTTTTGTTATTTGCTGCCTCTGAGTTTGATGTACCATGCAACACTCTATTTCTGGAGAAATAGATGAAAATTCGGCGGCGGGTGCTTAATTACTTTGAAACTGGGTCCAACCTTGTTCTCGGTCCAGTGCAATCTTGAAAATCATCTTGTTTTCCAACTACGGGAAGGGCTCGATCAATCTGTTCGGACATACCGTCACGTACAGAACATGTACTACGATGGGACTGACTGGGCCGAACCAACATGACAAGGGTGGCCCTGCCCTGTAAGACGACCCAAAGATTGTATCCCATGCCTCGCCTGTTATTACAAACTAAATCAGAAAATTCTAACTACGTTAGACACATGGACGAGCATCCCTTTGATTATCAACTAGTCGACGGCACCAGTACATTGTACGGGAGCTCAACAATAATTTATATAAACGTGGGGCGAGGGAGATTAACTATACGATGCTGGATATTAGCATGTTGGACCTAGACCGCCTTGAGTTGCTGATTGGCCCGACGATGAAGCTGGTTTGTCTGATGCAGGATAAGTTGATCGAGGAGGGGCCCAAGGTGGTGATGGAAGTGGCGCCGGTGGAGGCCGACACTTTGGTTGTGTCCATCCAAATGCAATAGGGACATCATGGACCCATTAGGGCAGGCAGTTCTTCCAGGGCATAGATCTAATCGGTCGTACTGCACGTTGTTTATTGTATTTTTTTTTCGGTGAACTGTTTATTGAAATTTAAATTATAACGTTTATGTCGGTTGGATAATAAGTAGTTTCATGTCGAATCTACTATCTGTAGTGAGTCGAGGTAGTCTTATATGAGTCAGTGTCTTAGGGTTGTGACTATTTTTTTGGGTGTGAACCATGTTATCTCGAAACCAATTGGGCCATGATTAATCCAGTGCCCGGTCGGTCCATTAAGAGGTAATTGTCTTATAGCATGAATTTTCTATATTCACAAAAACTTGAACCTGAAATCTTATTTCAGCGAAATAAACGTCGAACCGTTTGAACCAATCCATATTGATAGGGTTGTGATTATTTCATTTGCTGCCTTCGAGTACATTTGATGTTCCTTGTTTCTGTAAGAGTGATATTAGTGTAAATTTCATATTTTTATCAGAACCATGCAACATTTTATTTCTGGATAAATATATTAAAATTCATAGGAATATTCTAAATAATCACTTAAAAGAGAAATAAAAATAGTAAATAACATAGAAAAAAAAACTAAACAGAAACAACCTAAAAACTAACTAAAACACAACTAATTTCAGGACCTAACATTTATTTATCGTCCAAAGAGTGCATAGATTAACACGATTCTTTCGAGTTATCAGGTCATGCATTCTTCTGAGTTTACCGACGACTTCATAATGTTAGGCAATGATATTGGGTCCGTACTTGTTCTCAGTTCGATTGCATCTCGAAAATCATCTCTTTTTGAACGACAGGAGGGACTCGATCAATTGGTCGGGCCATATAAAATAATACATTTTGGTGGGGACTAAATTGGCCCGAACCAACATGACAATGGTGGCCTATCTTGTATGACCTAAAGATCGAGTCCCATGCCTGGCCTGTCAATTAAAAAATTAAATCAGAAAGATCGATAAACCCTACATGCATCAGCGAAGATGATATGAACCACTGTCCATCCCCCAGTCCCACCGTCCCACTGATTATCAACTTGTCGATGGCACGAGTATTGCGAGGGAGCTTAGCCGATAATATATATACTCTAAGATTTATTTATTTATTTCCGCCGTGCACCATATGGTATGGTAGCCCAAAGGACTATGACTAATCCAGACTCGAGCTTGACTGACCCTTTAATGGTTTTCCAGTTGTCGATTTTCTTTTTTCACAAACTTACGCCCGAAATTACACGGAATTGGTAGGTGCTAAAACACTTGATCTAATCCACTTTGATCAAACTTGTTTGACTTATTAATAATGCCGGCATATATCCTCTCATATATAATTATTAATGTATATAAATAGTGAAGATTTTCATTTGGACTATTTGCTTACAATATACTAATCATTTTTTATTCGTGAGTTGCACGGGGATCTTGTATGAAATTTTGCTAAACCTTTACATTCATGTAAGATTACAATCCATAAGTTTTTTTTATTGTAATTATAATTTTCAATTTCAGATAAATAGTTTCCAAAGATCAATTTTATTTGCTATACTAAATTTTTATGATAAACTTTAAATCTGTAAGGGTTTTGTTATGTCGTTTTTGATTAATTACTATCTTAATAATTTTCTTTATAAGTTTTAGTCAAATTGTAAACTGTAAGGTCAACCTATCAGTGCAAAATATTTTCTTTAATCAAATAGCTTCTTTTTAACGAGGATTCATTATAAAAAAAGAACCTTATTTTATTTGTTAATATTACGATAAGCAAAAGTACTTGTATGAGCAGATGTGCAAGGGGCATTAATTTTTTTTCTTAATTTCAAAATTAAGGATAATCTATAGTACTCCAAAAAAAAGACTTTAAATTAATAGTTCAACTTACAATTGTTAAAGTTTTATCAAATTAGTTTGAATTTATTCATTTATAGTTTATATTTCTAATTTCAACTATTCAACCGTATGAAATAAGTGAAATTACTTATATAAACAGATTGTGTAATTGAGTGACAATAATTTTATTCAGTCTCTTATGCTATTAATTTTAAAATTTAAGAGTAAGTTACATTAATTTAAATTCACCAAAAAGATAAGTCATTTAAACGAACTAAATGTTCGTATCTCGTTAAATATTTATAGTATTTCTTTCTGACAGAAAATTGTCTGTCAGAAAAAAAGACGAAATATGTCGCATAGAGATTTGAATCAAAATAGAGTTTGCGACTTTCGTGGTAAGACAAAATAGTATGTCATAGATTTGAGGAAATTTAGAGTATTGTGACTTTATGTATCATTTTCCTAGATTTTTGTACCATACATTACTAACGTTTGAGTGAAAACATTGCGCTATAAGTAAGCCAAATCAAGTTAGATGTATTAAATTTAGAAAATGATTTAGAGCTTAACTTTTCCTTTAATTTGTTTTTGAAGAAGAAAGATGATAATGATGATATTATGTACGCAGATTTATGGCATGTACAGAATAGTAGTGTGTAATATTTCTACTTGAGACTATTCCAGGTTTCTACTTGAGACTATTTCTACTTGAGAATAATATTTCTAGATCTAATCGTCATACGTAGGACCTTTAATCCTTAACGTTTGTTTCTCTGTTGCCTATCCCTTATTAGAGCTATGGGCTTCCGGTGCACCGAATAAAGCCAATTGCCGCAACCAGGTAAAGAAGCTCAGGTGCTGCCGTGGTCCAAAAAGTTCATTTCATTCCATCCGCGCATACTCTTGAAATTAACTATGCTATAACCTACAAAACCCCGTGTTCTTTTATTACCCTGACTTAATTACCCAAAAGAAATTAAAACAGAAAAATAGTGGTCCAACTGTGACTGTTCTTACCAAAATGAAACCTTGAATTAAAAGTGTCATCAATGCCTCCAACGAGGACTCATAAAAACAGCAATCTTCTAGATACTGTATTAGTGGTTATCTTCAAAAAATTGAGGAAAAAAATAAATAAATTAGTACCGATTCTAACTTCAACGATCTACATATATATGTGTGCACCCGTGAACCACACTCCATCCTTGCATAGAACATATCACATATAAAGAAAATATTTATCTCATTAGACATGAGAAAGAAGGTGAAGCTTGCTTTCATCGCCCATGACTCCACAAGGAGGGCCACATTCACCAAGAGGAAGAAGAGCCTTCTCAAGAAAGTGAATGAGCTCAGCATTCTGTGTGCTGTCCCGGCTTGTGCCATTGTCTATGGTGAGAACGAGTCCAAGCCGGAACTATGGCCCAATTCCCCCATGTCGGTGCACCAGGTGATCTCTAAGTTCCAGGAGATGCCGCTCATGGAGCAAAGTAAGAAGAAGTTGAACCAGGAGAGCTTCCTCCGGCAGAGGATAGCAAAAACCGAGGAACAACTGAAGAAGATGAGGAACGACAATAGGGAGAGGGAGATGACCAACATTCTGTACTGTGGCGTGGACGGGATGCTGGCACCTGGGTGGCTTGACGGCCTCAGCTTGCAGGACTTGAACGACCTCAATCTGGTGATCAATAAGACGCTGAATGAGATTGATGAGAAGCAGGAGATGCTTGGTGAGCCAGGGTCAATGAAGAAAGTAACTGCGGAAGCTACAGAGAAAGCGACTGAGGAGGCGGTGCCGGTGGATCCCAACAACATGGAGCCCATGCAGGGGGAGGAGTGGCTCAAGAACCTCATGGAGCCGCTGGAGCCAGCAATATGGCCCCTTGAGGATAGCATAAACCCTAGCAGTCCTATGTGGTTGAACCCCTTTCTACCATGAGGAGAAGGAACAATTATATTGCGCTCTATTAGGTATGAATAAAAAGAGCGCATATATATATACATATATATATATATATATAGTGGACGATCTATAATCAGTCTCTCGAGTCCCTAGTCGAAGGTAATACAGAGTTTCATATTGGATCAAATTATTTAGCGAACCTCGCTAATTAGTTGGTTTCAGTATGAGATTTGCCTGACAAAAAAAAAAAAATATATATATATATATATATATATATATATATATGCGTGTGTGTATTTTTGTTGGTGTCTCTAAGTGGGCGTGATTTCATTCTCTCCTTACTTTGAGTGTTTAATGTAGTCTTTGCACTAAAAGTAATATTACCGTGATCTTGGTTCTGGAAGAGCGACGAGAAATTACAAAAGAAAAATTATTAGATACCCAGTCACAACCTTAATAATGAGGATAACTAATTTAGTTGTTAAGAATTGCACAATCGACATGAGATGATATACCTCCATGATAGATTTTGCAATGACAGACTCATTTAACTAGTCATGCGTTACATAATCAATTAAAAGAATATGTCATGATTAGCGCCAACCTTGTTCTGTATACATATGTGCTTGGCAGATCAAACTGTTAGTTTCATACATTCATTAGAGTTGATACATAATGAACACCTAGTAGTTGTTCAACGCAGACTTCGTTATTTACCAAAAAAAAAAATAAAAAATAAAAAATAAAAAATAAAAAAGAAAGTTGGTACGACATTGATGATTTTATGACCGAAAAAAGGACATTCAGGGGGCGTTTGGTTTCAGAGTTAAAGTAACTTTGATTTTGATTTTGATTTTGATTGTGGAAAAAGACAAATGAGATGGTATTATAAATTTGACTTGGGAAACGTGTGTTTTTGTTGTGTAATGGGTAGAGTTAAAATCAAAATCATGATTCTAAAATCATTTCATCAAACCAAACAAGCCCTGATGATTTGATAAAAGAATAGGTAGATTCCTACTGAAAAAAAGAATAGGTAGATCTGTGATTTTTCATGTGCAATTCCAGATAAATATATAAAGTAATGTAATTAATTGCCATTATGCCAAGTAATGCTCAATCAATTAACAAGTATCAATTAAGCGCACACGAAAAAAAAAGTATCAATTAGCGTGTCATACTTTTCGAAAGTTCATATTATGCACAGATGTTCTTATTTAATTATGTGTTTTTTGGTTATAAGGGATTGCTGAGGGGGCACCAAAAGTCTCGCGCACGAAAATCATAGGACTTCCTCCTAGATTCCAGTTAATGCCCATTTACTAATTTGTATGATGAAATTTATGTCATCTTCTTCTTCGTAAGAGCAATGAGAAATTCAAATACAAAAAGTATAAGGGTGCATTTGGTTTTAGAATTAAAATAACTTTGATTTTGATCGTGGAAAATGACAAATGTTGTGTAATGTGTTGAGGTAAAATTAAAATTAAAATTTTTTACTTGTAAAATATGTATTTTTGTTGTATAGTGTGTTGAGTTAAAATTAAAGTTCAAATTTTTTACTTGTAAAATGTGTATTTTTGTTGTATAGTATATTTTTGGTTTGAGGATGAAATTTTAGAATCACAATTCTAACTTAATTCTACCAACAACAAAACAAAATAACTCATACAAATTCAAAGAGTGGACCCCATTTATATCACTTTTTTTCCACAACAAAACAAAATAATTCATATAAAGTCAAAAGGTGGGTCCCATTTATATCACTTTTTTTCAAAATCAAAATCTAATTTTAAAATCCTACTATAAAACCAAACGCAGCAAAATTTTTTGTGATTTTAACTCTAAAAACAAACGGGCCTTAAGATACCCAATGAGAACCTTAATAACAAGGATAACTAATTTAGATGTTAATACAAGAGTAAATGACATGCAACGACATACTTGCATGATAGATTTCGCAACAACTGACCCATTTGATTAGTCATGAGTTACAGAATCTATTAAGAAAATACGTTATGATTAACGCTGACTTTGTACCATATGCATATGTGCTTATTGGTAGATCAACTTTACTTTCATTCATTCATGAAGTTGATTAAAATTTTTTCAACTGTAACAGTTAAATTTTCTTTTTCTATCCTTTTTTATTTTGTTAGCGGAAGAAAGACATCGATGATAAAATAAAAAAATACGTAGATTTGTGAATTGCCATATGCAAATCTAGATAAATATAATTAAAGTAATGCAATTAATTGCCACTATGCTAAGTAATGCTAAATAAATTAAGTCTCAATTAAGAGTGTTTTTCATACTTTTGGAAAGTTCATAAATATATATGCTATATTATGTACAAATAATGTCACTTTTAATTATGAATTTTCGGTTATAAGGAATGTTGTGGGCCTAATAGGGATAGGGAAAAAAAGAGGGCACCGAAAATCCCGCTTATCAGAATCAAATATAGGACTTATTTGCTGGATTCACTTAGTTTGCAATTATACTAATTTGGATAATGAAGTTTACGTCATCTTCTTCTTACTAAGAGCACATCATTCTTACCACAAGAGACGTAATTAAGAATCTACTATTGATGTGCATTAGATCGTAAGTATCGCTTGATATAATTTCAATAGAAGGGTGATTCGAAAATTAGATTCTAAATATAAATTTAAATTCGAAAATTAAAAACTACGAAAGTTAATATTAGGAAGATTTCTGCCGATTGGAAAATATTAAAAGCGAATTCTAAATATAAAAGACCACTTAGAAAATCAATAATATTAAAATAAACTTAAAACTGAATGAAATCTTATAAAGAAAACAGAATGACAACAATAGCTTCCAAATGTGGTGGCTTCTACCTTCCTGAATTTATCCAATTGGTTCCCCCTTTAGGCTTTCTCTCCTACTCTCTGCATGCCCTTCTCCCTTTCCACCAAAAAGAGAGGAAACGTGTGATAATGATCAGTGGACAGAGGACGAACCTGAGAGGGTATCGAGTAGAGAGCAAGGGAGAAAAGAAGATATATAATTTCAGGAAGGTTCGCAGCCAGCGGACAATGGCATTTTTAACTCTAACTTTTCATTTATTTTATTTTATTTATAAAATTTTAACTTTTTTGAAGTTTGCCTCTTATCTTTTAAGTTAATTTCATTGATAAATACGTAGTTTGCGCAAGTTTTTGCATTTAGCACATGTTTTATATAATTACATAAAGAGACATACGGTTTAAATTTCATCTCTAATCTAGCATATCCGTTAATGATCATCCAAGAACTCCATTGAATGCTGATGCAGTGATATTTACCATATCCGTTAATGACCATCCAAGAACTCCGTTAAATGCTGATGCAGTGATATATGGGCCCCGACTCTGCAAACCACATGCTTTTTCTTTGATAGTTACCCAAAATTATTTTCTTCCAAAACATGGGAGGTAAAAAAGGAGAATACAGACGTGAAAATTGGCCTACTAATAGATTAATTCACAAACTATTACATATCCTTGTGACAGAAGAAGGAAAAAAGATAATCGAAAGGAGTGGTGTATTGAAGCATAGACATTCTTGTAATATATACATACATATACATATATATATATATATATAAACTAAGTTTCGAACCTAATTGTCACCTCGTCACATAATAAAAAACAAAAAAAATGAGCTTAGAGTCAAATTTTCACACTGCCATATCATCAACATAAAAGGAACATTTTATATTTTATTTAAATTAATTATGTAGTAAATATATAGATTTTATATACAAGTCACAATGAAAAATATACAAGAAAATAAAATATGACATAAGGCACATTACAATATATACAAGAAAAAAAAATATACAATAGAATATATTGATTATATATGCATCACCCAATATTTATATTATATATATAACAAAATATAATTCAATAAAAACTTTATAATAATTTGCATTGCCATATATATAGCTTAACATTGACTGGTGCGTAATCATGACTAATTTACGTGAATAAAATAAAAATTGATATAATAATATATTTAGCTCTTTTTGGCCATAAGAAGCTTCCATACCCCGTGTTACGTGCGGCTATTTTTTTAGGTTAATTATCATTACTTTTTTATAATTTTCAAACATATATAGATTTTTTTATATAGATAAATGAGATTTTTTATTAGTTAAATTTTAATAAATAGTATTAGTAATAAAAAAGATTGTGTAAAAGTCAATCTTAATGTGTGGCAAAAAAGAAACAGAAGGAGCATAATGATATATATATATATATATATATATATATATATATAAAAAGAAAAAAAGGAACAACATGAAGATATAGTATATATATATATATATGATGTAGTTGCTGCACCAAAGTGTATATATATTGCATATATATAGTTGCCGCACCATATTAAATATATATAGATTATAATGGTTAGTGTATATAGATTATATATATATATATATGTATAGATGAAATATATATATATATATATATGAATATATTGAATATATAGTTCTTGTTTTCTGATAATTTAACATCTGTGTATTTATAGCCTCCTGTCTGGCCGAATATCTTTTAAAGGAGAACAATATTTTATATATAATTTAAACATATGTTTTCCCTTCTTCCTAAATTTTTTCTTTTCTTGTTGAATTTTTATCTGTTGAATGAATTTTTTAATTATAAATTTGAAATTGATTGTTTCGATATTGATCGTTTTCGCAGGATTATAGTTCCATTATGATCGTCGCTTTAGAAACTATAAGACTTTTCTTATTTGTATGTCTTATATATTTCTTTTTATTCTTATTTCATAATTTAATGAAAATCGTTTCTCCATAAATTTCGAGTTCGGTGGCTCTATTTGTTTATTATTATTCTTTGATTGAGTTTTGATTCATAGAATGAATTTTTCAATGTAAATTTTAAAATAATTGCTTCGATATTGATTGTTTAAGTAATCTTCTCAAAAATTTTCTTTTTCTTTGTTGATATTTGATTTGTTGAATTAATATTTTAAATGTAAATTCAAAATTTATTATTCAATATTAATTATTTTGACATGATCTCTATTTCAATTCCATTACAGATGTCACCTCAGTAAGACTTTTTTAATTTATATATATTGGATATTTCTTTTTTATTCTTATTTCAGAATTTAATGGAAATCTTTTCTTCATGACCTTTGGGTTCAATAACTTTATTTATTTATTCTTATTCATTGGTTGAATTTTTATTTTTAGAATAAAATTTTTAATAATTTTCCAAACTAATTATTATGGGTGGTGCTTTAGTAATTGAAAATCCTTCAATATTTCTTTATTATTATTATTTTATAATTCAATTGAGATCTTTCTTTCATCAAGTTTGAATTTAATATTTTAATTAATTTATTTATTTTTATAAAGTTTGATTTGAGTAGTCATAACAATGATAGTAAAAGCCCGTTTGGTATTATGGTTGATTTTTAAAATTTTAACTCTAATTTTAACTTTACTCACTACAAAACAAAAGCCAACAATATAATTATTACTTTTTTCCTTTTCTTCAATTTTTTTAACCATTCAAATCAATTTTTAATACTAAATTCTACAAACTATTCATTACTTTTTCACACTTTTTCTCATAATTCGACAACACAATCATTACAATCCAATTAAAATTAAAACTCAACTCTACTTAATTCTAAAACCAAACACACTATAAATTTATTTCTATAGTTTTAGATTCTTATTCATCAATTCCTAATTTTACATAAAACTCAATAATATATATACATATTTATGAAATTTTACATTATTTAATCATACGAATAAGTATTGATATTTCGAGATTTCTATCTTTAACTTTTGTAATAATCGTCCCTGCAACGCACGGGTCTTTATCTAATTTATATTTATTTGTACTACTTATATAGCATAAAATATATTGGTGTTCTAACTTTCATTTTCCGAAATTATCCTCACTATAATTTATTTCAATATTATAGCCATTAGATCGAAACAGAGTCTAATAATTTCATCTCCCAATGTTTCTCTCATCCCACTTCATTTACTACATTAACTAGACTTTTAGGGTTTTAGATCTAAAAATAGTTAATAATTTCATCCGTTAATATTTCTTTCTCTCCCTCTCTATTACGTTCACCCGGGCAGCCCCAAAGCGATAATCAACTATAGCCTTGGGCTTATTAGGTCTCATAATTTTGTGACCATTAAATTAATAGTATCATAACTATAATTTCTATGATTATTATAGATATTATATTACCCCATTAAATTAAGGCCCAAACATACAATTTACCTAAATTAATCCCTAAAATCTCATTCTCCCCCATTTTATTAATTACTCAGCTATGCTCTACTTATTTAGTTACAACGACTATTTTTTACCATCAACAACCCCAAATTAAATAAAATTTATATTAATCATATTATATAAAATAAAAGTATTGTATTCTCGATATGATAAAAGCCGCATATTAAAACTTGGCATTGAGCTCCCAACTCTCTTGGGCTGCCTATGGCATCACGTTTTTTTTTTTTTTTAAATTTATAAGAAAAATTATTTAATAAATATATATTCAATTTATTAGAAACTCAATCTACATTCAACTCACTTTGAAGGAAAAAGAGAATTATGAACATAGAAGAGATGAAGAAATAGAAGAGTGGGATAAATTGTATGAGAAAGGTAAGATGGCAGATACATTGAGATATGAAATTATTAAACGATTTTAAAATCAAATGATTATTACGTTTTAAATAAATTGGAATAAGAATAATTTTGAAAAAATGAAAATCAAAACACCAATGTCTCCTCCTATACAAGTAGTACAAATAGATATAAATATATATCGCAAGAATGTCTATGCTACAATACACGACTCCTTTGACTTTTTTTTTTTGGCTTCTTCTATCAAATATGAATTGTGTAATCTATTAGCAAGCCAATGTTCACTCTTATATTCTCTGTTTTCTCCAGTGTTTTGGATGAATATAATTAGGGCTCGCAAATTGCCACATTAGCATTTAACGAGTCTTTGGATTGCTATTGACGAACGTGCTAGATTTGAGACGAAATTTAAACCATATGCCTCTTGATGTAATTATATAAGACGTGTACTAAAGATGGAAATTTGGGCAAACAATGTACCTATCCATGAAGTTACTTTTTTTTTCCTTCTTTCCAAATTTTCTACCATTTTATGAGTAGTTAGAAATGTCAGAAGTGCTCTATATTTTTATTTTGAAATTTTATTATATTTATGTCAAATTCTATTTTATTTTTGAATTATATTTTAATTTTTTGAATACCATTTTGTTTTTATTTTTCACATTCTCTGAATTTTATGTTAGCTGTTTTTTGTTCTTATAAGTTTTTGAATTTTTTATACTTTTACAGATATTCTGTAGCTTTTTATATGCAATGTTTTTAAAAAATTTATGAATGTATCCTTTAATTTTTTTGAATTATCTTACACTTTTCTATGAATTCTTTTGTAAATTTTATTTACTTTTTCTAAAAAATCTCAGTTTTTAATCTTCTTACATCTATGATTTTTTTTAATACAGTTTTCTACATAAATATTCAATTTATTAACTTTTCAAGAACAAAACAAGGAGAGAGTAAGAGGAATTTTATGTGTCTGTACATCTTCTAAGAAAATATAGGGCCCTGTTCAATTAGCTCCTAATTCAAGGGACATGAGATGAGGACATGAATAAAGGATAAATGATGTGCGTCCTAATTAAATAGATTGTTTTCTCGTCTGTATATGGTAAAGAAAATAATCTTTTATATCTTTATAACTATAAAAATGCCATACTTTTTTTAGTGTACAGACCCAAATTCCATATATGTTTTAAATGTATATATATATATATAGTATTAATTTAAATACCATATATTTTTCTGTAGACAAACAAATATACTATATACTTTAAATTGATAGGTATCTCTTAAATTTTTTTCCCTAGAATTTTTATGAAATTCATTCGCGTGTACCTACTACCTGCTTTATTATGCCTTATAAATTGGCAATCACAGGGAGATATCTCCATATACATCTAATCAGTCTCTTCTATCTGTCTCTGATTATCCATTTGCTTCATAAAGCTTCATCAATCATTGAAGCAAAAGCACAGAATTCTCATCAACACGCCGCCATATTTTCCTAGACGATAAAGGTAACCATTGAGTGGTCCATTAACTTCCGGATTTTATCGAGCATACCAAGTTTAACGTATGAAACTTAATGTTTGGTCTTATGTTGTCTGTCAGCATCTCAGGTATAAGATGAATGCTGCCGCTGTGTCAGCTGCCTACATGCCAGTCCAATCTCTCGTGATGAACTTTCAAGGGGAGGCCAAGGCCAGGGACCCTTTCTGTAGGCAGAAAGTCGTGTTCGTGATGGGCGCCACTGGAACCGGGAAATCCCGCCTCGCGATTGATTTGGCCACCAGGTATCCTGCTGAGGTCATCAACTCAGACAAAATGCAGGTCTACAAGGGCCTCGACATCGTCACTAATAAGGTCAAGGAGGAGGAGTGGCGGGGTGTTCCACACCACCTCATGTCGTTCGTGGACCCTGACTCCGACTTCACGGCCACCGACTTTCGGTATCATGCATCCAAGGCCCTGCAGACAATCTACTCGCGGGGCCGGATCCCGATAATAGCTGGCGGATCCAACTCTTTTATTGATGCCCTAGTGAACGACGACCCAGAGTTCCGGCTGATGCATGACTGTTGCTTCCTCTGGGTCGACGTTTCCTGGCCCGTGCTCCAGTCTTTCCTGTCCGAACGGGTTGACCAGATGGTGAGGGAAGGGTTGGTTGAAGAGGTGAGGAGCCTGTACAGCCCCGAGGGTGATTACAACAGGGGAAATAGGCGATCAATTGGGGTCCCTGAGATGGACCAGTACTTCCGAGCTGAGGCCACTGCTGACGATCAGACCCGCAAGAGGCTTCTGGAGGCATGCATTGCCAAGATCAAGGAGAACACTAGCATTTTGACCCAACGGCAGCTCCAAAAGATTCACCGGCTCAACAGCTTGTGGAACTGGAGTATTCATCGGATCGATGCCACAGAGGTTTTTTCGAAACGGGGGAAACTGGAGGCTGATGAGGCATGGAAGAGGCTTATTGGGGGGCCGAGTGCCGTGATCGTCGGCAATTTCCTGTTCAATGAGCAATCCGCGGGCATTCCAATATTGCCTACTACAAGAAATATCCAAAGTACTGAGGGTCAGTAACCGTTAGAAAATCGTTCAAAAAGGCCCTTTTGGAGGGAATTATTTCCCTCCAAAAAACCGCCCACTGAAATATTTCCTAGGAGTTTGCTGGGGAATTTTAGGGTTTTAATTTTTTAGATGAATAATTGTAATGAACTGGACTGAATGAAAAATGGATGGGTAGCAGAGGACGGTGAAGAGGAAGGAGAAGAAGGATTTACGCAAGAATGTAGAGAGAAAGAGAGAGAGAGAGATGAAGCAATTTCCTATATTTTTCATAGCACACCATGATATTTCTACATCAATAGCTTTATCCATGGATCTGATGACCACTCCAGCTCATATTCCCCCCGTGTAACTAACCAAGTTAGGAGAATTAAAAGTATGCCCATGTGTTTCTACTTTTTTTCCACTCTCGCTCACGTCACTATTTTATTACACTTTGCCCTTTTACTTCTAATCCATGACATTCCCTCCCCTTCAGGACCCTTGTCGACAAGGCTGAACTGAGGAAAACGCAACCTCAATTCATCTGCATATTCCCAAGTAGCATCAACTGGAGAGGTATTAGACCAATGCACAAGCAACTGTGCCGCAACCTTATTACCCCTTTTCACCATTCTACATTCCAGTATGGCCAGAGGCTGCAAAGGCCTGCCTTCCCACGCATCATTAGATATGGGCAGCTCTGAAGAACAGTTAGTCACGCCTATAGCATTCTTCAGCTGAGACACATGGAAGACTGGATGTACTTGTGCTGAACTTGGTAGTTTAAGTTTGTAGGCCACCTTCCCAATTCTGTCTGCAATCTGATAAGGGCCATAGTACTTAGGAGACAGCTTCTTCGAGCCTCTAGCAGTGACTGTCCCTAGTCTATAAGGCTGCAATTTGAGAAAAACCATATCTCCAAATAGAGAACCCCCTGTCTGATCTCCTTTTATTTGCTCATAGTTTCATCTTGTTCTGAGCTCTCTGGAGATGGTGTTTGAGGGTCTATAACATACCTTTTCTATCCCTCATATACGTATCAACTGCTGCAACTACAGAATCACGAAGGAAGTATAACATGTGCAGTGGGGGCTAAAATCCATACAAGCTTTCAAAAGCGGTCAATCCAGTGGAACTATGGTACGTGGTGTTATAACACCATTTTGCCAGTAGAAGCCATTTGGCCCAAGAAGCAGGTTTGTCTCCAATCATGCATCTCAAGTAAGTTTCTAAGCACTTGTTGATGATCTCGGATTGTCCATCTGTCTAAGGATGATAAGCAGACGAAGCCAAGAAAGCCACTCCCTATAACTTGAACAGATCTTGCTATAAGTTACTTAGGAATATAGGGTTCCTGTCACTCACAATTATTCAGGCATGCCATGGAGTGTAAATACATTCTTCAGGAAAGCCTAAGCCACAGAGGCAGCTGAGTAGGGCTGAGAGAGAGCCATAAAGTGGACATACTTCGTGCATCTATCCACCACCACAAAGATCACCTCCTTTCCAATGATTTGGGAAGCCCTTCATTGAAATCCATATTGATATTAGTAAAGAATAACCTTAGGCATAGCCAAAGGTAGGAGACCTGGATAAGCTAAGTCTTCTGCCTTGTTCTGTTGGTAGGTTTGGCACTCCCTTACAAATTGTCTTGCCTCCACATCCCTTTTCCAGTATAATAAGCTAGCAATCCTCTTGGTTTTGGCTTGAGCTCCAGAATGCCCCTCACTAAACTAGAATGGTACATTGAGATGATCTCCCTTTGCAATGCTACATCGTTTCCCACCACTAGTTTTCCCTGCTTTCTCAATTGCTCCTTTTGCTAGGTGAATTTATGATGGGAGGACTTGTCATCCTTCAAGTCACTGATGGGTTGCTGTAATCTTGGATCATTTTTCTAGTTCTCCTGAATCTTTCCAAAGAACCCAATAGAGATCACTGACACAACCATGAGCAAGAGCTCTTGACTAGTTACACGAGAGAAAGCATCAGCCACTATGTTCTCTTTTCCTTTTTTGCTGCTAATCTCATAGCTATATCCTAGTAACTTGGCCAACCAAGTGTGCTATAATGGTGTATTCAACCTCTGCCCTAGCAGGTATTTCAAACTTCGGTGGTCTCTCTTGATGATGAAATGCCTTCCCCTGAGATAATGACCACACTTCTTTATTGCATAAAGTATAGCAAAAAGTTCCCGGTCATAAATCGATAGGGCTTGATGCTTAGGGGCCAATACTTTACTGATATAAACTATAGGGTGTCCTTCTTGGATGAACACTGCCCCAATTCCTACCCCTGATGCATCAGTCTCAACCACAAACTTTTTTGAAAAATCAGGTAGTGCTAGGACATGAGTAGTGGTCATAGTTTCCTTAAGCCTACTAAAGGCCACCTATGCTACCTTAGTCCATTGGAAGAAATCCTTCTTCAGAAGATTCGTGAGAGGTCTGAAGATGCTGTCATAATTCTTTACAAATCTTCTATAGTAACTTAAGTGAGGCACAAGAATCCCCGTAACTGCTTAATAGCTCGAGAAACATGCCAATCTTGTATTGTCTTAAGCTTCCTGGGGTTAGTGGACACACCAGTTGCCGACACATAGTGCCCCAGACACTTCACCTTATCCTCCCCAAAACCACATTTAGATCTCTTAGCAAATAAAGAATGCGTCCTCAAAGTAGTGAAACTATCTTTAAGTGTTCCAAGTGTTGCTGCCAATCTTGACTGTAAATCAAAATCTCATAAAAAAAGACCAACACAAACTTCCTGAGGTATGGTTTGAACACCTCTTTCATCAATCCCTAAAAGGTTGAAGGAGCATTGGTGAGCCCAAAGGGCACAACTAAGAGCTCATAATGGCCCTCATGAGTCCTGAAAAGCCGTCTTATACGCATATGGCCCATACATTCTTAGATGGTGGTATCCAGACCTCAAATCAATCTTCGAGAAGGCTGAGGACGCATGTAGTTCATCTAACAACTCCTCCACTGAGGGAATAGGAAACTTGTCCTTGATAGTTAGAGTTTTGGGTCTCCTATAGTCCACACACATCCTCCAAGTATTATCCTTTTTCACTAGTACCACTAGAGAAGAAAATGTACCGTGGCTTGGCTGAATGACTCCCCCCCTCCATCATCTCTGTTGTCATCTTCTCAATGATGTCTTTCTGCAAGGCAAGATACTTGTAAGGTCTAATGTTGACAAGCTGTGACCCTTCCTTCAAGGGAATCATGTGGTCTTGAGCCCTTTTGGGAGGTAGGCCCTTTCGTTCCTCGAAAATGTCTTCAAATTCTTTGGGTAATGCTGCCAGCTCAGGATCTTTGCTCTTTCTTATACTGTTGTTATCATGTAACTTATTTGAGTCAGCCAACTGCAGGCTGCACAACTGGATCACAGTTAATTGGTCACTTTTTTGTAGTAATTTCTCCCTCCCCATCAATGGTCTTTAATTCTTCATCATCGCTCCCTTTTAACAGACTATCCTTCTCTTTAAACTTAAATCTCATCTGTAACTCCTTGAAATTCCATAGAATATCCCCCAAGGTGGCTAACCATTGTACTCCTAATACCATCTCATAGTTGTCTAGTGCCAATAATAATATGTCAATTGTGTACTCATTCCCTTGCATCTCCCACTTAAACCTCCAGCATACTCAATAACTCACATGGTTTGAAAGCTACGAGTTCCTAGTAGTGCATTGAGGAATGTTTGGGGTGTATTGATCTCTTGTACCTCTTCTCTCCCAATCTCTACCTCCACTTCTTTTTCTACAAACTCTACTTCAATAAGGAAAGCATGTCTTCTAGAATACTTATGTCCTGGTGTAAACGTCTCATCACACCAGAAACACAAGTTGTTTGCTCGTTTTTCATCCATTTCCTTGTGAGAGAGGGTTCTATGGGTTTTGTTTAGAGAGAGGGTTGTGGTTCTTTAGGGTGGAATACTTGGTAATGGCATAATAACATTGCCTATGGTTTTTGGTAGGTAGGTTGTGGTTGCTTTGGATATGACAGGTGAGTTCATCTGTGATGGTGTAGCAGTTGTAGTGGGAAGTTTAGCTAGACTAGAAGAAGAAAAAAGATTATGTAGCTTTAGGGCAGGGGACCCTAGTTTGTGGGGAGCACTATAGGTCAAATCCTACAACTTAGCTAAGGAATACGCTTGAGATTGGGTGTGGGATGAAACATACATACTAGCAATTGAATCTCGATTTTTAGTCCCCTAAAGAAATGGCTAAGAGCATCAATTTCTCTAATAACTACCTTGTTGAGCAATTAATCAAACTCGCCCATATAGTCCCCCAGAGACCCTGATTACCTCAAATTCTCGAGGCCAACCATAGGATCCTCATACCCCGTGTCTCCAAAACGAGGTACAATTGCTGCTACATACTATTCCCATCTCACTACCTTGCAACCAATGACCTCATGTACAATTGGTGCCACTGCAGGCTCGTCCCTCCAAATGGATCACTACAAGCTTCAATTTAAACTCATCAGCTATCCTATCCACTTCAGAGAACTGTTCACATCGGTATAACCAATCCTTTACTCCATCTCCCCCAGACCTCGGAAATTCAAGTTTATGAATCCTAGTGGCAGCATAATATTGACGAACATCGGCTCCCATGGGAAAGTGGGAAGTGGATTTTAACTCACCAGCTTGCAGTTATTGCATTCAACGATTATGTTCCAGTGTGAGTCCACTAATCAACTCAAATAGTTGATTGATCCTGCCGTTGGTATTGCTCTTGAGCTTAATTATCACCTTGTCTTGCTCCTCTAAGGCCATGGCTAGTTTGTTGATGTCCTGTGCATGGGTTCCTACCACTATAGGTGCTAGTAAGGGGCTCTGATACCAATTGTAATGAACTGGATTGAATGAAGAATGGATGGATAGCAAAGGACAGTTCAAAGGAAGGAAAAGAAAGATTGACGCAAGAATGTAGAGAGAGAGAGAGATGAAGCAATTTTATGTATTTTTCATAGCATATCATGGCATTTTTACATCAATAGCTTTATACATGGATCTGATGACTACTCTAGCTCATATTCCCCCCATGTAACTAACCAAGTCGGAAGAATTAACAGTATGCCCATATGTTTCTACTTTTTTTCCACTCTCACCCACATCTCTATTTTATTACAATTTGCCCCTTTTATTTCTAATCAATGACAATAATTGAATGCATGAGTACCATGTTCAAAGATATAATCCATCGTAATCCATAACGACCTGATCCAAGCATACATTCCACAGTTTAACTGGTAAACTGACACAGCAAAACCTAAAATTGTGATCTGTTGATTCGCGCACGAATACCAGACAACAACATTCTATCACCTGTTGATTCTACGAATACCAGAAATAGGCATCAAACTCGAAAACAAATTTGAGATTGGAAGAAAGAGCATGGTAGCTCCACAACTTTATTGATAAATTCGAAATTCAACTGCTCAACCCTAGGGTTGTACAAAGCTTAAATAGGTCTTAAAAACGCTTAAATTGCACAATAAACATAAACTTTCCTAAAATTATAAAAACGTCCTAAATAACATAAATTACCTATTGGAGGCCCTAAACGATGGAATTTGCCTTAAATATCGAAAAATCATAGCAAAGTGGTGAATTTTGCTCCGGAGGCCGTTTCCTTCGAAATAGGGTCATCAGAACCTATTTTTCTCCAAGTACCGACTTGCCGCCTCTTCTACCGCATCATTCTCCCTTGGGTGGAAAGAATTCGCCCTCGAATTGTCCTCTTCCAAGCTGTCACCCGTGCAAGGAATCAGGTGCTTCACATTAAACACATCAGCAGTACAAATGTAGCTAGGAAGCTTAAGCCGATATGCATTCGAATTAATCTTCTCTATAACCTCTACCGGCCCAATCTTCCTTGCTGAAAGCTTGTTGTACTCCCCAGCTGGATATCGATCCTTAGTAGGAATTGCCCACACATAATCACCCACTTCAAATTCCACTGCTTGATGAAATGTTCAAACACTGCTTGATGAATCTCTCGCAAGCTATCCACAAAATCTGCTGCCTTACCATGAACTTTAGATCTGTTAGGTAAATGAATTAAACCCAGAGGACCCTCGAGAACAGTAGCATACACAACCTAGAAATGGCTAAAACCCATGCTACGATTGACTGCATGATTATGGTCAAACTCAGCTTGGCACAACTTGAGATCCCAACTCTTCACATGCTCCCCCACCAGACTTCGCAGCAAGTTACCCAACGACCGATTCACGACCTCAGTTTGCCCATCGGTTTGGGGATGATAAGCACTGCTGAATTGCAGCTGTGTATCCACCATCTTCCATAAACTACGCCAAAAGTGGCTAAGGAACTGGGTATCCCGATAAAAAACAATGGACTTTGGTAATCCATGAAGATGATACACCTCACGAAAGTACAACTGAGCCACTCGAATAGCATCTGTCGTCTTCTTACAAGGAATAAAATGCACCATCTTAGAGAATCGATTAACAACAACATAGATGGAATCATTACCACGCTGTGTTCGCGGTAGACCCAGCACAAAATCTATGCTGACATCCTCCCAAGGTCGCGATGGAATCGGTAATGGCATATATAACCTGGCATTGATAGCTGTCCCTTTGGACACGTTGCAGACCCGACACCTCTGCACGTCCTTTTCCACCTCCTTGCAAATGGTCGGCCAAAAATACGAGCCTTGCACTAGTCGTAACGTCCGATCTCGCCTAACATGCCCTTCCCATGCAACTCCTTAATAATTTGCAAACGGAGGCTGCAATCTGGAATACACAACTAGTTGCCCCTGAACATAAACCCATCGTGTAGCAAAAATTCTGAATTCTCCTAGCACGAACTTTCCCCAAAACATTAGAGAAATATGGATCAGTCTCAAGTAAATCACAAAGACAATCAAAGCCAGGTACCTCAATACGCAGATTAACCAATAGATTATTCATGCAACTCAACGCATCAGCCACCCAATTCGTCACCCCTGACTTATGTTTCACCACGAAAGTAAAACGCTGCAAATAAGCAATCCACGAGGCATGTCGAGGGGACACCTTATCTTGGCGGTGAAGGTGTTTTAATGCCGCCAATGTTTGACTGCATTGAGGCCCAATTTCTTCACCACCTCTGCAGAGACAATATTCTCGTAGCTGCCAGAGTCGATAACAAAACAACACACCTTACCGAGAACAGTGCATGTGGACTGAAAAATATTATGCCTCAGCCAATTGTCATCTGCAACCTTAGGCGTCAAGCATGAACGCCTAACAACCAGTGCCGTTCCTGTGTCTCCAGTCACGACTTCTTCGACGACCTCCTCACTATCAAACTCAGGATATTCGGCTTCCTCCACATCCTCATCTTCGCCCTTCTCCTTGTCAACAAAGAATGTCTTTTTGCCAACGGTCTTTCGGCACTCAGATTGCCTGTGACCAACCTCGCCACATCCGAAGCACTTCATCCCAGTACCTGTTAGTCTATTTGGCTAGATTGTGTTAGTAGTATTTCTGTTGGTTCCACCTCCAGGGCGGTTCACCCCGCTAATACCACAATGATGTAGTAGAAGAGGCGGCAAAAATAGGCTCTGACGACCCTATTTCGAAGGAAACGGCCTCAGGAGTAAAACTCACTGCTTCGATCTTGGACTCATCTGCCTTCAGTCCTTCCCCAGAGACCACATACCCAAGGAATAAAACCTTTGATGCCATGAATACACACTTCTTCACAGCAGCATAGAATTTCTCCCTGCGAAACACACACAAAATTGCCCGCAAGTGCTGGAGATGCTCTGTTTGGTTAGCACTATAAATCAGAATACCATCGAAATAAACAACAACGCACTTGCCAATGAATGGTCGCAAGGCCTGATTCATCACACGCATAAAGGTGCTCGGTGCGTTAGACAGCCCAAAAGGCATCACCATCCACTCATACAATCCCTCGCGTGTTTTGAAAGCTATTTTCCGCTCGTCGTCGGGCCTTATGCGAATCTGATGGTATCCACTCTTCAAATCCAGCTTCGTAAACATTGTTGCCCCGCTGACCTGATCAAACAAATCATCTAATCGAGGAATTAGAAATCTATATCGCACTGTAATTCTATTAATGGCTCGACTATCCACACACATGCGCCACGAGCCATCCTTCTTGGGTGTAAGCAAGGCTAGAACTGCACAGGGACTCAAGCTTTCACGGATATGTCCCCTGGAAAGCAACTCCTCAACCTGCCTCCGCAACTCCAAATGTTCCCCAGGACTCATCATGTATTGGGGTCTATTTGGCAGTGTCACTCCTAGCTCCAAGTCAATTCGGTGCTGAATATCCCGCAAGGGTGAAAAACCATCGGGAAGCTCATCAGGAAAGACATCCACATACTCAGCCACTACAGGTGCCACTGCAATAGGAATTGACGCATCACCGGCCACTTCATTTCCAATTAGCACATAAATTAACTGCGATTCGTCCACCTCTTCTTCGAACCCCGCCAATGACAAAAGCTTCGTTTCTCTACCCATAGAGGTTGGTTTCTCCGTCTCTCTGCTGGGCATTAACACAATCTTCACATTTTAAAACATAAAACTGTATGAGTTAGTTCACCCCTCATGAATCACTCGACGATCATACTGCCACGGCCTACCCAACAGTAAATGACCTACATCCTTTGCCACCACATCACACCACAGAGCATCTTTGTGTTTCAGGCCAATAGAAAAAGAAACCAATGCACGTTCTGACACATTAACATCGCATCTCTTTTTCAACCAAGCCAGTTTATAAGGCTTGGGATGTTTCTCTGTCTTGAGGCCCAATTTCTTCACCACCTCCGCAGAGACAATATTCTCGCAGCTGCCAGCGTCGATAACAAAATGACACACCGTACCGAGAACAGTGCACGTGGACTGAAAAATATTATGCCTCTGTCAATTGTCGTCTGCAACCTTAGGCGTCAAGCATGAACGCCTAACAACCAATGTCGTTCCTGTGTCTCCAGTCGCGACTTCTTCTTCGACGACCTCCTCACTATCAAACTCAGGATATTCGGCTTCCCCAACATCCTCATCTTCGCCCTCCTCCGTGTCAACGAAGAATGTTTTTTGGCCAGCGGTCTTCCGGCACTCAGACTGCCTGTGACCAACCTCGCCACATCCGAAGCACTTCATCCCAGTACCTGGTAGTCTATTTGGATGGTTTGTATTGGTAATATTTCTGTTGGTTCCTTCTCCAGGGCGGTTCACCCCGGTACTGCCACAATGATGCGGTAGAAGATGCGGCAAGTCGGTAGTTGGAGAAAAATAGTTTCTAACAACCCTATTTCGAAGGAAACGGTATCCGGAGCAAAACTTACTGCTTCGATCTTGGACTCATCTACCTTCAGTCCTTCCCCGGAGACCACATACCTAAGGAATAAAACCTTTGATGCCATGAATACACACTTCTTCACGACAGCATAGAATTTCTCCCTGCGAAGCACACACAAAACTGCCTGCAAGTGCTGGATATGCTCTGTTTGATTAGCACTATAAATCAAAATATCATCGAAATAAATAACGCACTTGCCAATGAATGGTCGCAAGGCCCGATTCATCACAGGCATAAAGGTGCTCGGTGCGTTAGACAGCCCAAAAGGCATCGCCATCCACTCATACAATCCCTCGCGTGTTTTGAAAGCTGTTTTCCACTCGTCGCCGGGCCTTATGCGAATCTGATGGTATCAACTCTTCAAATCCAGCTTCGTAAACACTGTTGCACCGCTGACCTGATCAAGCAAATCATCCAATCGAGGAACTAGAAATCTGTATCGGCCATAATTTTATTAATGGGTCGACTATCCACACACATGCACCACGAGCCATCCTTCTTGGGTGTAAGCAAGGCTGGAACTGCACAAGGACTCAAGCTTTCACGGATATGTCCCCTGGCCAGTAACTCCTCAACCTGCCTCCGCTACTCCTCATGTTCCCCAGGACTCATCCTGTATTGGGGTCTATTTGGCAGTGTCACTCCTGGCTTCAAGTCATTTCGGTGTTGAATATCTCGCAAGGGTGGAAAACCTTCGGGAAGCTCATCAGGAAAGACATCCACATACTCAGCCACTACAGGTGCGGCTGCAGTTGGAATTGACGCCTCACCGGCCACTTCTTTTTCGATTAGTACATAAATTAACAACGATTCGTCCACCTCTTCTTCGAACCTCGCCAATGACAAAAGCGTCGTTTCTCCACCCATAGAGGTTGATTTCTCTATCTCTCTGCTGGGCACTAACACAATCTTCACATTTTCAAACATAAAACTGTATGAGTTAGTTCGCCCCTCATGAATCACTCGACGGTCATACTGCCACGGCCTACCCAACAGTAAATGACATGCATCCTTTGCCACCACATCACACCACAGAGCATCTTTGTGTTTCAGGCCAATGGAAAAAGAAACCAATGCACGTTCTAACACATTAACCTCGCCTCCCTTTTTCAACCAAGCTAGTTTATAAGGCTTGGGATGTTTCTCTGTCTTCAGGCCCAATTTCTTCACCACCTCCGCAGAGACAATATTCTCGTAGCTGCCAGCGTCGATAACAAAATGACACACCGTACCGAGAACAGTGCACGTGGACTGAAAAATATTTTGCCTCTGTCAATTGTCGTCTGCAACCTTGGGCGTCAAACATGAACGCCTAACAACCAGTGTCCTTCCTGTGTCTCGAGTCGCGACTTCTTCTTCGACGACCTCCTCACTATCAAACTTTGGATATTCGGCTTGCTCCACATCCTCATCTTCGCCCTCCTCCGTGTCAACAAAGAATGTTTTTTGGCCAGCGGTCTTCCGGCACTTAGACTGCTTGTGACCAACCTCACCACATCCGAAGCACTTCATCCCAGTACCTGGTAGTCTATTTGGATGGTTTGTGTTGGTAATATTTCTGTTGGTTCCTTCTCCAGGGCGGTCCACCCCGGTACTGCCACAATGATGCTGTAGAAGATGTGGCAAGTCGGTAGTTGGAGAAAAATAGGTTCTAACAACCCTATTTCGAAGGAAACGGTATCCGGAGCAAAACTTACTGCTTCGATCGTGGACTCATCTACCTTCAGTCCTTCCCCGGAGACCACATACCTAAGGAATAAAACCTTTGATGCCATGAATACACACTTCTTCACGGCAGCATAGAATTTCTCCCTGCGAAGCACACACAAAACTGCCTGCAAGTGCTGGATATGCTCTGTTTGATTAGCACTATAAATCAAAATATCATCGAAATAAATAACGCACTTGCCAATGAATGGTCGCAAGGCCCGATTCATCACACGCATAAAGGTGCTCGGTGCGTTAGACAGCCCAAAAGGCATCACCATCCACTCATACAATCCCTCGCGTGTTTTGAAAGCTGTTTTCCACTCGTCGCCGGGCCTTATGCTAATCTGATGGTATCAACTCTTCAAATCCAGCTTCGTAAACAGTGTTGCACCGCTGACCTGATCAAGCAAATCATCCAATCGAGGAACTAGAAATCTGTATCGGCCATAATTTTATTAATGGGTCGACTATCCACACACATGCACCACGAGCCATCCTTCTTGGGTGTAAGCAAGGCTGGAACTTCACAAGGACTCAAGCTTTCACGGATATGTCCTTTGGCCAACAACTCCTCAACCTGCTTGCGCTACTCCCCATGTGCCCCAGGACTCATCCTGTAGTGGGGTCTATTTGGTAGTGTCGCTCCTGGCTCCAAGTCAATTCGGTGCTGAATATCCCGCAAGGGTGGAAAACCATCGGGAAGCTCATCAGGAAAGACATCCACATACTCAGCCACTACAGGTGCGGCTGCAGTTGGAATTGACGCCTCACCGGCCACTTCTTTTTCGATTAGTACATAAATTAACAACGATTCGTCCACCTCTTCTTCGAACCTCGCCAATGACAAAAGCGTCGTTTCTCCACCCATAGAGGTTGATTTCTCCATCTCTCTGCTGGGCACTAACCCAATCTTCACATTTTCAAACATAAAACTGTATGAGTTAGTTCGCCCCTAATGAATCACTCGACGGTCATACTGCCACGGCCTACCCAACAGTAAATGACATGCATCCTTTGCCACCACATCACACCACAGAGCATCTTTGTGTTTCAGGCCAATGGAAAAAGAAACCAATGCACGTTTTGACACATTAACCTCGCCTCCCTTTTTCAACCAAGCTAGTTTATAAGGCTTGGGATGTTTCTCTGTCTTAAGGCCCAATTTCTTCACCACCTCCGCAGAGACAATATTCTCGCAGCTGCCAGCGTCGATAACAAAATGACACACCGTACCGAGAACAGTACACGTGAACTGAAAAATATTATGCCTCTGTCAATTGTCGTCTGCAACCTTAGGCGTCAAGCATGAACGCCTAACAACCAGTGTCGTTCCTATGTCTCCAGTCGCGACTTCTTCTTCGACGACCTTCTCACTATCAAACTCAGGATATTCGGCTTCCTCCACATCCTCATCTTCGCCCTCCTCCGTGTCAACGAAGAATGTTTTTTGGCCAGCGGTCTTCCGGCACTCAAACTGCCTGTGACCAACCTCGCCACATCCGAAGCACTTCATCCCTGTACCTGGTAGTCTATTTGGATGGTTTGTGTTGGTAATATTTCTGTTGGTTCCTTCTCTAGGGCGGTTCACCCCGGTACTGCCACAATGATGTGGTAGAAGATGCGACAAGTCGGTAGTTGGAGAAAAATAGGTTCTAACAACCCTATTTCGAAGGAAACGGTATCCGGAGCAAAACTTACTGCTTCGATCTTGGACTCATCTACCTTCAGTCCTTCCCCGGAGACCACATACCTAAGGAATAAAACCTTTGATGCCATGAATACACACTTCTTCACGGCAGCATAGAATTTCTCCCTGCGAAGCACACACAAAACTGCCTGCAAGTGCTGGAGATGCTCTGTTTGATTAGCACTATAAATCAAAATATCATCGAAATAAATAACGCACTTGCCAATGAATGGTCGCAAGGCCCGATTCATCACACGCATAAAGGTGCTCGGTGCGTTAGACAGCCCAAAAGGCATCACCATCCACTCATATAATCCCTTGTGTGTTTTGAAAGCTGTTTTCCACTCGTCGTCGGGCCTTATGCGAATCTGATGGTATCAACTCTTCAAATCCAGCTTCGTAAACACTGTTGCACTGCTGACCTGATCAAACAAATCATCCAATCGAGGAACTAGAAATCTGTATTGGCCATAATTTTATTAATGGCTCGACTATCCACACACGTGCACCACGAGCCATCCTTCTTGGGTGTAAGCAAGGCTGAAACTGCACAGGGACTCAAGCTTTCACGGATATGTCCTTTGGCCAACAACTCCTCAACCTGCCTGTGCAACTCCCCATGTTCCCCAGGACTCATCCTGTAGTGGTGTCTATTTGGTAGTGTCGCTCCTAGCTCCAAGTCAATTCGGTGCTGAATATCCCACAAGGGTGGAAAACCATCGGGAAGCTCATCAAGAAAGACATCCACATACTCAGCCACTACAGGTGCGGCTGCAGTTGGAATTGACGTCTCACCGGCCACTTCTTTTCCGATTAGCACATAAATTAACTATGATTCATCCACCTCTTCTTCGAGCCTTGCCAATGACAAAAGCGTCGTTTCTCCATCTCTCTGCTGGGCACTAGCACAATCTTCACATTTTCAAACATAAAACTGTATGAGTTAGTCCGCCCCTCATGAATCACTCGACGGTCATACTGCCACGGCCTACCCAACAGTAAATGACATGTATCCATCGCCACCACATCACACCACACAACATCTTTGTATTTCAGGCCAATGGAAAAAGAAACCAATGCACGTTCTGACACATTAACCTCACCGCCCTTTTTCAACCAAGCTAGTTTATAAGGCTTGGGATGTTTCTTTGTCTTGAGGCCTAATTTCTTCACCACCTCCGCAGAGGCAATATTCTCGCAGCTGCCGGCATCGATAACAAAACGACACACCTTACTGAGAACAGTGCACGTGGACTGAAAAATATTATGCCTCAGCCAATTGTCGTCTGCAACCTTAGGCGTCAAGTATGAACTCTTAACAACCAGTGCCGTTCCTGTGTCTCCAGTCATGACTTCTTCTTCGACGACCTCCTCACTATCAAACTCAGGATATTCGGCTTCCTCCACATCCTCATCTTCGCCCTCCTCCGTGTCAATGAATAATGTCTTTTTGCCAGCGGTCTTTCGGCACTCAGACTGCCTGTGACCAACCTCGCCACATCCGAAGCACTTCATCCCAGTACCTGTTAGTCTATTTGGCTGGTTTGTGTTGGTAGTATTTTTGTTGGTTCCTCCTCCAGGGCAGTTCACCCTACTACTGCCACAATGATGCGGTAGAAGAGGCGACAAGTTGGTACTTGGAGAAAAATAGGTTCTAACGACCCTATTTCGAAGGAAACGACCTCCGGAGCAAAACTTACTACTTCGATCTTGGACTCATCTACCTTCAGTCCTTCCCCGGAGACCACATACTCAAGGAATAAAACCTTCGATGCCATGAATACACAATTCTTCACGGCAGCATAGAATTTCTCCCTGCGAAGCACACACAAAACTGCTCGCAAGTGCTGGAGATGCTCTGTTTGGTTAGCACTATAAATCAAAATATCATCGAAATAAACAACAACGCACTTGCCAATGAATGGTCGCAAGGCCTGATTCATCACACGCATAAAGGTGCTCGATGCGTTAGACAGCCCAAAAGGCATCACCATCCACTCATACAATCCCTCGCGTGTTTTGAAAGCTGTTTTCCACTCGTCGCCGGGCCTTATGCGAATCTGATGGTATCCACTCTTCAAATCCAGCTTCGTAAACACTGTTGCACCGCTGACCTGATCAAGCAAATCATCCAATCGAGGAATTGGAAATCTATATCGCACCGTAATTCTATTAATGGCCCGACTATCCACACACATGCGCCACGAGCCATCCTTCTTGGGTGTAAGCAAGGCTGGAACTGCACAGGGACTCAAGCTTTCACGGATATGTCCCCTGGCCAGTAACTCCTCAACTTGCCTCCGCAACTCCTCATGTTCCCCAGGACTCATCCTGTAGTGGGGTCTATTTGGCAGTGTCGCTCCTGGCTCTAAGTCAATTCGGTGCTGAATATCCCGCTTGGGTGGCAAACCATTGTGAAGCTCATCAGGAAAGACATTCACATACTCAGCCACTATAGGTACGACTGCAGTTGGAATTGACACATCACCGACCACTTCTTTTCCGATTAGCACATAAATTAACTGCGATTCGTCCACCTCTTCTTCGAACCTCGCCAATGACAAAAGCTTCGTTTCTCCACCCATAAAGGTTGGTTTCTCCGTCTCTCTACTGGGCACTAACACAATCTTCACATTTTCAAACATAAAACTGTATGAGTTAGTCCGCCCCTCATGAATCACTCGACGGTCATACTGCTACGGCCTACCCAATAGTAAATGACATGCATCCATTGCCACCACATCACACCACACAACATCTTTGTATTTCAGGCCAATGGAAAAAGAAACCAATGCACGTTCTGACACATTAACCTCGCCTCCCTTTTTCAACCAAGCCAGTTTATAAGGCTTAGGATGTTTCTCTGTCTTGAGGTCCAATTTCTTCACAACCTCCGCAGAGACAATATTCTCGCACGTACCAGCGTCGATAACAAAATGACACATCTTACCGAGAACAGTGCACGTGGACTGAAAAATATTATGCCTCAGCCAATTGTCGTCTACAACCTTAGGCGTCAAGCATGAACGCCTAACAACCAGTGTCGTTCCTGTGTCTCCAGTCACGACTTCTTCTTCGACGACCTCCTCACTATCAAACTCAGGATATTCGGCTTCCTCCACATCCTCATCTTCGCCCTCCTCCGTGTTAACGAAGAATGTCTTTTTGCCAGCGGTCTTCCAGCACTCGGACTGCCTGTGACCAACCTCACCACATCCGAAGCACTTCATCCCAGTTGGTTCCTCCTCCAGGGCAGTTCACCCTGCTACTGCCACCACCACTACCACCAGGACGACTCGCACCACTATTGCTTCCTATACTGGAGGTATTCCCGAAATTACTGTTGCGTCGGGACTATTTTTCAACTTGGAGAGCCCTTTGATGTGCTACCGAGACACTGGATGGATCAAACATATTGACCGTGTTTTGAATCTGCACCCGCAATCCTCCGATATACCTCGCCACTAATTGATCTTCAGTTTCGTCTACTTCATTTCGGACTATAAGTTGGAAAAACTCGGTGGTATATTCATCCACTGTTCGAGTTCCTTGCCCTAAATTCTGCAATCGCTGATACATCAATCTCTGAAATTTATATGGCAGAAAATTGGCTCGCAAGTGTTTCTTCATCTTCTCCCACGTCACAACTTTTGACTTGCCCAATCTGCTTCTGGTCAATTTGAGTTGCTGCCACCAGGCCGTGGCTCTGTCTCGCAACCTAATTGCCACCAAAGGTACACGTTTGTCTTCGGGCACTCCTTTAAATTCCAAAATCTCCGCAACTGTAGCCAGCCAATCAAGAAACTCCTCAGGTTTGAGGCTACCATGAAATTCTGGAATTTCAGTCCACATCCCCGACTCCCAACGCCTCTTGTCTTCCTCGAATGTTCGCCTCCTGTCATGCTCGACAGCGCCCCTTTGCTGTCTTCGTGGAATATCAGCAAAATAGTTCTCTCCTTCAGACTCCTCTTCGGTTTCCTCTCGATCAGGGTCAGAATTCGGATTAGGGTTTCTCCGATTCTGGTTCTCCAAAAGTGCAGCCATCTGTTGTGTGAACAGCTCCATCATACGATCCATCCTCTGATTCACGTCTTGCGCCATCCGTTCCATCCTTTGTTCTAGTTGTCGCAGGTTGTCACGCTCAAGAACATCATCCACATGATCCCTTCTCCTAGGTGGCATGGCTATTCCAGATCAAACTGTAGACTTTGATACCAACTGACGCAGCGAAACCTAAAATTGCGATTTGTTGATTCGCGCACGAATACCAGACAACAACCTTCTATCACCTGTTGATTCTACGAATACCAGGAATAGGCATCAAACTCGAAAACAAATACGAGATTGGAAGAAAGAGCACGGTAGCTCCACAACTTTATTGATAAATCTGAAATTCAACTGCTCAACCCTAGGGTTGTACAAAGCTTAAATAGGTCTTAAAAACGCTTAAATTGCACAAAAAATATAAACTTTCCTAAAATTATAAAAACGTCATAAATAACATAAATTGCCTATTTGAGGCTCTAAACGATGGAATTTGCCTTAAATATCGAAAAATCACAGTAAAGCGGTAAGTTTTGCTCCGGAGGTCATTTCCTTCGAAATAGGGTCATCAGAACCTATTTTTCTCCAAGTACCGACTTGCCGCCTCTTCTACTGCATCATAAACCCATAGTAGAACTCAATGCTGAAATTTAAAATGAAATTTAAATATCGAAAAATCACGGCAAAGCGGTGAGTTTTGCTCCGGAGGTCATTTCCTTCGAAATAGGGTCATCAGAACCTATTTTTCTCCAAGTACCGACTTGCTGCCTCTTCTACTGCATCATAAACCCATAGTAGAACTCAATGCTGAAATTTAAAATGAAATTTAAACCTTCAAACGTGTTAATGTCTCAACAAACATGTTGGATGTCTAAACGTCATTACCATAAACGTCGGGCTGCGTCCAACAGCCCTCATACTGTCCACCATCACCTTATTCCTCATCCTGTTGATCTCCACCGCTGGTGGGATGAAAGACATGCATCATCAAGGGCTCGATTTAGGTTTGGTTGAGGATAATGCTGAGGATGAGGCTGATGATGTGCCATTGTAACCTGAAGCAGGAAAATTATCTGTCGATACTCGTAATAATCTGGTTGAGCAGTTGTTGTGTGTTGGCGTACATCAACTTCGATTGTTCCATATCTCTAGTCATTCTACTGATCCACTCAGCATCCACCTGTAGGAGGGATCATCCCATAGAGTCACCCTTTCTTATTTTGCCCCGACAACCCTTGACCAAACCTCATTCTCTAATTGTTCAGTTCCAGCACTGTTGTTGGAGCTGGCCTCACTCACCTAAGTCACCTGCATCGCAAACTCGTTCTGATAGTTCTCTTGCAATATAAAGACATTCAACAACAAGCAACCACATGAAATGGAAATTTCAATTTGTTAGTATTTCTTTAGGAACACTGATAATAAACATTTGAACGCACCATGAACTGCAAAAACCTCGAGCAAACTCAGCTATCATCTGCCTTCTTCTTGTGGTTATACTCAAAGGTCTAGGCTTGTATGACTAGTCTACATATTTCCTCGACCGCAATGAATGAAAGTCAATCAACAATGTAATAACATACATAACATGTGTACCCATCGCATAAACATAATCTACTCCACATCATCCTATCTTCCTCATATCAACACGTTAACAACCAACGCATTCTCAAAAAAAGCTCAATCACAGGAATGTGAAGTGGTTATAAGATTGCGATAATTCATTATTTTCTAATCTTTTGAACTTATTTTGAATTAACAGATCTAGCACAAAAGCAATTGACAACGCGTTCAGTGACCTTGTTATAAGTGGCAAATCATTTCTTTTAATCCAGTGCAAAATTGCTGCCTATTTCTCAACATTGACAACGAGTTCAATGAAGGATTACATCAAAGCAATGTGAAATTGTTATAAGTTTCCAATGAATAAAGGATGCCCTGATGATCTCCCTTTCTAATTATAATCACTTGAGCTTTTCAGTTAAAGATGTGAAACATAATCGTATGTGTGTGATATTCCCGTCGGTTATTTTTTTTTTTTCATTATTTTGTGATTCAAATTCTATTACAAATAATAATAGGCTACACATCTACATATATATAATAAAGCAAGAACACGGTGGGGCCGACAATGTGACCTCAAAACGCCCAGATCCTAAATGGAATTTTGTCGTCTTTTTGAGTTTTCTTAAAAAAAAAAATTAAATTCTTTTAAATACATAGATATAGATTTAAGGGATCATTCATTATTTTCTCGATTTTTTTCTTTTAAAAAGATTATTTAAATTTAATTTTTTTAACTTTTCTATAAATATAGATTTGTAAGAGCGATCATTGTTTTCTTTGTTTCTTTAGCTTTTAGAAATTGAATGTTTTATTTTATAAGTTTTTTAAAACATGTAAACAAAGATTTGTGGGATCAGTCATTATTTTATCCGGTTTTTGAGCTTTTTCAAATAATGTTTTTGTAAATATATTAAAACACTTAGATATAAATTTATGCGAACGACATTATTTTCTCATTTTCTGAACTTATTTGGAATTATAAGTATTTTACATAAAGATTCAAATAAAGTCAACCACGTAAAATCATGTTTACTTTTGAAAAACAAATTGGATCATGTTTTCATAGATATGATGTGTTATATATTTATTTTTTAAAAAGCAAATTAGATCATTTCTTTTATAAATACATAAATATTGTATTATCTATATTATATTTTGAATGGTACGTCACAAATAACAGAGGTACCACATATAAATTGAGGCCGATTCGGCTCTGAAAAATTATTACTACCATTGAAGTTTTTTTTTAGATACACACGAGTTTATATTAGTGCATTTAAAATTAGGTTTTTTCATGTGAGTTCTTCAACTTTTACTTTTTCTCAAACTTAAGCTTTTGTAGAATTTTTCTATTCACCAATTTTAGGTATGTTTTCAACATAACATGAGACACACTATAACACTATATTTATCTAGATAATATTGAAGATAAAAATTCGTCCCGCTATGATCGAAATTTTTGTTTTTAATTTTTTATGCATAATCTTGACAATGTTGAATTTTTAAGCCTTTTATTGATTTATCTTCTTTTATGTAATTTTTCCTTACCTTATTCATGCATTTAAATGACGACTAGTCATAAATATCTAAAAGTTACTATTTTTAACAATTTATAACACATATATTATATAATAAAACTAGCGAAAATAATCATCTTCTATCCCGTGCAACTCGCGGACTTCACAATTAGTATATAATAGAAAGCAAAGTCATGGTGAGCTTGGCCAGGGGACCTTGTAACGCTCGGTTGCTTAATGGAATTTTCTCGGATTCTTGATTTTTTCTTCAAAAAATTAAGTTTTAAATGGTTTAAAATACAATGAGGAGGGCCATCTCGTCCTGGCCTGTTTGGGGGTAGAATCCCTGGGCCTGGCCCACCAACCTCGAGTTGATGTCACTGCTTATGGTTAGGCAGTTGTCGAACATGGGGACCTGCCAGAAACCCAGCAACAACGAGCTATTTTTGATCGGCGACTGGATCACCTCTATGGATGATGGGTTCTTCCCGCTGACAATGTTGTGCCAGTATTTCGACACAATATTTTCAACGTGGAATTGCTTCTGGCCAAATAAATAATATAAAATTTCAGGAAATTAAAATTCCTCTTTATTTATTTGCCCTTAATATTTCTTTTTCATTCTTTTCCGTTTGAGGAATTTTTGATAAACTTTGAGTCTTGACTCTCGGGGCCGATCCAATTGTAAGGCAAGTAAAGCCCTAGCTTTAGCCCCCGATTTTAAACCATATAATGATGATGATGATGATGATTTGGCCCCCCATTTTAGAGTCTTCCCATAATTGAGGAAGATTTTATTCAATATATATATATATATATATATATTATACTATATAGAGTATACATTAACCATAATATAGTAAGGCCCCTCATTGTAATTTATCTAACTTAATTTCTAATTAACTTAATTGCCAAAATAATTACTACTTAATCTCATTTTTGCTCATTTGTATAAATAAATCAGTTTGGCATAACATAATCACTTTTATATTATTCCTATGTTTTCTCTCTTCGAACTTCCCAATTTATCACCTTTTTTTCTTTTTTCAATCCCTAAATTATTCTACCCATCATCCATTCATAGACTCAGTTGAATCAATTTTTCTCATCCTCTTTTTTCTGATTGGTAGTGTGTGTGTGTGTATATATATATATGTATATATATATCCAAAATAAATTAATTCGCGAGGTAAGAAAAGGATATATACATACACATACACATCCCCGCACACTGAATCAGTTTGGCATGACATAATCAACAGGTTTTTTCCACGAAGTAATTTGCAAACCAAAATGCGTGATGGAATTGATTCGAGGACTGCCTACTGATATAGCCGGCGATTGCATGATCCGCATTCCGTACGTATTCGCCATCAACAAGAGGTATATATATTGATTGAGATTCAATGATTTATGTTATCTAAATCGTTCGAAAGCGATACCAAGCATGTCGAATCTCCGTCCTGCATGAATGTTTAATCCGATAAAAATAAGATTTGTACCATGCGCTAAGTTCTGCTGCGTTATAGTCATTAAAACACTAGATTTGCGGCATTCTTTCGGGTATTGGCCAGCAATATTGATTTGCTTAATACAAAACCATGGCAGCGTTGAGATTGGAGTTTGGTTTCGAAATAGAGTTATAACTTTGTTCCACTCCATCAAATGGAGACAAAATAGTTGGAAATTTTATTATTAAATAATTAATTATAATAATAATTAAGAAAAAATATGTGAGATAATTTATTATAAAATTAAAGAAAAAGACAAAGAAAAAGTAATAAATAGTTGAAAATTTTAGTATTAAAAAATAAAAAATACTTCTTCCTTCTATTCACATAATGAGCTGGCATGCCTACTCCCTCACATTAAATAATTGCCCTTCAATAATTACAAACTGGCCGCATGTATCTATTCGCAGCCTTTTCCGGAGGTTTGATTTCGGCACAAATAGCATGATTCTTAAAAAATTAATTGTAATAATAGTTAAGAAAAAAATATGTGAGAGAATTTATTATTAAATGAAAGAAGAAATATAAAAAAGAGTAATGATTATGTTATTGATTGAAGGAAGAATGGAGTGGAGTGAGGTGGGGTAGAATTATAATTCCAAAACCAATCAAAACTAGTTTATTAACACGGAAAAAAATGCATATCTAATCCTCATTCATCAACTATATTTTCACTATCATCCGAACCATTTTTTCTCCAACCTTATCCTCAAAGTCACATTGTATGCGAATTTAACCCAATTTTTTTGTAGATCAAAAGTCTCTCTTGTCCAGTTCTTTTAGAAAGAGAAATTGCAATTTCGATTTTTGTTATGGTATATTTCGAATAACTATTATTCTTCAATAGAACTTAGGTTAGGGCTATCTCCACCTCCATAATGGCTAATTCACCCCAGGTACAAGAATGTCCTTAATAGCATATTAATTACTCTAATTAAATATGGATTAGCTCCTTAAATCACTCTTATATTTCTCATCTCTTCCTTTCTTAATTATTGGATTGAACATCCCATATGAAAAACTCTCACTTTTTTATATACCCACTTACCCATAATATTAATTAAAATAAGTTTTACATTTTCCTATTATGAATGATAAGGAAATGATTTTATTTCCGGAAGTCCTAAATATCATTTTAGCATAATATCCTATATTAATTGGTTAAAAAATTTTATGCACAAAAAAAAAACACAACCAAATTTATATCTACAAAAGCAATTCTTTTACTCGAAAAACCGAAAAATAAAGATTTAAGAAAATAAATGCATCTTGTGAAACAATGTTCTTGCTCCTTGGCCAATTATTCTAAGGGAGATAAATTTTCAAATGGATTATTCGGAGAAGATAATATATTGAATGTCTTTTTTTCTCCATCTACTTAGGTGGTTTTCTTAAGTGCATTTTATATAATATTAATTTTTCATTTGAGAATAAATTAGCTAATCTAATTGCGCATATTATTAATAATTGAAATTCACTAATATAATTTGAATTGCGTTTTCACAATTCAAAAGATCTAACAAAATGGAAAAGAAAAAACCTAGAAATCATGAAAACATGAGCACAATTGTATAATCTATTGTTTGAAAAAACATACAAACTCATCACATACATGCATTTTCTAGAAACAAATAATTAAAAATAAAAAGTCACAATTAATATAGACTTTAAAAGTTTAAATAACGTTATAAATTTAGGTTATCTTGTTTTTGTTTTCTCATGAAAATCATTCCCTTTGATTATGAAGATCTAGTTCTTTTTTATTTTTCTGGCGTCGAGACCTTTAAATGAGTAATGGAACACTTGGAAGATGGAATTTGATTTTCTAGGGCAAAATTATAATTTTTTTCTCATTTATTGCATGAAATTAAGAAATATTTTTTATAATAATTTTGGGTAGCTGGATATGTAGAATAGATTGAAAAAAAAAAAAAAGATAATGCCGATCTTTCCTTATCTGTGAATTCACGATTGATGTCCTATTATCCCTGACCCTCTAGTCGTGCTCGTCTGTTTCATCTTCTCGTTGGTTGTTTTTCTCACAATACTTTGAAAGTCAAATAAAATTACCTATAACTATTCAATCCACATTCAAATATTATCAAGATTTCCTCAATACATAGTTTAACTAAAGGCCCGTGCAATAAGTTTATTATTATTCACTTACAATATCCAAAGAAAAAATGGAAAACAGATGAGGAAATTATTAATTTTGAAAACAGATGAGTCCCAATGACACATCATTAATGATGCAACACATAAACGTTGTATTCCACGGTGGCGTCGAGGGTGTTGAGATCAAAGCTGTAGGTCCGGGCCTGTACGTATCCACTGGCGAAGCGGAACACGCCGCTGCCGCCGACTATCGGCAGCTCCCTCACGGTAGCGAGTATGGGGTTGCGACCGAGCACAGTGATGGTGCTGCCATTGTACTTGCCCTCCAAGAAGACAAAGTTCTGTGCCATGAGGAGGGCCATCTCGTCCTGGGCCGCCTGGGCGAACAACCCCTGCCCACGTCCCACTAACTTCGAGCTGATGTCTGGGCCCATGGTCAGGCGGTTGTCATATATGTGAGTCAGACCAAAACCTAGCAGCAACGAGCTATTTTTGACAGGCGAGTGGATCACCTCGATGGACGATGGGTTCTTCCCGCTGACAATATCATGCCAGTAGAACCTGAAGTGGCTAAGCTTCTCCTTCTTTAGGCCCATCAGCTTCGGGTCAAGGGTCCTCCCGAAGACGTCATGGGTCTCCTCCTCCCCGGCCTCAGAAGCTAGGAAACCGGAGGAGAACAAGAGGGAGAACACGAGGAAAGTGGACGGTAAAATGTGAACGCTGGCAACCTTAGCCATCTCTTCTCTATGTCTATACTTTGAGGTTGAGAAAAGGAGATATATATATATACACACTATAGGGATGATAGCCAGCCAAGGAGTTGCTTGAGAATATTTAGAAAGAATTCTATTATGGAATGATTTATTCCTCACTGTAATTTATGTACATATCCTAGTTTTCCATATTTAAGTGTCACTAGTTTAGTCAGAGTTTATGCTTTCCATTTATTTGATTGGACTTGGCTGTATACATATCCACCAAATTAATGAAAACATATCAGGTTCTTCTGCACCAATCCGACCTTCACAAATTCTAGTTCTGACTTAGGCACAATCATTATATATATGCAATAATTGATAAGATCAACTTATAATAATAATAATAATAATACAAGATACGTGTAGACTGTGGTTGTTCGCGAATTTTGTACAAAAAAGGAGTCGATAATATATAATTTCTGAAACAAAAATGGAACAAAAGATCGGATAAGTAAATGGATTAAACGGTTTATCGGGGAGTTGGGACGAAGTTTCTGTCAAATGACAGGACAGATCCCACATTTAAGTAAAGTCAACGGGAGCATTTTGTGGAGGATTTTTTTTTCCTGACAATTTATTTTATTAATACATTTTACTTAAAAAATATTTATTCTGCCATAATCAAATCCTCGTTGAAGTTTATTTATTAGTAAATCGAATTAAAAAAGATTGTTCCACCCAAAAGATAATAATATAATAAGTTTGCACCAAATCAAATTTGGTTACCTCATAAGCAGTTGACCTTAATCAGATCTTATTAACTCTTAACTCCTGATCACCCTTAGCCTAATGGCTTCATTCGTATTCCTAAAGGAATTTTCCAACGAAGTTTCTGGATGGATTACCAACGGAATTTTGTAGGAAATATTTTCATTGCTTTCTAAAGTATTTCCTTCAGGAAAAACATAACTTATTTTCACCACAAATCTCGAACGGTGAATTCAGATCTTTGAAGTGTGGAGTAATATTGGTTGAGTTTCATAGAATAAAATTATAATATTAAATTAAGAAGAACCCTAAAAGATATAGTTACAAAAGATACCACTTGTAGAGGCATTCGGTTATGATAATTAAGATGCCAAAACAATTAAAATTTGTCTAAATACATTGAAATGGCAGAATAGACATTCTAAGAATCGAGAAACATTTTGTGAGCTTCACATGTTTATATATGTGTTATATATAGATTATAGACGAGTATAAATACAAATTGTCGAATTTATATAAGGCTTTTTTTTCAAGAGGTACTAATATGAAGAGCAATGTCATATCATAAATAAAACGTACCAATAGAAAGCGTCTTAATACATTGAATGGGTGAATGGAGTATAGGATGATGTCTACATACATTGAATGGATGAAAGAGGAATTAAGAGAAGCATCTACATACGTAGAAGGGTAAAAATGAAAATTTTAAAATATGGAGAAACACGTGAATGAGTTTCAAACTTTTATCTATGTAATAGGATAGATTGATGGCTCTCCGCCCATCAAATATGTTTTTCGGTGAATATCAAATATGTTAAATTATTAATAATGAACCATGTCATATTCTAATAACATTAACTTTTGTTTGTCACCTTTTTTTAGGGTTGCCAATTGTGATCTATACAAACTTTTACTAATAAGTTTAGATACGAAAATGGATTGATTGGAAATAAAATGATAATTTTTTCTTTTTTCCTTGATTTAATAAGGAGCTCGAAATCAACTTCATTTGTTTTGTTTGATTCATTGCCTCTGGAATGGGCGTCAACTTTAATCTTTTCAAAGGAAAAAAAAATTCCCATTTAGGACGCTAGACAAGCTAAACTCTTTAAGATTGGCAGTCTAGGTGCGTATGGAATTTTTTTTTTCCCTGTGATTCTTTCGAAAATGATATGAGTTATAGGATGGGAAAATTCAGATGAGAAACGGGGCATATCTTCGTTTTGCAAACTTTTTTATAAACGAATTAGTCGGACACGCGGGACCTTGACCACTCTAAACAATTCTTTCACTTTTCAATCGAACACACGTTGTACTTGTTACACTTTTGGGCCTTTAAGTACTAATTGGAGTCGTAATTTGAATACCCACCTTCGAGGTGGGCTTGGCCAAGCCCGTATGGGCATATTGAATCCGCATTGATACCTTATAAAATTATCATTGGATATATAAGCAATTGGTCACTTTCCAATTCAAAAATTCGAACTGATAAATTCTTGTATCCAATCTCTTATAGACCTATAATCTTCTTTTTATTCATCCGATGTGGGACAGGCAATTCTCAACAGTTTTTGCACCAAATAAAAAGATGTCCTGACCATCTTCCGTTCCAATGAACCTGTGGGATCATTTCTAGATGTGAGCTCACTGACTCTTTGCATATGGCTGTCACAGTTTATGTAGCAGGGTCAACTGGATGATGATATTAATATTGGAGCGTTGGGTACCTGAACTAGAGTCCCCAAGAGGCATGTCTGGTCTAAGTCACTAATTCAGCCCATTGTGAATCATATTAGATGCCCTACCTGAAGATATCCATCACAGGAGAGGAGGAGGGCATTGGCAGTGGCCACTAGCGAGGCCCCAACCACCGCCCTCCTCCTCTCCTCTCTATTCATAGATTTTGTTAAATATTTTTCTCTTTAAATTTGAAGTGGTGGTGGCTGCTAACAAGGCTTCATTGCTTCAAATTTTATAAAATAAAACAATCGGGAAAATGGGAGAGGGCAAGGGGAGGGCCTCTCTGCAATGGCAAGGCCCCTGCCTTTGCAAAATTAATAGCAGGATTAAAACCTACACCAAACGTGAATTTTAAGTATAAGTTTAAAAAAAAAAAAAAGAGGATGAAAGTGAAAAAGATATTAAAAGTTTATGGTTAAAAGTTAAATTTTCCCAAAGTTTATCGACAAGGTAAACAATGTATGTTTAATCCTCAATCTCCAACCTTTCTTTCACATTCATCTAAAACATTCTTTCTTCCAACTTTATCCTCAAAGTTACACGTTTGTGACCAACACTTTTATTAGTTGAGTGGTAAGCAACTCTAATTCCTATAAAGAAGATAATACAAGTTCGAGTCTCAAGAAGCGTACTAATTGAGAGAGGAAATAACCTTTAATGCTTAATTTTTCGGAATTGCGAGAGTATTGTCTCCCACAATTTTACCGAACCACGTAAACGTGTGTGCAATCTCCTTGTTGGGCAGGTATTTTTCTCTCATTATTTTGTGATTTAAATACCATTAACTATTACAAATAATAACAGAGTAAACACATAAATATTATTGAGATTTCCTTTAAATTCTTTAACTAAAGGCTCGAGCAATATGCAGGAGCGATTAATATACTATTTCTGACAATATCCTAAAGAAAAATGAAGGGGAAACGGAGGGCAAATTATCGATTTTGAAAGCAAAGAAGCAGGAATTGATGTCACGCCATCATTCATAATGCAACACATAAACGTTGTACTCTACGGTGGCATCGAGGGTGTTGAGATCAAAGTTGTAGGTCCGGGCCTGTACGTATCCACGAGCGAAGCGGAAGGCGCCGCTGCCACCGACAATAGGCAGTTCCCTCACGGTATTGAGTATTGAGTTGCGACCAAGCACAGTGATGGTGCTGCCGTTGTACTTGCCCTCCAGGAAGACAAAGTTCTGTGTCATGAGGAGGGCGAGCTCGTCCAGGTCCGCCTGGGCATAGAACCCCTGAGCCCGGCCCACCAACTTCGAGTTGATATCACCACTTATGGTTAGGCGGTTGTCGAACATGTGGACCAGCCCGAAACCCAGCAACAACGAGCTATTGACAATAGGCGAGTGGATCACCTCGATGGACGATGGATTCTTCCCACTGACAATGTCGTGCCAGTAGAACCTGAAGTGGCTGAGCTTCTCCTTCTTTAGGCCCATCAGCTTCGGGTCAAGGGTCCTCCCAAAGACTTCATGGACCTCGTCAGCCCCGACCCCTGAAGCTAGGAAACAAGATGAGAACAAGAGGGAGAATACGAGGAAAGCGGACGGCACAACATGACCAACGGCAACCTGAGCCATATCTTCTGTATCTATACTTTGAGGTTAAGCTAAAGATATATACATATATATAGGGATGATCGCCGGCCAGGGAAATGCTTGAGAATATGTAGAAAGACTTCCAAATCTGACTCTGGCACAATCTGTCCAATATTGACAGAAGCTTCCTCCCAACCACTCGATGGACCGTTTAATTATTTACTTACATTTTTTCGTTCTTTCTTGCTCTGTTTTTTTTTTTGGCAATTACATTGTATATTAATAACAGGTCAGAAAATTCACAAACACGATATTACAAACAATTGAGAAAGAACGATCTATGCGCATCTGTAAGAGTTTAAAATCATCATAACTAATGAGTCTAAGAGATTAACCTTCTAGAAATATGACGTGATTCGTTATTAATTAATAATTTAAAGTATTCGGTAGACAGATAACAATATATATATATATATATATATAAGTATTCGGTAGACGGAAAACTGTATGAACTATCTTTCTAATTCCGAACCCTTGAATTATATAAATCTTGAATTATTATTATAATTTGCTCACATCAAATAACAAGACGACGCACATTTGTTAGTTAAGCGAAAAGTCAATCTAAGCACTTTGTGGAGGAATTTATAATTTCCCGAAAATTTAAAACTATTTGTTTGGCCAGAGGCAAATCCACGTTGAAATTTATTTATTAATATATCGGATATATAATATTGTAAGCAGTTGACAGTTGACCCCTATCAAATTTAGTCAACTTGTAAAGACAGAAAATTTACGCTGGAAGAACTTTACGCTTTAGTGGGTCGATTCGACTCGACTAGATTAGTCGAGGTCTAATTAGATTTCAGGATATCATGGTTCACATAGAAAAAACTTTAGTGATCTTATGATCACCTTTTAGATTACATCAATGGCCATTATTGTTCCTGCTTAATGCGCTAAAATTACAAAAACACAATACATAGACACTATAAGAAACTCGGTATTTTCGAGGAAATTTTCAAATGATATCTTCTATAAAAAAAATTTCAACTAATGACCAACGAATTTTATCGGAAACATTTTCGTTGGTCTTCAACAAAATTTTCGACGCATTTCATTCAGAAAATTTAAAATTGTTATAAATTTATATCTAAAGGTATTTTCTTGAGAAATTCCTTAAACAGTACCATAAAATTAAATATATTAGAAAAATGAATATTAATTAAAATATAAAATTATTTTTCAATGGAAATATTTTCGTCAATTTCTAACCGCATTCCTTTGGAAATATTCAAAAAGATTTTAAAAAAAGCTTGTACAGAAAATAAAATTTTGGGAAAACTTAAAAGTCAGTATAGGTAGTTTAATGAATACAAGCACTTTGAAATTATATGGTGGTTCGTGAAATTTACTCTTTTAAATTTGGAGTGATGATCGCCGCTAGCAAGCACAATATGTATCGTATTATCCCAAACCACATAGTCGTGTGTTTAACCTTCTCCGTGGCAATTTTTCTGTCATTATTTTGCGATTCAAATACTATATCAAAAAATATATTATCCTATACACAATCAAGTGTTATCAAGATTTCCTCAATATATAGCTAACTAAAGGCTCGTGCAATATGCAGCAGCAATCTATATATATATATACACTAGCGAATTTACAGGTGCGTTCATGTGAAACCTTCTTTGATAAGGTTAAAATACATAATACTCGAACGACAAAATATATAAGAAAATTCTTTAAAAAAATAAATATACAGATTATAAGTAAATTAATAATATCTTTTTTAAAATGAATTTGTGACCATTTCTAGTCAGAAATTTAATCTTACTTTAATTTATAAATAAATAAAATAAAAAATTGTTAATAATATCTATGAGGATTGATGAAACAAAAAAGCAAATATTTGGCATTTTTATTATTTATAGTAGGGTAAATTACAAAAAAAAAACCCAAGTTTTGTAAAATGTCTCAATTTTGTCCTAAATTTTGTTTTGTAACAAAAAAAACCATAAGTTTTCTAAAATGTCTCAAAAATGACCTCTGTTATAACTTCCGTCAATTTTTGCTGCTGATGGTCGGTCCCTTTAACAGTCCACGTAGGTCACACGTAGGCTAGTGGGTCCCTTTAACAGTCCACGTAGGTTACACGTAGGCAAAAATTGACGGAAGTTATAACGGAGGTCATTTTTGAGACATTTTAGAAAACTTATGGTTTTTTTGTTACAAAACAAAATTTAGGACAAAACTGAGACATTTTACAAAACTTGGGTTTTTTTTGTAATTTGCCCTTTATAGTATGAGTTTTTTAATTTAAAAAATCACAAATTTTGATTTTTTATCACATCTAGCGTACAGTCACTTTCCTGTCAATTTTAACATATTTTTTTAACATGTCGCTAACATTGCAGATATAGCACATGGAAATCTACCAAGTGGATCCCGTGAGCATTTAAATATTAAATTAAAAATAACAATTATTAAAAGAAACTAATGATATTCACAAAAAATATTTTATTTAATTTTATAATAGTATAAATAAATAATATTAAATTTAATGGACACATATATATGTATATATATTATAATAGCTTTTAAATATGTGTAACATAAAAAAGTATATATATAATTAACATACTAATGACAAATCACTATTTCTAAATATATGTATCGGTTTTGTACAATTTTACGAAATTATCCCCATTACTTTTTACTCTATTGAAGAAAAGTAAAGCTAAATGCAAGAATAAAACTATAAAACTGCTCAAATTTTGAATTCGTATATATTATCTTGCTTCTCCATTAATTCATACGTGGTCATCTTCCACTCTCTACTTTTTACTTATTTCTCTTTAACCCTCATTCAATCTCTATCTCAACCTAGGTTTTTTTTTCTTTCAGTGAAAAAATTATTTTTTTCAATTTTTATCACAATTTTTAAAAAATTTAAATAATAGCACAGCTATGTGAAATTACAAATGGTATATAATGATGAAAATACGGGAGCAACGTTTTAAACTATATTTTTTCATACTATGTGTAGTGCTGGTGCAGAATCTAGTGTATGAATAATAAAAATTTGATAAGTACGATTAAATTATTGGAAATGATTTAAAAAAATGAAATTAATGCAATTTAAAAATAATTTATTTCAAGAAAAATTTTCCAATTGATATATTTTTCTGACTTGATCTTTCATTTTAATAGAATATCCTACAGATAAAATAGAGAAATGAATTTAAATTTTTAGTAAAAGTTTACAAAATAATTAATAGAAACATTATTTTCACGAATAGTCTCGCAATGACACCCATAACTCGAAAATTTAGAAAAATTCGATCCAAATCGATTGACAATTTTCGAAAATTAAAGACCTTAAGGGTTGAGTTTAAGTTTTAAAGAAAGTAAATTGGAAGGAAGTTGATCAGACCCGATTTTATGTTTATAGAAATTTATTTTGGTAATTCATATTATATATTATAATTTATACTTAACAAATAAAATAAAAAATAAACAATACACTATAAATCCCACCTAAAAAATAAGAGTAAATTTAATTTCAGTTGCAAACTCATAAGTTGTATTGATAATAGATATTAGATTTACATTGGAAGCAACTTATATCTCATTTTTTACACACGTACCCTTGAAGAGTAAGAACGAAAATGTACCAAAAGCTTGTGAAGGAGGACATTGACAACATGAGGACTTTAACCTTGTGCAACATTATTAGCAGGTGGTGGCGGCAGGTATATAGTGGCAATGGACAAAACGGTAGCCAATATGGATAGAAGAAAAAGAAGAGAATAAGAACATGGAGAGAAGAAAACACTTGAGATAAGAGAAACAAAATTAAATAAAAAAATTAATAATATCGTATCTCTTTTCTTTGGAACTCTTCTTCCCTTTCTTTCTTTTTTATTCTCCCAAATTCATACTTTTGTATCCGTAGAATCCCATAAAAAATTTGATTGGGACTTGAAAAATAAATTACCGATGGCATAATGTTTTAAATATTTTTATAAATAAATTAATATAAATTTTGAAAAAATCGTCAAAAGATATAAATTTTTAATCACATGATATATATAAGTAACTCATCAGAAAATATCCATCTATAAAATAATTTTTAAAAATTCTTAATATAAATTTTGAAAATCCATCGATACAAATGAAAATAGGAAACATGAGAGAGGAACCGTGACCGTTGAATAGAGAAATTAATTCATATTTGATATGCTCGTCAGAGTGAACAATTATGAGAACAAACATGCTAGATAGTTGTTATAGTGAAAGAGTATGAAGGGGTGCCTTGAAATTGAAAGATCATTAGAAATAATATGTATAAGTTGATTTTTGAAACTTGAAAAAAATAAAAGGATTATGGTTGAAGAAAGAGAATATGAGAACTTTTTTTCCAACGGTTAGCAAAGTCAAAGAATCAGAATAATGAAAGGAGAAGTAATTAAAAACCAAAAGAGAAATAGAATAGATACAAACTTAAATAGGAAAGGGAAGAGAGGAACTGTGAGTATTGAATGGAGAAGTTAATTCATATGTGATACGTTCATCAGAGTGAATAATTATAAAAAAGAACATGGTAGGTAGTTTTTATAGTAAAAAAGTATGAAAGAGTGCGTTGAAATCGAAATGTCATGAGAAAGAATATGTATAAGTTGGTTTTTGAAACTTGAAAAAATAAAAGGATTATGATCGAAAAAAGAGAATATGAGAATTTTTTTTCAACAATAGCAAAATAAAAAATAAGAATAATTAAAGGGAGAAGTAATTAAAATTCGAAAGAGAAAATAGAATCGATACAAATGTAAATAAGAAATGAGAGAGGGGAACCATGAGCGTTGAAAGGAGAAGTTATTTCATGTTTGATGCGTTCATCAGAGTGAATAATTATGAGGAAGAACGTGCTATGTGGTTTTTATAGTGAAGAAGTATGAAAATGGTGCCTTGAAGTCGAAAGGTCATGAGAAAGAATACGTAAAAGTTAGTTTTTCTATTAAAACGAATGAAAGAATGTCATGCTATTGAAAAGATTTGATATTTAGTAGCATTCGTATTATTTGAGTAAATAGTAAAATAATATTATTATTAATTTACCAAGGACAAAAAGGAAAAAAGTTGGAGAAACACTTTAGGAAGGGTCATACTTTAGAAGAGATGTACAAAGTTTAACTCGGCTGAGGCAATATATGATAGAACATGTGATGCAATAAATGTTGAGAATGAGCGATGAGTTAAAAGTGTGTGACAAAAGTCAAACTAACAAAGCATAACAAAAGCATGAGAGTAAAAGGTCTGAAAATAAATATAGAAATTTATGAAGGATATATGTATTTTTTTGAATAAAAATTGGGAAAACATGAAATTTTGAAAACAACCATGCGATTTATAGCAATGAGACAAAGAATGTATGAACCTGTTAGAACAGCAGATGTTGAAAACAAACATATGGTGCAACGAGATTTTGAAACTATAGAACAAATATACATGTAATGAAGGGTTAACTCGATTGAGAGAGATGCGAAGCAATAAAGCTTCAAAAATGAGCAGTGAATAGAATGCGTCGATATATATATATATATATATATATAGTGAAAATATACGACTAAAAGTCACGGGTAAAAAAGGTGTGGGAGAAATCACGGGGATATAAGGGCATTTTTGAAATATTAAAAATTAAAGAAACTTTTCATACTTTTATATATAGTATAGATATTTAAATACTCTCACGAGAACCTCCCCTTTGAGTAATATGAAGCCTCCACTTAAGCATTTTCAAAAAACCCCCATATCATACTAAATTGACCATTCATGTTCCCTGCATTAAAATTTATTATAATATATAAGCGCTAAAAAGCGCTTATGAGACATTGCCTCTTGTGTTTTAGTTCGTTGTTAGTTCTCTCTTTGCCTACTCGGAAAATTAAATTTCTAATATGAAGATTCGTGTATCCACCCATTTCTTAAGCTCATTCATTGAATTCAATGCTTTATATTTTCACATTCATGGACACTTTGAATGCATGTTCCTATTCGTTTGTTGTTCATATTCAATTCATATTTGCACAACAAAAAGTTCATTGTATATTACAGAAATACGTTATACATGCTTCTTTTTGCTGACATACTATGTCTATAAAAACCTATGTCTGGATACCGCAACATCACTCAAGAACTCTGATTTTTTTCTTTTTTTTGAAATAAAATATTTAGTCTTTTATTTTACATAAATAATTTTTTACATAATTTTGTTCATTATTATTCACTCACAACATCCAAAGAAAAAGAGGGAAAAGTGGATAAGGAAATTATTAAATTTACAAAGGAGTTCCAATGACTCGACATCAATCATAATGCAACACATAAACCTTATACTCCACAGTGGCGTCCAGGGTGTTGAGATCAAAGTTGTGGGTCCGGAGTTGTACATATCCACGGGCGAAGCGGAAGATGCCACTGACGCCAACGATCGGCAGCTCCCTGATGGCATTGAGTATGGGGTTGCGACCGAGCACAGTGATGGTGCTGCCGTTGTACTTGCCCTCCAGGAAGGCAAAGTTCTGTGCCATGAGGAGGGCCATCTCGTCCTGGCCTGTTTGGGAGTAGAATCCCTGGGCCCGGCCCAGCAACCTCGAGTTGATGTCGCCGCTTATGGTTAGGCGGTTGCCGAACATGTGGACCAGCCCGAAACCCAGGAACAACGAGCTATTTTTGATCGGCGACCGGATCACCTCAATGGATGATGGGTTCTTCCCGCTGACAATGTTGTGCCAGTTTTTCGACACAATATTTTCAACGTGGAAGTGCTTCGGGCCGAATAAATAATTTAAAATTTCGAGAAATTAAAATTCCTCTTTGTTTATTTACCCTTAATATTTCTTTTTCATTCTTTTCCATTTGAGGAATTTTCAATAAACTTTGAGTCTCGACTCTCGGGGCCGATCCAATTAGTAAGGCGAGTAAAGCCCTTGCTTTAGCCCCCGATTTCAAACCATCTAATAATAATAATAATAATAATAATAATAATAAATTATTCCGGATGTATTCCCCATCAACAAGAGGTATATTTATTGATTGAGATTCAAGGGTATGTTATCTAATTCGTTCGAAAGCGATACCAAGCATGTCGAATCTCCGTCCTGCATGAATGTTTAATTCGATAAAAGTACGATTTGTACCTTGCGCTAAGCCCTGCTGCGTTATAGTCATTTAAAACACTAGATTTGCGGCATTCTCGATGCACGGGAAAGTTCTTCTTTCTCGACCTAGGGTGTGAGTGATCCGGTTCCTGGATTTATTTTGGGTATTGGCTAGCAATATTGATTAGCTTAATACAAAAGGGGTACTTTCGTCGGAAGTTGACCCTGGAAGTATTGAGATTGGGAGTTTGGTTTCGAAATAAAGTTATAGCTTTATTTCGCTCTATCAAATGGAGATAAAATATATGGAGAATTTATTATTAAATAATTGATTATAATAATAGTTAAAAAAATATGTAAAATTATTATAAAATTGAAGAAAAAGGCAAAAAAAAGTTGGGAGAATTTATTATTAAGAAATGAAAAGTACTTCCTCCTCCGATTCACATGATGAGCTGGCATGTTTACTCCCTCACAATAATTAATTGCCCTTGATTGTGTCAATAATTACAAACTTGCCACTTTATGTATTCGCAGCCTTTTTCGGAGTTTTGATTTCGGCATAAATAGCATGACTCTTAAAAAATTAATTATAATAATGGTAAACAAAAAATATGTGAGAGAATTTATTATTAAATAAAAGAAAAAATATAAAAATATATATATAATGATTATGTTATTGAATTGAAGGAAGAATGGAGTGAAGTGAGGTAGAGTAGAATTATAATTTCAAAATCAAACCAAGCATTTTCACGGAAAAAAATGCATATCTAATCCTCAATCATCAACTATATTTTCACTAGCATCTGAAACATTTTTTCCCCAATCTTATCCTCGACGTCACATTGTATGCGAATTTAACCCAATTTTTTTGTAGATCAAAAGTCTCTCTTGTGCAGTTCTTTTAATTATTATTCTTCAATAGAATTAGGTTAGGGCTCTCTCCACCCCCATAATGGCTAATCCACCCCAGGTACAAGAATGCCCTTAATAGCATATTAATTAGTCTAATTAAATATGGATTAGCTCCTTAAATCACTCTTATATTTCTCATCTCTTCCTTTCTTAATTATTGGATTGAACTTTCCATATGAAAAACTTTCTCACTTTTCTATATATCCACTTACCCATAATATTAATTAAAACAAGTTTTACATTTTGCTATTACGAATGATAAGGAAATGATTTTATTCCTGGAAGTCCTAAATATCATTTTAGCATAATATCCTATATTAATTGGTTAAAAAATTTTATGCACAAAAAGTAAAAACACAACCAAATATATATATGTATATATATATATATATATGTCTACAAAAGTAATTTTTTTACTCAAAAAACCAAAAAATAAAGATTTAAGAAAATAAATGCTTCTTATGAAAGAATGCTCTTGCTCCTTGACCAATTATTCTAAGGGAGATAAATTTTCAAATGGATTACTCGGAGAAGATAATATATTGAATGTCTTTTTTCTCCGTCTAGTTAGGTCATTTTCTTAAGTGCATTTTACATAATATTAATTTTTCATATGAGAATAAAATAGCTAATCTAAATGCGCATATTATTAGAAATTGAAATTCACGAATATTATTTGAATTGTGTTTTCACAATTCAAAAGATCTAACAAAATGAAAAAAAAAACTAGAAATCATGATTACATGAGCACAACTGTGTAATCTATTATTTGAAAAAAATACAAACTCATCGCATATATGCATTTTCTAGAAACAAATAATTAAAAATAATAAAAAAGTCAAAATTAATATAGACTTTAAAAAGTTTAAATAATTTTTTTATAAATTTAGATTATATTTTTTTTGTTTTCTCATGAAAATCATTCCCTTTGATTATGAAGATCTAGTTCTTTTTTATTTTATTGGTGTCGAGACCTTTAAATGAGTAATGGAACACTTGACAAATGGAATTTTTATTTTCTAGGGCAAGATTATAATTTTTTTCTCATTTATTGCATAAAGTTAAGAAATATTTTTTATAATAATTTTGGGTAGCTGAATATGTAGAATATATTGAAAAAAGAAGAAGAAGATAATGCTGATCTTTTTTTTTTTCGGTTACAATAGGAGGCTCATGGTCTAGTACAAGGAAATGGAAAGAAAATCTAAATAAAGGGGCACGGATAGTCCCACTGATGAGAATTAAACCTGAAACCTCTAGGTTACCAGGTGAGGGTGTTTAGCCACTGCACTACACCCCCTTTCTCAATGCCGATCTTTCTTTATTTGTGAATGCACGATTGATATCCTATTATCCCGGATCCTCTAGTCGTGCTCGTATGTTTCATCTTCTCGTTGGTTGTTTTTCTCACAACACTTTGAATGTCAAATAAAATTACCTATAATTATTCAATACACATTCAAATATTATCAAGATTTCCTCAATACATAGTTTAACTAAAGGCCCGTGCAAGATGCAGGAGCAACTAGTTTATTATTATTCATTTACAATATCCAAAGAAAAAAATGGGAAAATAGATGAGGAAATTATTAATTTTGAAAAGAGATGAGTCCCAATGACACGACATTATTAATAATGCAACACATAAACGTTGTATTCCACGGTGGCGTCGAGGGTGTTGAGATCAAAGCTGTAGGTCCGGGCCTGTATGTATCCACGAGCAAAGCGAAAGGCGCCGCTGCCGCCGACAATGGGCAGTTCCCTCACGGTATTGAGTATCTGGTTGCGACCAAGCACAGTGATGGTGCTGCCGTTGTACTTGCCCTCCAGGAAGAGAAAGTTCTGTGCCACGAGGAGGGCGAGCTCGTCCATGTCCGCCTGGGCATAGAACCCCTGAGCCCGGCCCACCAACTTCGAGTTGATATCACCACTTATGGTCAGGCGGTTGTCGAACATGTGGACCAGCCCAAAGCCCAGCAACAACGAGCTATTTTTGATAGGCGAGCGGATCACCTCGATGGACGATGGATTCTTCCCACTGACAATGTCGTGCCAGAAGAACCTGAAGTGGCTGAGCTTCTCCTTCTTTAGGCCCATCTGGTTTGGGTCAAGGGTCCTGCCGAAGACGTCATGGGTCTCCTCGTCCCCGGCCTTGGAAACGGCCTCGGAAGCTAGGAAACAGGAGGAGAACAAGAGGGAGAATACGATGAAAGTGGACGATAGAATGTGAACGCTGGCAACCTCAGCCATCTCTTCTCTATGTCTATGCTTTGAGGTTGAGATAAGGATATATATAGGGATGATAGCCAGCCAAGGAGTTGCTTGAGAATATGTAGAAAGAATTCTAGTTCTTAGTCACAATCATTATATATAGAGTAAATTACACTGATGATTCAAAAAGTTTTACAAATATTTCAATATGGTACAAATATTTTTTTTGTTACTTGATGATACAAAATGTTTCAAAGTTATTTCAGTATAGTACAAACCTTCATCTCGCCATTGATGCCGTCAAGCCGTCCTTTATAAGATCTGTAAATTTTGAACCATCATGTAACTTACATAAAACATTTTGTACTATTAAATTACAACTTTAAAACATTTTGCACCATCATGTAACGTCCCACAAAAGCCGGTTTTGCACTATCAGCGTCGGTTTGACGGCGTCAATGGCGAGATGACGTTTGTACTATACTGAAACAATTTTGAAACATTTTGTATCATCAAATAGCAAAAAAACTTTTTGTACCATATTGAAACATTTGTAAAACTTTTTGGACTAGCAGTGCAATTTACCCTTATATATATATATATATATGCAATAATTGATAAGATCAAATTATGATAATAATGATAATACAAGATTTCTCTAATTCAAGGGTTAGGTACTAGGAAGTTTTCATATCGCTCTCCGTCCACGAATAAGTTAAATTATTCACAATGAATCACGTCATATTTATTAAAGTTGTTAAAAAAACCTCATAGTTGTGGTCAATCCAAAGTTTTTACTGAGATACGTGTGGACTGTGGTTGTTCTCTCTAGAATTGATGGCAATACCGTGTTCGCGAATTTTGTGCAAAAAAAGAAGTTGATAATTTCTAAAACAAAAAAGGAACCAAAGGAACAAAAAATCGGATAAGTAAATGGATTAACAGGTTTATTGGGTAGTTGGGACGAAGTTTCTGTCAAATGACCGGACGGATCCCATATTTTAGTGAAGTCAACGGGAGCATTTTGTGAAGGAATTTTTTTTCCTAACAATTTTTTTATTAATACATTTTACTTGAAAAATATTTATTCTGCCATAAGCAAATCCTCGTTGAAGTTTATTTATTAGTAAATCGAATTAAAAAAGATTTTTCCACCCAAAAGATAATAATATGATAAGTTGCACCAAATCAAATTTGGTTGCCTCATAAGCAGTTGACCTTAATCTGATCTTATTAACTCTAACTCATGATCACCCTTAGCCTAATGGCTTCATTCGTATTCCTACTTGGTGCGCTAAAATTACAAAAACACGATATATAGACATTATAAGAAAACTTGACATTTCTGAAGGAATTTTCCAACGAAATTTTCCGATGGATTACCAACGGAATTTTGTAGGAAATATTTTCATTTCTTTCTAACATATTTCCTTAGGGAAAAATATAATTTATTTCTGCTGGAATTTTTGAAATTTTGTCGGAAGTACAGTGAAAACTAAAAATATTAGAAAACAAATATAAAAGTCCAATAAAGTTATTTTTTTCACCGAAATATTTCTGCAATTTCCCATACCATTGCTTTGGAAATATTTATAAACTTACCAAAAAAAGGTCTTCAAAAAGATAAGAATTTGAGAAAACTCGGAAGAATCAAATACAAATGTGAAAATAAAGTATCTTTCGTTGGAGAGATTTACAAATTGCAAAAATGGGTTTAACTTAAATGTGTAGAAAGCATTGTCCCCCAAGATGGCGTCTGAGTTCGGATATTTTCACAAGGTGGCAAGCAAAGCCGGTTATTTTCACGCCGACTGACTCGATTATCTCATTCTGGCTCAAAGAATTTGTGTACACGCATATGCACACGAATTTTTAATGAAAATTCTTTAAAAATTGAAAAAAGAATATCAGGTAAAATCTTACGTTTGAAAATCCCCGTGCTATGACAAGTCAATTCGTCCCTTCGTCATGATTCCATTGATACTTTCTGGTGGGATGTGGTGAGTCAGAATCACCAGAAAATTTCTCAGCATCAGTTCTTATAATTTTCGAGTGACGGATCCATCAGGAATCGTCAATTTTTACAGAGAGAAAAAAAATCCATCGGAAGGACCTTAGTCGATTTGGACTGAGCAATGAGTCTAAATCACAATGGTAAAATTCGTCCCAATTTGAGGAAGGGACTTAAACCAGTGTCACAAATCCTAACTTGGAATCAAAGGTTCTAAATTCAATTCTCATCAATATGGATTTTCATGTCCTTTTATTTGGTACTTGAGAAAATATTATAACAGAAAATAAAAGCATTATTATCTATTTATCTTGCCAGCGTTAGACAAGTTTCAGTTCTATTGGTGGTTTTTTTTTTTGGTAGTGAAGCTATTTTAGATCATTTTGTTGGAGAATTATTTAGATGTAGGAAGAATTACCACATAATGGATTGGAAGTTGATCTATGTATTTTACAACATATATCCCGTGAGACTTGTGTGATAAATTTTGAACCTAATATATATCCAGATCATTGGAAAGATCATAGTATATAGTTTTAATGTATTACGCGTTTGACTAGGCAACAGGCCGAAAGCCCTATTATTGGTAAGAGTAAACACTTCCTAAGATCAAGATAGATAAATCGTTTTCGCACTTTATTCGGTGTGAACTCCAGTATCCGAAAGTCCAATCGTTTTCACATTTTATATGTTCAAGTTCGGACAATCCTAGCTAAATGACTCTCAGATGGTTTTTATTTCAGATTCCAAAAAATCGACTTGCAAAATTCGGGCCTCAACCGAAAAAAACCAGACAGAGCCGGAACACAGCCCAAGTTATTATGTTTGTATTAGTTTTTTAAGATTTTAAGACACTAATTTGAAAGATCGTTTCTGTTATATATGTTATTCGATTTGTTGTATTTACACTAATCACCTAGCCATTTTTTACATTTATCATTTATCATGATCAATTTTCATTTTTGTGAAATTAGTCAGCGGACAACCTCGTTTTAAATAATAAATAAAAAGCTTGTCTAGGAAATGCGGTATAAGTTAAATAAGAAAATTCAAATTTAGGGTAACTAGAGTTTAAATTCACCTTGATCTTATCAAGTCTAAGCGATCAAACAAGCCGAGCCAAGCTCATAATATTCGGCTTGAGATCTCAAGCCTAAATGAGCTTTTTATTATATATATATATATAATATGTATATAAATACAAATAATACAAGGCTCATAAGTATGAATGAGCCTATACGAGTTTGAGCTCATCTGAACCCATACGAGTTAGAGCTTTTCTAGCTTCTCTAGACTGAGTATTATTGAGCCCAAGCCTGAACCTTCGTTTTGTTCAACAAGTCAAGATCAAGCTTAGATGTTTAGGCTCGATCAACTCGAGCTCTAGCCCGAGCTTATGAGCAAATAAACGGGCCCAGCTTGAGCCTCCAGATTCGGGCTTTGCTTATCTCCTTTACCCAGCACTCCTAGGAAATACCAGAGAGCCGACGATTGTAATCAATTTCACATCCGAAAAAAAATATATATATATATATTCGTGTTTTTGAAGTGTCGCATTGGCTCGATGTTGACCACCCCAATCTTTATCGTACTAATGGCAGCCTCATCATAAACCTGATTAAATAATAATGAGATAGTTGACAATTATTTTATAAGTTTCTTGAATTAAGTAAGTGGATTGACATAAAATTTGAAGCAAAATGTTATAATTTTCGTAAAACCCAACGTGATCTATTAAATTTCCATTGGACTTATACGGACTCGAGCCTATATCTACTTAAAAGTTCAAACTTATAAGTGGTGGTACCCAAGTCATATATTAACCCATGTATTTTCCTTTTCTTTTCCGATGTGGGATTTATCCCATTTTACTTCTCAACACCCGCCCTCACATGCAACGTGTAGTTTATTTCTGCTTACACGTTGTCACGTGCTCTTAAATACCTACCCTCATCAATTGACCTCGAGCCAGACTCATCTTCCGTGCTCGGACGAGGGGGTACACTAACACGAGGCGCGCTCTTGGCTGCAATCAGACATACTGGGCCTGGCGTGGTGTGAGTCAATGCGCATACGCCCGTAAGCATGCGGAAGCGTAACCCGCTCTGATACCATATTAAATTTTTATTTGGGCTTTTTTGAATACAACAATGATCCTGGATTATTTTTTAGACATCTAATTGAAAAGACTAGAAATTCGAAAATAATCGAGTAATTACGACCGACATGTTTCGAAGGCTCGATATCAATTTTGATTGAGCATCGATCTTCGTTAATGCAAATTGGAATTCCCATGAAGCCAATTATTTTTTTGAATTTCTCAATTTCGAAGTTTTCATTTTGAAAATGCCTACAAATCTACAGAAATCGAATTTTACCCGAAGATGGTCGTATGAGTAAATATCAATATATATATATATATATATATATAAATGAAAGTGGCAGGAGGGTAGTGGCCGACCCACGATATCTTTTCTCTGTTGACCCATGCATTTCCTTCAGTATTCTTCTTCTTCTTCTGCTACTTCTTCTTTTCTTTGGCAGATCAGGCAAGTGGCTCTGCAGTCGCCTGCAACAAATCTCGGCGCTGACATAGTGGAGCCAATCTTCACGCTATCTTCATCATCCAGCCATCCTCTGCTCCCTCTCTTTCTCTCTCAG